>NC_133398.1:77523137-78723137 GCF_047511655.1 Castor canadensis | reverse complement strand
CAGAAGGCACCATTACAGTCTGAATACAAAAGAGCTATGCCAGCTAGAGGTCCACCTTTGTTTCTGAATGAGCTAAGGACATGCCTACAGCTCAGTGCTTCTCAGAGAGGATTTGAATATTAACTCTGGGAGCCTAGGTAGAGTTTCCAAGACAACTAAGTGACCTTTGCATATTTGAGAAGCAAAGTGTTAATAATTGAACTGAACTGAACTAAATTGAATCGGATATTAAGTCTAACAGTAGCAAGTAGAGTAAATAATTATATTCCTATGTTTTCTAAAAATTAATGTACAATTTCATAACTTTTTTCACTGTAGTTTCAAATAACCTTTTAAAAATATCATAATCACAGTGTTTCCTTTCCTGAAGGCACACCTGCATACCCCATAAGAAAATGAATTTTTCCTCCTCTATTTGTTGTGATTAGTAGAATACTCTGTAAAAACAAGAAAAAAAAGTTATGCCCTGGATTTATGAGGATACAATTTAAATTCACTGAGATACACTTTGTTTCTCTGTTACCATTTTCTCTGTTTATATGTGCTTATTTAAGGAACAGACTTTATCACACTTGGCTAGGGCTGGGACTAGGTGAGGTGAGTGAGACCCCCATGGCACAAATATAAGGAGGTACTCACTCCTGAAGTCATGCAAGAGATTGATCCAGTCATGAGAAAGCCAGAGCCTTGTGTGCACACATGCCTGAGAGCTCTGGCCTCTGACTGCTAGAACACTGTACTGTACCTATTAATTCACTCCACCAGTATGTACTGAGCAACTGATACAAATCTTAGTCTTCTATGTGTTCAATGAGCAAAAGTAAAGTTTCTGCCCTCACATTCTACTTAGGCAACAGAAGTAATTTTAAAAACAAGTATAAAAAAATAAGACCTTGATATGGTATGTCAGAACCAGATAAGTGAACTGGCTAATTGAAAAAAGTCAGGAGAGCCAAAAAGACTTTAGATGGAGGTGTTTAGATTTATGGGGATCAGTTGGCATTAGTGGGAAGAAGATATTTGAGCAATGACTTGAGGGAAATATGGAATGAGCCAGGTAGATAATTAGTTAGAATGAATTCTAGGCAAATGAGATAGCCCATGCAAAGTCCCTGAGACAGGAATGTATCTAACATATTTAAAAGGCAGAGTAGAGGGCAGGATGGCTAAGTGGATTGAGAAAGAGAGTTAGAGATGTAGCTAGAGATATAAGGGAGTGTAGCTAGTACTTGCTTACTTGCTGTACATTGCAAAGGTTGTGAATTAAATTTTGAAAGAAATAGGGAGCCACAATAAGATTTTGAGTAGAAGAGTAGAATAATCAGTTCTAAGTTTAGCAGGACCATTCTGGCTGCTTCCTTGATAATGGATTATGTATAAGAAGAGGTGAATTGAAGGTAAGGAGACCAGTTGAAAGGTATAATGATGTACTATGCCAAAGGTGATGGTAGATTGGACCACACGAGGTAGTTGTTTTCTTTGTTTTGGAAGTACTTGGGGTTGAACTCATTGCTCTGTGGTTGTTAGGCAGCCATTTTTGCATTGGCTATTTTTGAGATAGGGTCTTGCTTCATGCCTGAGCTGATGTGGACCACCATTCTCCTATTTATGCTTCTCATGTAGCTGGGATGACAGATGTGTATCACCAAGCACAACCATTGATTGGGATGGATCTTGAGAACATTTAGTCTGGGCTGGCCTTGAGCCACAATCCTTCTGCTCTCCACCTCCTAAGCAGCTAAGGATTAAAGACTTGAGCCACTGCTCCTGGCCCTAAGATGGTTGGATTCTTGATATGCTTTAAAGGTAGAACCATCAGAATTTTCTGATGGATTAGATTTAGGGTGAGATAGAGGAGAGGCGATGGTGACAAACTTTAAGGTTTGGTCTGATTGACTAAACATCCAGTTACTGAGAGGGGAAAGATATAGGTAGAGCAAGTTTATGAATGAAGACTTCCATTCTGAGTTTAGATAAATTTGAGATGTGTGTAAGACACCTCATTGAAGATCTGAGAAAGTTGGTGAATATGTAAGTTGGGAGAAGTTAAGACTGAAGATAAATGTTCTGGAATTCTCAGCATCAATAGGTTATCTCAAGCTGAATGATATCATCAAAAGGATGCAAAAGAAAAATGTAGAGAAGGATTCACACACTGAGCCCTGTCAAGAGAAAGGGAAGAGAGGAACAGTCTAAACAGTCTGAAGGGTAGCAGCCAGGGAGGAACAAGGAGAACCCAGGAGAAATGTTTATAGGAAGCCAGGTAAGCAGAGAGTTTCCAGGAGGATTCATATGTCAAGTGTTAATAATTGTCACAAAAAATGAGGACTGAACGTTCACCAGTGGGTTACACAATGTGGAGGCCATTAATGACTTTTGGTAAGAGCTAGTTGAGTTAAGTGACAGAGTGGAATTAAAAATGAGAGAATTGGAAATAATAAGATAGGCAAATTTCAGGGAGTTTTGGTGTGAAGAAAAATTAGAGAAATGGTATGATGGCTTTTAGGGGAAAACAAGATTAGAAAATTATTATTATTTTTAATTAATTTTTTCCCTTTCTTATTACTGTTGTACTGGGGATACACTGTGACCTTTACAAAAGTTCTTACAATGTATCATAGTTGAATTTACCCTGCTAAACATCTTAATTAGATCAGAGAAATGAGTTAGAAAAAATATAGCATGTTTCTCTTCTGATGGGAACTCTTTTGTTGTTCTAATTGCTCTGCTGTGCTGCTTTGCTATTAGCATTCTATTTTACCAGAAATATCTTTATCTATATAGAGAATAGTTTTTAATGTTTTCCTAGAATAAATGAACTGGGGATTATTTTAATAGTAAAAGAAGCTGATGATGTTAAAATTCAAGTTAGGAAGTTAAAAATCAGTTCCTAGGGCTGGGAAAGTGAGTTGGATGTAGGTCAACAATCCAAAGAATTCTAAAGAAAGTGAAGAAGATAAGGTATCAGCCAATAAAGCAATCACTGAATATTACTCATCAGTACTACATTGCCATGTTAGAAATTCATTGTTACTATAATGCCATAATTTAATTTTTGCTTTAACACTAATTTAATTATTGCTTTAATACTAGGAAATATGAATTGTGGTTTTTAAAAGGAGCCCCTAAAATGGAAGTGAAGTCTCTTGAATCAGATGAACAGTGGTCATGAACTTACAGCTGTCACAACTGTATACAAGATATTTTAATTAATTTGCTCTTCTCAATCAAATTCTTTATCTTGTTAGGGTGGGTGAGAAACTCAATCTTAGTCATTCCTGGGAATTACCATTCAGTCAGGAACAGGTGGGGTGTACACAGTCCAGAACTTTCAGGAAAACCTCTTTAGATTTTCAATCTATGGTGGTCATTGTGATATGTCTATGTGGACCAAGCCACTATGGTTGGTCCCTTGAAGACGGGTATCCAACAGCACTTTTGCAGAGGCGAGAGGCCTATATGACTAGCCTTTCTTTCTATTTAAGTGCAGCAAGCTGCTTATTTTCCTCAGGTCAGTCCTCTATCCAATGCAGAGAAATGTCAGGGGGAGGGGGCAGTAGGAGCTACGGCTCTAATTCATATCTTCTACATTAGTGATCTGTGTTGTCCAAGCTGCCCCTATCTGGCCTCATGGCAGAGGGAAATGAGTAATGCTACAACCATGTAATATCCTAAAGTATTCTGCTCACAGTTTCTTGTACAAAACAAATCACAGGGGCAAGCTTGATTGTGATGGTTAATCTTGATTGTCAACTTGAGTGAATTGAGAAACTATAAGTGAGTTTCCAGAGAGGATTAATTAAGGGAGGAAGACCCATCCTGAGTGCGATTGGCAATATCCCATAGGCTACGGGGCAAGACAGAGCAAAAGGAGAAAAAGGAGCAAACCATTAGCACAGATGTTCTTCCATGTTTGCTTCCTAGATGACTTGATGTGAACTTGTATGCTCTGCCATGCACCCCCCTCCATGGTAGATTAAGTTCTCTGAAAACATAGCCAAAATGAATCTCTACTTCTTTGAAGGTTGTTTATGTCAGGTATTTTGTCACATCAATGAAAGATCTAACACACTGATGCTGATGGATAAGGAAGTATACTACTTAACTGGGAAAGACATAAAAAATTGGGAAAGAATATAACTATTATACTTTTCCTTCAAAGAACATTTTAGGGAAACAAAACATTAAGTCTCTTTTCTGGAGGTAGATAAGCAGCAATGAGATAATAAAACCAGTTAGTAATTTCTTTCTTATTAATTTAGTTTGCTGTATTAACAAGAATGTCAAAGATGAATAGATTTTAAAGGAAGTTTGAGAGAGTGTCTAAAAATTCTTTAATATTACCAATCAGGCTTTAATCAAGGTTGTAATACATATTAATTCATCCAACACTTAGAATAACAGCATGTAGTAGATATTACTTTTATTTCCCCCCTCCTTTTTTTTTTTAATAAGTGAAGGGATTTAGGCATAGAGATAAAGTCCCTTGCTAAAGAAACATGGGTAATAAATTGTGGTACAGGATTGGGATCCTAGGTGTACCTCCCAGATCTGAGCTCTTAGCTACTGTCTTGCAGTATTACTGAGGATTAGACCCAGACAGTACTTATGGGACCCTAATAAGAGAATTGATGGCAATCATCCTGACTCATTCCATATAGCATCTTTTTAAAGATGTCTGCAAAAGAGATGTTTTTTCCTCTGTGTTTCCTTTGAAGCTTTGACATCTCCAAGTGCCATTTT
This sequence comes from Castor canadensis, assembly GCF_047511655.1. Taxonomy (NCBI): domain Eukaryota; kingdom Metazoa; phylum Chordata; class Mammalia; order Rodentia; family Castoridae; genus Castor; species Castor canadensis. The sequence continues at coordinate 78,718,394 of NC_133398.1, read as the reverse complement.
CAGTTTAAAGCTCAACTAAGGGAATAAATTACTCCCACTATTAGACTTTCAGTAAAGAGATTGCGACTGTAATCATTCACTCGTGGGAGCCAGCTGTATTTCTAGATGTTTAGCTCTGACCTTTTATCAATTTATGGGGATTTCTGGGCCCAAACTTCTTGCCATGCCAACAGTTACTTCTAACTATTAAGGATATATAAGTGGATCCCACAGGAGAAATTTCTGCCTTCCATTCACTTGCTTCCTTCTTTGTTCCTTTCCCTTTCCTACACCTATGACAACTCCAGTTTATGAAAGCAACAATCCTGGCATGCTTTGCTACTAGGACTCTTCCTCCTTCTGTCACCTTCACTGTGCTGGCCTGGGGGAGCACAAATGTACTGCTGTGCAGTTTCCAGGATGAGATGTCACATTCCCGGGTCCATGCTTTCCCCTTATTTCACATGTATGCCAACACCCCGATCCCAACACAGACATGCAAAGACATATGCATATACGTGTGCATATACACACATTCTTCCTAGTTTTTCATTTTTTGGGTGTTTCACTTTCTAAATGCTAAGTGACAAGTTATTGAAACACAGTGCTAGCCAGGGATGCCTCACGAAGTCGCTTTTAAAACATAGTGATGTCTGCCAATTCTGTGTATTACATTTCTTCCTTTTAAAGTAGTTTAAAATTTAGGCACTTACTTAAAATGGATCAGTTTTAATTTTGTCAAAAAATGCTTACTTTCAAATATTAAGAAAGTAGAAAATGCTTTTAAAAATAAAATAGTGGTGTGTGTATTTTTCATTCCTTTTTACCTTAACTCATTACATGTTCTAATGATTTTCTTGGATTTCTGAGCCCTTCATTTATTGCCTTATAATATTTTTTAAAGTTGATTTGATACTGGTATTAAGAGTTTGTCTACATTCATGCTCTAAAATCCCTTAAAACAGGATAGATTTGTATTTAGTTAAGCTACTTGGGACTTGTATGCCTTCTACCTAAAAATGTACATCTTCATCTGTTCTGGAATGATGATTCAGTCATTGAATATTAAATACCATATTGAGTATTGCCAAGGCCCATTCTCTCTGTTCTCTTCTTAACAACTTGACCTCTCATCATATCTTCCATGGTGCTTAGAATTGCTTTCATTTTCCCTGGTTCTTTAGATCTCTGAGCACTGTCTGGAAAACTGCTCAGATCTCTCTTCATTTACAATGATTCTCTCTTCAGCTAGGTATAATCTACTAATCTCAGTGTCCTGAGATTTTGATTGAAACGACTATATTTATTTTTCATTTCTAGGAATTATAGTTTGATTTTTCTTCTTACCTGCTCTTTTTTTTTTCCAGAATGTTGTTATTTCCCAATGGGTTCCATCTCTGTCATCATTTAAAATATGTGCATGTATATATAATATTAGTAACAAAGTGTTTCAGCTTCTTGGAGGTTGTAATGTTGTTTGTTGTGCTTGATGATGTTAACTCGTGATGGATTTTTTTCACTTGTTTTTCATGAGTTTTGTAATTTTTGACTGAGAATTAATCTCCCCCAAGGCTTGATTCCCATATAGGAACCCATCATCTTTGCTTATAGCTGTGTCTCTCACATGTGTGTGTGTGACTTTATATTCAGTGCCTCAGGGATATTACACTAAAAATAAATCCATCCATCCTCCCAGTAGTTGTTCCATGAAAGTTTCTGAATTAGCTTAGTTTGCCAAGTTGCCAGAATTGGAAGCAAAATTAGACTACTATGTTTGCATTTTTCAGTTCAACTCATTTAGTATCAGTAAATATCTATTTCATGACAGACATTTGTTGAAGCCATTTTGTTAGACATTTTAATTCTTTAACTTGGCTAATGAAAATACTTTGTTACACAATTATGAGTTTTAAAATAAAACAACTCTTACAGCTCAGCTCTCTAGCTGGAATTGCAGTTCTGTTATTTATCAGCTTGGTAACTTTGGCCAGATTACTTAGCCTTCCTGATCCTTGGGTTCTTCACAAAAAAAAGGAAGGAAAAAAAAAAAGAAAGAAAAAGGAAGAGAAAGGGAAAAAAATATGCCTCATTGAATTGTATGAATTATGTATTTAAAACACTTTGTGGAACAGTTGGCCCATAGTATGAATTCAAGAAGTGTTACCTCTTTTCTTTGAACACAGTTAACTTTCCAAGGCATTTTAATCACCTCTAAAGCACTTTGGTTGCATTCTGAGCTCAGACGTATGAGATTATATTCCAATTCAATTAGATTTACTTAAAACTGAGTGAACACCTAGTCTATACTGTATTGCCATGGACTGAATGAATATTTGGGTCCTCTGCCTAATTCATATGTTGAGACCCTAATCACCAATGTAATGCCCTAATGTGATGGCATTTGGAGATAGGGAGGTAATTAAGTCATGACAGAGGGATCCTCATGGTGCAATAAGTGCCCCCTTGCCCCCTTTTTTCAGACAAGGTCTCACTATGTTACCCAGGTTGTCCTTGAACTCTCGATCCTCCTGTCTCAGCCTCCTGAGTGCTGGGATTCCATATGTAGACCATCGTGCCTGGGCCAAATTGGTTCCTTTTTTAGAGATAGGAGAGCCTTGTTTCCTGTCTCTTTGCTCTGCTCCATGTGAGGACATAGCAAGAAGAACATGTACAAACCAGGAAGCAGGCCCTAACCAAACTCGGATCTTGATCTTGGACTTCCAGCCACTAGAACTGTAAGAAATAAATATACATTGTTTACACCACACCACCCAATGTATAGTAATTTGACCTGGCAGCCCAAACTGACTAAATACACATATTGTGCTAGGTTTCAAGTCAGGCTTTTCTACCAATTGACAAATGATGTCACCTCCTGTACCCAGTTTCTTTAAAAGAAAGTAAAGTTGATTTTTTAGGTCTCTTCTAACTCTTAAAAATCGCATGATTGAATGTATTGTCAAGAAAATGTAGTTTTTACATTCAGTTTTTAACAGTCCAAGCTATTTCACAAATAGGTTCAGGAAGATACCAAACTTTGTATTTTTTTTCTTTTTAGTAATTTCCAAAGGCTCAGGTTTGGATGGAATTGTTGTTTAGAATGAAGAGGACAAGCTGGGTAGCAACTGTGCAACTGAATGACTGCAGACTGCCCAGGGCAATCCGACAATGACATTTCAAAAATCAATTCAATGATCCCCATCTATCATTTATCTCCAGGGAAGTGTGCTTCTTGTCATTTGTAGTATTTCAAACAGGTATTATCCAGATTTTTATAAAAATCATGAGATACACTTGAGCTGTCCTGACTGAAGGAACTTGGACTGACTGGTACATAACTATAACAGGAGTTAATTCAAAATAGGCATTCATCACCTTTATCACTTTGCTCAAGAGAACTGCAAAGCAACAACACATGCTGACAAAATCCCTACCAAAAGAAACAACTGTTCAGCACCACTGTTTTATTTGCTGATGTTTTATGCATGGAATACAGAAATAAAATTCTACATCCAGTATCCCCTCAACTGAAATATGTATTATTTGATTTTAATGTGGCAAACCTGATCTATAGGCTTTTGACAGACTTCCCAGTGGCAGAGTTATCTTTGGTTTCTTGAAACATTTGTGTTATTTTTACACTTGTATATCTGTGTAGAAGAGTAATACTTTCTCTCCTTCCATTCCTAAGACAAATGTAATTTTTTAAAGCTTTTCAGGGGGAAAAGTAATAATAATACAGGTAATCAAAGCATGAAACAAGGTTCAATCTCACCATCATTTCCCAAGATTGTTCCCAGTGTAATATTTACCAAGAGGGACTAATTCAGTAGATAAACCAAGCAACTATGGTGTGTATTAAAAACATCAAAACAACATTAATTTGCAAATCACTGCTGAGCCCTAATGAAATCATTTCTAATAACAGAACATAGAATATACAGTGGCTTCTTAGAGGACTATGACTTTTGTCTTCCAAGATTAAAACATTTCCCTAGTTAGTTGTCAGGGAGAATTAATTTATAATGAGTGTTATATAAAGCAGGTTGAAATGGCTCCTTAGAGAGGACTATTTTATGGATATGTAACCAGAGCTGAACAAGTTGAGGCCTTTACTACTGCATGAGATTTATAATAAAAGACAAGTGACAGTCTTTTGGTTCACAGTATTTCTCAGCTTTGATTAGAACCATATTTCTGCCTTAAGATTCTTTTAACTCTCTAGCATTTTTGTTTCTTTCCAAATCAGGGCTACATACAAGTTTTACTTTTTTATGTGTGTCTTCTATACTGTATTTAGCAGTGACCATATCAAACAGGGGAAAATTCCTAGTCAGCCACACAATTGAAACAGAATAGACAGATTTACTATTAACTCTAGGACCATATGGTCCTGTTCCCAATTTCTGTCCACCTAAGAGTGATAGCACAGTGAGTCAGGGTGAGTGTGTGTGTGGTATGTGAGTATGTGTGGTAGTGTTTAAACAGATGCAATGACAAATACATGAGACTAGTGTCAAAGAAATAATGGTGTGCTTAAAAAATTATAAAATTTTACCAAACTGGAGCATGGGAAAATACGAGTTAGTAAATGGATAGAGCAAAGTTGAGGGGATATAGATTTTCACCAGAAACACAAGAAAAATAATATTTCTTCATATTTCTAAATTTAAAAAAATCATTTAGTGCTTCTCCACTACATTTTAGGATGGCTATTTTCAGTCACGTTTTTGTGATCCTTTCCCTCTATGTATATGAGTTCTGGAGTATGTATATTCCAGACAAATTGGGGAGTCACCTCTGATGCTTCATGTACCCTACATGTTGCTCTCAAACTCTTTGACCTTGGGCTGCACTCCATTTGACAGGATCAGCATCACTCCATCCATGATGAACTGCACAGGCAGGAATGTTTCCCGTGGACCTCAATATGCTGGGCTCAGTGTGTAGCCTTCCAGAGCACAGGTGCATCTGTGAGGCCCTGTCATCTCCTTTGGCCTTGAATACAATGGAATCCTGCTACCTGACACTTTTACTGTTCTGTGCCCTACCTGCACAGAGACCAAGAACTGATTCTTCCTCTCTGGTTGGGTTAGGACCCTTTCTATCTGGACCCTTGCCTCCCAAACAGAGGCTTTTTGGGATTCTAATGACATCCTGTAGACACAAGTAAATTATAAATCAATACTCTTCCTAGGGCAAGAAGTGCAGAAGAGAGTTATTTACTTGTCTTTCCAGAAGATTACGAGAAGAAATGTTCAGCTTTTCATTCTGTTTTTGAGTGTCCTATAATAGTATTAACATAAGACAATTAAGTGACCTGCAAATAAACTCTCATGCTATATAGGCTGAAACAAGATGCTGAACTTTATCTTTAAGACTACTCTCAGTATAGATGACAGGAATGTGTGACGACCTCTGTGCTGGAGCCACCTTTGGGGGTTGTATACAAAAGTTGTGAGAAATCTCCAACTGGAAGGTGAAAGCCATCCAACATAACAACAGATGGGAACATGGGCAAGGAAGCTTCCCCAGGACCCAGACAAAAGAGGAGGACTGAACACAAAAATAGGGAGAAGGCAATACTTAGGTACATACACAAGAAATGAGAAGAACAATGGCAAATTGCAACTTTGAAGATGCTAGACAAGTTACTTAGGATTCAAGAAAGAGTTAACTTTTGAATTGAGGTTAATAAAAGTAGAATCACACCAGTGCCGCTTTAGAACTCTGTCCCCCACCCCCCATCCTCCTAGAGGTGGGAGAGCTAGCAGGTGTTTCTATGTTTTCTGCTTCTAGCCGTGATGGTTCTTAGATCTGGGAGTGATCTAAGAAGTGATCTAAATCTGTCAACTGGGCACAGTGAAGCCCATGTCGTAGAGTATTTGTTAAAATAAGAGTAATGTGCCTTGCCTGGAATACTTCCTAAGTACATCATAGGCTCTTAATAAATGATGATCTTATTGTGGTGTCAGTAACTTTCCAAACCTCACACACATACATACAATATCACTTCAAATAGCCACATAAAACAAAATGATTTTTATTTTTTATTGTTTTAATAAATAGACTGGCCAGTCTATTTAGATTATTATTTAAACAGATTGATCAGTAATATATTTCTTCACATGATACACACTTTTTCTACTAACTTCCACCAGGAAGAGCATGAATTTACACACACACACAAACACACACACATGTATACATACATACACACAAAGTTAGCCCTACACACCCAAATTTTGTAACTTTCTTGGAGCCTCGAGCTTCACATTCTAGACCAGGATGAAGAATTATTTTATGATTTTAAGCTCTTCCATTAATGAGTCATGACTAGATCAGAAAATCTTCAAAGGAATTGAATTTACTTTCCTTGACACTCATTTCAATGATTGCTCATATGTGTTATTTTGACCTTTTATCTTTTTTTTAGGGCCTGAAAGTTTTTTGATCTTAGACAATCCCAGTGGAAATAACCAAAGAAGCTTAGAACCAAAATGGGGGGAAGGGTTCGTTTCTAACACCTGCCTCTCAGTGGGTGTAATGTGACCCAGTGTGACCACTGGAGTTCACAATGCTGTTTCATTTCATTTGGGAGCTGCTAATTCAGTGCCACTTTCAAAAAGAAACTAAGTACATCTTTCCTCAGAGAACTACATGTGGAGAAAGATCAAAAGTCATCATTACTTGGATGCCCTTCATGTGCTCCAAAAACAAACACAATGACATTAGCTACAGATGAAGAGTTGGAAAGGAATAGTCAATGACATCCCCCTTGACTGCTCGTCTTTGGGCACTCATACAACTTTTAAGCTCTCTTTTCAAAGTATCTTCAAACTACATTTTGTCATTTAAAAATATTATGAAATACACCATATGAATATAAATATTATTTAAGAATAATACATTTTAAGGCTAATAAATTATTATTCATGTTGTTCACTTCCCAGGTGAAGCAACAAAGCATTGTCATGTGTCTCTTCCTGAATGTACCTTCCTCTTTGTCCCTAGCCAAATGATTTTTAATTTTTTGGTTAGTCATTTTTGCTTTGTACTTTTAAATGGTTATAGTATTCAGGGTTCTCCAGAGAAACCGAATCCATAGTATATAAATAAACATAAAAAATTGTTATAAGAAATTGGTTAATGCAATTATGGACAATGGAAAGTCCCAAGATCTGCAGGGAGAGTCTGCAAGCTGAAGACTCAGGAGGTCCAGTCTGAAGGCTAGCAGGTTCAAACTCAGGAGGAGCTGATGCTTTGGATTAAGCCGGAAGGCAGGGAAAAAAGCTGATGTCCAAGTGTGAAGGAAGAATACTCTCTTACTTGGGGGCGGCTCAATCTTTTTGTTCTACTTTGGCTTTCAATTGTGAATGACTGTGGAGGGCAATGTGATTTATTCACTCTACCATTTAAATGTCAACGTCATTCAGAAAGCACCCTTATGGAAACATCCAGAATAATGTTTGACCAAGCATCTGGTTATCTAATGGCCCAGTCAAGTTGACAAATAAAATTAATCATCACAATGTTTAGATAACATATGAATGCACACCTAAATGATAAATCTTTTAGTTTTGCCTCATTTAAAACTTTACATAAACCTTACATAAATGGAATCATTGTGCACGCGTATGTCTATGATTTTCTGTCACTTGGCCTCATGCTTGTAGCATGGTTGATCCATGTATTCATTTCTTCTTTTCATTGGTTGTATTCCATTGTTTGATCTACTACAATGAATTTGTGCTTCTATTCTTGATGAATATTTGGATTGTTTATTTTCTTTTAGAGTTCTAAAGATAGCTGCTATGACTATTCTTATACAGGTTCTCTGATCCTTTGTGGTTGTGTTATTCAAATCTGTGCTATCCTGATTAGTAGTTAAAATAAAGCTAGCTTCCTTTGTAAAGACTCAACAGATCTGTGACTTAAACAAGAAATAAGTAGTTCTCTCACACAAAATAGTCCAAGTATAAGCAATGAAGTTCTAATAACCTAGTGTACCTACCCAATTATACCAATGCACACTTCTTACTCCATATAACTCATATCCCTCCCCAGCAATAACAACCTTTTCCTGAGATCTCATGCAGAATCATAGAATTTCTGGGCAATGCTCCATTCACTCCATTAGGTCTGGGTATTGCATTGCACTACCTGTCAACAAAGTCTATCTATCTGTCCATCTTTGTCCTCCTCTTATATAATGAATATGGTGATGATTTAAAAAAGCAAGCAACCTCTACCCCTCCTCCATCCAAAAAAGCCTCGCTAAGAAAAAGGAGACATTGGTGATACCCAATCAATGTCTGCTGAGCAAGCTTGTTTCTAGCAATGAAGGAAGAGTCTTGACCAGCCTATAAGGAAGCTATTGTTTTGTGTCTCTAGCAGAAACTCCGTTATCCTTTGTGCCTCTTGCTTTGCCATTAGATATTTTCCAGTCTATTATCTGTCTAGAGGCCACATGAAAATGGCTATTGGAAAAGTGTGCTCTCCTAGAGGAGGCAGTTGGATTGCAAGCAACACCTGTTTAACCAGGCTTTGGCGCTTGGAAATTGTTTGAAGGAGTTAATAAGCACAGAGTTTTTTTTAGTGCATAAAAAAACTTGTCATAATTCCCTTAGGATTCTAAGACTACTTGCGTCTGGTCAATTGCATGTTGGAGTGACCATAGTCAAAGACCTTATATAAAATAGAGCTAATCACACAGTGCATTGGATATACTGGTTAGCCACAAAGTACTTGCAAATATATCTAAGATCTTGTTCTCCTTAGTGCTTATTTTGAATGGCTAGAGCTTGAGGACCACTCATCATTGGCCATGAGTAGTCTCAGTCATGTAACCCTGTGGCTATAGAAATATAGTTGTATATTAGAACAGATGATGTGGATACCTTTGAAAGCATTAATCTGAACAAAGATTCTCCACTCTGGAGCTTTATTAGCAATCTCTTGTTTTTCCAACCCTACTCTGCTTCAACCTGTTGGAAACTACCTTGAACTCATTTGAAAGAAAGAGATTAAGAGCTTAAGAGGGGGAATTCTGTCAGTTTGTGGAAAACTATTCAAAGCGGCTCAAGAGCTAGATGACTCACCCAGCTATGGACACAGTCCCAGAGCCTGCAGTGTACCTCCCAAGAGAATTCCACTGAGATTCTGTTCCTACAGTTTCACTTTCAGGGTCTAAATTTGCATTTGTTATGATATAGATCCTTAAAGTCTCCAAGTAACAGTAGCTTAAAACAGGCAGGATTTTATATCTTTTTCACTACACAGTTATCAAATGAGAAATCCAAGGTATTCGTAGTGTTTGGGACCCACACTCCTTCTATGTTGTTGCCTTTTCCCTTGACATCCTCCTCTATCTCATGGTCCATTCCTACCTCTTTCCTTTGATATTTTCATGCTGGAAGGGAAACAAAAAAATCCTTGAAGATCATAATCTAGAAAGTGTACTTACCCCATTTATATACTTTTTCCTTTAGCAAGAACTTGGTCACAAGACCACATTGGGTTTGTTCCAAATGTCAAATTTGTCAATTTCTCCTTAAGTTCTGTTAAGTTTTGCTTTACATATTTTTACTCTACAATCTTAGACATACATGGAGTTAGAAATGTTATATCTTCCTGGTGAAATCAATCATTACTAATATTCTGATTTTTCTTTATCTCATATTTCATTTGAAATTCCATTTTGTTTAAAATTCATGTGCTTACTCCCAATTCTTCTAGTCAGCATTTGCCAGATGTATCTTATCCTTTTGTTTTATTTTCATTCATTTTTACATTTTTATATTTCTACTATGTTTCTTATACTTGGCATATAGCAACATTATAATTTATATTAAATCTTTTATGATTACAAATAAAGCTAAAATTTTTAACCACATGCGGATAGCAATTTGTATTCTTTTTCCTGGTATCTCTTTGGGATAGATCCTAGAAATGAATTTGATGTGCACAAAAGTAAATGCCTACACAATTCCATTGGCTATTCTCCTTCACTGGGTCAAAGCATTTTGTAATACCAACACCATCAGATGAGGACGTCTGCTTCTTACAGCCTTAACAGCACGTAGGAAGAGGAATTCTGCCAATTCAGTAGCTGCACAGAATTACCTAAATGTACTCTTATTATGAGTGAAGTTTATCATCTTGCCATATGTTAGTCATTTGCATTTATTTTTTCTGTGAACTGTCAGCAATACTTTAAATTAAATTTCTGACGTGGGAATCTTTGGCCTTCACATTTTAATCCAAACTCCAATATCAGATGATTGAAGGTTGTAGTATGGAATTCTCTGAGGTGATGTTTTTCTGCTCCCCTAAAAGTCAAGAATGAAACTAAAACAACCCCTCTGTGGGATGGAGTCATGGCTCATTCCTCTCCTTTGTAGCACCACTCTTTAGGTTCCTGGCTTTTTGTAGGGTTTTCTAACCTGACCTCTCCTCCTTAAACTCCAAGTTTGTTTCTGTTTCCCTCTTGGATGTGGACTGTTGAAATCAAGCTTTCAGCATCACAGGGAGGTAGACCTCCAAGCACACTTTAGCTTATTTCTAAGCAATTACATGTTTTTAATGTCTAGTCTATAAAGTTTCTTTTCCTATTTTATCAGCTGTTCAGCAATTATTTAAATAAAGTGTTTTTCTCTACTCAGAAGCTTCTAGACATCATCAATAGCTATAGCAAGGTAGCAGGATATAAAATCAACATAGAAAAATCATTAGCATTTCTATACACTAACAATGAGCAAACTGAAAAAGAATGTATGAAAACAATTCCATTTACAATAGCCTCAAACAAAATCAAATACCTAGGTGTAAACCTAACAAAAGATGTGAAAGACCTCTACAAGGAAAACTATACACTTCTGAAGAAAGAGATTGAGGAAGACTATAGAAAGTGGAGAGATCTCCCATGCTCATGGATTGGTAGAATCAACATAGTAAAAATGTCGATACTCCCAAAAGTAATCTACATGTTTAATGCAATTCCCATCAAAATTCCAATGACATTCATTAAAGAGATTGAAAAATCTACCATTAAATTTATATGGAAACACAAGAGGCCATGAATAGCCAAGGCAATACTCAGTCAAAAGAACAATGCAGGAGGTATCACAATACCTGACTTCAAACTATATTACAAAGCAATAGCAATAAAAACAGCATGGTACTGGCACAAAAACAGACATGAAGACCAGTGGAACAGAATAGAGGACCCAGATATGAAGCCACACAACTATAACCAACTTGTCTTTGACAAAGGAGCTAAAAATATACGATGGAGAAATAGCAGCCTCTTCAACAAAAACTGCTGGGAAAACTGGTTAGCAGTCTGCAAAAAACTGAAACTAGATCCATGTATATCACCCTATACCAAGATTAACTCAAAATTGATCAAGGATCTTAATATCAGACCACAAACTCTAAAGTTGATACAGGAAAGAGTAGGAACTACTCTGGAGTTAGTAGGTATAGGTAAGAACTTTCTCAATGAAACCCCAGCAGCACAGCAACTAAGAGATAGCATAGATAAATGGGACCTCATAAAGCTAAAAAGCTTCTGTTCATCAAAAGAAATGGTCTCTAAACTGAAGAGAACACCCACAGAGTGGGAGAAAATATTTGCCAGCTACACATCAGACAAAGGACTGATAACCAGAATATATAGAGAACTTAAAAAACTAAATTCTCCCAAAACTAATGAACAATAAAGAAATGGGCAAGTGAACTAAACAGAACTTTCTCAAAAGAAGAAATTCAAATGGCCAAAAAGCACATGAAAAAATGCTCACCATCTCTAGCAATAAAGGAAATGCAAATTAAAACCACACTAAGATTCCACCTCACCCCTGTTAGAATAGCCATCATCAGCAACACCACCAACAACAGGTGTTGGCGAGGATGCGGGGAAAAAGGAACCCTCTTACACTGTTGGTGGGAATGTAAACTAGTACAACCACTTTGGAAAAAAATTTGAAGGCTACTTAAAAAGCTAGACATTGATCTACCATTTGATCCAGCAATACCACTCTTGGGGATATACCCAAAAAACTGTGACACAGGTTACTCCAGAGGCACCTGCACACCCATGTTTATTGCAGCACTATTCACAATAGCCAAGTTATGGAAACAGCCAAGACGCCCCACCACCAACAAATGGATTAAGAAAATGTGGTATCTATACACAATGGAATTCTATGCAGCCATGAAGAAGAATGAAATGTTATCATTCGCTGGTAAATGGATGGAATTGGAGAACATCATTGTGAGTGAGGTTAGCCTGGCCCAAAAGACCAAAAATCGTATGTTCTCCCTCATATGTGGACATTAGATCAAGGGCAAACACAACAATGGGATTGGACTTTGAGCACATGATAAAAGCTTTAGCACACAAGGGAGGAGTGAGGATAGGTAAGACACTTAAATTAGCTAGCATTTGTTGCCCTTAACGCAGAGAAACTAAAGCAGATACCTTAAAAGCAACTGAGGCCAATAGGAAAAGGGGACCAGGAACTAGAGAAAAGGTTAGATCAAAAAGAATTAACCTAGAAGGTAACACATACGCACAGGAAATCAATGTGAGTCAACTTCCTGTATAGCTATCCTTATCTCAACCAGCAAAAACCCTTGTTCCTTCCTATTATTGCTTATACTCTCTCTACAACAAAATTAGAAATAAGGGCAAAATAGTTTCTGCTGGGTATTGAGGGGGTGGGGGGTAGAGGGAGGGGGCAGAGTGGGTGGTAAGGGAGGGGGTGGGGCATGGGGGAGAAATGACCCAAGCCTTGTATGCACATATGAATAATAAAAGAAAAAATAAATAAATAAAACTTATTCAGCATTTTCAAGTCTTTAGAAGCTGAATGCTTTAGGACAGATAGACTATAATTTTGCAAGAAATAAAGGTATTTGAAGTTGTATTGTTACAAATATGTAAGTGGGGATTTGATTGTTGCCCATTACCTGTGTGGTATGGTCAGGTTCACGAGGACAGCATCAATGGCTTCTTTCTTCACCAGTGTATTCCCAAGACTTATTACATGGATGCTGCACAGTAGGTTTTGAATGAATACAAATGAATGTGAACCATCTTGGAGATGAATGGGGCAGTAGAGGTGCTCGGGGTAGTGTTAAGAAGGGACAGCAGGGAGGCAGCTGTACCCTGAGACAGGTCAGCAGCTCTCAGGAAGTTGTGCATTTGTGCCAAGAATCAGTATTAAGTTGAAATAGTAGCTGATTTGGCATTGAACTAAAAATACAAATAAACCGAAAATGCGAATTACCTATGACCATCAACTGGAAATAAAATAATAAAGCTATTTCCATTTCCAACTTATTTAAGGAGTGGGGACAATGTGACAAGGAAGGAAATCTGAATTGGTCGTTGTTGATGGACAAAGAAGAAGATATTGAAAAAGTCATCTCAGGGTGGCTAAATGAGAGAAGATGGCAAAATGAAAAGGCTTCTTGCCAAGATGGAATCACAGGACTTGATTTATATTCTCTCTTCACCTCACCCCCACTCTGAGAACTAACTGGAAAAAATATGAAAGAAATGTTTTTCAGATATTAGATAATGAACCATGCAGGACAGTGGTCTCTGAGACAGAGGGAATGAGTACAGTGAGCCCTGCCATTGTTCTAGCTTACAGTTTGGAAAGAGTTTCCAGATCACAGTGTAGGAGGGGAAACAAAGCCTAGAGGTCTCCCTGAGTTAAGGGGCAGAGATGGGAGTATTTGAAACCAAGACTTCTAGAATTTGCAGCTCAGATGACCACAGAGAAATGAGTTATAGAGAAAGAGAGAGAGAGAGAGATTGGAGGGTTGGCTCTGGAATTGTACTTACTATTTGAAGAAACCACCTGAGGCTAGAGAAAGAACCTTTAATAAGGAGCAGGTGGAGCAACGCCTGGCATCGCACAGGGCTGGGATAGCTCTTATTTTCATCAGACAGCCAGAATAGACAAATCTTGTAATGCTTAGGGCACAGGGTAGAGTACCCAGAAGGCTATGACCCCAAGTAGGGCAATACTAGCCCCAGATCAATGGCTCCTCTGATTACACCTTCCAATGTTTATAAGTAAGCCTCAATAGTATTCAAGAATTTCCAAGTACTTATCTGGATCCCATAACAAAATCTGTGGAGATTTTTAGAAATAACAGCATATTCAACATCCATCAAGGTTAAATTCAAAACATTTGGAATACAATAAAAATGATCAAACATGTAAAGAAACAGGAAAGTAGGACCCATTTTGAGCAGAAAAATCAACCTGTGTGAAAACTGATCCAGAAATAACAAAGATGATAGAATAAATATCAAGTATGTTAAGGCAGTTATAACTGAATGCTATCTATATGTTCAGTCAGAGGAATACATGAACAAGTATAGGAGAGATATAGAATATATGAGAAATATCCCAATTGAACATTTAGGTGTGAAAAACACAATGTCTGAGATAAAAAAATTATACAGGGTAGGTTTAAAAGGGTACTAGACTTTGCAAGAGGAAGTATTAATGACTTTAAAGACTAAGCAAAAGAAACAATCTAAAATGAACAATGATACTCAGTTCTTTTGACTGAGCATTGCCTTGGCTATTCGTGGCCTCTTATGTTTCCGTATAAATTTAACTGTAGATTTTTCAATCTCTTTGATGAATGTTTTGGGATTTTGATGGGAATTGCATTAAACATGTAGATTACTTTTAGGGGTATAGACATTTTTACTATGTTGATTCTACCAATCCATGAGCACGGGAGATCTCTCCACTTTCTAAAGTCTTCCTCAATCTCTTTCTTCGGAAGTTTATAGTTTTCCTTGTAGAGGTCGTTCACATCCTTTGTTAAGTTTACATCTAAGTATTTGATTTTTTTTTTAGGCTATTGTAAATGGAGTTGTTTTCATATATTCTTTCTCAGTTTGCTTATTGTTAGTGTATAGAAATGCTAACGATTTTTCTATGTTGATTTTATATCCTGCTACCTTGCCATAGCTCTTGATGGTGTCTATGAGCTTTTGGGTAGAGTTTTTTTGGGTCTTTAAGGTATAGGATCATATCATCTGCAAATAGGGATATTTTGACAGTTTCTTTACCTATTTGTATTCCTTCTTCTTGCTTAATTGCTCTGGCTAGGAATTCCAGTACTATGTTGAATAGGAGTGGAGATAGTGGGCATCCTTGTCTCATTCCTGATTTTAGAGGGAATGGTTTCAGTTTTTCACCATTAAGTATAAAACTGACTGTAGGTTTGTCATATATAGCTTTTATAATGTTGAGGTACTTTCCTTCTATTCCTAGTTTTCTTAGAGCTTTTATCATGAAATGGTGTTGGATCTTATCAAAGGCTTTTTCTGCATCTATTGAGATGTTAATGTGGTTTATTACATTTACTGATTTTCATATGTTGAATGACCCCTACATTCCTGGGATAAAGCCTACTTGGTAGTGGTGAATGATCTTTTTGATGTGTTGTTGAATTCGGTTTGCCATTATTTTATTGAGGATTTTTGTATCAATGTTCATTAAGGAGATTGGGCTATAGTTCTCCTTTTTGGAGGTGTCTTTGCCTGGTTTTGGGATAAGTGTAATACTGGCTTCATAAAATGTGTTAGGCAGTTTTCAGGAAGGCATATTTTGAAACACTAACTGAGGCCTCTTTCAATTGTGTCCTGCTATTTCAATGCTTCTCCTTCCATATCCTTACTTCAAGGTAGATTTGTTGCACAGAAATACAAAAAGAAATAAAAAGACAACAGTCAGCATCTGGGTTTCAAAATATAGTTGGCTCTCCATATCTGAGGGTTACACAACTGAGGATTCAACCAATGTAGATCAAAAATACTTAAAAAAATTGCAAGTGTACCAAAAATACAGTCTTTTTCTCTATAAACAGCATAGTATATGAATGTATAGTGTTTTCATTGTACTATGTATATAAATAATATAAGGATGATTCAAAATCTCTAAGAGGATGTGCATAGGTTCTATGCAATGCTATGTCATTTTATACAAAGAATTTGAGCATCCGCAGATTTTTGTGGCCACAAGGGTCCTGGAACCAACCCTTAGGGAAACCGAAAGACAAGATGTGTTATAAATTGTCATAGTTTGATGAGGTTGCTCTTCTTCTCCATAAAAAAAAATAGAAATCCAAATGCATGTTGTAACCATGTGTTTAATGCTGTCTCTGAGGTGATAAATGTCTTGGACTTGGTAGGATGGGGAAAGCAAAAAGAGAGCAAAATAATAAAATGCTGGTGAGTGGGCTTGAGCAATTTTCCATCAAAGGTTTGACCTGGGAGCAAGGGTGTAACGGGGTCAAGCTCACATCTCTTCAGCCAAGCTCTACCATCAGGAGCAGTTCTAATGAGGAAGCACAATCTCATTTTACCATGACACAGTCTAGGACAAATGACAAGCTGCCTTTGTTAGTCTTCCTGATTTCTTCCTGAAGTCTAGATCTAAAGATACAATAGAACTAGTGTTCAGCATCTCAGAGACAATGACATCCAAAGGGATGAGGTGGGGTGGAAGACCTTGAACATCTCTTTTAAGTTTTGCATCCTGAGCAACCAGCTTGTTTCACCTTGCACAGCAGTCTTTATCCAGTTCCTCACCTTCTCACAGCCAGCAGGAGCCCTGCTTTTGGGAGCATCAAGGAGCCACCCTCTCTCTTGTTTCTTGACATCCAGTGCACAATCATTTAAATATTTGCTCTTCGTAAATTTGGCTCCAATTATCCAACCCAAGTGTGCCATCTGCTTTCTTCTGTTTCTTCTGATTAATAACACTTATTTTAAGTATTCAATAAGTGGTTTTCAATATTTATCATGGTAGAACAGCCAGCTGCAGGACCATCTCTAAATACCTTGTGTGAACAATGTTGTTTGAACTGCTAATTGCTCCAGTCGTTTTTATTATTAATTATTATTTTTTTGTGGTACTGGAGTTTAAACTCAGGGCCTCAAACTGCTGGGCAGGTGCTCTAGCATTTGATTCATGCCCCCAGACTTTTTTGCTTTTTAGTTATTTTGAGGATAGGACTCATGTTTTTGCCTATAACTGGCCTTGGACCATAATCCTCCTACCTATGCACCCCACATAGCTGGGGTTACAGATATGGGCTTGTCTGTTAAGATGGGATATCGCTGACTTTTTCCCTAGGTTGGCCTCAAATCATGATCCTCCCAATTTCTGCCTTCTGATGATCTAGTCATTTTTAAGCAGTTTTACTCAAATGGATGGTTTTCAGCTCCTGCCTCAATCAAATGAGATAAACATTCAGCAGGAAATATATTTGCCTTGCCTCTAAGAAGTTGAAGAATCTGTGTCCTACTATAGGACAGATGAACAAGAAGCTGAGAGAGCATAGCATCACTTTGGCAAATTGAGGAATGTTACAGATCCCCAAGTCAATGGTTTTTCTCAACAAGAGAGTATAAACTTCAGTCCTAACCTTGGACAAATGCTTTTAAAAGCAAGCTTTATTTTATCAGAGGGAAGAAAAGGAGAAAAAAAATTAACTTTCACTGTAGTATCCATTTTATATATTTGTTCTGATTAATAAACAGTTCCTGTAATGTCTTCCAAGGATGATTGACTTTAATTTTATTCATAAAATTCAGGTTTTTATTATGTGATTCCTTGTGAAGTTTTCTTTTTGGAGAAATACTACTCTTCAGTAAGTTCATATTCCCTGAGTGAAAGAAACCTCACTCCAGATATGAAACAAGATCAAACTTGACAAGCTTTTCCCCCCAAAGTGGTTTGTTCTTGTTTTCATACATATGCAAAAATGAAATTGTGGGAGTTATACACAAACCTCAATAACAGCGAGTTCCATGATGTGAGATTAAAATTATATCATGGAAAATTCTATGCGTTCAATCTTAAATACACTGTAAACAATTTACAGGGGCCAGATTAGCTATATGCATTTTGGCTATCATTGGAAAAAGAAATCTAAATAATGAATGGATTATAAACTGAAGTATTGAAAAGATGATAACACTGAATTGAAAAAGATAAGGTCTATCTTAGTGACAACTTGTCGTGTGGAGAGGGCGGGTGAGTCCTCCCGTCTTCACAGGTGAAACAACATGGCGAAGAGGCTCAGATCCATAGAGCCTGTGTCTTCCCTCTGCCTGTTTTCCTCCTTAATAATTCCCTTAGTAATCGTCTTTCTCAGCTTTCTATGGTTGACTCTGATGGAATAATTTAGTTAATTTGACCCCAAGAATATCAGAACTCCAATACCCCAAGTCCTAGGAACGATATACTGTAATCAAGCTGCAAGTCACTGAGGAGCTGAGTCACCAAGTGCTGGCAGTCACTCTCACTCAGAGGGAACACCTGCCTAAGGAGAGGCAGTGAAGTTGATGTGGGGAGCAGTGTGGCAATGTGTGGTGGCTTCATGCCTTGAGTCCCCATGTCATCAGTGACGTAGACTCCAGCTCTTATACATCTTGAGAGCCAGTAATTCTCCTTCTGGCCTAAGCTTTCTTATTTGCTTCTCTATAGCTTCCAACTGGTGGAATTCTGAGTAATCTAAAAGCAGGAGATCTCAGCTGGAATTTAGGTCGATTCATTCAATTTTAGAGGTATTTCTCAAGGATGCCTCAGGGATGTCTACTTGTCTCAGGTACACAATTGGGGCTGTGTGCGTGCGTGTGTGTGCGTGTGTGTGATGCTGGTGTCTTTTGCATACAAGGTAGGTGCTCTATTACTGAGCCACATTCTCAGATCCTCACATATTTTTTATGGCAGTACTAGGGTTTGAACTCAGGGCCTGATTCTTGTTAGGTAGGCACTGTACCACATGGACCACTCTGCCAGCCCCTCTCATGTATTTTTGATCTACAATTTGTTGAACTTACAGATGCAGAACCCATGAATATGGAGGGCCAACTGTGCTTAAAGGAAATGATCTAATGTTGCTAGTAATACCTAACTTAGAACATTATCATATCCAAAGGAAGAGTACATACTTCAGAAAGGTAAGGAAGGGCATGGGCAGAAATGAAATAAATACAAAAGACTGCCAGCAAAGAAAGAAAGGGTCACAAAAGCAGAGTCCAAAAGGCATGTTCAAATGACAAGAAGAAATGGAGTTGCAGGGTACCCCTGTTGTGGATAAGAATGCCCTGTTCTCTAAGTTCCCAATGAAATTAAACTTTTGGTATCCATAGTTAACTTCCGTACTCATGAACCAATCTTTTGAATTTTGTTTGCCTCTTTGTATGACTTCTCTATAGGAAGAAAACAGATTCTCCAGGTTAAAAATAACAATCTGTTTTTTGTGAAAATTGTGTATTCACTGTGAATTATTAACTTATCAACGTGGCTTATACAACACAGCCTCTTGAGAGCTTAGTTTGTATGATTGAGCATCCATTTAAGTCCCATTATCTCTGAAGCAAGGAAAAGTTGGAGTTTCTGAGAGTATTTAAACTACCACTTGCCACTTGGAGACTGTTGGTAACAACTGAGCCCCACCTCCCCACCCTAACTGCATCTCACATTGTCAGGTGCTTTCTTTGAAACTGAACTTGACCTATAAGACAGTACGTCAGGCAGTGCTCTTTTGTTTATTAACTGTTGTCATCCTATGATCTTTCATTTTTTCATACTAATCATGTAAATCTTGATATTGGAAACAGCCTCCCGCCATGCTCTCCATCATCTCTTGACAATCTTGGGAAACCTGCTTCTTCATTCACAAATTTTACTTTTCTGCACAGCTTCAAGACATTTTATTATTTGCCATTGCTTTGTGCCTTATCCCCCAATTACACTTCTTTTATTGCTTCTTTCCTACTCTTGACAAAAAAAGGAGTATTGTTCCAGTACATTTCTATACAATTGTTTGTGGATATGGTATTAGAAGGAGGGCAATCAGATTCACCCGTCCCATTTATAAACCTCATATCAACATGATATACGTAATTAGGAACCACTAGAAATGGATGTGCTCACTATGTGAAGCATTGCCTCACTTTGACTAATGGCTGTCATTGAGATTCTTGCTTTTCTGTCCACATGAATCCTGCTCTTTTAAACTGAGCCATTTTGGTGGCATCTTATCAAAATGATTCATCAGGGAATACAAAAAGGGAGTGGGAAGGTTTTTAAATCACTCTTTTGTTAGACAATGATTTAATCTTCTGTGTAGTCTCAATCACAAGACCAAATTGGTTTAGACGTCAATGATACTGTCCTTTACTAATTTGTGAAAATAAGAGGAGTAGAAATTGGGAAGACATGTGGAGGGAAAATAATAGTTTATTATAGAATCTTCCAGGAAGAAATAGGAAAGGACCAACAATTTATTTCACTCTTGGAGCCTTTGCTGTGGCACAGCAGTTTAATTTCAGTTGTGCAACTCTGCCATGGTGTGTGACAGAACTCAGTTCTCATCAGTCACATACCCCCAAACCCCACCGAACACTGGAGAAGCTGAAGATGAGTTCTCATTTTTATGTTTTCTGTGTCTCCTGCAAATCAAACTTGTTAGTACTTGCAACTTCAGATATCTGACTTTTTATCATTGAACCAAACTTTGGGGCTGCATATTAAATATGCCATTCTACCCTATTTCACAGCTATTTCTCATTTCCTTTTTCCTATTTGCATGCATATACTCTTTTAAGATAAGATTTATATTCTGGTTTCTGGCAGTCTTCATTTAACAGGATATTAATTGTTAAGACTATCTACCAACTGTATCTTTTAAAAGGACACAGAAGAATATTTTATTAAATGTCTAAATATGTTCTTTATGCCTGTTAAGATATTGTTGGATTAAATCTTCAAGGAAGCTTATTGGAGGGCTATTTTAGTTGCTGGATTTCCATTGCAAGAGTATGTACAATTGTCAAGCACTAAGACCAATGACCCCACAAGCAGGGCTTCAACACCCCAGTTCCTATTCCTTGTAGTTGACAAAGTTCAGAAATAAAACCCTCTAGATACAAAGCATGAACTTTCTTCCCACAAGCTTCCTGCAAAATCTTCTTACTTTTAGTAGGAAGTTAACTTGACTTTCAGCTTACAAACATTATTAACATGCACAGAGAATATCAGTAGAAAAAGGAAAAAGATGTGAGCCACAGTACATTTAAATAGGCTCAGCAGGAAGACTGGAGAACTACATGGAACACTGCCAGTCAGCTTGGAGGGCAAAAAATTCATGAGATCTGGGAGGAATTCTATGTTCTGTACACACTGCATCATATGCAAACCCTCTTTGAATAAAGATTATGCACAGGTGCACGAATATCTTACTCACTGACTCATTAAAAAGCAGTGATTTGGCTGGGCACTGGTGGCTCACACCTGTAATCCTAGCTACTCAGGAGGCAGAGATCAGGAAGATACCCTTTGAAGCCAGCCTGGGCAAATAGTTCACAAGAACCTATCTTGAATACCAAAAAAAAAAAAAGCAGTGATTTGAGGAGGTCTCTTTCAGGTGTAGCAAAGAATATTCTTCACTCAGCTAGGAATGGTATCTTTTGCTTTTCCCTTTCCCTTAAAATAAAGTCAGATTTTAAGAACCAATGACTAGTAGCACACATGGTTTTTAATAGGACAATTGTGAATCGTCACTATGAAAAGATGTCCATTTCCTTAAAGAAAAGAGATCATATGGAAGAAAACTATCCCATGATAGTTTTATATCAGGAAACAGCCATTGCAGAGACTCACAATTTTCTCTCTGAACTCATTGTGACCATCTTCTTTAATAAAGAGAACCCTGATGTAAAGCAATCATAGAGTCAATCAGATAAAAGATCACATTTTCCATGTGGCTATGTGACTTAATTCTGGCCAGTGACATGGAAACACAAGGGTTATATGGAAATAAGAGAAGAAACTCTGGGTTTTCTTTGGTTGTCCCTCCAAATCAACTTTACACTTTTATCCATCTTTCTTTCCACCCTGTGAAATGGAATTCTATGGAGTACCTCACTGGGCTTTGTATTCCTTTCACATCCATTCCTTTTTTGGCCAAGGAGGCACCGTGACCAAGTTGGAGATCCTGGGAGTGGGAGAGTAGAGAGTTTAGGGACTACTACTAACTGAGATTATTGACTACACTTATGGTTATTTTCAGTTGTTTTTGTTTCCAGGATATTTCCAATTAGATATATGTATTCAAAGTAGTTGACTATAAAGTCACTTAAAATTCTTCTCTATTTGTGCTAGGCTACAAGTTGGCATGGTAGATTTCTTCATTAAAACCCAAACTTGCTGACTGGTGACCTTCTCTCCAGCTATAGCTCTCTGTAAAGATTAAGGCAGTCACTTCCTCCATCTACTTGTCCCTTCAAGCCCAATGGCAATAATGGCTCTCTTCATTGATATTCTTAGGTATCTGGACTATCCTTTGTTACTTTTCTCTTAACTATGCTCATTCTGTTGCCAACAGTCCTTTGATTAAACTCTTCTCACTTACATCATTGGTATATCATTATACCAAATTACCTGATAAGTTGTTCCTAAAGAGAGTCTATGTGTATGCTTTCTCTCTAAATTCTTATTGTCACTGGTTGTGATGCAGATGTAATTGGAGCCATAGCAGCCATTTGGATCATAGGGAAGAAAGCAGTGGATGTTGAAATAGAAGGATAAAAAGGGCCCTTGGTCTTGATAACCATGGACTGATAGATCAGCTCCTGGGTACTGATCTCTACTTTCCATATCACATCTTGTTCCTACTCTCTAAATTCCTCTCAGAATTCACTGCTCATGTAACTCAAAGTCTGTTTCTTCCTTATCTAACCTCTCCACATGCTCAGTTCATCTTTAGGTGTGCAGGAGTAGGTCCCTTGAGCCAAGGGCAGGACTTCCACTTAAGTCTCTGTGTAGAGCAAAGTGGTTTTGTGTTCTTTGCTTCCACACTCACAGGAATTCAACAGGAAGTGAGACAAAAGCCTTTCTGCTCTTGGATTTCCCTTTGGTTTACCCCAAATACTTGATCAACTTGCGGTATACTCAGAACATTTTAATTTTCCACTCAAAGGGGACTCTACCTTTCTTCTGAAGCATTAAAGCCTGTATGCTATTTCAGTTGGTGTGGGACCCTAGGTCAATAAAACTTGAGAAGGAAAATGTGTTTGGCTACTTTAAAAAACAGGATCCAACTGTATTAATATCCTTGGAGACAAGCCATGTCTGGCTGGATAATTGTTGAATGAATTTATGACATTAACCATCAGACACTGTGAGCATGGCACTGGGATAGAGCTAGAACTCAGGGTTACTCTCTAGGATAATGAGATCTATTAGGATAAACACCTGCTAAATGCTAGGCAGTAGGTGTTTTAGAACAGTGCTGTCCCAAATCCAAGTTAATATTTATATGAATCATCTGGGGATTTTGTTAAACTGCAGGATCTGATTCAGTAGATCTGGGGTGGATCATGTAGTTTGCATTTCTTAGGCTTCCATGTGGTGCTGATGCCTTAAGAACAGAGATCTTATTTTGAGCATTGAAGTTAAAGAGAACCAGGAAAGAGGGGAAGAAATACTTCACAGAGAAAGGAGGAGTCTATATGAAGCCTAAGAGTAAATAGAATATAGAGAAGCCAAAGACGCAGATGTGTGCATGTGCACACACATACAAATACACACACAAACATACATGCATGCATATGAAAGAGGCAATCACTTCTGGTGATGGAGTGAGCAAGTCTGAGAGTTGATGAGTAGACTAATGGAGAAGAGTGTTTGGTGATTGGACCAGGAGAGAAGGTGAAACACTAAGTAGGAATCAGAATCAGAATGATGCATAAATAGGGCAAATCTTACAGGTTGTTTCTGCCAGAAGCATCATCAAGTCAAAGGGCACCGTTGGATTGTGATGTCTTAGCAGGATGTGGTCAAAGGAAGGTATTGACCTTGGGCAGCCCATAGCCCCCCAAAATGCAGTGTTGAACACTGTAATCCTAAATTTTGAAACCCAAAAGATAGAAATTCCTAATGTCTAAGGGATGGGGTGGTAGCTCAGTAGTAGAGCATGTGCTTGGCAAGTGTAAGGTCCTGGGTTCAGTTCCCTGCAACAATTTAAAGAAAGCATAGATAAAGAGCAAAATGCTTGAAGAACAAATCTGAAAAATCTAATTCTGGAAAAAATAATTTAAAAATTCTTTAAAGGACTTGATTTAAAGTTTAAAAAGAGGAGTTATTTGAAAAAATGTACAAGAACATGACAGAATACTTCATAAGCTACTGTACACAATAAGGAATAATAACATGCATATTTTTGCCAGCATTAACACTAACAGTCTCACAAAATAACGGCTATTACCAGATGACCTTTATTCATAAAAACTAGACCAAAAAGTGAAATGTATAAATGCATATTACTATGGGTGGCACCCAGTTTTATAACACAGTTATAAAGACAAAGTCTTTTGATGAGGCTCATCAAAAACTATGCTGGGTCACGTCTGCTTAAGCAGTCACCCAAAGAGCCATGATCTCTAAAAATGTCATCATCTACAAATGCGGACATACAAAAAGGACATCTCTTAACTTATCCAGGAGGTTTCAACATTTTTACATTCACAAGCAAATCTTATGCACAAAGACAACATTGTGATAATGCAGCTTTAGAGCCAAATTTGCAAAAACTGCATTAAATTAATTAGAACTCTTTAAAAGTTTTTATACTATTTATACACCCACTATTGGAAATAAGGCAAAAATAAAACACAAAGCGTAGAGAATTGTAACAATAATAATAATGATAATGATAATAATACTGATGATTTTAAATAGTGGAAAAATCGTAAGAAAGAAAGTAAGAAAGAAAAAACTAAAAGAGAACTGAACATATGAAGAGTGTGGTACAGGGATAGATAATAAGCAATGGCATGGAGGTGTCCATAAGAGGTAGCTGACTTTTGCAATCAGGAACTACAGTTGAAAGATTGCATCATGATGAATAGCACTTTTTTCTTTCAGGGCATGGCTTTCTTCAGAGAATATGTTCCCATTCGTTTTCTATGTGGTTCTGATTATTTTGAAATTCTTCTATAATTCAATATACATTGACAGGAGTATTCCCTATTAGACTTTTCCATCTTCTGTGTCAAGTTTCTATGTTGTTTTGGGTGTTTGGAAATCCATTCTGCATACATGGTGTATGGCAACACCATTGCCTAAATATCTTCTTACCGTGCACATAATTATTTTCAAACTAGTCAGAAAGTTTCCTGCCTTCTTTGGGCAAATGTGGTTTTAATTCATTAGAAACATCTGGAATTTCATGAGTTAGAAGGAAGGCTAATGGAGAAAAATGACATATTTTCAATGTAAACTCTTTGCTGATGAACACATGGCCAATTTCTGCCTCAGAATTCCGCTTTCTACTCCCTACATAGTCTTTTTTCTTGGGAATTATGGGTTTTCAAGATTTGGGCTCTTAGGTTTCAATGGTCTGGATTTCAGTTCTTTGAGATTGTGATTTGCAGGATTTTAGACTTCAGAGATTTTGATCTTTGGGGATTTCAATACTTGGGATTAGGGAATTCAGAACTGTGATTTGTCAGGATTATATTGAGTATCAATTGACCCAATATGGGTAGACACTACACCAGAAAACCTGGGTAGTCATCTACTTCCTGCTCAGCCCAGCCAAGGACGAGGGGTCCTAACAGTCAAAGAGAAGACAAGGTGGCATGGCTAAAGTAGAAGAGTACCTGCCTAGCAAGCACAAGGCCCTGAGTTCAAACCCCATGACTATCAAAAGAAAGAGGAAAGTAGAGAGATGGAGTGATGAAGCAGGGAAATAGGAGAGAAATAGGAGAGAGAGGACAGGGGCAGGGAGAGAGAGGAAGGCAAAGGGAGAGAGAGAGAGGGAGAAAGAGAGAGAGTGAGAGAGAGAGAGCACATACTCCTATGGGCTCACAGGTTCAGTACATCACTCTCATTAGGCCATAGTGACTGCCACCCCATCAGTCCATCAGTGATGCTTCCATACATTTCTTCATTTGAAAATGGAGAAGACAGATAAGAAGGGAAGAGAAGTTCTGGGGTAGAGTTCTCTGTACAGAAATACATTACTGAACTTGAAAATCTATATCCAGTCCATTTTGATGAAAACACAAGAAATTCTAGTCATTATTCTTACCTAGTCATGGGAGGCACTTAGAGAGAGTCAAATAGTTTTATTATTAGCTCAGCCAAAAGGGGAAAAATCCAACCTGTCTTCATGAGAAAGTCTGGGCTTGCAAAGCCTCTGTCCTGTGTTGATGGTGATTGTTACCTTCCACACACTTAGGCAAAATGACACACTGCTCATAGCTTTGTGCATGATGAGGGTTCCTTGTTTCATTGTAAAGAGTAAATCAACATTCCCTAAGAGCATGAAATTTGGCTGCCAGGACTTTTTGTCTAAAGGAACACCATTTACTGGTCTGTTGAAAATCTGAGTATCCAAGAGGTCCTTGTTAATATTTCCATGACCTGCTCCCATTTTTTTCAAGAACTCTCCCCAGCTTCATTCTCTTTGAGTGCTTCTCCCCTCCTCTTTACTCCTTTTCCTTTTTTGTAGAGAAAAGAAACCAACAACATAGAAAACAAGGTGTTCTACTGCAACCATGTGGAAGACTTAGTTTGGTTCAGAATGTGCAAATTTCATTTAGAAATCTGTCACTTACCAGTACTGTGACTTTATTGTGCTGTGAACATCCAGCACTTTGAGACCCATAAGTGGCTTATTGGTTACCTCTGCAGCTGCATCTACTGTCAATACCACTCAGAAAAGGCCATCCTGGGCAAGTCACACCTTTCCCTTGTGTCCCTTGCAGACACATTGCATAGCCATGTCTCTTGGGAGAGAGCAATGAAGCAATAGACAAAAGACCTGCACACTCAAACTGGCAGCTTGGGCATCTTCCTACCTGACGCATCTGAGGGTCATCAGACCCTTGGCTTCCAAATGCCTCCCTCTTTGACCTTCTCTCTAGAGAATAGAGCTATTATTATAAGACCTTTTTCTACAGTGCAAATTCATTATCTGGAAGAAAGAACACATTAGACATGACTATTCTTTACTAAGATTAGTTTGTTGGGGTAGGTGGCATCAGAGATAAGAATTCTGAGAGAATAGGACAAAAAGATGTATACGTTTTGACAGTGAATAGAAGTTGGGCAACCAAAACCCAGCATGAGAGCAGGAAGTACCTGTAGTAAGGCAGAAAGACAAGAGTTTGGAAGAAAACTTTAAAAGACAAACTACTTCCATGAAGGAGACAAATGACTCCTTTTTCACAAATAACAAATATGAAGCTACAAATTCCTGGTGTCCCATTTTGAGTATCACTTTCCTTAGCCCAATATGCTTCGAAGTTAAAAGAAGCAACTTTTATTTACTGCTCACTTTCTCTGTCCCTCACTTCCTGTGGCTTCTGCTAATGAGTTCATGGTTTATCTAACCACCCTGGGGCTAGTACAGGAACATAAAACCCCAAGACATGAAGGGAAGAATAAGGGACAGAAAATTCAAAGTCCCTGTAGACAAGAACAAGCAGACAACAAAGAGTAGAGATGTTGGAGGTAGAGAACATTGACAGTAATGGGGAACTAAACATTCATGGTGTAATAGTGAAACACTCATGTTTGAGTGAAACAAGCTGAGAATTTGCTATCATCTAATTTTAGAAATTGAAAGAGCCCTGAGTGTCAACCAGATCTAATATCCCTTCATCTTCTAACACGCTTGACAACTGGTAAATGAGAACAATGTCTACCTTTGTACATTCCTCATCATAAGAAAGTTCTTCCCTATGCTTCCACCATGTAAAAATACACAGAGTGATGTATGCTTTTAATTTTATACCTAATAACCAACTTCAAATCCAAAAATAAACTATAGGGCAGAGTGTTGCTTAAACTCCAACTATGGGCTTTATTGCTAAATAAAGATATTCACTTTATCTTTCTTATGCTGATGTCCAAGAGAGTTATTAAGGTTTATATTTATAAACTTTCAAATCTAGGATGCAAAACCAGGAAAACTCTGCTCTCTCCAAACCACTTTATCAGTTCAAAACATCTAGCTGTTTACTCAGTTCTATTGACCTGGATCAAAGCTAAATATGTCCAGGCAATAAGGAAGAAAAGCCTCTAGTCCTATGCTGAATAAATTCTGTTCTGTAGGATATTTCATAATAAGTTCATAATAAATAAATAAATACTTTACAGATTCTGGACATATATTTAAAACGATTAAACGCATCTCCTTTATTTTCATAATAAAAGGAGACCTCTCAAAAGTGATTAATCAAAAAATAATTCTCTCAGATTTTTTAGGCATTTTATTATGTTCCTCTCCATAGTTAGAAAGTTTCAACATGTACCTTCCTTTCTAACTAACAGCCAGTAATTCCTGTAGCACTTGTGTTGGGACTCCCATTTTAAACAAGAAAGAATGATAGCTAGGGATGAAACAACTGGCTGACTTGGCTCTTGGTTTCTCATAGGACTTCAAGAGGCTGGATGGCATTAGACACATCACACTCTACTGCTTCATCCCTTCCTTCTGGGTTCCAAATAGTAAATACTTCAATCAAGGTGGGTAACTGTCCAGAATCTAGAAAGGTGTAGTGGTGAACTGACTTTTCTCAGTTCTGTTTCCTCTCTCTTGCCCACAGATGGGTCTTAATGACCACTACTGAACCAGGTAAAAACATGAATTTACTCCAGGGGACTGATATGTCCAGAGAAAGAATTCCCTCAGAGCTTTCAGATTTGGAACACTTTGGGAAAATTTTTCCATAAAATTTCTATGGAATTTTCCATAGAAACCTTTATAGCACAGGTTCATAAGCTGTCCTCATTACTGACATGCTTGGTGTCTCTCTTAAAGTGTGGTGTTTCTCACACTCCAGAAAACTAAATAGCCATTGCCTTTTCTACCCTGAGGATGATGTCACTCCTGAGAATAGCATCTACTCTTGTTTTAGGCATGTGTCTTTCACATCTGGCTGCCTCTTCTGGAAGCCCTTGTGACTGAATTCTTCAAGCCACAAGAAGGATAGCAGTCAGTACCAACATCACCAGCAGTATTGGGGATTGCCCTCAGTTTTCAGTTTTATCCTCACCAATTGCTATTACAATGATTCTTAGAAAGAATCATTGACTATAAAATTAACATCACCACCAGATGATCAAATCACTGAATTTCACTCATGAATATCACAGAAGGACTTTGTTTCCCAATGAATATGGCAATGTAGCAGACCTGCAGGTAAACAGTTTTTGATATAAACATAAATATTTAAACAATCAAACTGAAATATAGCTCTGAGGTGGACTTCTAATTCCTTCTTACTAGGGTATTGTTTAACACCTTGCCCATATGTCTGCCCTTGTTCAGTCTGCATGTCATCTCCTTTTCCCTTTCCCAGCTCCATCTCCATCCTCTTCTTCTTCCCTTCTGCTTTCCTTCCTTCCCTGTCTTTTCTCTCCTTTATTTGCTTTCTTCTTTCTTTTCTTTTACTTTTCTCTCCTCCTTCTCCAAATCCCATCCTTATCTTTTCTGTCTCTTCCTTACGAAAATGATACATAAATTAAGTAGATTTTTTCTCTTTCTTCAGGGAGCTTATGAATCAAAGCAGACAATACTAATAGTAATGCATGTTGGTATGTTCATTGCATTAGGAATGGGGAAAGTTTCTTTCAATCATTTGGTAAATGGTCTTTGAAGAAAATAGACTTTTAATTAAATTTTGAAGATTTGGAAGGTAATTATGAAGCCAAATTTGATAGAAGCCATACAAACCTATTTAAAACAGTATTCTTGAAATTCAAATGGCCAAAAAACACATGAAAAAATGCTCACCATCTCTAGCAATAAAGGAAATGCAAATTAAAACCACACTAAGATTCCACCTCACCCCTGTTAGAATAGCCATCATTAGCATCACCACGAACAACAGGTGTTGGCGAGGATGCGGGGAAAAAGGAACCCTCTTACACTGTTGGTGGGAATGTAAACTAGTACAACCACTCTGGAAAAAAATTTGGAGGCTACTTAAAAAGCTAGACATTGATCTACCATTTGATCCAGCAATACCACTCCTGGGGGTATACCCAAAAGACTGTGACACAGGCTACTCCAGAGGCACCTACACACCCATGTTTATTGTGGCACTATTCACAATAGCCAAGTTATGGAAACAGCCAAGATGCCCCACCACTGACGAATGGATTAAGAAAATGTGGTATCTATACACAGTGGAATTTTATGCAGCCATGAAGAACGAAATGTTATCATTCGCTGGTAAATGGATGGAATTGGAGAACATCATTCTGAGTGAGGTTAGCCTGGCCCAAAAAACCAAAAATTGTATGTTCTCCCTCATATGTGGACATTAGATCAAGGGCAAACACAACAATGGGATTGGACTTTGAGCACATGATAAAAGTGAGAGCACACAAGGGAGGGGTGAGGATAGGTAAGACACCTAAAAAACTAGCTAGCATTTGTTGCCCTTAACGCAGAGAAACTAAAGCAGATACCTTAAAGCAACTGAGGCCAATAGGAGAAGGGGACCAGGAACTAGAGAAAAGGTGAGATCAAAAAGAATTAACCTAGAAGGTAACACCCACGCACAGAAAATCAATGTGAGTCAATGCCCTGTATAGCTATCCTTATCTCAACCAGCAAAACCCCTTGTTCCTTCCTATTATTGCTTATACTCTCTCTTCAGCAAAATTAGAAATAAGGGCAAAATAGTTTCTGCTGGGTATTGAGGGGGAGGAGAGAGAGGGGGCAGAGTGGGTGGTAAGGGAGGGGGTGGGGCAGGGGGGAGAAATGAACCAAGCCTTGTATGCACCTATGAATAATAAAAGGAAAAATAAATAAATAAATAAAATAAAACAGTTTTCTTCGTATTAAGTGTGTTTATTGCATTTGGAAGGAAGAGAATCTCAACTTTGGAGAGTAAAAAGGTCTTTTTGTTACCAATGACCCACATTAGCATAAGTAGAGCAAGCCAAATAATTAAGCTGAAAACTGTAGTTAAGGGTTTAGCTAGGGATCTGAAGTGCCTCTAGGAAAAAGTGTCTACCTTGGAGAAAACTGTCATCACCATATGTGCCCAAATTTGGGGAGTGACCAGAGAGAAACCTTTTTATTATGAACCTTAAAAGGAGCTGGCAGTAAGGCAGGCTAAGAGAGGGAAAGTTTGGGACTCTTAAAACATGTGTGACTTAATATTGTATTTCAGGTTGAACGTTCTTTTCTTTCTCTGAGCCTTCTTTTCAGTCACAAGTGGGTGTAGGTTACCCACACCCTAGCACAGGGAAACTCAACCACCCTCTCGTCAGCCGGGGGTCCACCCATTCCCCTCCCCACTCATCAATTATTGGTGGTGGGGAATCACCAGGTTCTTCCCTCCCCATAAGGTAGCATAGGTTTTAAAAGCACCTGGAAAGAGGAAGACTCTCTGCTACAGACTACCACTGGCCCTACAGGGCCTTGTCACACCTTTCCTTAATCTTTAATAAACTCCATTACCTCCCTTACTATACCCGTGTGTGCTGCCTGGATGCTTCCATGTGGGACACAAAGAATTTGGGAGCATTCTGATCAGGGACTACTTGAGCGTACAACAGCAAGACTGCAGTGCAGCTCAGTGGTAGAGCCATTGCCTGGCATATGTAGACCCTGGGTTCAACTCCCAGCACTACCAAGAAAAAAGTCTAGGCTGACAGACTGCCAGCTGCCTCAGAAAGCTGCCATCCAGGGCTGAGAAAAAGCCAAACCTGGTTTTCCAGATACAATAAGGAATCACAGAATTAGAAATAGAAAATAGTGGGAAGATAAGGGCAAGACCAGAACCTTGTGGATAGGTGAGGGTGTTGATAGTTCACACTTGTTCATTTATCTGGAAATATCAGAAATGAAGGGCTTTAGCTATTTTAAAGGACCTCATTAGCCTGCGCTTGACCTTTACAAATCTCAAAATTTGAGCTGACTTTTAAAATACCTTCTTGTATGAGGCCCCCTTTGCTCTCCTGTGTTTTGCTAAATATAGAATGAAAATTCAAAACACATTGATGTATCATTACGCAACTACCCATGGAACAACTAGTAAAATCACAATGTTCATCTCTTTTTAGAGGTGCTTGTCCTTTCCTGAAATCAGTTTACTGGTTGCCTTGAAATCTCAGCTCTCTGAAGAGAGCTCTGATTGGTTTCTGATTTTTTTCTGATTAAAAAGGATGTTCTTTGCAGCATTTTACGTCTTAAGTAGATGCTGAAGTTAGGAATAAAGCTACTAAATGAATTCTTGTGACCAAGTCTTTGTGAGGACACATGTTCTGTTGGAGAAATGAATAGAGTGATTGAGCTATATAGAACTGCCAAATGGAACTGCCAACCCATCTTCCCAAGTAGTCATGTCATTTTACATTTGCAACAGGAGCATTTAAGAATGCAAGTTGCCATATCCTTTCTATTATCAGTCTCTTAATTTTACTAGTTATTCCATGGGTAGGTGAGTAGTGATAGCTCATTATGATTTGAATTTTCATTTCCCTGATAAGTAATTATTTTGTGCATTGTCTCATATGATTACTGGCCACCCATATAACTCTTTTGTTGGCCTTCTGTTTAAATATTTTGAATATATGTATTTATTTTGATATGCACACATCGATGGAATAGTCACAATGAAATCCCTTGTGCTATTAACGCATGCTAATAAAAACGAATTAAAATATAAAGTGTAAGTGTTATAAATATTCTTTCTCTCTCATTTTTTTTCAGTCCCAAGGACTGATCATAGGGCCTTACGCATTCTGAGTAAGCTCTCTACCCCTGAGCTATCTACCCAGCTCTCTCCAGTTTTTTAATTTGCTTTTCATTTTATTAATAGCATCTTTCAATGAACAAAAGTACTTACTTTCTAAAAAGTCTTTTCACATTTTTCTCTTATATTTCATGCTGTTTTTCTACCTAAGAAATATCTACCCCAAAGTCACAAGCATTCTGTACTGTTTTGTTCCAGCTGTTTTATACTTTTAGCTCTTACCTTTGGGTATAAGTTACATCTCAGCTCAATTATTGTTTGTAGTATGAGGTAAGATTTGATGTATAAGATCTGTAGTACAAGTTAAGAGTTGGTGTTCATTTTCCCCATCTAATCAGGCTATCTCAAGAAAGGACTTGTAGTTATAGTTGATGAAATTACAAATACCTTGATAATTGTTCCATGCATTTGATATGAAATATATAATGTTTCATAGTAAACATTGATAATTGATTCATATATTCTTATAATTATAATTATAGTTACAAGAGAAATTATTTCATATATGTGCTTAGTTTTCTCTATAAACAATCATGCTATCTACAAATAGTAATAGTTTCATTGTCTGATTTTTTTTGCCTTATCATTTTTGCAATGGGCAGGAAATCCAATACAGTGTTGAATACATGTGATGACAAATGACACCCTTGCACTGTTCCTAATCTTTGGGGAGAAGAATATAAAATAAAATATAAGCTGTAGGGTTTTTTTTGTAAATACCCTCTATCATTTGAGGAAATTCCCTAGTATTCCTAGTTTTTGAGAGTATTTATCATGAATGGATATTGTATTTTGACAAATGTTTTTCTGCATATTAAAATGATTATGTATTTTCTCATTTTTATTCTGTTAATAAGATAGACCAAATTGTTTTTCACTTGTTAAATTATCCTTGTATTCCTGAGATAAATTGTGATGTATTGTATTTATGTGTTATACAAATCATAAGTAATGACTTGCTAATTTTTTGTTAAAGATTTAATTTCCAGTGGAAGGGATATTCCAGATGTTCTTTGGTTCTTAGAGTACAATGTTTAAGGTTAGGATACTGCCCCAGGTACAGCAAAAGAACCATGAAGCACAAGAAGATATCAAGGAGTGATTTATCAGAAAAGGGGCATACATTACACCTTGAGGGGTGAGTTGGGCAGTTGGATAAAGATTAACTGTGTGGGAACTGTCAGAATTGGGATTTTACTATCCAATAAGATGGGGTTACTAGGTGGCAGAACGTTCTTCCCATGTGGCTCCTCCCCAGATGTTTTGACAACTGTAGTGCCTGGCTGGTGTGGGAAGTCACAGCCTGTGCCTTTGAGAAGGTGAAGGCAGGTGCCTATGCATTTGATCATCTATGCCCCTCTCAGTTTAGTGCTAGCAGGGGAAGGTCATGTAACAGTCATTATACCCTTAAGGCACATGCTTGACCTTGATATGGGGACTGGGCTCCATATGAAGGTATAGGGTTATTATCTTAAGTATTAGTAAAGTTATTGGTCATCTGGGGTTTTAGAATGGAATCTTATAGCCTGGGGCATTTACTCATTTCTACTTACAACTATCTGGCTGCTTTATACTAATGATTTTTGTGTACATTTGTCTATAGTATTAATAATTATTATTTGTTTTATCTTTCACATTTTTATGTTAAGGTTCTACTGGCCTCTCAAAGTGTGCTGTGACAAGATTTTTATTCTTCTATTTTTGGAAAGATTTTTGTGTAAAATTGGTATTATTTTTCCTTAAGTATTTTGTAGAAACTTAAAGTGAAACCACATGTGCCTGGAGAGTTCTTGCTCAAATTTTTTGATAATGAATTCAATTTGGATAATAGTTAGAGGGCTATTGGTATTTTCTGTCTTATCTTGTGTAGCTTTTGGTAAGTTAACATTTTCAAGGAATTTGTTCTTATTCTTTTTAAGTACTCTACTTTGTTGGCAAAAGGTTGTACATAGTCCTTTCATTAAAAAATATCTTTAGAATCTGTAATGATAGTCCATTTATTCTTAATATTCTTGAATTAGTGATTTGTGTTATTTCTCTATGGTTTCATAATGCTATTTTATACGTACAGATAATGTCCCCTTTTGCCAGTTTTTAGTGGGTTTCATTATGCTACTTTCATACACACATATATATTGTTATTTCTCTATGTAGCTCTTTTTTCTTACTCCATGTAGCTAGAGGGTTATCAACTCTGTAGATTTTTTCAAGAACAAACTTTTGACTTTGAAAAACATTCATATTTCTGTTTGCTTCCTTATTTTATTGATTAACATTCATTAGACTTATCTATCTATCTATCTATTGATCGATCATCTATTTATCTATCTATTTGGTTGGAGTGGGGTTTGAAATCATAGCCTTATGCCTGCTAAGCAGGTATTCTACCAGTTGAGACAGCCACCAGCCCATTTTGCTTTTTTTCTTTTTTTTCAAATAGGGTCTAGCTGTTTATGCCCATGCCAGCCTGGATCATGAGCTTCCCATTTAAGCTTCCCACATAGCTGTGAAGACAGGAATGTGCCGCCAGCTCAGCTTTTATTGGTTGAGATGGCGTCTCAGTAACTTTTTGCTCTGATTGGCCTCGAACTAGGATCTTTCAGATCTCCACCTCTCAAGTAGCTAAGGTTACAGGTGTGAGCCATTATACCAGCTAGACTTTATTTTTCATAGCAGTTTTAGGTATATAGCAAAATTGAGCAGAAGGTACAGAAATCTCCCATATACTTTTTGCCTCTTGTTATCAATATCCCTCACAGTTGATGAGCATCATTAGCATCTGAAGCCCATAGTTCACATTAGTTCATTCTATAGGTTCGGACAAATGTACAATGGCATGGATCCTTCATTATAGTATCATACGTAGTAATTTCATCTGCCTTAAAAATCTTTTCTACTCTGCCTACTGATCCTTTCCCCAAAGTTCATTAATCCAAGTCTATTGTCACTTTCATGTAGCGCTCTACCACTTCACAGGTAGGTGATTGCCTTAGAATAACAAATAATCCTTAGTCCTCCCTCTCAACCCTTATATCATTATTGTCATTCATTACACCTATATATAAGCATAATCATAATCATATTTACATATACACAAGCATGCATAATTGAACACATTATTTTTATTATAAGTTTAAGTAGTTTTATTTGTTAGATAAATTTGTTTTATTTTTATATTTATCTTACTTGGTGCTTTCAGATCTTTCTAAATCTGTGGTTTGGTGTTCGGTGTTAATTTGAGGAAACTTCTGAGCCATTTTTATTTCTAATATTTCTTCTATTCCTTTTTTTCTTTCATCTCCTTCTGATATACCCATCGCATGTATGTTGTGTCTTTTGTAGTTGTCCCATAGTTTTTGTACAGTTTTTTGTATTTCTTTCAGTTTTTTTGTTGTTGTTGGTTTGATTTTCACTTTTGGAAGCGTCTCAATGAGATATTCTCAAGTTAAAAGATTCTTTTCTCTGCCATGTCTAGCCTAATCAGGCCATCAAAGACATTCTTCATTTCTGTTACAGTTTTTTTTTTTAAATCTCTAGTATTTTCTTCTGATTCTGTCTTAGAATTTTCATCTCTCTGTTTACATTGCACATATATTCTTTCATGACACCTACTTCATCCATTATAGCTATTAGCATATTAATCTTAGTTATTTAAAATTCCAGATATGAAAATTCCAACATTCCTATCATCTGAGTCTTCAAACTGTGATTTTTGCCTTATAGTTTTTTCTTGATTGCCAGATAAGATATAGTAGATAAAAAGAACTGTTTAGATAGGAATTTAATAACATGGTCACAAGTTATGGGGGGAGGCATTCTACAATCCTATGGTTAGGTCTCAGTCTGCTCACAAGCCTACGCCTCCATATGGTGAGTTTCACATGTGCTTCCTTAGTTAGGCCAAGATTGCCAAAGTGGGCTGGAGTTGAATGCTTTCCTTCTTCTCATTGAAGGATTGAGGGAGTTGGAATTGAGTTATTCCCTTTTTCTACTCTCTGCTGAGAATTTTTTCTTTTCACTTGTTATAAGACTATTTTTCTTTGCCTCACTGGACATAATTATAGTAACTCTTTTCTGATAAACTCAACATCTGGGGTATCTTGCAGTTCTACATCTGTATGCCACCTTTTACAGGTATCACTTCCTTGTGTGTTAGTTTCACCATTGTTGAATTATTTTGGATCCTATCCTAGACATTATGAATATGATATTTTAGACACTCTTGATTTTGCAATATTTCTCTGAATAATGTTGATTATTTTGATTAAGTGACAGACTTCATTATACTCAAAGTAAGAACTTAGCGTAACCCATGATGAGAGGCAGCTCAAATTTCAGTTTCATTCTTTAACCTAAGCTGCAAGTTCCTTTGAGTCTTCTGAGCAAGAGGGGTTCATGAGTCAGCTTAACATTGGGAATATTTCACAACACTATGTAGGGTTCTGCTCCCTTGATTGCCCTTTGTGCAGAGATTTCTTTCTTACCCTCCAGTGTTTGTGGCTGTCATGGCTCTATCCTCTGGTTCTTAAGGCCAGAGACAGCAGGTTTCTCATTAGTGACTTAAGTGTCCTGTACATGACACTTCTAAAGCCCTCCCTCAGGTTTATTCTTTAATAACAGAAAATAATGAATCTATACCTTTTTCTCAGTTTTTTCTCCTCTATAAAGTCTTTCTGCTTTTGTTAATTTTCCAGAGATGTCAGGTTGCTGGGTTTTCCCTTAGAATTTTGTGTAAGTTTACAGATATTCTTCTGTGGGTGTGTTGCTCTGTTAAGCATTTCTACCACATATATAGGAAGCAGAAACCTCTGATGTTTTTCCTAAGATGTTCAAATAATTCTACAAATAAGGTGTAAACTTACAGTAAAGAAGGGGATAAAATTATTTTTATGCCAATATTTATATGTCAATAATGGTTGAGTCTCTAATAGAGTGGTTAAAATGCCAAGATCAAGGAAGAAAGAAAAATGTTTTGCAAAGGATGTTTGATGAATATTAGTCCTGATGATCTGATGCTATTTAGTTTTAATGTCCTAGACATATAATTACTTCTAGATTAACTTAAAAATTGCTTTCATGAGTGGAGAGATCTCCCATGCTCATGGATTGGTAGAATTAACATAGTAAAAATGTCTATACTCCCAAAAGTAATCTACATGTTTAATGCAATTCCCATCAAAATTCCAATGACATTCATTAAAGAGATTGAAAAATCCACCATTAAAGTTATATGGAAACACAAGAGACCACGAATAGCTAAGGCAATACTCACTCAAAAGAACAATGCTGGAGGTATCGCGATACCTGACTTCAAACTATATTACAAAGCAATAACAATAAAAGCAGCATGGTACTGGCACAAAAACAGACATGAAGACCAGTGGAACAGAATAGAGGACCCAGATATGAAGCCATACAACTGTAACCAACTTGTCTTTGACAAAGGAGCTAAAAATATACGATGGAGAAATAGCAGCCTCTTCAACAAAAACTGCTGGGAAAACTGGTTAGCAGTCTGCAAAAAAATGAAACTAGATCCATGTATATCACCTTATACTAATATTAACTCAAAATGGATCAAGGATCTTAATATCAGACCACAAACTCTCAAGTTGGTACAGGAAAGAGTAGGAACTACTCTGGAGTTAGTAGGTATAGGTAAGAACTTTCTCAATGGAACTCATCAGCACAGCAACTGAGAGATAGCATACATAAATGGGACTTCATCAAACTAAAAAGCTTCTACTCATCAAAAGAAATGGTCTCTAAACTGAAGAGAACACCCAGAGTGGGAGAAAATATTTGCCAGCTACACATCAGACAAAGGACTGATAACCAGACTATATAAGGAATTTAAAAAACTAAATTCTCCCAAAACTAATGAACCAATAAAGAAATGGGCAAGTGAACTAAACAGAACTTTCTCAAAAGAAGAAATTCAAATGGCCAAAAAACACATGAAAAAATGCTCACCATCTCTAGCAATAAAGGAAATGCACCATTAAAACCACACTAAGATTCCACCTCACCCCTGTTAGAATAGCCATCATTAGCAACACCACCAACAACAGGTGTTGGCGAGGATGTGAGGAAAAAGGAACCCTCTTACACTGTTGGTGGGAATCTAAACTAGTACAACCACTCTGAAAAAAAATTTGGAGGCTACTTAAAAAGCTAGACATTGATCTACCATTTGATCCAGCAATACCACTCTTGGGGATATACCCAAAAGACTGTGACACAGGTTACTCCAGAGGCACCTGCACATCCATGTTTATTGCATCACTATTCACAATAGCCAAGTTATGGAAACAGCCAACATGCCCCACCACTGATGAATGGATTAAGAAAATGTGGTATTTATATTCAATGGAATTTTATGCAGCCATGAAGAAGAATGAAATGTTATCATTTGCTGGTAAATGGATGGAATTGGAGAACATCATTCTGAGTGAGGTTAACCTGGCCCAAAAGACTAAAAATCATATGTTCTTCCTCATATGCAGACATTAGATCAAGAGCAAACACAAGGGGATTGGACTTTGATCACATGATAAAGCGAGAGCACACAAGGGAGGTATGAGGATAGGTAAGACACCTAAAAAACTAGATAGCATATGTTGCCCTCATCACAGAGAAACTAAAGCAGATACCTTAAAGCAACTGAGGCCAATAGGAGAAGGGAACCAGGAACTAGAGAAAAGATGAGATCAAAAAGAATTAACCTAGAAGGTAACACACACACACAGGAAATTAATGTGAGTCAACTCCCTGTATAGCTATCCTTATCTCAACTAGCAAAAGCCTTGGTCCTTCTTATTATTGCTTATACTCTCTCTTCAACAAAATTAGAGATAAGGGCAAAATAGTTTCTGCTGGGTATTGAGGGGGTGGGGGGAGAGGGAGGGGTGGGAGGGGGCGAAAGGGAGAGGATAGGAGAAGGGGGAAGAAATGACCCAAGCATTGTGTGCACATATGAATTAAAAAAATTGCTTTCCCGGAAAAAAGTAAAACAAGATGTAGCAGATATTGTGATGTCCCATCCAGACTCCATAGCCAAATACCCATCCTTTTTTTGGTTATGTGTTCCATCCCATATGCACACAAGACTGGGAGGGATGACTTATTAATGCATCCAGTAGCAACAGTACAAAAACAGCCTGCATGAGTGAGCAAATACCTCAGCTTACTCACTCCTTGGGCAAGTTAATGCCAAGGCATCTGCTCTATAATCTTTCAAAACCCAAAAGTGGTATAGTTTTCTTTGTTGTTATTTCTAACCAATTCTTTTGTAAACTACTATAAAAATTCATTTGCTCATCATGTCAATGTCAACTTTCTATAAATGTTTATAAATTCTTGATCTCAATTTCTGGAGTTGCCTCATTGTTAACTGGTAACAAAGAGTTCATGAACTGGAATCAGCTATAGTTGCTTAGTATAGTAAATGGCTTAACAAAAGCACCATATATTGGCTATATTTCCTCCTCTGTCTCACTTTTCCACTTCCCTACTTGTGTTTCTGAGGTTACCTACAAAATACTTTCAAATACTTGCCTCTGGCCTGTTTCTAGGAGCATATAACCCGAAACATGGAAAACCCCAGTTAAAGCATCAAATGCAACTCTAATAGGAGAGGTTAGGACTGAATCAATAAACAAATTAAAATGTTCTCTTTTACTCAATGAAAAAGAAACTCATAAACTTTAGATGTTAAGCCACTGACTAGAATCTTTAAACTTGGAAGAATAAAGAGACTCAAAACAAAGGTGACTCAGACCCATCATTTCATTCCAAAGTGGGGGAAAATCTGACCTCAGAATTCTGATTATATGCTGCTACCATCCATTTTCTTGGTGAGTCATGTGATTTGATGATTTCTTTCATAATATTGCAGTAGGCCATCAAAACAATAAGTATTTATTTTCTTTGGCTTAAATAGTATCTTACAATTGGACATAAAATGTTTCTGCATCAGTTATAATAAACACAATCCTTTTTGTCCTAAGATGCCCTTTCTTAGCCTGCTGCTTGACTATAATCTTTCACTTTGAAAAAGAATGAACTTGTGGTCCAGAGTGCAAAAATATAATATAGTTTAGGTTGGAGTTTCTAAAGGAAGACTGCCAAAAATATGTTATTGCTAGGGAAGAACTCTTTTTTAGTAATGCTGTGTATTATATAGAGAAACTCAACAAGATTTTCATATCATATAATAGACAGTATGAGTTTTAATTCTCCCTGCTCTGGCTTGAATTCTAATTTTGTCAGTTACTAAGTTTCCATAGTGGTCTTAGGGCTATTGAGTTTAAATGAGGTAATGATATATTTGGCTCAATTGAAAAGATAATGAAACAAAATTCTCAATGCTTAGAATGGTTCTTCTCATTCTACAGTTAAGCATCTGACCTCTTTTTAAATAATACTTAAATCTGCTTTGATTGCCCAGGCATAATGGTGGCCATACCAACACATACTATTGTTTGTCTGTAAACATCAATAGAATTAAAGAAGGAACCAATAGACTCTTAGAAAAGGCAACCTGGCTCTGAGATCATTGTCCAGCTCTTCCTGCTCAGGATGTTTGGAACATGGTTAAAAGGGCTCTGTCAAACATTACTTAGTTTTGCCTCTCTTGGATCCCTTGTTGGCCATCTTGCATCCTTTACTCTTTGGACTATATATTCTCAACTGTCTAGTCTTTTTTGTGAGCATAAGGCTTGACACCATCAAATGTCAGATGGTCATTACTCAAGGATGTGAACAGCTGGACTACAGCCTGGTGGCAATAAAGCATACCTAATATTAGACAGGGAAGTTTTCACTTTTAACAAGGACATGATGGCACCCACAGCAAACAGCTCTGGAAAATGGACTATCAGCCTTCAAAAGTCCTCAAAAATAAGGAGCAAATAGAGAGGGGAGGGATTTGCCACCATCTGTACCATGACATTGCTGACAGTCTGTTGCCCTATCAGCTCTGGTTGTTTAGATGCCACTTGTTTGGGAAGTTAAAAATCAAATGCTGATATTCACATACTTCCAACTGCCAACTATCAGCTTATCACCCACAGAGGGGAATCCCAGGCCAGCTCCATCTAGTTTGAGTACCATGTTGATACTCCATATGACCTTGGACTCATTATATATCCCATCACAATGATAGAAAACATACCAATGTGCACCACGACAGATTTGACTATGCCCTAATTTGGGGTAGGAAAAGGGGAAAAAAGAGGCAGCATCATGATTCCTGGAAATCTCTCTTCTCTGTGAAAATCTCTGCTGACAACATATATACCACGCTCCCTCATATCCCAGTCAGACCCAGACCTACTTGAGAGAAGAAGCCTTTAGAGTATGGACTCTCCTTCTTCAATCATTAGCCACTGAATAAAATTTCCTGCCTGCTCTCAAAAAATTATTTCAATGAAGACTTCTCTGCTTTTTATAGTCAGCTAAAAGCACATGGAAGGAAAGGTATCATATAATGTTAAGTAGTAAAGGATACAGCAAGATGATGGTCTAGGGTT
Organism: Castor canadensis; assembly: GCF_047511655.1. Taxonomy (NCBI): domain Eukaryota; kingdom Metazoa; phylum Chordata; class Mammalia; order Rodentia; family Castoridae; genus Castor; species Castor canadensis. Next base: position 78,676,040 of record NC_133398.1, on the reverse strand, counting down.
GTTTATCATTGTTCCACTAGATAAATTTGCTAGTCTACCTTCCCCTCTTATTCCTCCACCAGAGGGATCTGTACTTAAATGGAGTGTGGTGCATTAAACAGAAACCTCTCTGGCTTTCTTTGATTGTACTCTGTGGAATGAAATGATGCTCAAAAAAAGAAAATCAAAGTAATGTTTGCTGCATATGAGGACACAAGGACACTCAATGTAACCATACCATAAATCATCAAAGAGAAATGCGGGGGAAGATGTATGCTTCTAGGATAGCTTGCTTCATTTAATACAGCTAATGCTGCCATTATAGCAACTCTTTAGTTTCCCTTTTTCTTTGTTCAGTGGTAATTGTCCTTCTGCAGGAACATTCATTCTCACAAAGTTGTCTCTTGACTAGGAGATGTATAAAACTGGCTCTGAGTTATGGGTTCTCAACCTGGAAACTCCTACATTTCGGTTCAGTAGTGAAGAGAAAACAGAAACCCTTAAGAAAAAAATGGCCCCTGGAAAAATTGATTGAATAAAATAACGAATGCTGACGAAAATGTTTGTAATTTTGCTGTTTCTTTCCTGAACAGTAAATAATGAGAGAACCAGTTTTGGAAGATAATTCTAAGAATGTGACAATAGTGATGTATAAGTTTACAACCATGCCCATGTTAAAAGCTGAAAAGAAGTATGTCACTATCCTACAATCATAAATAGGTCACAGTAAAACCTTTCTAGTATAATTTAGAGCTAGTAAATTTAAGTGATCAGATGTATTTTCAGCTGAAATCTGTATCCTAAAAACAATCACAACCTACAAAATTCCTTAGGTTATAATATATCCACGAGGACTACTGTACTAAAACTTTACAGCTTTAGTCCTTCTCAAGTTGTTAGCTAAATCTCCCACAAGAGACCTATTTATGCACAAAAGAAATTAATAGAGTTAGCTCAGAGTTGGAGGGAAAAAAGTGAACAAAATACAAAGACTCAGCCTCAAGGAAAACTATGAGTGAGTAAAAATAGAACAAGTAGCATTAGTATTCTGATTTTCCTTCATACACTACTTATGAAATAAGACACACAAAGAAATATTCAATAACATGAGGAATCTTATGTAAGCCTACAGAAGGGAAAAAATTAAAAGCTGAGAACAGTAAGCATTATAAGAGGATTAGGTAAGCACCTGGGGTAGCTGGTTAGAAGCAGCAGGTATAATTAATATCTTTCCTGATGAAGTGTGCAATGAAACCTTTTTCTTGATTTGTAGATTTAAAAGCAAGATGAATCTTCTTATTCTCTTTCACAGCAGCATGTGATACAAAGATAAAGCCCAACTTTTCAGGGACTAGAACACACAATTTAACCAAAGCACCCACTTTGTCTTCCAGAGAACTGAGGTGACATCAGCAGAAAGCAAAACAATATTCTGTGGATCTAAAGCATTCAAGTTCCCTTTAAAATCCATGGACTGGCTCCTGAAGTCTGGACTACTTAAACGGTCCATCTAAATTCTCTCTCTCTCTCTTTTTTCTTTGTCTGTCTAAGTCTAGTTAAGTTGATAGGCTGTGGAGTTAATTATTACAAGTCACACCTGCACTCTTTATGGGACATGACCCAACATGGTTTACTGCTTCCTCTTGGCCTCCTCTCTTCTCTCCTTGAAGGACATCCTGGCCACACACTTGGAAAATGAGAGGAGGCCCTGTCTACCTCATGAGGACAGAAACAGAAACCTGAACCAAACAGAAACCTGAAACCATCTTACAGCCTGCTCTAGAATATTGGGAGCCAAATTCAACACATCAAAACCAAAAATGAGAAAACCTCGCTTGGGTGGCAGATGTAAAAGTTAGCCCTTCAGAGTGTACACAACTGAAATCTCTTCAACATGTTCAGTTACACACATTCCCTTCACACCACAAGTGTGAATTTGCTCTCTGGTGCTGAAAATGCAGCAGTTTCCAACTCCAAATTGAACCTCATATCTTAGGAGGCATGTCCTAGACAGAATGAAGAAGTAGGACTTTAGAGACTCAAATCATGCTGGCAGTAAAGAAATGGTTTGCTTCTTAGCCCATAGCCCACTGTTATTCTTGGAGATTTGGTTCCATTATCATCTGATATCTGCAAAGGAGTTGATGCTTCTGAATTCCCAACAGGATTTCCCTCTAATGGACATGAGAACATAAAGCCAGAATCCCATAGACTTTTTCTCCAGTGTCTTTGGTCACACACTGCTGTATAATTCACTGAGCTGATCATGTGCATCATATGTAACCAGGGTAGGTGATTCCTGCCAGAATCCCCAAGGCTAACATCTAAGACAATTTAGTTCAGTGCTTTAAAATTTCTTTTCTTATATTTAGTCACCAAATTTGACATGATGTTCCTTTCCGAAGGTTCAGGAAAAAGATACAATTGAAAGTCAAATGCTTCCAATATCAATCATTCATTCATTTACTTTTTGTTAATGTCTACACCTAAAGTGCTCAGCTAGATACTTAATAACCAACAGAAAAACACATCAGCCACCACCATAGACAACTGACTAAATATTTAAGAGATGACAAAAGGACAATAAACCATTCAATATTTAATTAATTAATTTATTTATTTATATTGTTGTGCTGTGGGTACATTGTGGCATTTACAAAATTTCTTACAATTGTTGAATTCACCCCTTCCAGTGAGGATAGGTAAGACACCTAAAAAACTAGCTAGCATTTGTTGCCCTTAATGCAGAGAAACTAAAGCAGATACCTTAAAGCAACTGAGGCCAATAGGAAAAGGGGAACAGGTACTAGAGAAAAGGTTAGATCAAAAAGAATTAACCTAGAAGGTAACACCCACGCACAGGAAATCAATGTGAGTCAATGCCCTGTATAGCTATTCTTATCTCAACCAGCAAAAACCCTTGTTCCTTCCTATTATTGCTTATACTCTCTCTACAACAAAATTAGAAATAAGGGCAAAATAGTTTCTGCTGGGTATTGAGGGGGGGAGAGGGAGGGGGCCGAGTGGGTGGTAAGGAGGGGGTGGGGGCAGGGGGGAGAAATGAACCAAGCCTTGTATGCACATATGAATAATAAAAGAAAAATAAAAAAAAAAAGAATTCACCCCTTCCATCATTCTCCTTTATCCTCCTCTCCCCCCATTCCTGCAATAGAACAGGTCTTATCTGGAGGGGTTGGTACCAATAGGAGAGGGAGGAGGTGGGGAAAGGGTGCAGGAGGGTGAATATGGTGCAAATACTGTGTGCACATGTATGTAAATGGAAAAATGAGAACTGTTGAAATCATTCAAGATTTTTTTTTAAAGGCACAAGACAAGATAGCAAAAAGGGGGCATAAAAGTTTTTCAAAAGTGTGTAAAGAAAAGACTGGAGTCCTGGAGATCAACATGGGTTTTAGAGTTGGATGAATCTGGGTCCAAATTCTTACTAAGTCATGTTCTCGATGTCATTTTAAATAAATTGCTTAACCTCCATAAGCTTCAGAGTCTTAATCAACAAAATGAGGAAGATAATACATACTTCCCAGTGTCAGTGTGAGGAATAACAGGGATAATGCATAAATTTGAGTAGGTATCACATAAATGTTAGTAGAAGTTACCAGATCAGGATGAGTAAGACCAGACCAGATAATCAGACTACTGGGGTCAGAGATCACAAGAGAGGGGTCTAGTACAACTGATAGAGAGGCAGGTACAATAATCCTCAGCTATCTAGCAAAAGAGTTTGAGTTTGAGAATAAATAATCAACCAAATCTGTAATTATCTATAATATAAATTATCTACAATATAAATCAATGTTTTTGAAGGTCAGGCTACAGGGATGAATCAAGGTAGCAAATCTCTTTGGAGCACTTACCATGCGCCAGGCCCTATTTTAAGAGCTTGTCATGCTACAGCATAACATGGTGCTACAGAGTAAGAACAGAGAGTGGCTGAATCGTGAAAGCTAAGAGGCAAGTTGGAGGAGCACAGCAATGAGATGACGAGGAGCTTGAGGGGCAAAGTGGCTGTAGAAAGAGAGAGATAGAAAAGGGTGGTGGGCACTTATAGTGTCCCATGTGGTTGACACCATAAAGCTAGAGACTATGAATTCTCAATTAATATGAGAAACAGAAGTTGTACCTAAGAGGACTTCTTCCCAACAGTTCCATTTGTTTTCAGTCTTGGTTTAGTTTTTCAGCCCCCTCTAGTCTAGCTTTTCATGCATAATTTGGTCTGATTATTTGAAGGAATTCAGTGAATCTCCTGCAGTTTTTTTTAAAATCAATGTGCACATGTCCCAATGTCTGTTACTATTTTATTCAATTGTTGATTTCTTCCACTTACCCTCCAAAATGACATAGTTGATCTCTAGATTTTTTAAATTTGCACCATATCTTCTGGTATAAATTCTATGAAATACATTTGAAAACTCCAAAAGCGGAAAAAAAAAAAAAAGCCTCAGAATTTACGTGCGACTTGGGAAAACCTTTAAGCTAAGATGATTTCCAACATCCCAGGCTGAGAAATAACTAAAAATTAATATAGTTTAGAAAGAGAGTAAGAAAAAACATTTCTGAGCTGAGAAACATTTTTGGCTTCTCATTCCACAATAACTCTGTTATAGGAAAGTCATAAAGTGCTAAAAATAGAGGTTTGTTCCTGGATATGTGACAGACCCTTCCTATGTGACCAGATGGGTCATAATTTTAATGAACATTGTGACACACCCACCAATTATCCTTAGTTGTGACCATCTGAGTTTGCAGAAGCTTGAGAGTGGGTAATTTCAGTCAGTCCACTCCTGCACATCGTCTACAGTTGCCAAGAATCTAAATGACCTATAGTAGATAAACTAATTTTATGTTTAAAAGAACTTCACCTGTGTATTCAAAACATCTTGGGTTTAAAACCATACAGAGAAAATTACATAGTAATATACAGTAAAATTATGGGTTTGAAGTACAGTAATGGAGAAAGAGGGAGGGAAAACATTTTGGAATGTAGTGCTACAGAAATTAAAACTATCAAAGGATGGTAAGTTGTCATAGAAACCTGTTGCAGTTGAGGGTCCAGGAAAGTCACTGCTTGGCTATTTCAAACAGAAAGTTTCAAATGCTATTCAGAACAATTGAAATCTTCTGGGCAGATCACTTTTCAAGAAACCAGTAACTGAGTTAGTAATGGGTTGAGAATCATGAATAAGAGATCTAAATAGTGAAAGTAAAGCAATGGGAATTTAGTCAGTCCCAAGTAGGAAAGAAAAAAAGAAAACCTTGGTGAATGTAATAGTGAATGGGAGAGGAGTAAGTGAAAAAAGGAACAAGGATCAGTGGATGTTCTCATAAAATTAAAGATAACATACAAGCTGTTTAGTAAAGGAGAAAAGTAGCAAAATCAGTAAGGAACATGCGCTAGTCATATGATTAGTAATACAACAGTGTATTGATTGTTTTTGTGTATTTATCTCTCCAGTGGACTGAGACCCTACTTAGAAAGGGACTGGCGATCTTCATCATTAGCAAACGCACTCCCCAGTTCATGGCTGACACTCATCCAATGTTCGGCAAACGGTTACAATGTTGTTATTTTTGTGGACTATAGTCCAGTCACTGTAAAAATATAGCTTATTTTATCCAATCTGTACCACATTGCTGTTATCTCCAATTTTTCAGGAGAGGCAATTTGTATCTTAGAAACTCTAACTAACTTATCAATGGTCACACAGCATGGAAGGAGCCAAATGGGAACTCAAACACATTTATTGACCTGAAAGTCCATGCTCTTTGTAATGTGCTCCAATGAATTAACAAAATGAAAGTTACTTAAAAGTGAACTGGGAAATCCAGGCTGCTCGGTGCAGTACTATTGTCATCCTTAGTCTTAAAGAAGAGAAAGAGAGTCTAAAGATCCCTTAGATCACCTCATCTCATAGATGAGGATGCTTAACTCCAGAAGGAAGGGAAGTTTGGTTTAAAATCTCATTAAACTCAAGTTCTGCTTCCTAAAAATCACTCTGTCACTCAAGATCAGAAAAATTCTTCTAGTCTTTATGTAAACAGATAGAAATCAAGGACTTCTGAGTGAGAAGGAAAATAAGGGCATGTTGAAGTCAGCCACATATACAAAAACAGCCCATCTTATACCTGGAGGAGCCCATCTTCCCATGGTGATGCTTTGTTGCTTGTTTTCAAGATGTTTTTAAATCCAAACTGACCTTTTTCTATTAAACTCCATTGGTTTCCTTTGTCCATTTATATATCATTTCATTTAAATAGAATTAAGTGGCAAAAGTACAGTATGTTGTCCAGAAAATAAAAAAGTAAAATGACTTAAAAAACTTCAAGGCAAACTACTTGATCCTCCTACTAGGGAAGTAAAGGTGCTTTTTCTGTTGCCAGAGATTTAGAGGTCCTCTAAACAACTGACCACTCTCCAAACATCTACTGATTGAGGAGGGCTCCTGTTTGAAGATTTATAAAGTATTGCAGAGAAAAAAAGATGGCAACCAACAGGGCCTACCTGGTTCTCTGATGGTGCATTGTGCTCCACTGTCATTGCACATTCCTCAACCAGAACAAATCCACTTGCAGAATTCTCCGTAGGAAGCATAAACTATCTTTAAGAAGAAAGTTTCTCCTGTAGGTTCAGAGGCACCTGAAGTTACTGGATTGACTGGGGTGCCATAATCTTGGATGCTGTGGTTCCCACAGTTCTGCATTGCACTCAGCTAAATCAGCAGGTCCTACTGGTCACAGTACCCACTGCCAGTGTTTTGTGCTGATTATTAGATTCTACTTTCTGTAGCTCTATTCTTTCTACTTCCTCCAAATACTAGGCTCTTCAAGGAGCCCCAGGTGGGTTTCTGGAGCATCACTGGGAAGGACCCAAGAATTTTCCTCAAACTATTGGCACCACAGTTAAATGGAACATACCTAACAGAACTATGGAGGTGGACATACCCCTTCTTCCAGTGAGATAGCTTGAAAAGTTAGTAAATTCCAATCACTGCTAAAATAACTTGTACTTCATAGCATGCGTACTCAACAAAATGCAGTCAGGCCTCATTAGAATTTTTGTCAGAGAAGTGGTTGGACTACAGACAAGGCCCCACAAGCCAACTGTAGAAGTGACCTTGATAACAGTGACCTGTGATGGATGGAAGCAAAGAGTCACCAAAGGAGGAAAAAAAGCTCTCAGGGAATTCTGTAAGATTCACTATTTACTGAACATCAGCAATATTCCAGCCACTGTGCTGTATTCTGCACTTGGTCTTAACATAAATATTACACGGTCCCTCTCTAGGAAGTACTTAAGGCTACAAATTAGTTTTTATCTGTTGTTTTTCAAATGAAAATTTTATGATGAATATAGTAGTATAAATATGTAACTCAGAAAGATGATAATACAAACTTTTGATATACCCAGTATTATCATGGGAGTTTGTGTTTCTTCCTACTTATAACTCTACTTTATAGTTCTTCTAATGATATTAGTCACCTTAGATGTTTAAAAGGTCCCAGCAATTGACTCCAATCTTAATCTTATGGAATTTATGATAAATATATGTATATAGAAAGTCAAGTGTTCTATGCATTATATAGAAGCAAGTTTTTCAATTGAAATTTAAAAATGAAGATGCAAATTAAAGTTGTTAAGGCACCATAATATTTTAAAATTCAGACCTATGGTTAAAGGAATAGTGAGTGAATGGAAATGGAGAATTTTTTTTTAATCTTCCCCAGAGAAAAGAAGGACTATGCAGACCCCAGGTGAGAAACTCTCTGGGCACACAGCCTCTTTGTCATTTCTCCACAGGTTCAGCTTTGGCTTCCAGGGAGCTCCAAACCTGCATATGACAAATAGAGCTGGAGCAATTAATTAATTATGGTGTCTGCAAGCTCTACAGAGAAAGGGCGAAATGCTAGCCATCAACAGGCACCAAGTCAGTGTGAAATTATAAGGTGCATCCTGTTTTTTGTCATCCTGCTCCTGCTAAAAGTAGAGATGCCAACTAATCTCAGACAGGAGCAAAATGAATGCTATTCATGGTGGCCAGGCATAGACAGAAACATCTTAAGAACAAGCATGAAAGCTACTTCATGGAAAATTTAAAGCTTCTTTTCACTGCCTCTGAAGAGGGGCTATTAATGTTCTTTCTGGTACTGACCCTCTTGTTCTCTTCTCAAGAGTTCATTTCAATCCTTACTGCTGCTGTCATTATTTCTGTTCTTTGTCAAGAAAGCCGGATGGTTTGAAAGTCATTTTAGACTGAAGTAAAAGATCTGTCTTATTCCAAGTTTTTCCTTATTTGTTTTACATTGTATTTTCTCTTTAGAAAAGTATAGGTAGTGAACATAATAAGAAAATTATTAGAATTTTTATAGTTATGCTTTTTATTTTAAAAGAATATGTGCTTTAAAATCTTGGAGTGGCATATGTCAAGTCTGATAATTGTACTGTTGGTATTAGAATCATTTTGAGATTATTTTCATATCAGTTTTATTGATATATGTATCATATACCACATATTTCACTCATTCAAATAGTACAACTCAATGATTATTAGTATATTCAGAGTATCATCAAACATAATCAATTTTAGAACATTTTCACCATCTTTAAAAGAAACTTCCTACCCACAGGGCTCACTTCTTATTTCTCTCCAACTCCGTCAGTTTTAAGCACCAGTTAATCTGTTTTCTGTCCCTACTTATTCAAGACATTTTATATAAATGTGTACCCTTATTTGTTTGTTTCTTTCACTTAGCAAAATGGTTTTTTTTTTAAGATTTGGGGATTGAATTTAGAGTCTTGGGCTTGCTAGACAAGTGCTCTACCTCTTGAGTCACACCCCTTAGTCCAAGCATAAAGTTTTGAAGGTTTATCTGAGTTGAAAGTTGTGTTAGTACTTGTTAATCACTGAGTAATGTTCCATTGTATGCTTATACCACATTGTATTTGTTTAACAGTTGACAGACATTTGGATTGTTTTAGTGAAACAATTATCACAAAGAATGATGCCATAAACATTTGCTTATAAGTTTGTTTTGGACATTTGTTTTTAATTCGCTTGAGTACATACTTAAGAATGGGATTGCTGTAAGTCTATGTTGAACAATTCTAGGAAGTCTCCAAACTGGCTGCGTAATTTTCCATTTTTACCAGCCAAAATTCTAATTCCTTCACACCCTTGCCAATGCTCGTTACCTGTGTAGTTTAATATAGTCATTCTAGAGGTATCTCACTGTGTTTTTGTTTTTTATTGCTCTGATGTCTGATATTATTATTAAAATGCATATCCCTGGGTTATGATCAGACTATGGATTAGAATCTGTGAGTCTGCACTTCACTGAGGCTCACATATTAGTTATTTGTTTCTGGGTAACAAACAATTATTATCTCCCAAAGTTCCTGTGGGTCAGAAATTTGGTAGAGGCCAACTTGAGTGTTTCTGGTTTGCTGTTTCATGAGGTCCAGTTAGATACCTGCCAGTGCTTGACTTGAACTGGATCCAGAGTCTGCTTCATGGGCATGTAATCGATGCACTTGCTCAAGACCTCATGCTTGGAAGTACCCTGCATGTGGTTTAATGTTTGACTGTTGCCATCTTGAAATTCTTTTTTTTTTTTGGTGGGAAGGTTGTTTGCTTTCCTGAACCAGCCTGGATAGTGATCCTCCTATGCTATGCTTCCCATGGTAGATGGGATGACAGGTACACACCACCACACCCAGTTTTTTCCATTGAGATGGGGGGTCTCATGAACTTTTTGCCTGGGCTGGTCTTGAACCATGATCCTCCAAATCTCAGCCCCAAATAACTAGGATTATAAGTCACTGACTCCTGGCTTGAACTTCTTGATAATTTATCACCTTTGAATCTGTGCTTTATAAGTGTAGCTCAATGGGAGAGGGCACAAATGTGAGCAAAGTAATCATGTGCAATATGTACCTATGACCATTGCATAGTGATTGTGATACTCCACAAACATTGAATTCTAGCTGGCCCTTCATGTATGAACGTTCAATGTGATTCAAAACAAGTACATTTACTCATGGCTGAGTAAATGAGGATGCTGAGAACCAATAGAGGCCATCCCTTCTGTTAGATCTTGAGTTTTCTGTGAATACACAAACACAAAGTAACAAATGGCATTCTAAGGGATACGACCAAGGACATCCTTGATTCTACACAACCACTTATACTTAAAGTATACGTAGAAGGAATGGAAGATGAGACAACCCATAGAGGGGAAGAAATGCCAAGTCCTCACATGGCAGGAGGGATGGAAAGATAGGAAAATACAGCAAATTCCTCCTCCAGTTCTGTGATGAGGGCAACTTACCCCATTTTTGGAGCTCTTTAGACCCACTCACTTCCTGAAGGCTGCTTCTCAATTGTGTAGCATTGACGATTCAGTTTCAATATGAATTTTTTTTCCTGATTTTATTTATTTTTTTTTCATTTTTCTTTTATTATTCATATGTGCATACAAGGCTTGGTTCATTTCTCCCCTCTGCCCCCACCCCCTCCCTTACCACCCTTCCGCCCCCTCCCTCTCCCCCCACCAATACCCAGCAGAAACTATTTTGCCCTTATTTCTAATTTTGTTGTAGAGAGAGTATAAGCAATAATAGGAAGGAACAAGTGTTTTTGCTAGTTGAGATAAGGATAGCTATACAGGGCATTGACTCACATTGATTTCCTGTGCATGTGTGTTACCTTCTAGGTTAATTCTTTTTGATCTCACCTTTTCTCTAGTTCCTGGTCCCCTTCTCCTATTGGCCTCAGTTGCTAAAGTTTAAGGTATCTGCTTTAGTTTCTCTGCGTTAAGGGCAACAAATGCTAGCTAGTTTTTTAGGTGTCTTACCTATCCTCACCCCTCCCTTGTGTGCTCTCGCTTTTATCATGTGCTCAAAGTCCAATCCCCTTGTTGTGTTTGCCCTTGATCTAATGTCCACATATGAGGGAGAACATAAGATTTTTGGTTTTTTAAGCCAGGCTAACCTCACTCAGAATGATGTTCTCCAATTCCATCCATTTACCAGCGAATGATAACATTTCGTTCTTCTTCATGGCTGCATAAAATTCCATTGTGTATAGATACCACATTTTCTTAATCCATCCGTCAGTGGTGGGGCATCTTGGCTGTTTCCATATCTTGGCTATTGTGAATAGTGCCGCAATAAACATGGATGTGCAGGTGCCTCTGAAGTAACAGTCTTTTGGGTATATCCCCAAGAGTAGTATTGCTGGATCAAATGGTAGATCGATGTCCAGCTTTTTAAGTAGCCTCCAAATTTTTTTCCAGAGTGGTTGTACTAGTCTACATTCCCACCAACAGTGTAAGAGGGTTCCTTTTTCCCTTCATCCTCACCAACACTTGTTGTTGGTGGTGTTGCTAATTATGGCTATTCTAACAGGGGTGAGGTGGAATCTTAGCGTGGTTTTAATTCGCATTTCCTTTATTGCTAGAGATGGTGAGCATTTTTTCATGTGTTTCTTGGCCATTTGAATTTCTTCTTTTGAGAAAGTTCTGTTCAGTTCACTTGCCCATTTCTTTATTGGTTCATTAGTTTTGGGAGAATTTAGTTTTTTAAGTTCCCTGTATATTCTGGTTATCAGTCCTTTGTCTGATGTATAGTTGGCAAATATTTTCTCCCACTCTGTGGGTGTTCTCTTCAGTTTACAGACCATTTCTTTAGATGAACAGAAGCTTTTTAGCTTTATGAGGTCCCATTTATCTATGCTATCTCTTAGTTGCTGTGCTGCTGGGGTTTCATTGAGAAAGTTTTTTTACCTATACCTACTAACTCCAGAGTATTTCCTACTCTTTCTTGTATCAACTTAAGAGTTTGGGGTCTAATATTAGGATCCTTGATCCATTTTGAGTTAATGTTGGTATAGGGTGATATACATGGATCTAGTTTCAGTTTTTTGCAGACTGCTAACCAGTTTTTGTTGAAGAGGCTGCTATTTCTCCATTGTATATTTTTAGCTCCTTTGTCAAAGATAAGTTGCTTATAGTTGTGTGGCTTCATATCTGGGTCCTCTATTCTGTTCCACTGGTCTTCATGTCTGTTTTTGTGCCAGTACCATGCTGTTTTTATTGTTATTGCTTTGTAATATAGTTTGAAGTCAGGTATTGTGATACCTCTTACATTGTTCTTTTGACTGAACATTGCCTTGGCTATTCGTGGCCTCTTGTGTTTCCATATAAATGTAATGGTAGATTTTTTAATCTCTTTAATGAATGTCATTGGAATTTTGATGGGAATTGCATTAAACATGTAGATTACTTTGGGGAGTATAGACATTTTTACTATGTTGATTCTACCAATCCATGAGCGTGGGAGATCTCTCCATTTTCTATAGTCTTCCTCAATCTCTTTCTTCAGAAGTGTATAGTTTTCCTTGTAGAGGTCATTCACATCTTTTGTTAGGTTTACACCTAGGTATTTGATTTTTTTTGAGGCTATTGTAAATGGAATTGTTTTCATACATTATTTTTCCATTTGCTCATTGTTAGTGTATAGAAATGCTAATGATTTTTCTATGTTGATTTTATATCCTGCTACCTTGCTATAGCTATTGATGATGTCTAGGAGCTTCTGAGTAGAGTTTTTTGGGTCTTTAAGGTATAGGATCATGTCGTCTGCAAATAGGGATATTTTGACAGTTTCTTTACCTATTTGTATTCCTTTTATTCCTTCTTCTTGCCTAATTGCTCTGGCTAGGAATTCCAGTACTATGTTGAATAGGAGTGGAGATAGTGGGTATCCTTGTCTAGTTCCTGATTTTAGAGGGAATGGTTTTAATTTTTCTCCATTAAGTATAATGCTGGCTGTAGGTTTGTCATATATAGCTTTTATAATGTTGAGGAACTTTCCTTCTATTCCTAGTTTTCTTAGAACTTTTATCATGAAATGATGTTGGATCTTATCAAAGGCTTTTTCTGCATCTATTGAGATGATCAAGTGGTTTTTGTCTTTGCTTCTGTTAATGTGGTTTATTACGTTTATTGATTTTCATATGTTGAACCACCCCTGCAGTCCTGGGATGAAGCCTACTTGGTCGTGGTGAATAATCTTTTTGATGTGTTGTTGAATTCGATTTGCCATTATTTTGTTGAGGATTTTTGCATCAATGTTCATTAAGGAGATTGGCCTATAGTTCTCCTTTTTGGAGGTGTCTTTGCCTGGTTTTGGGATAAGTGTAATACTGGCTTCATAAAATGTGTTTGGCAGTTTTCCTTCCCTTTCTATTTCATGGAACAGTTTAAGGAGGGTTGGTATCAGTTCTTCTTTAAAGGTCTGATAGAATTCATCAGAGAATCCATCAGGTCCTGGACTTTTCTTTTTGGGGAGACTCTTGATTGCTGCTTCAATTTCATTTTGTGTTATAGGTCTATTCAGGTGATTAATTTCCTCTTGGTTCAGTTTTGGATGATCATATGTATCTTGAAATCTGTCCATTTCTTTTAGATTTTCAAATTTATTTCAATATAGGTTCTCAAAGTAGTCTGATGATTTCCTGGACTTCCATGGTGTTTGTTGTTATCTCCCCTTTTGCATTCCTAATTCTACTAATTTGGGTTTTTTCTCTCCTCATTTTAGTCAGGTTTGCCAGGGGCCTATCGATCTTGTTTATTTTTTCAAAGAACCAACTTTTTGTTTCATTAATTTTTTGTATGGTTTTTTTGGTTTCTATTTCGTTGATTTCAGCTCTTATTTTTATTATTTCTCTCCTTCTATTTGTTTTGGGATTTGCTTGTTCTTGTTTTTCTAGGAGTTTGAGATGTATCATTAGGTCATTGATTTGGGATCTTTCAATCTTTTTAATATATGCACTCATGGCTATAAACTTTCCTCTCAAGACTGCCTTAGCTGTGTCCCATAGGTTCCGGTAGGTTGTGTTTTCATTTTCATTGACTTCTAGGAACTTTTTAATTTCCTCTTTTATTGCATCGATGATCCACTCATCATTAAGTAATGAGTTATTTAGTTTCCAGCTGTTTGCATGTTTTTTGTCTTTACTTTTGTTGTTGAGTTCTACTTTTACTGCATTGTGGTCAGATAGTATGCACGGTATTATTTCTATTTTCTTATATTTGCTGAGGCTTGCTTTGTGCCCTAGGATATGATCTATTTTGGAGAAGGTTCCATGGGCTGCTGAGAAGAATGTATATTGTGTAGAGGTTGGATGAAATGTTCTGTAGACATCTACTAGGTCCACTTGATCTATTGCATATTTTAGATCTTGGATTTCTTTATTGAGTTTTTGTTTGGATGACCTATCTATTGATGATAATGGAGTGTTAAAGTCTCCCACAACCACTGTGTTGGCGTTTATATATGCTTTTAGGTCTTTCAGGGTATGTTTGATGAAATTGGGTGCGTTGACATTGGGTGCGTACAGATTGATGATTATTATTTCCTTTTGGTCTATTTCCCATTTTATTAGTATGGAATGTCCTTCTTTATCTCGTTTGATCAATGTAGGTTTGAAGTCTACTTTGTCAGAGATAAGTATTGCTACTCCTGCTTGTTTTCGGGGGCCATTGGCTTGGTAAATCTTCTTCCAGCCTTTCATCCTAAGCATGTGCTTATTTCTGTCGGTGAGATGAGTCTCCTGTAAGCAACAAATTGTTGGATCTTCTTTTTTAATCCATTTTGTCAAACGGTGTCTTTTGATGGGTGAATTAAGTCCATTAACATTAAGCGTTAGTACTGATAGGTATGTGGTGATTCCTGCCATTTAGTTGTCTTAGTTGTTTGAAGGTTTGATTGTGTGTACCTAACTTGATGTTACTCTCTACTGTCTTGCTTTTTCTTATCCTGTGGTTTGGTGCTGCCTGCCTTTTCATGGTTAAGTTGGGTGTCACTTTCTGTGTGCAGGATCCCTTGCAGAATCTTTTGTAATGGTGGCTTTGTGGTCACATATTGTTTTAGTTTCTGCTTATCATGGAAGACTTTTATTGCTCCATCTATTTTGAATGATAGCTTTGCTGGGTAGAGTATCCTGGGGTTGAAGTTATTTTCATTCAGTGCCCGGAAGATCTCACCCCACGCTCTTCTTGCTTTTAATGTTTCTGTTGAGAAGTCTGCTGTGATTTTGATGGGTTTACCTTTGTATGTTACTTGTTTTTTCTCTCTTACAGCCTTCAATATTCTTTCCTTAGTTTCTGAACTTGTTGTTTTAATGATGATATGTTGTGGCGTAGTTCTATTTTGATCTGGTCTGTTTGGTGTCCTGGTGGCCTCTTGCATTTGTATGGGAATATCTTTCTCTAGATTTGGGAAATTTTCTGTTATTATTTTGTTGAATATATTACGCATTCCCTTCGCTTGCACCTCTTCTCCTTCATCGATGCCCATGATTCTCAAGTTTGGTCTTTTGATGGAGTCAGTGAGTTCTTGCATTTTCTTTTCACAGGTCTTGAGTTGTTTAATTAATAGTTCTTCAGTTTTTCCTTTAATTACCATTTCATCTTCAAGTTCTGAGATTCTGTCTTCTGTTTGTTCTATTCTGCTGGATTGGCCTTCTGTTTTGTTTTGCAGTTCTGTTTCATTCTTTTTTCTGAGGTTTTCCATATCCTGGCAGTTTTCTTCTTTATTGTTGTCTATTTTTGTCCTGAGTTCATTTATCCATTTATTCATTGTGTTCTCTCTTTCACTTTGGTGTTTATACAGTGCTTCTATGGTTTCCTTTATTTCTTCTTTTGCTTTTTCAAATTCTCTATTTTTATTGTCTTGGAATTTCTTGAGTGTCTCCTGTACATTTTGGTTGACCCTATCCAGTATCAACTCTATAAAATTCTCATTAAGTACTTGTAGTATGTCTTCTTTTAAATTATTCTTGTGGGCCTCATTGGGTCCTTTGGCATAGTTTATCTTCATTTTGTTGGAGTCTGGATCTGAGTTTCTGTTCTCTTCATTCCCCTCTGGTTCCTGTACTAATTTTTTGCTGTGGGGAAACTGGTTTCCCTGTTTTTTCTGTCTTCCCGTCATTGTCCTTGGTGTTGTTACTGTCCCTGTACTGTGTGCAATTCAGTATTTTATAGCTTGTAATAATAACAATGGTAATATTGAGAATGGAAGAGTGAGCTGAGATGGAAAGCAAGAAGTTAAAGAAAAGGGGAAAACAAATATACAGACAAGAGGGAGAAAGCAGAACAAGGTATCAGACAAGAGAGTTTCAAAGGTATAAACAGGGAGTGTTAGTGTACTAATCAACAGTAAGCTGAACAGACATTAGAGAGACAGAGAGAAGATTAAAAATCAAAGATAAAAAAATAAAAAATAAGTGAATGAAAGTAATATCTATATATAAAAATGAATTAAAATAAAATGGAAAATAGAAAATTAAAAAAAAAATCAATAAACTTCCAAGTTTATATGCAATGCAGTTTCAGTCTTAATAATTTGGGTGTCCGTCTCAATCTCCAGTCCTGGAGTTGGTGCCTCAGATGTTGTTCTGTAGTTGTCTCATCAAAGGGGATGCATAAAGTAGAACAAAACTACACACTCACACATATACACACACACACACACACACACAAAAGCCCCACCAAGTGTCCCCAGTTAAAATGCAATACAGTTTCAGTAAGTTTTTCAGCTTGCAGGTGTAATTCAGTTGTTCTCTCATCAAAGGTAGGGAGAAAAAGAAAAAAAAGCATCTGGAGACAGTTCTGAGAGTGGTATCTGCAACTGTGGCTTGCCTGCCTGCTGCTCTCAGCCTGTAGCTGGTGGCGTTATTTATGCAGATCTCTGGGGTGAGCTAGCACTCACCTGGTCCCACAGGCTTTGTTTGCTCAGAGTTCTCCTGTGCGGGAGCCTCTGCTACAGGCTTTCCCCTTTCCAAGCACTGGGAAAGGTGACACTGCCCCCCGTTGTCAGGCCAGCGTGTTTATTTACAGTTCATGTGGGAGGTGGGTCTTCCCCCCTCTCCTGTGAAGTTTTCCTCCCACTGCCACTTTCAGAAGCTTTCCTGCTCCTGCTTACTGGGCGGTGCTGCTGCTCCTGCCGGCCGCCATGTTTGTTTACAGTTCATGTGGGAAGTGGGTCTTCCCTCCTCTCACAAGCTTTCCCACTCCTGGTTGCTGGGCACGCTCTCCGGCCAGCCTGGCTTGTTTATTTACAGTCCCGGGAAGGATTCCCTTCCCCCAATCTTCAGCGCTCAGGGCGCCCCACCCTCTTTCCAGCGTGTCTTAACTGTTCTTATTGCTTATTACTCAGTTTCTCTTTTTTTTTTTTCCCCGGGTGGAGGTCAGTCTGTCCAGGAGGCTATGCTGATCTGGCCCAGGCTTGTCTGTGGGAGAACCGTGGTACCGCGAAGCTCACCTGGTCCGCGTCTTCCCAAGCCGTATGGGCGCTGGACACTGGCGGCCCCCAGGGGCCCTCCTCGTTTCTCCGTTTAACGTGAAGTGGAGATTCTCTGCACCGGCTGGAGATGTGGAGGGGTCAAAGTTATGCCTTTTCTCGGTGATTATGCCTGCAAAGTGTGTCTCCAGCGTCTCTCCAAGATTTCACTATAGTAGGGTCACTTTCTGCTTCCTACCTCTAGCCGCCATCTTGGAATCCTCTCAATATGAATTTTTAAGGGGGAAAAAACATTCAAAAAACAGAAATCCCTAATAGAGTAAGTCAAAATACATTGGTGAACTTGGACAGTGTGTTTTCTCAATTGTGGTTTTAAGTACAGATAGTTAGAACTTTGCTGCATATCTCTTGTCAAAATATTTTTGATACTGCCCTTCTTCCTCAAAAATCCTTCTTATATCTGGCTTCAAAAATCCAACTTAATTCATTTTTTTTCTTTCCATTCAGATAATTTTAAAGAGTTAGTAAAATGGATCATATCCTTAACTTCACATAAGAATTACCTGGGGATCTATAAAGCATATTAATACCTGGGTCCTACTCTTAAGGAATTTATTTCTATTTGGAGTGAGACTGGCCATTAGGATTTTTGAAAGCACATAAGGCAATCCTGATGAGTAAATAAATTGGGAAACACTGGGACAAGTGGCACCCATGCCAAAAAAGTACATCATCAATCCCAAAGGTCTAAATCCTGGACTTCCAGGATTAGTGCTAAGAACCACTAGTTTTTCATGTAAATCTCCCTCCTACCAAAAAGTAAGAGTTCCAGATAATAGAAAATTAATTCAAATATGATGTAATAAGATGGAGAAAATTATAGTTCTTGGGAGTTGATTTTAGATTTTCAGTTTAGGAATAGACTGCCTTTATTGGGATTAAAACATTGATGAATCTATGTGTATGTGTGATGGGGGGGATGGGGGAAGTCCCTATGAGGCATGGTTGTTGGCTGACATCTAGTCTGTGGGAAAGTCAGGGCAGCTACTCAGCCTCTGAGACAAGCAAAGAATGTATTTGGCCTTGTAGGTGAACGAGGACAAGAGAGGAGGGGTAAAGGCAGTGAGATACCCAGAGCTGTGTTGGGCACCTATTTGCTTTTGAATCTCTAGTAAACCCACTAAACCAACCAGATGTTTTGTGAGAATGATTTTTTGTGTGTGAAAATCAAGGAAAGATTCCATGTTGAGTGTGGGTTGATACAGAGAAAAATGGGATACAGCACAATTGGAAGCAGACACCAGGGGAAGAGGAAATCATGAAGAATTAAAGTAGTAGGACTAATTGTAATCATAGGAGGAAGATTTCTGATTGTTTCTGGCCATGGAATAGGGGATAGGAATTAAGCTTGAGTCAAAGTTGATATCTCAAAGGGTCATACTAACCTCAGTTTACATTTGTTTTTTACTTATAAATTCTTCACACTAGTCAAAATGTGTATTTTCTTGATTCCCACTGGGTAATGCCTACCTGTCATTTAATTCTGCATATTTAGACTCCCTGGTGAGTGGTATTTAATGTGACATGTATCTCTGCCTTTTTAAATGAAAATGATGTTCATGTTCTGGATGGAAAGAGTTAGAGTATCCTCATTCTGAATTAAATGTGTCATTTGTGGGTGTCTACACAGTCTCAAGTTTTGACTACTTATGGGGGTCAGACTAGACCAGAGATCACTGTGTTCAACCTGACTGAAATCCATTGATCCCCAAACCCTGGAGTTAGCCAGGGACAGAGGACAGAAAACAGGAACAAGGCTTTGCTGAGGCTTTGGGAGCACTGCATGGGACTGACATCAACATGAAACATTGACATTGGAGGAAAATGAGGCAATGCGGGAGAGAGAATGGAATGTTCTGGTCTTCGGGTGCAATTGCTGCTGAGCCTTGACATAGCCATCATTCACTAATTGGCAGGATATCCTCTTTGTTGTGCTGGCTCCATTGAAAAATCCACTGCAGGAGCATCCTTGTCAAAGGTGGGTGTCCAAGGACACAGTGACCCTTCAAGCTGCAGAGCTGTTTTGGTTGAAAATGTTGGGTGCAGTAGATGCCGTGCACAGCCTGGCCAGCGAGCAGAGTTCAGTAAGGAAAGGATCTCACCTTACTCAGTGAGGGTTTCTTGATAGGCCCTGCTTCTCTGCTTAAAATGACAACCCCACCACAGCTTTGAGCTAGGAGCTTTTCTTCCTGCACACAAATTGAAAAGGCAGATTGCTTGGAAAGAAAGACATTTTGAAATATATCTTATATTTCAAAAGCAGTGGACTCTTTGATGAAGAGGAATTTTCACTGTTCTTTTAACCAGGGTTACATTACTCAGTTTCATATATATATGTGTGTGTATTTTAAGTTTAATTATATGTGTGCTTTGACCTGAAGTCTCATATAGCCAACTCGTTACTCAACATGAACTTTGGCTTCCAGATTCTGCTGTCCTATTGTTTAGTCCGCCTTTCATTTTGGATGCCTAATGGGCATTTCAAACTCTTAATTTTCCAAACACACCTGTAAAACACATCCAAACACGTCTTCATCTCATAATGGCCCCTCTGTTCATTTCCTTGCTCAGGCTGGTGCCTGTGATCAATCCCTGCACTCTGTACTGATGGTACCCTTTATCTGGAAGGACTGTCACCAACATACACACATGCCTCCCTCCTTCAGGTCACTCCTGGCTTGTGTTCCAATGTCACCTTACCAGAGAGACCTTCCAAAGCCACTGTATGTCCCCTCCTTGTTACTTCTCTTATGTCTGTTATTATTTTATAGTTTTATCAACTACCTATTTTATTGTTTTATAGTTTTATCACCATTTGAGAACTTATATCCATTTACTTATTTATTAGTAGGTGTGCTCCTACTGAAATGAAAATTCTTTCAGAAAAGAGATTTCTTTTTAGTCATTGTGTATGCACACACAGAAACGCACTTAATAGAGGGTGATCAATAAATATGCGCCTAATGAATGAGTGAAAAATAAATGAAACAATTTATCCAAAAGACAATTATTCAGGGTTTGGTGATAACTTACAGACAAATTGGGCAAGTTGTGCTCTCAGGAGACACGGCCAATAAAGTTCAATCAGAATCTCCTTAGAGAAGGTCTTAAATGATGATTTCTTGGATTTCCTTCTCTCACACTACTTATTTATTTATTCATCCATTTATTTGTGGTACTCGGGTTTGAACTCAGGGCTTCCTGCTTTCTGGGCCAGTGTTCTACTGCTTAAGCCATGCTTCTAGCCCTTTTTGCTTTGGTTGTTTGGAGGATAGGTTCTTGCTTTCTTGTCCAAGCTGGCCTGGACCACTATCTTCCTATTTTACATTTCCTGCTGTAGTTATGATGACAAGTGTGTGCCACCATGCCCAGCTTTTTTTCCTTTGAGATTAGGTCTCTTGAACTTTTTTTGTTTGGGCTAGCCTGGAACCATGATTTTCCCAATCTCCGTCTCCCATGTAGCTTGGGATAACAGGTGCTCTGCACCATGCCCAGCTATTGGTTGAAATAGAGTCTCCCAGACTTCTTTGCCCTTGCTGACCTGAAACCATGACCCTCCAAATTAGCTAGGATTACAGGCACCAACCACCAGTGCCTTGTTCTTAAATATATTCTTAAATATGAAAGAAAAGCAGAAAAATAATATGAGGTTTTGTTTAAGGAACATTTATTGAGCATTTGCTTTGTGCATGATGTAGTGTGGAATATGAACACAGTGCAGACAAAATTCTTCCTCTCCAGAATATTGTGTTGTGTATTACCACAACTGTAAATTAACCCACTCCAATGAAAAATCTTCAAACATCTTATTCCTCCATCTCACAAGATAAATTATTTTTTATGTTAAAAATAAAACTATAACATAAGTTACTCAAATAACACTGAAAGTATTAAAAAAAACCCTCAAAAACCACTGCTAAGAATCATCAGTGTTACTGAGAGAACATTTACATAGACAGAAGAAATTGTAGAAGTTAAGTAGAAAAGGAAAGAAAAAATGAGATAAAATGTTGTTTTAAAAATAAGAAGTAGTTATTTTCCTTTGATTTAACAGAAGAAAAAGAAAATGAAGTAAAGCAATAAATTTCTAATTTTCACAGAAAGTATCTTACTATATATGTTATTGATTTGTAAAAGAGTCATTTAAATAAGAAATTACAATATGAAAACCTTTAAGTCATTGAAATGTATGTGTGTGAATGTGTCTGTGTCAGTGTGTGTCTGTGTGGGTGTGTGTTTGTGAGTGTGTGTCTATGAGAGTATGTGTCTATATGAATGTGTGTGTGTGAGTGTGTGTGTGTGTCTATATGAGTGTGTGTCTATATGAGTGTGTGTCTATGTGAGTGTGTGTGTGAGTATGTGTCTATGTGAATGTGTGTCTTTGTGGGTGTGTCTATGTGAATGTGTGTCTGTGTGGGTGTGTGGGTGTGTGTCTGTGAGTGTGTGTCTATGTGAGTGTGTGTCTACATGAATGTGTGTCTGTGTGGGTGTGTGTCTGTGAGTGTGTGTCTATGTGAGTGTGTGTCTATGTGAGTGTGTGTCTGTGTGGGTGTGTGTGAGTGTGTGTCTATGTGAGTATGTGTCTATGTGAATGTGTGTCTTTGTGGGTGTGTCTATGTGAATGTGTGTCTGTGTGGGTGTGTGGGTGTGTGTCTGTGAGTGTGTGTCTATGTGAGTGTGTGTCTACATGAATGTGTGTCTATGTGAGTGTGTGTCTGTGTGAATGTGTGTCTACGTGAATGTGTGTATGTGTGGGTGTGTGTGTCTATGTGAGTGTGACTGTGTGTGTACTTAGTTCAGCTGACGATAGTGTCACTGGATGCCCTGCTATGGAATGCCCGGGAGAGCAATGTTGCTCTTCTCCTTGCTCACATTCACTGTTTTTGTTTTGTTGTTTTTCCTTGGTTAGCTTTTTGTTTTGGTCAGGGTTTATAACAGTTACCTTCTGTTTTGTGACTATCATCTTCCCAGTTATTATTTTTGGTTTTATATTAAGATGGATCCATCCCGCTTTACAGGGACTTCCTAATATCTGAATTCTTTACTTTCATTCCCAGTTGGCTGGATTTTAACATTGAATAGAAGTCTTTTGTTAAGAAAGGCTCATGGGTTCTATGTTTCCAGACTTTCATATTTGAGAATGCCTTTTATGTTTCTATTTGAGTAGACTGGACCGGGCCAAACTTTTCTTTCTCAAAGAACTGTGTGGTTATTTCTGCACTGTCTCTGTCAGAAGTCTAAGGGCAACTTGTTATTTTATTCCTTTTAAAGTATTTCATTTTCCCCTTTTTAATGGACTATTTTTGCTGGTGCTGAAATATGAACTCAGGACCTCACAGCTAAGTTCTCTACACTGGAACCATTCCCCAAACACATTTTCTGCTTTAGTTATTTTTCAGATAGGATTTCGTGTTTTTGCCCAAGGCTGGCCTCAGCATGCCCACATACCCGGCTTGTCAGATCTCACAATTTTCCCAAGCTGACTTTGAGCCACTATCTTCCTACTCTCTGCCTCCCATGTAGCTGAGGTTACAGGAGTGGGTCACCATCCCTGGCCCAATAGATTTCTTTTTGTTTGGAGTGGTTTTAGGTTTACAGTAACATTGGGAAAAAAGTACAGAGAGTTCCTGTGTGCCTCTCACCCTCACCATGATAATCACATCCAGTACCTGCTTTGGCATATCATTGTCACCCAGAGTCCACAGTTACAGTAGAATTCATCCTGATTGTCATATAGTGTATGGATTTTTGAAAAATTTGCAATGATACATATCCACCATTATAATATACAAAGTAATTTTGCTGTCCTAAAAAGTCTGCTCTATTTATCACCTCCTGTCTCCCCAATTTTTAGCAAGCACTAATCTTTCTATTGTGTCCATAATTTTGTCTTTTACTGGATGTCATGTAGTTTGAGTCAAACAGTATATACCTTTTCAGACTGGTTTCTTTACTTGGTAATTTTCATATAAGCTTTGTCCATGTCTTTTCATGGTATGATAGCTCATCTCTTTTCAGCAGTGACTGTTTCTTCACTTTAAAAGCCATAATCAAAAGTATCTTGATATTATTATTTTTGGTGTATATTTTTCTTGGTGTAAGGTGACTATTGTTTAATATTTGACTCATGGAAGCATAGTACAGAAACTCTCCTAGACTTTCTACTTTACTAAAGAGTTAGCTGCACCTATCAACACTCTTCTCTGCTATTCCTGCTACTATTCAATACTACCTTCAATTTTGGGCTTTTCATCCCTTGCCTTGTACAAATAGTTTTGTCTTAGATCTGTAAGTAAATCACTTTAAAGTGTACATTATTTAATGTGTTTTGCAGTTATAAAAATATAATCCTAGCTACTCAGGAGGCAGCAATCAGGAAGATCACGGTTAGAAGAACCTATCTTGAAAATACCTAATACAAAAAAGACTGGTGGAGTGGTTCAAGGTGTAGGTACTGGGTTCAAGCCCCAGTCCTGCAGAAAAAAAAAGATTCACAATATATGTATTCATCTGGAATTTTTTTATACTCACCATTATGTTTGTAATGGTGAGTATAAATATTCCATTGTGTGATGACCTAATTCCATTCTCCTGTTGGCAGGCACTTGGGTTATTTCATTTCTCCTATTACAAACAGAGCTTCTGTGAGCCTTCCCTTATTTAAATCATGGTGCACACGTGCTAGACTCTCTCAGGATTGGGGGGGATGCAAATTGTTTCACAGAGTTCTTGCTAGTTTAAATTCCCACCAGTAGTAC
This sequence comes from Castor canadensis, assembly GCF_047511655.1. Classification (NCBI taxonomy): domain Eukaryota; kingdom Metazoa; phylum Chordata; class Mammalia; order Rodentia; family Castoridae; genus Castor; species Castor canadensis. The sequence continues at coordinate 78,651,923 of NC_133398.1, read as the reverse complement.
ATAAAATATATGTTTATTCATATTATTGCCATCACTTATTATTTCAGACTTTTTGCCAGTTTAGTAAATGGAAAATAGCACTTTCTTGTGGTCTTAGTTTGTATTTTTCTGCTTAATAATGCTGGGCACCTTCTCATATGTATAATGTGTACTCCTGCTTCCTCTTGTAGGAAATCAGTTCTTAGGTCATTAAGTCATTCTTCTCTTTAGTTTCTTTTCTGTTCTTTCAATGTGTAGATTTTCTTACATATTGGTTACAAATTTTCTCACTTATCTTGGTAACCTTCTCATGCCCTTTATGGTACTATTCAAAGAACAGAAAGTTCTTGATTTTTTTCTCTTCATCTAATTTGCAATTCTTGATTTTAATACAGGCAAATTTATCAATTTTCCCCTTTCATGTTTAATGCTTCAGCTGTGTTCTAAATGTTTGTGTCCTCCAAAATACATATGTTGGAAAACTCACTCCTAAGGTAATTTATCAAGAGGTAAGGCATTAGGAGGTGATTAGGTCACAGGACAAAGCCCTCTTGAATTGGATCGCAGAGAGATCTACTTGTGCCTTACGCTTGTAAGAATACAGGGAGAAGACCACAATGAGCCAGAAAACAGGCCCTCACCACACACTGAATCTACTTGAGCTTTTATCTTTGCTTTCCATTCTCCAGAGGTGTGAGAAAAAAATATCTCTTGCTTCCAGCTCTCCAGACTGTGGCACTTTTTTATAGTCACCTGACTGGATTAAGATAGCTTTTTCTTTGAGAACTTTTTCCTTATTCCAAAGTCAAAAATATATTCTCCTCTACTTTCTTCTAAAGGTTCTCAAGGTTTTCTCTTCCACATATGACCCTTTATTTATTGGAATAATTTAATATATGGTAGAAGGTAGGGACATAATTTTTCTCCTATAGGTAACTAATTGTCTCAGCAACACTGATCAAATAGTATCTTTGTGATGTATCTATATTGATAAATGTGTGTGTGTATCATGATTTCCTCTTTGTTTTGAAACAATAACATATTGCTGTAAGTAGAAAAGCTTTATATCATGGGATGTGTGGACCCACTTAGCCATTTACTTATTGTTTCTTCTTGGCTTTTTGTTCTATGATGTACATTTTAGAAGTAACTTTTTAAGTGTTTAAAAATTCTATTGATTTTTTTACTATAATTGTGTTGAGTCTACAGATTAGACTAGAAAAAATTAAAATTTTTATGATATTGGATTTTTCTATCTGTGCACCAGGTAAACTTCACAAATTAAGTCTTTAATGTACTTGTATAAAGTTTTATAATTTTTATAAAGACAATCATCACAATTTTTGTCATATTTATTCTCAGGAATCTTATTATCTAAATGCCATTTTAAAAAATAACAAAATTTTATTGGTATTTAGAAGTGTAATTGATGTTTGTATTTACCTATTTTGTATTTATTTATACCTATTTTCTTATTCATTATTATAAATAAAATAAATCATAAATCTTAAAATGAAGTGTATTTTATTAGTCCTTTCCTAATCTTTATGTCTTTCATTTTTTTCTTGTCTTTATGAACTGACAAGGGTCTTTGGTAAATGTACAATATATGAAGTGATAGTGAACACCTTATTCTGGTTTTGTTTCATTTTGTTGTATGTAACCCAGGCTGGCCTTGGTCTCATGATCCTCCTGCCTCAGGCTCCTGAGTGCTAGGATTCCAGGCATGTGCCACCATGTCCAGCTCTTATTTTCACCTTCATTTAATATTTCTTCACTAAGAATGAAGTTTATTCTAGGTATTTTTAGAATAATAATACCTATCAGGATAAAAATATTTTTTGATGATGAAGATGGTAGACTAGTGGTACCCACTGCTTGCTACGTCTCTCTGGAGGAAGCAGAACAGTTGGAAAGCAGCTACTCTTTGAGGTGGTGACAATGGGAAGACACTGAACTTTCAGTAGCAAGTAGAATCTTATTTTTTTAAAAAAGAAAATTTAAGGAGCAGAATGGAGAAAGAAAAAGCGTGTCAGTGGGTGGAACTAACAGAAGTGACGTGACAGCGTGCAGAGGCTGAGATAAAAGAAAGAGTGATAGACTCAGAAAATACAATTAATACTAGTCCCAGTATTAAACAGACTTCTAGTCTAATGAGACAGGGGCCCTGGAGTCTGCATAGCACATGGGCACTGGGAAATTTCTTTCTTCTTCCCAGCATCACAGTGCAGAAGTCTTTTTGAGTGACTCCTATCTGAGTTTGTGGTTTCTGGAGTCAAAGTCCCTTGCACTAACTTGTCTCTAGAAATTTCCAGCAAGGGTCATTTGCTGATCCACCCAATGCTGAGCTGGAGAGCTAGTCTAGCTGCAGGGGAAAGACTGAGTCAGAACCATGGAGAGCTCTGTGAGGTGGGAAACTCATGGGTCTGGATCACAGGGGTAGTGGAAGGAGTCTCTTGTCTGGGCAGTCAGGTAGGAAAAGAAAGCTGGGCACCAGAGCTCTGAAAGGGACAACCAGTGATGGAGTGATTCTATGCCAAGACTAAGCTTCACAAAGTCAGAGACCCAGAGGGTTAAGCACATGGGCATTCTGCTGTGACATGGATTACTGCCTCTATGCAGGCCTTCCCTATGCCATGACCAGACATTTGAAGACTAAGACCAGTTGTCAGTAAACTTGCAGGCAGTGCTAGCTACTCCTGAGAAGCAGGACAGCTCAGAATAATCACAATCAGCTCTGCTCACAAACCATGCCCTCTAGTTGGTAAGAAAGCACCATAAAGGACTCTTACTATGTAGCACATAGACACAGAACAAAATGCCAGTAGTCAGCATAGACAGAGATCTTTCATTGCCACCCATATGGGTGACATCTGTAGAGGACTGGAAACTTGTCCTCTCTTTAAGAATCTTTTTATAATTGTTTTGTCTTTCTTTTTCTTTCTTTCTTTCTCTTTCATTCTTCCTTTCATCCTTCCTTCCTCCCTCCTTCCCTCCTTCTTTCTTTTTCTCTCTCTCTCTTTCTTTCTTCCTTCCTTCCTTCCTTCCTTCTTTCCTTCTTTTCTTTTTTGTGGTGTATTTTTGCTTGGTTGGTTTTCTATAGATCCTTTCTAAATCAGACCAATTGGTTTAAATATTTACTCATAAATTTCATGTTCTATTTTTATACAATATCTTTTTTCTCTTTTATTTGTCTTTTATTTTTGCCTCTTATTCAATACATAGTATCTTTTTCTTAATTTGTCCTGACTTGTTTTATTTTTTGAAACAGACTATCACCATGGGATCCAGGCTGGCTTCTGGTTTGCAGTCTCACTGCCCAGCTTCTTGAGTGTGCAAATTAAGGATGTGACCAACTACATTGAGCTTTTAATATTTAATTTTTAATCCCCTGTTCTTCCTTCCTCTCCTTTCTCCTGATTTATATTTTTTCTGTCTTCAATTAGATTAATTTTCTGTCTCTGCTCATTCTTCATCTTTTTCATCTTTTCTCTTTAAAAATTATTCTTTATTTTCATTGTTTTTGGTTGACTGTTGCTAGGATAGTTTCTTTCTGTCTTCATCTGTAGTTGGATCTTGTCTATATCTTCTTTTTTGTCTGCCCATCTATTTATTTTTCCCTCTTCAATTTTTTCTTTTTATATAGTTTAATTCTCTAGTATTATTTTTGTATGTTTTACATATTAACTATTAACTCATCCTTATTAACTAATATCTTCTAAATGATGTGGTATTAGGTTTGCTTGTGTTTTCTTCTACTGGTATTGGAGTTGTGTGCTAATTGTTCTTAATTCTTTATTGCCATATTTCCATAGCTGATTTGTCTATCAGTTGTATCTACTGTAGCCAGTTTCATTCTCTCTGAATAGTGTTGGGGATCAGAGCCAGTTTTTTAAGCATGGTGGATGAGTGGGACTCCCAGTCCAGATGTGAGAAACAGCACTTCAATCTGCCCACAACCTAGTCCCACCCAAAGCTTGCATAACACTTCAACTAAAAGAATACAGAAGATTAAAATTTTCATCCAACAAACCCAGATGCACAAATTCCAATGAAGAAACACAAAAAAATTGAAAATCAAGGCAATATGACTCCTCAAAAAGTCAACAATTCCACAGTAACTAATGATAGTGACATAGATGAAATTCTGGACAAAAAATTGAAAAGAATGATTATAAGAATGGTTAATGAAGTAGAAGAGGACATGAATAAACATGAATGAATACAAAAAGAATATAAATAAACAGGTGAATGAAATAAATGAGAAAATCCAGGATATAAAAGAAGAATTTATAAAAAGGTAAAAATTCTGAAAAATCAACTTGAACTTTTAGAAGTGAAAAGCTCAGTAAATCAAATAGAAACTCAATTGTAAGACTCATCAATAGACTTGATCAAATGGAAGACAAAAATATCAGGCCTTGAAGACAAGGCAGATGAATTAGAACATTCAGACAATAATTAAGGAAAGAAAGAACAATGAACAGAACACCAAAGACCTCTGAGGCACCATAAAAAGACCATAATTATGAGTCACAGCATAGAAGAAGAAGAGGTACAAGATAAAGGTATAGAAAAGATATTCAATAAGATAATAGCAGAAACATTTCCAAATCTTAAGAAAGAGATGGAAATCCAGGTACAGGAGGCTTTCAGAACCCAAAACAGAAATAACCAGAAAATAACCACCCCAGATATAAGATGTATATTTATAGTTAAAATACCAACTATATAGAGAAAAGGAAGAATATTTAAAGCTATGAGAGAAAAGTGGCAAGTCACATAGAAAGGCAAATCCATCAGAAAAACAACATATCTCCCAACAGAAACAATAAAATGTAGAAGGGCATGGAATGATGTATTAAAGCCCTGAAACAGAATAAGTGCCAACTTACTTTATTATTATTATTATTGTACTTGGGGTACATTGTGGCATTTATGAAAGTTTTTACAATATATTATAGTTGAATCCACCCCTCCCTAGATTATTCTCCTTTATACCCCAGTCCCCATTCTGTGCACCATTTCAACAGGTCTCATTTTTCCATTTTCATATATAAGTACATAATATTTCCACCACATTCACCCTCCTACATCCTCTCCTTACATCCACCTCCCTCCCACTGGTACTAAACCCCAGATAGGACCTGTTTTACCTTCCTGTTCTCTGCTTTTGAAAAAAGGCATTTTTGTTTGTATAAGATTGCTATACATACATGTATTTATGTATCATAACCCAGCTCATCCCCTCTATTTTTCTCCTTTCTTCTTTAGTCCCTCCTTATGATGATTTCAACAGGCTTAACAATTCTGCATTCATTCTTGCATAGAAAGTACATCAACCAACAAGATCCAAGATGACAACTAGAGGGAGGAAGCAGACGGCATGAGATCCATAAATCAAAAAATCTTGCTGAGACGCTAGAGCAAAATTGGCAGAAAAAAATCACAAAGAAGAAGCAAAACTCTGACACCCCAAACTCCTAGCCCATACAAAGCTCCTCCATGCCATGTTACACTGAGAAAACAGGAGGCCTCCCACACCACCAGACACCAGCTCCAAACCATCTTGGGAGATGCAGACCAACAGGTGAGCAAATAGGTGGCACGCAGTATTCCCACAGCCTGGAGGCTACTTAAAAATCCAAACATAGATCTGCCATTTGATCCAGCAATACCACTCTTGGGGATATACCCAAAAGACTGTGACACAGGTTACTCCAGAGGCACCTGCACACCCATGTTTATTGTAGCAGTATTCACAATAGCCAAGTTATGGAAACAGCCAAGATGCCCCACCACTGATGAATGGATTAAGAAAATGTGGTCCCTAGCAATAAAGGAAATGCAAATTAAAACCACGCTAAGATTCCACCTCACCCCTGTTAGAATAGCCATTATCAGCAACACCACCAACAACAGGTGTTGACGAGGATGCGGGGAAAAAGGAACCCTGTACACTGCTGGTGGGAATGTAGACTAGTACAACCACTCTGGAAAAAAATTTGGAGGCTACTTAAAAAGCTAGACATTGATCTACCATTTGATCCAGCAATACCACTCTTGGGGATATACCCAAAAGACTGTTACTCCAGAGGCAGCTGCACATCCATGTTTATTGCGGCACTATTCACAATAGCCAAGTTATGGAAACAGCCAAGATGCCCCACCACTGACGAATGGATTAAGAAAATGTGGTATCTATACACAATGGAATTTTATGCAGCCATGAAGAAGAACGAAATGTTATCATTCGCTGGTAAATGGATGGAATTGGAGAACATCATTCTGAGTGAGGTTAGCCTGGCTCAAAAAACCAAAAATCGTATGTTCTCCCTCATATGTGGACATTAGATCAAGGGCAAACACAACAAGGGGATTGGACTATGAGCACATGATAAAAGCGAGAGCACACAAGGAAGGGGTGAGGATAGGTAAGACACCTAAAAAACTAGCTAGCATTTGTTGCCCTTAACGCAGAGAAACTAAAGCAGATACCTTAAAGCAACTGAGGCCAATAGGAAAAGGGTAACAGGTACTAGAGAAAAGGTTAGATCAAAAAGAACTAACCTAGAAGGTAACACCCATGCACAGGAAATCAATGTGAGTCAATGCCCTGTATAGCTATCCTTATCTCAACCAGCAAAAACCCTTGTTCCTTCCTATTATTGCTTATACTCTCTCTACAACAAAATTAGAAATAAGGGCAAAATAGTTTCTGCTGGGTATTGGGGGGGGAGAGGAAGGGGGCGGAGTGGGTGGTAAGGGAGGGGGTGGGGGCAGGGGGAGAAATGAACCAAGCCTTGTATGCACATATGAATAATAAAAGAAAAATGAAAAAAAAAAAGACACTGTTTGACAAACTGGATTAAAAAGGAAGATCCAACAATCTGTTGCTTACAGGAGACCTATCTCATCAACAAAAATAAGCACTGGCTTAGGGTGAAAGGCTGGAAGAAGATTTACCAAACCAATGGCCCCTGAAAACAGGCAGGAGTAGCAGTGCTTATCTCAGACAAAGGAGACTTCAAACCTACATTGATCAAATGAGATAAAGAACATTCCATACTAATAAAAGAGGAAATACACCAAAAGGAAATGACAGTTATCAACCTATATGCACCCAATGTGAATGCACACAATTTCATCAAACATACTCTAAAGGACCTAAAAACATATATAAACTCCAACACAGTGTTATTGGGAGACTTTAATACCCCTTATCACCAATAGATAGGTCATCAAAACAAAAAACCAATAAAGAAATCTTAGATCTAAATCACACCATAGATCAAATGGACCTAGTTGATGTCCACAGAATATTTCATCCAACTTCTGCACAATATAAATTCTTTTCAAAAGCCCATGGAACCTTCTCCAAAATTGATCATATCTTAGGGCACAAAATAAGCCTCAGCAAAAATAAGAAAATGGAAATAATCCCATGCATTGTATCTGATCACAATTAATTAAAAGTAGAACTCAACAAAAAAAAAACAGCAAAAATCATGCAAATAGTTGGAAGCTGAACAACACATTGATCAATGATCAATGGATCACTGATGAAATAAAAAAGGAAATTAAAAGGTGCCTGGAAGTTAATGAAAATGAAAACACAACCTACTGGAACCTATGGGACACAGCAAAAGCAGTCCTGAGAGGAAAGTTTATAGCCATGATTGCATATATTAAAAGGACAGAAAGATCTCAAATCAATGACCTAATGCTACATCTCAAACTCCTAGAAAAATAAGAAAAAGAAGTTCCAAAACAAACAGAAGAAGAGAAATAATAAAAATAAGAGCTGAAATCAGTGAACTAGAAAAAAAAAACATACAAAAAAATCAGTGAAACAAAAAGTTGCTTCTTTGAAAAAAAAAACAAGATTGACAGGCCCTTGGCAAACCTGACTAAAATGAGGAGAGAAAAAACCCAAATCAGTAAAATCAGAAATTCAAAAGGGGAGATTACAACAAACAACATAGAAATCCAGGAAATTCTCAGAGACTACTTTGAGAACCTATATTCTAATAAATTTGAAAATCTTGAAGAAATGGACAGATTTCTAGATACTTATATCCATCCAAAATTGAACCAAGAGGACATTAATCATCTAAATAGATCTATAACACAACATGAAACTGAAGCAGCAATCAAGAGTCTCCCAAAAAAGAAAAGTCCAAGATGGATTTTCTGCTGAATTCTATCAGACCTTTAAAGAACTAATACCAACCCTCCTTAAACTGTTCCATGAAATAGAAAGGGAAGGAAATCTGCCTAACACATTTTATGAAGCCAGTATTACACTCATCCCAAAACCAGACAAAGACACCTCCAAAAAAGAGAACTATATAGCCCAATCTCCTTAATGAACATTGATGCAAAAATCCTCAATAAAATAATGGCAAATTGAATCCAACAACCCATCAGAAAGATCATTCACCACGACCTGGGATGAAGTCGGCTTCATCCCAGGGATGCAGGATGATTCAACATACCCAAATCTATAAATGTAATACAGCACGTTAATAGAAGCAAAGACAAAAGCCACTTGATCATCTCAATAGATGCAGAAAAAGCCTTCGACAAGATCCAACACCACTTCATGATAAAAGCTCTAAGAAAACTAGGACTAGAAGGAAAGTATCTCAACATTGTAAAGGCTATATATGACAAACCTACAGCCAACATTGTACTTAATGGTGAAAAACTGAAACCATTTCCCCTAAAATCAGGAACTAGATAAGGGTGCCCACTATCCCCACTCCTATTCAACATAGAACTGGAATTCCTAGCCAGAGCAACTAGGCAAGAAGAAGAAATAAAAGGAATACAAATAGGCAAAGAAACTGTCAAAGTATCCTTATTTGCAGACAACATTATCTTATACCTTAAAGATCCAAAACACTCTATCCAAAAACTCCTAGACACCATAAACAGCTATAGCAAGGTGGCAGAATACAAAATCAACTCATAAAAATCATTAGCTTTTCTATACACCAATAACGAACAAACTGAGAAAGAATATATGGAAACAATTCCATTTACAATAGCCTCAAAAAAAAAAATCAAATACTTAGGAGTAAACTTAACAAAGGATGTGAATGATCTGTATAAGGAGAACTACAAACCCCTGAAGAAAGAGCTCGAGGAAGACTACAGAGGGTGGGGTGATCTCCTATGTTCATGGATTGGTAGAATCAACATAGTAAAAATAGCTATACTACCAAAAGCAATCTACATGTTTAATGCAATTCCCATCAAAATCCCAATGACATTCATCACCGAGATTGAAAAATCTACCCGAAAATTCATTTGGAAACACAAGAGACTGAATAGCAAAGGCAATACTCAGCAAAAAGAACAATGCTGAAAGTATCACAATACCCAACTTTAAACTATATTACAAAGCAATAGCAATAAAAATAGCATAGTACTGGTACAAAAACAGACATGAAGACCAGTGGAACAGAATAGAGGATGCAGATATGAATCCATACAACTATGCCCACCTTATTTTTGACAAGGCACTAAAAATATACAATGGAGAAAAGACAGCCTCTTCAACAAATGTTGCTGGTAAAAGTGGTTATCCATCTCCAAAAAACTGAAACTAGATCTGTGTTTATCACCCTGTACTAGTATCAATTCAAAATAGATCAAGGACCTTAATATCAGACCAAAGTTTGTACAGGAAAGAGCAGGAAACACTCTGGAAGTAATAGGTATAGACAAGGATTTCCACAATAGAATACCAGCAGCTCAACAACTAAGAGAAAGGATAGACAAATGGGACTACATGAAATTAAAAAGCTTCTGCACTACAAAAGAAATGGTTTCTAAACTGAAGAGACCACCCACAGAGTGGGAGAAAATATTTGCCAGCTACTCATCACACAAAGGACTGATAACCAGAAAATACAGAAAACTAAACTCTCCTAAAATCAATGAACTAATAAAGAAATGGGCAAGTGAACTAAACAGAACTTTCTCAAAAGAAGAAATTTAAATGGCCAAAAAACATGAAAAAATGCTCGCCATCTCTAGCCATAAAGGAAATGCAAATCAAAACCAAACTAGGATTCCACTTTATCCCTGTTAGAATAGCCATTATCAAAAACACCACTAACAATAGGTTTTGGCAAGGATGTGGGGGAATGGGAACCCTCATACACTGCTGGTGGGAATGCAAACTAGTGCAACCATTCTGCAACAAATTTTGGAGGATTTCATAAAAATCTAAACATAGATCTGCCATATGATCCAGCAATTCCACTCCTGGGGATACACCCAAAGGAATATGACTCAGGTTACTCCGGTGGCAGCACTATTCACAATAGCCAAGTTATGGAAATTACCATGATGCCCGACTATTGACAAATGGATTAAGAAAATGTGGTATTTATACACAATGGAATTTAACTCAGCCATGAAGAAGAATGAAATCTTATAACTCCCAATCAAATGGATGGAACTAGGGAACATCATTCTGAGCGTGATTAGCCAGGCTCAGAAGACCAAAATTCGTATGTTTTTCCTCATATGCAGACTTTAGCTCTAGGGCAAATACTGCAATGTGGTTGGACTTAGGTCACATGATAAGGGGAGAGCACACACAGGAGGTGTGGGGATAGGTAAGAAACCCAAAACATGATAGCATTTGATGTCCCCACTGTAGAGGAACTAATACAGAAACTTTAAAGCACAGAGGTCAATATGAGAAGGGGATCAGGAACTAGTAAAAAGGTCAGTTGGAGATAAATCAACTTGGGATGTAACACATTTGTACATGGAAGCAATGTTAAGAATCTCTCTGTATAGCTATCCTTATCTGAACTAGCAAAAATGGTTTGTCTTTCTTATTATTGTTTATACTTTCTCTTCAACAAAATTAGAGATAAATTCAGAACAGAATCTGCTTGGAAGCAAGAGGGGGTTAGGGGGAGAAGGAGGTGTTGGGGGTAGGGGGGAGAAATGGCACAAACAATGTATGCACATATGAATAAATGAATAAAAAAAGAAAATGGACATCAATGGCAACTTACAGAATAATTAAAAATGTCAATAAATGTAAAAAAGACACACAGCCTTACCATTCATGAAATAAATGCAAATTAAAATAATAAAAAAAAAGAAAGTACATCAACCATATTCACCTTCTTAACTTTCTTCTTTTACCCTCCCCCTCCTGTTAGTGAACTTGCCTTGGCATGACTTGTTTTTCATAATATTGCTTGTATTTGTGTTAGGCCTATAATCCACATATGAAAGAAAACATGTGGCCTTTGGCTTTCTGAACCTGGGTGACTTCACTTAAGATGATGTTCTCCAGTTCCATCCATTTACCTAGGAATGACAAAATTTCATTAAAGAGATTGGCCTATAATTTCTGTTTTTGATGTGTATAATGCTGGCTTTATAGAATGATTTTGGCAGTGTTCCTTACCTTTCTACTTCCAAGTGCCAACAAAGCTATTCTTCAAAATGGGATGATAAATAAAGACCTTCCATGATAAACATCCCATCATCAGAGGCTTGGCCAGAACAAGACACCTAGCCTGTGGCTGACTTAATATTCAGCCTCACAGGCCTACCTCCTAGATGTATGTTTTGACCACAAGGCAGGTCAGAGCTCTGTGCCCAGATCCTTAAATCACATGCCTTCCCCTTCAACAGAGAGATGAATTGGGCAGGGTTTAAAAGCACTGACCCCCACACCTGGGAACAGTATCCTGACATGTGTTTGCTAACAGTCAAGACCCTGTGAATTGTGAAACTTCTGCAGCTTTCTCCTTTACCCAGGGAGGTAAACTGCTATTTGGGATCTGTTTGCACTGAGACCAGTGGACAGAGCAACTGGGTCCCTCAGTTAGCAATAGCCATGCCGAATTCAGTGCTCTACTTCTTCCCCCCCTCCCCCAAACATTCAAAAGTCACTCTGAGGCTTGGGTCTTCAGGTAAAGTAATGGGAAAAAAAAGATTTTCCAAGAAAGTGGACCCCAAATGCAGGAGGGAGCCCTCCTCATATCTGATTAAATAGATTTCAAACCAAAATTAGAAAATACACAGTCACTTCATACACATAAAGGAGTCTATCAAGCAGAAGTAACAATTGTTAACATGTATACACCAAATGTTGGTACACCCAATTTCATTAAGCAAACTCTTCTGGAATTACAAGGAAAATTCAATACTACACTTTCACCAACAGATTAAGTCATCTAGGTAACAATCAACAACAAAGCTAAAGAATTAAATGACACTATTGACAAAGGACTTAATAGACTACTACAGAATATTTTATCTAGCAGCTGAACCAATACATATTCTCTTCAGAAGGCTTGAGATGTTCTCCAAAAATAGAACATATTTTAGGACATAAAGCAAGTCTCTTTTTTAAATTATTGTTTTATTATTGTTATGTACATACAACATTTGGGTCATTTCTCCCCCATGCCCCACCCCCTCCCTTACCACCTACCCCACCCCTTCTATCTCCCCCCCACCCCCTCAATAACTGGCAGAAAATATTTTGCCCTTATCTCTAATTTTGTTGAACAGAGAGTATAAGAAATAATAGGAAGGACCAAGGGATTTTGCTAGTTGAGATAAGGATAGCTATACAGGGAGTTGACTCACGTTAATTTCTTGTGCATGTGTGTTACCTTCTAGGTTAATTCTTTTTGATCTAACCTTTTCTCTAGTTCCTGGTCCCCTTTTCCTATTGGCCTCAGTTACTTTTAAGGTATCTGCTTTAGTTTCTCTGCATTAAGGGCAACAAATACTAGCTAATTTTTTAGGTGTCTTACCTATCCTCACCCCTCCCTTGTATGCTCTCGCTTTTATCAAGTGCTCAATGTCCAATGCCCTTGTTGTGTTTGACCTTGATCTAATGTCCGCATATGAGGGAGAACATACGATTTTTGGTCTTCTGGGCAAGGCTAACCTCACTCAGAATGATGTTCTCCAAATCCATCCATTTACCAGTGAATGATAACATTTCATTCTTCTTCATGGCTGCATAAAATTCCACTGTGTATAGATACCACATTTTCTTAATCCATTCGTCAGTGGTGGGGCATCTTGGCTGTTTCCATAACTTGGCTATTGTGAATAGTGCTGCAATAAACATGGGTGTGCAGGTGCCTCTGGAGTAACCTGTGTCACAGTCTTTTGGGTATATCCCCAAGAGTGGTATTGCTGGATCAAATGGTAGATCAATGTCTAGCTTTTTAAGTAGCCTCCAAATTTTTTTCCAGAGTAGTTGTACTAGTTTACATTCCCACCAACAGTGTAAGAGGGTTCCTTTTTCCCCCACATCCTCGCCAACACCTGTTGGTGGTGTTGCTGATGATGGCTATTCTAACAGGGGTGAGGTGGAATCTTAGTGTGGTTTTAATGTGCATTTCCTTTATTGCTAGAGATGGTGAGCATTTTTTCATGTGCTTTTTGGCCATTTGAATTTCTTCTTTTGAGAAAGTTCTGTTTAGTTCACTTGCCCATTTCTTTATTGGTTCATTAGTTTTGGGAGAATTTAGTTTTTTAAGTTCCCTATATATTCTGGTTATCAGTCTTTTGTCTGATGTGTAGCTGGCAAATATTTTCTCCCACTCTGTGGGTGTTCTCTTCAGTTTAGAGACCATTTCTTTTGATGAACAGAAGTTTTTTATCTTTATGAGGTCCCATTTATCTATGCTATCTCTCAGTTGCTGTGCTACTGGGGTTCCATTAGAAAGTTCTTACCTATACCTACTAACTCCAGAGTATTTCCTACTCTTTCTTGTATCAACTTAAGAGTTTGGGGTCTAATATTAGGATCCTTGATCCATTTTGAGTTAATGTTGGTATAGGGTGATATACATGGATCTAGTTTCAGTTTTTTGCAGACTGCTAACCAGTTTTCCCAGCAGTTTTTGTTGAAGAGGCTGCTATTTCTCCATTGTATATTTTTAGCTCCTTTGTCAAAGACAAGTTGGTTATAGTTGTGTGGCTTCATAGCTGGGTCCTCTATTCTGTCCACAGGTCTTCATGTCTGTTTTTGTGCCAGTATCATGCTGTTTTTATTGTTATTGCTTTGTAATATAGTTTGAAGTCAGGTATTGTGATACCTCCTACATTGTTCTTTTGACTGAGTATTGCCTTGGTACTCGTGGCCACTTGTGTTTCCATATAAATTTAACAGTAGATTTTTCAATCTTTAATAAATGTCATTGGAATTTTGATGGGAATTGCATTAAACATGTAGATTACTTTTGGGAGTATAGACATTTTTACTATGTTGATTCTACCAATCCATGAGCATGGGAGATCTCTCTACTTTCTACAGTCTTCCTCAATCTCTTTCTTCAGAAGTTTATAGTTTTCCTTGTAGAGGTCTTTCACATCTTTTCTTAGGTTTACACCTAGGTATTTGATTTTTTTTGAGGCTATTGTAAATGGAATTGTTTTCATACATTCTTTTTCAGTTTGCTCATTATTAGTGTATAGAAATGCTAATGATTTTTCTATGTTGATTTTATATCCTGCTACCTTGCTATAGCTATTGATGATGTCTAGAAGCTTCTGATTAGAGATTTTTGGGTCTTTAAGGTATAGGTCATGTCATCTGCAAATAGGGATATTTTGGCAGTTTCTTTACCTATTTGTGTTCCTTTTATTCCTTCTTCTTGCCGAATTGCTCTGGCTAGGAATTCCAGTACTATGTTGAATAGGAGTGGAGGTAGTAGGCATCCTTGACTGGTTCCTGATTTTCAAGGGAATTGTTTCAGTTTGTCTCCATTAAGTATAATGTGGGCTGTAGGTTTGTCATATATAGCTTTTATAATGTTGAGGTACTTTTCTTCTATTCCTAGTTTTCTTAGCTTTTATCATGAAATGGTGTTGGATCTTATCAAAGGCTTTTTCTGCATCTATTGAGATGATCAAGTGGTTTTTGTCTTTGCTTCTGTTAATGTGGTTTATTACATTTATTGATTTTCATATGTTGAACCACCCCTGCATCCCTGGGATGAAGCCTACTTGGTCGTGGTGAATAATCTTTTTGATGTGTTGTTGAATTCGGTTTACCATTAGTTTGTTGAGGATTTTTGCATCAGTGTTCATTAAGGAGATTGGCCTACAATTCTCTTTTTTGGAGGTGTCTTTGGGATAAGTGTAATACTGGCATCATAAAATGTGTTTGGCAGTTTTCCTTCCCTTTCTATTTGATGGAACAGTTTAAGGAAGATTGGTATCAGTTCTTCTTTAAAGGTCTGATAGAATTCAGCAGAGAATCCATCAGGTCCTGGACTTTTCTTTTGGGGGAGACTCTTGACTGCTGCTTCAACTTCATTTTGTGTTATAGATCTATTCAGGTGATTAATTTCCTCTTGGTTCAGTTTTGGATGATCATATGTATCTAGAAATCTGTCCATTTCTTTAAGATTTTCAAATTTATTTGAATATAGGTTCTCGAAGTAGTCTCTGATAATTTCCTGGACTTCCATGGTGTTTGTTGTTATCTCCCCTTTTGCATTCCTGATTCTACTAATTTGGGTTTTTTCTCTCCACATTTTAGTCTGGTTTGCCAGAGGTCTATCAATCCTGTTTATTTTTTCAAAGAACCAACTTTTTGTTTCATTAATTCTTTGTATGGTTTTTTTGGTTTCTATTTTGTTGATTTCAGCTCTTATTTTTATTATTTCTCTTCTTCTATTTGTTTTGGGATTTGCTTGTTCTTGTTTTTCCAGGAGTTTGAGATGTATCATTACGTCATTGATTTGGGATCTTTAAGTGTTTTTCATATATGCACTCATGTCTATAAACTTTCCTCTCAGGACTGCCTTTGCTGTGTCCCATAGGTTCTGGTAGGTTGTGTTTTCATTTTCATTGACTTCCAGGAACTTTTTAATTTCCTCTTTTATTTCATCAATGATCCATTCTTCATTAAGTAATGAGTTACTTAGTTTCCAGCTGGTTGCATGTTTTTTGTCTTTACTTTTGTTGTTGAGTTCTACTTTTATTGCATTGTGATCAGATAGTATTCATGGTATAATTGCTATTTTCTTATATTTGCTGAGGCTTGCTTTGTGACCTAGGATATGATCTATTTTGGGGACAGTTCCATGGGCTGCTGAGAAGAATGTATATTGTGTAGAAGTTGGATGAAATGTTCTGTAGACATCAAGCAGGTCCATTTGATCTATTGCATATTTTAGATCTTGGATTTCTTTATTGATTGTTTGTTTGGATGACCTATCTGTTGATGATAATGGGGTGTTAAAGTCTCCTATAACCACTCTGTTGGAGTTAATATATGCTTTTATGTCTTTCAGGGTATGTTTGATGAAATTGGGTGCGTTGACACTGGTTCATACAGGTTGATAATTATTATTTCCTTTGGGTCTATTTCCCCTTTTATTAGTATGGAATGTCCTTCTTTATCTCATTTGATCAATGTAGGTTTGAAGTCTACTTTGTCAGAGGTAAGTATTGCTACTTCTGCCTGTTTTGGGGGGCCATTGGCTTGGTAAATCTTCTAGCCTTTCATCCTAAGCCTATGCTATTTCTGTCAGCGAGATGGGTCTCCTGTAAGCAACAAATTGTTGGATCTTCTTTTTTAATCCATTTCGTCAAACGGTGCCTTTTGATGGGTGAATTAAGTCTGTTAACATTAAGCGTTAGTACTGATAGGTATGTGGTGATTCCTGTCACTTAGTTGTCTTAGTTGTTTGAAGGTTTGATTGTGTGTACCTAAGTTGAGGTTACTCTCTACTGTCTTGCTTTTTCTTATCCTGTGGTTTGGTGCTGCCTGTCTTTTCATGGTTAAGTTGGGTTTCACTTTCTGTGTTCAGAATCCCTTGAAGAATCTTTTGCAGTGGTGGCTTTGTGGTCACATATTGTTTTAGTTTCTGCTTATCATGGAAGTCTTTATTGCTCCATCTATTTTGAATGATAGTTTTGCTGGATAGAGTATCCTGGGGTTGTTGTTATTTTCATTCAGTGCCCAGAAGATCTCACCCCATGCTCTTCTTGCTTTTAATGTTTATGTTGAGAAGTCTGCTGTGATTTTGATGGGTTTACCTTTGTATGTTATTTGTTTTTTCTCTCTTACAGCCTTCAATATTCTTTCCCTAGTGTCTGAACTTGTTGTTTTAATGATGATATGTTGTGGGGTAGTTTTATTTTGATCTGGTCTATTTGGTGTCCTGGAGGCCTCTTGCATCTGTATGGGAATATCTTTGTCTAGATTTCGGAAATTTTCTGTTATTATTTTATTGAATATATTATGCATTCCCTTTGCTTGCACCTCTTCTCCTTCTTTGATGCTCATGATTCTCAAGTTTGGTCTTTTGATGGAGTTGGTGAGTTCTTGCATTTTCTTTTCACAGGTCTTGAGTTGTTTAATTAATAGTTCTTCAGTTTTTCCTTTAATTACCATTTCATCTTCAAGTTCTGAGATTCTGTCTTCTGTTTGTTCTATTCTGCTGGATTGGCCTTCTGTTTTGTTTTGCTGTTCTGTTTTGTTCTTTTTTCTGAGGTTTTCCATATCCTGGGTGGTTTCCTCTTTAATGTTGTCTATTTTTTCCTGAGTTCATTTATCTGTTTGTTAATCATGTTCTTTGTTTTACTTTTGTGTTTATATAGTGCTTCTATGGTTTACTTTTTTTCTTCTTTTGCTTTTTCAAATTCTGTATTTTTGTTTTTTGTAATTTCTTAAGTGTCTCCTGTACATTTTGGTTGACCCTATCCAGTATCATCTCTATAAAATTCTCATTGAGTACCTGTAGTATGTCTTCTTTTAAATTATTCTTGTGAGCTTCATTGGGTTCTTTGGCATAGTTTATCTTCATTTTGTTGGAGTCTGGATCTGAGTATCTGTTTTCTTCATTTCCCTCTGGTTCCTGTACTAATTTTTGCTGTGGGGAAACTTGTTTCCCTGTTTTTTCTATCTTCCCGTCATTGCCTTTGGTGTTGTTACTGTCCCTGTACTGTGTGCAATTAAGTATTTTCTAGCTTATAATAATAACAATGGTGATATTTAGAATGGAAGGGTGAGAGGAGATGGAAAGCAAAGAAGTTAAAGAAAAAGGGAAAACCAAACAGACAAGTAGGAAAAAACAAAACAAAGTATTAAACAAGAAAGTTTCATAGGTATAAACAGGGAGCATTAGTGTACTAATCGACAGTAAGCTGAACAGGCATTAGAGAGACAGAGAGAGGATTGAAAATAAAAAATAAAAAGAATAAAGATAAGAATAAAAATAAAAAATAAGTAAATGAAAGAAAAAATATATATGTAAAAATAAAATAAAATAAACAAAATGAAAAATAGAAAAAAAAAACCCTCCACATTCAAATGCAATGAAGTTTCAGTCTTAATAATTTTGTGTCTGTCTCAGTCTCCAATTCTGGAGATGGTGCCTCAGATGTTGTTCTGTAGTTGTCTCATCAAAACTGCACATATATACAAAAAAAAACTCCACAAAGTGTCCCAAGTTCAAATGCAATACAGTTTCAGTAAGTTTTTCAGCATGCAGGTATAGTTCGGTTGTTTTCTCATCAAAGGTAGGGAGAAAGAAAAAAAAAAAGAGTCTGGAGACAGGTTTGTGAGTGGTTATCTGCGGCTGTGGCTTGCCTGCCCACTGCTGTCAGTCTGCTGTTGCTGGAGGCATTATTTATGCAGATCTCTGGGGTGAGCTTAACACTAACCTGGCCCCCTCAGGCTTTGTTTACTCAGAGTTCTCCTGTGTTTGAGCCACTGCTACAAGCTTTCCCCTTTCCAAGCACACTGGGGGAGGTGACACTGCACCCACTTTCTCTGGCCTGTGTGTTTGTTTACAGCTCACGTAGGATGTGGGTCTTCCCCCCCATCCTGTGGAGTTTTCCTCCCACTGCTGCTTTTACAAGCTTTCCCACTCCTGCTTGCTGGCATGTGCTGCTGCTCCTGCCAGCCAGCATGTTTGTTTACAGCTCACGTGGGAGGTGGGTCTTCCCCCCTCTCCTGTGGAGTTTTCCTCCCTTCCACGACTCTCACAAGCTTTCCCACTCCTGGTTGCTGGGTGGACGCCCCTGCTCCCACCAGAGCCTCTCTGGTCAGGCCCAGCTTGTTTATTTACAGTTCCGGGAAAGATTCCCCTGCCTCCCTCTTTGGAGCTCAGTGAGCCCCACCCTTTTGCAATGTGTCTTTATTGCTCTTCTTGCTTATTACTCAGTTTCCCTTTTTCCCTGGGTGGAGGTCGGTCTGTCCAGGGGGCTATGCTGATCTGGCCCAGGGTTGTCTGTGGGAGAACCGTGTACCACTTAGCTCACCTTCTCCACATCTTCCCAAGCCATCTGGGCATGGGTGACTGGCAGCCTGGGGGCCCTCCTTGTTTCTCCGTTTAATGTGAAGTGGAGATTCTCTGCGCTGGCTGGAAGTGTGGAGGGGTCAAAGTTTTGCCTCTTCTCAGTGGTTTTGCCTGCAAGGTGTGTCTCCAGCTTCTCTCCAAAAGTTCACTATAGGGGGCACGCTTTCTGCTTCCTCCCTCTAGCTGCCATCTTGGAATTCTATAAAGCAAGTCTTAACAAATATAAGAAAATAGAAATGTCCCCATGTATTCTGCCAGATCAAGATAGAATGAAACTAGAAATCCACAGCAAAAGAAACTACAGAAAATATTTAAACATGGAAACTAAAAGTACTTGTTGAATGACGATTGAGTCACCAAAAAAATCAAGGGAAAAATTAAAATTCCTAGAATGTAATGAAAATGAAAACAATCTAGCAGAAGCTCTAGGATACAGTAAAGGCACTGCTAGGAGGAAAGTTTACAGCTATGAGGACCTACATTAAAACAAAACCCAAACAGAAATTTCAAATAAATAACCTAATAATGCACCTCAAGCTCCTAGAAAAACAAGAATTAATCAAGCCTCAAATTGGCAGAAAGAAAGAAAGAATTAGGGTAGAAATCAAAGAAATGGAGACCAAAAAAATACAAAGAATCAATGAAACAAAAGTTGGGTCTTTTGGAAAATAAATAAAATTGATAAGCCGTAGGCCAAATTGACCAAAAGAAGGAGGGAAAAAGACCCAAATTAATTATTTTCTTTTACTTTATCATTTTTACATTTACTTACATGTGTATACATTGTTTGTGATACCTCTCCCCTCCCCCTGTCTTCCCCACCACCCCACTTCTGGACAGAACCTTTTCTTCCATCTTGTTCTCCGATTTTGTGGAAGAGAAAGCATAGGAGATAGTAAGAAAGACATATCATTTTTGCTAGTCTGAGATAAAGATAGCTATATAGAGAGATTACTATCATTGCTTCCATGCACTTATGTATTGCAACCTACATTGGTTTCTCTCTACCAGACCTCTTTGCTACTTTCTGGTCCCCTTGCCATAGTGGCCTCTGCCAGTTTAAGATTACTTTATTTGCTCCTCTAGTGAGTACATCAACCACATTCAAATTTTAGATTTCCTTCCCTTTCCCTATTCTTCTTGTATGCATTCTCCCCTTAGTGTGCAAGCCATGTCCAATAGTATTACTGAATTTGTTGTGGGTCTGTAATCTGAATATGAGAAAGGACATGTGATTTTTGGCCTTCTGGGCCTGGCAAACTTTGCTTAAGATGATGTTCTCAAGTTCCATCCATTTACCTGCAAATGACAAAATTTCATTCTTCTTTGTAGTTGACTAAAATTCCATTGTGTATAAATACATTTTCTTGATCCACTTGTCAGTAGCAAAGCATCTTGGCTGTTTCCATAGCTGCAATAAACATGGGTGTGCAGGTGCTTCTGTAATAATTTGAGTTGTATTCCTTTGGGTATATCCCTAGTTGTGGTATTCCTGGATCATATGGTGGATCTATGTTTTGTTTTTTTAAGGAGACTCCATATTGTTTTCCAAAGTGGTTTTACTACCTTACATTCCCACCAGCAGTATATGAGGGTTCCTTCTTCCCACAGCCTCACCAACATTTGTGGTGTCCTTGATGCTAGCCATTTTAACAGGGGTGATGTGGAATCTTAGTGTGGTTTTGATTTGCATTTCTTTTATGGCCAGTGATGGTGAGCAGTTTTTCATGTGGTTCTTGGCCATTTGGAATTCTTCCTTTGAAAAAGTTCTGCTTAGTTCAGTTGCCCACTTCTTTATTTGTTCATTGACTTTTGGGGAATTTAGTTTTTTGAGCTCCCTGTATATTCTGGTTATCAGTCCTTTGTGTGATGTATAGATGGCAAATATTTTCTTCCATTCTGTGGGTGGTCTCTTCAGTTTAGAGACCATTTCTTTCATTGTGCAGAAGCCTTTTAATTTCATTTGTCCATCCTTTCTCTTAATTTATGGGATGCTAGAGTTCTACTGAGGAAATCCTTGCCTATACCTTTTGCTTCTAGTGTGTTCCCTCCTCTTCCCTGTATTAGCTTCAAGGTTTCAGGTCTTATGTTAAGGTCTTTAATGCAGTTTGAATTGATACTTGTGTAAGATGATAAACATGGGTCTAGTTTCACTTTTTTGCAGGCAGATATCCAGCTTTCCCGGTAACATTTGTTGAAGAGGCTGTCTTTTCTCCATCGTATATTTTTGGCATCTTTGTCAAAGATTAGGTGGGTATAAGTGTGTGGATTCATATCTGGGTTTTTATTCTGTTCCACTGTTCTTCATATCTGTTTTTGTGCTAGTACCATGCTGTTTTTATTGCTATGGCTGTGTAGTATAGTTTGAAGTTGGGTATTGTAATACCTGCTGTTTTTGCTCAGTATTTCCTTGACTATTCATAATCTTTTGTGCTTCCAGATGAACTTCAGGGTTGATTTTTCAGACCCTGTGATGAATGTCATTGGGATTTTTATTGAAATTGTGTTGAACATGTAGATTGTTTTTGGTAATATTGCCATTCTAAACTTACTTGGTATCCATTTTCTTCATTTCCCAGTGAATCCTGTATTGAATTTTTTTTTTTTTTGAGGAGAGTGGTTTCCATCCCTTCTTCTTCTTTCCATCACTCCACTTGGTGCTGTGCAACTATGTTTTTGATAGGTTAGTTGGTGGATTTGATTGCCTGATTTCTTTCCCTGATTTAATTTTAGTGTTGTTAATGACTTGATTGTTAGCTAGGTTGATGTGCTCTTTCTGTCCCTAGCCTGGAGGTGTAATTTAGCAATAACAAATTCACAGGTTCAATGCCAGATCAGTTGTTTACATATTATATATAAAACCCTTAATGATACTATCTATAAACAGTAGGAGTTGAGGGGGTAATGTCTATATGGCTAGTTATAGATTTTGGGGAATTGGTAAAGGTGGCACTAAAAGGGGGGACAAGAAAAGAAGTGGGTGGGGGAAGAGGTATGGGGGCTGCTGGGTTGTGGCCCTTGTGTGTGTGTGGGTGTTTTTCTGTTGTTGCAATGGAGGGTGTTTGTGTCAGGGATTGCAGGAGGCTGGGGTTATGTACAGTTGGTACAGTAGACTTGTCAGCAGGAGGTGAGTGTATAGAAGGAAAAGGTAGTGTGGTGACAGGCCAGGAGAGGACAGGAGGGGGAGGCAAAGACAGATAAAAGAGTGGATGAAAAGGGGCAGAAAGAGTAGTTGGGAGGGAGAACAATGGATTGTAGTACAGGAGAAGGAGGGAAAGTGAGGGTAAGAATAGGGATAAGAGAATAGTGATGATGTGGTTAATAATATAGGAATAAAAAAAGGAAAAGAAAAAAAAAGAAACACAATAAAATATACCAGATTCAGGAACCACAAAAGTTCAGATTTTCTTTTGGTAAAAGTTCTGGAATTATTCCTTAGGCATTGGCATACAAGCAGAAGTTCTGGTGTGGCTGCACCAGGTGACTGGCTTGTGAATGGTATTTGGTCCTACTGTCCACAAGATTAGTTGGAATTGTGAGGTTGAAGTAAGACTGCTGACTCATACAGGGTGGTCAGAGCTGGTGCTGTTTTCACCAGGTGGCAACTGCATTGCCCTTCAGCTGCAACTCTGTTGGTCAGTTCCTCCCCAAGGAAGGCAGGGCAATTCAGTTCTAAATGCTGCCCTCTGTCCCATGAAACCAGCTCTGGGATCCACCCACCACTTGCCCCACTTTGGGAGGTTGACCTGTCACTCCATCCCCACTTCTCAGCCTTTGTGCTTCTCCTGACCTCTGCTTGGTGCTAGTTTGCCTCCTCTGGGATGTTGGCTTGTTGCCCCACTCTCTCAACATTCACATCTCCCAATCTCTGGTGGGTGCCATCAGCTCCTCTGGGAGGTTGGCTTGTCACCCCACTACCACTCTCAGCCTTTGCTGCTTTGTGTGTGCATCACTGAAAGTTCAGCATTGAGAATTCAGTTCCTTGCCCCACCCCTGTTCTCTGGGGAAGATTCAGCATTCCACCCCTACCTCCTCCACTGTTAGATTACAGTTTGCTGTTTATGTTTTTCAGTTTTGCTGGAAGGGGGCATTCAGTCTGCCCATAGGATGCACTGAATTATTTTCCCAGGGTGTGGGGAGGTTGGTAGAGGAGCCACAAGTGGTGTGTGATACTTACCTGTTCCTTCTGTAGTTTCATGCATGCAGCTTTGGTGCAGCTTGTGGGGAGAAATGGTGTTGCTTTTTTCAGTGTGGTGCAGCATAGTGAGGCTTTCTATGGTCTGGGGGTTCAGGATGTCACAGAGTTTGATTC
This sequence comes from Castor canadensis, assembly GCF_047511655.1. Taxonomy (NCBI): domain Eukaryota; kingdom Metazoa; phylum Chordata; class Mammalia; order Rodentia; family Castoridae; genus Castor; species Castor canadensis. The sequence goes on along the minus strand of NC_133398.1, from coordinate 78,628,304 downwards.
TGATTGATGCTCTGTCTTCTGCTTGTTGGGAGAAGAAGAAAATAAAAAAGAGAGAAGTAGCAGGGGCTTATTTCCTAGGGCTGGAGGCCAGACACACCTTATTGGCTGTGCCAGGCAGGATTTTCATAGCTGTTAAGTGCAATTAAAGGCTGATTTAAGGTTTAGTCTTTGAATTTTATCTGCACTTAATATAATGGAAGTTATTATTTGGCTAGGAGAAATCAGAATTACCCAAATATAGCTCCAATGTCTCAAGGAGGTTTCTGGTGTCATAGAGCTTATGAGTTCTGATTCCCTGCCTTAGCTGCCATTTTGGATCTGCCCTGAACAGACACTTTTGAAATGACAAACTAAAAGTGTCCAATAAATACATGAAAAAAAATGTTCAACATCATTAACCATCAGGGTTAAAGATGAAAATCCTGGATGCAAATCCAACCAATTTGCATCTCACCCTGGTCAGAATACAAAAAAGAACAAATGTTAGTAAGGATATGGTGGGGAGAAGGAAACCTATTGATGGGAACGTATATTAGTACAGCTACTGTGGAAATCAGTGTGGAATTTCCTCAGAAACTAAAAATGGAACTGCCATATAACTCCCAGCTATACCACTTCTGTATATATACACCCCAAAGAGTCAAAGTCATCTTACTATGGAGATACCTGCACACCCATGTTTATTATGGTGCTGTTTAAGTAGTCAAGTTATGGAATCAGTCTAGGTGCTCACCAATAGATGGATGAATGGATGAATAAAATGTAGTATTTTGATGAAAATTTAATGAAATATTAGGGCTGTGGAAACAGTGAAAGGCATACATACACTCCATATATACAATGGAATTTTAATCACCCATAAAGAAGAATGAAATTATGTCATTTGCAGGAAAATGGATGGAACTAAGATCATCATGTTGAGTGAAAAAAAAGACAGTCTCACAAGGACAAGGATCCTATTTTTTTTTCATATATGAAATTTAGTGTGTGTGGAGGATGGTCATGAAAATAAAAGAGTGGTATTGTTGGATCAAATGGTAGATCAATGTTTAGCTTTTTAAAAAGCCTCCAAATTTTTTTCCAGAGTGGTTACTCCAGAGGCACCTGCACACCCATGTTTATTGCGGCACTATTCACAATAGCCAAGTGATGGAAACAGCCAAGATGCCCCACCACTGATGAATGGATTAAGAAAATGTGGTATCTATACACAATGGAATTTTATGCAGCCATGAAGAAGAACAAAATGTTATCATTCACTGGTAAATGGATGGAATTGGAGAACATCATTGTGAGTGAGGTTAGCCTGGCCCAAAAGACCAGAAATCGTATGTTCTCCCTCATATGTGGACATTAGATCAAGGGCAAACACAAGGGGATTGGACTTTGAGCACATGATAAAAACAGGAGCACACAAGGGAGGGGTGAGGATAGGTAAGACACCTAAAAAACTAGATAGCATTTGTTGCCCTCAACACCGAGAAACTAAAGCAGATATTTTAAAGCAACTGATGCCAATAGGAGAAGGGGACCAGGAACTAGAGAAAAGGTGAGATCAAAAAGAATTAACATAGAAGGTAACACACACTCACAGGAAATTAATGTGAGTCAATTCCCTGTATAGCCATCCTTATCTCAACCAGCAAAAACCCTTGTTCCTTCCTGTTATTGCTTATACTCTCTCTACAACAAAATTAGAAATAAGGGCAAAATAGTTTCTGCTGGGTATTGAGGGGGTGGCGGGGAGAGGGAGGGGGCGGAGTGGGTGGTAAGGGAGGGGGTGGGGGCAGGGGGGAGAAATGACCCAAGTATTGTATGCACATATGAATAATAAAACAATAAAAAAAAAGAAAAGAAAAGAGGGATTATTAGAGAGGTGGAAGGACAAACGGGGAGCAGGGAGATAAGGAAGGGGAATTGAGGGATTGAATGTTATCAGAGTACATTGTAGGCATATATGGAAATACCGTAATAAAAATCCCTTGCTTAGCACAATTAATACATGTTAATAAAACACATAAATTTTTTTTTATTCATAGATTGCTATGTTATTTTGAACTATGTAGGTGTTGTATTTTATCAAATGATTTTTTGCTTCTATTGAGTTGATACATGGCTTTTCTTATTCATTGATGTGGTGAATTACACTCACCATTTTTCTAATGTTCTGGCATTCCTGAGATAAGTCAATTATATCTGTGATCTAGTAGCTTCTTTATTTGCTTGTAGTTTTGGCTTGATGTTTTGTTATGCTTTTTATACCTATGCTTACAGAGCAAGTGATGTAATTGTAAATAACCCACCAGTTTGTGTTATTACCTTTTTTTTGTGGTACTGGGATTTGAACTCAGAGCTTCATGCTGACTAAACAGGTACTCTGCCACTTGAGCCACATCTTCAACCCTATTATCTGTGTGTGTGTGTGTATTTATATATGTGTGCGTATGTGTGTGGACTGCAGTTTGAACTCAGGGCCTTGTACTTGCTAAGCAGTACTGTACCAGTTCAGCCACATCCTAGCTCTTTTTTGCTTATCTGTTTTCAGATAGAGTCTTGTGATTTTTTTTTCACCAAGGGCCAATGTCAGACTATAATATTGTTACCTATGCCCCTGTGTAGCTGAGATTACAGACATACACTGCCATTCCTGGATTGTTTGTTGACATGAGATCTCCCTAAATTTTTGCCCAGGCTGCTTGAAACACAGTCCTCCTGAATTCTGCTTCCATCATAGATTGGATTACTATCACACCCACCCTTATTATGTATTTTTTGTTGACTACAGAATGTGCATAGTCACAGATACTTAACAGACAATCAGCACATACTTTTATACTGATAGTGAAAACAAGAGGGTTGACGGTGGCTTTTTGTGTTGGACAAGTTCTACTTTAAGATTTGATAGGATAAGGGAAAAGCTTCTCTGGTTGCAGAGTCCATCATAGATAACTGTAATTACAGCAAGTCTACCTATTTCCAAACGATGTCTATGAAGCCTAAATAGAATAAAAACATTTCAAAGCAGGAAAATATTTCTACAGTGCTAAATACCATGATTTGGGGAGATGGGATGTCCTTGTTCACAGAGTCGAATTTTCTGACTTTAAATAGGATCTCCAGACTCCTAGATTACATTTCACTGAAAGTCGCTAATGGTGTGGTGGAAACTCAAAGAGACAGGTAACTGACATCTCCTTCAATTCTGCATGTCACTTGTTACCACAATAATTACACTCACTGTCTTCCTCGGGGTTCCAGCCTTTTGCCTTGCCGCAAACATCAGAAGTTATATTTGTTTTCCAGACTGATTTTATATGTGAACTACTCATTTTAAAATCATGGTTATAGTGCTTCCTGTATCACCCATCATTTTTCATTTTTCCTTGATTTAATCATCATCATTGCAAGGCGTGACATTATTGTTCTATCTGTCATCACTTTTTGTAATATGTCACGGTATTCCTTTATGACTTGTTTTCATATACCAAAAATGTATCAAGATCAATAATATAAGATGATAAAGCAACTTCAAGATACATAAAAAACTACATTATATAAAATATATCATATATTCTAGCACATATATACATATATATGTGGTAGAAAAATAATGACATATCTACAGACTGATCAATAATATGGTTTGAGGACTTTTTTGTTAGCAACAATAACTCTGAAATTAATAAAAAGAAAAATTCAAAGGATAAATGGACTATGAAATGTTTTCTTCAACAAAAGATAAGATTTCTCACATTATTGTCCTCTGGATGTATTATTTTTATCCTTCAGCTTATATGCGAATTATAGAGGCTAACAAGTGAATTGCTTTTGCCATGAGAGAAATAAAAGGATGTTACTTTGATGAAATGGTCTAAGCCTGGAGATCTAATCAAACATGGAACATGGTACATGCCATCTAAATTCTAGTTTTGAACCAAATGTTAAGAAACAAAAAGAAAGTCATCTGGCAGAATGCCATGGTGGGATCAATTCTGTTCATTTCTGACGTACATGATAGGAGGGGATGTGTCATTACAGTGGTTGTCACTGTAATGTCACATTACATTGTCATAGATAATATTCTTTCCAGTCTTGTACCACACCTATTTGCTCTATGACAACTCCAATCCTGGGTGATAATTTCTGCCACTGATACGTTAGGTCATTTGTCCACACATTTCCAACTATAGGGCAGGACAATGGCAGTTATTCTAGGACGATTAAGATAGCAGGTAAAATTTTTGTTGTTTTAAAATACCGAAGGTCATTTCAGGCAACCAGGGTAAAGCAAATCAGCATTTACTTTAGATAATTGACTCATATTAAAGTAGCTTCTTTCAGTTTCCTCCCTTCTACAATAGCTTTGGGGTGTTAATAAACCTTCACGGATAGTCTGTGACACAAAGGGAAGGAAAGAATTTTGAAGGATCCACACATTTAAATTAATTTTGGCCTTCTAACTCCACCAGAAGCTGTAGAATTTTAAGAGGGCCTTTACTGGTTTGTTCTGTGCCCTATACAATTTCCTTGGTTTTTAATGAAATATTAGAGCTGATAAAATGGAGAAAAGCATTGACCTAGAGAGAACATTGAGAAGCCCATCTTTATATCTCTTATTAGTAAAATACCTATAATCTTCTATGCTTTTTCATTAATTTTTTAGTGGAGGCCACTGAAGATGTATTAAAAAGACCAGGAATAAGATACCTGCATAAATTTCTGATGCCATGATAGTAGTGAAGCCACTCTTTCCCCAATTATAGATGCTACTACTAGCAAATGGAAAAGTGGAGAAAAAAATTCCTAAATTAACTGAGCTAAAGTTCAAAGTTACTAAATCATATCAAAATGGATTGTTTGCTTCCCCTCCCCCCATAATCAGAGAGAATGGAGTTTAACATAGAGATTAAATTGAGTTGTAGAAGAACAGAGAACATTATTTTCTTTCCTGCACATGAGAAGTTTGCCAAAAAATTAATACTCACTTCATTTGGGGTGGGGCTTATTTATCACCCGAAGTCACAGCTTAAAACAATTGTAAACATTTACTTCACAGTTTCTGTTACTCAAGAATTACAGGGTGGTTTGGCTGGGTAGCTCTGGATGAGGCTGTGTCTCACATGAGGTTATGTAAATATGATGACTATTGTAACAGGCATCAGACGGATTGACCAGGGTTGGAGGTCTGGTTCCAAGATAGCCCACTCAGTCATTGTCAAGTTGGCACTCGCTGTTGGCAAAAGGCTTCAGTTCCTCACCATATGTAACTTTGTAGAAAGCTGCCAGAGTGTCTTTAGTACCTGGTGTCTGACTGCTTCCCAAGTGAAAATTCAAGAGTGAATCCACAAGTGGAAGCTATTCATCTTTTATTGTCTAGCCTCAGAAGTCACATACCAAGCATTCCGCAATATCCTATTGATTGGTCAACTCTATTTAATGGGAGAAGTGTGTATTACTCAGGAGACCCTAGAGGCTGCCTACCATGATTTGTAATCTAAAACTGCACATGATTTAGAAGGCTTTTCAGAAGTAATATGCACATGCAAATGCTATTTCAAAGAGTATAAATTCAGATCAGCATAGCCATCCAAGCAGTCTAAGAGCTCAGTTTGTATTGTTTTGTTGTTTACTTAACATCTGGTAAAAATAACAGGACATTTGAGGATACATAGCTACTATATTTTACTCCAAAGTATAGTGCAAATGTCATTTACCAGCTCTCCCACATTGTCAAGGCACAGGTTCCTTGCTAAAAGTCACATCATGTTAAAGATGAGTCAGGCTCTGAAGTTATTTCATACAAATGAAGTGTTTTGTTGTTAATGCAAAAAAGAACCAAAAATATGAGGAATGGAAATAAATGGGTCAAATAAATACAATAGTTGCATCTAGTTGGTAATATCAGAAAACACAGCCTCCCTTTCTCAAGCAAATTAAGTGATGAAAAGAGCATAAGGAAAGAGAAATAAAGCAGAGAGAGACTTCCCATAGAGTTGTCTAGCTCAGTCTCTTTCCTGATGAGGAAACTGAGTCAAAGTCTATTTCATTGATCTTTTCAAAACCACACTGAAATTAACCAGTTATACTGCATATTCAGAAGAGATTCATAGGTCTGAGGTCATTTTCTTTTAATTAATTTATACAACATCAAACAGCAGGTCAAAAATACAAAGTTGAATTGAATCAGACATCTGTTATCACCAGACACAAAACTAAAAAAAAAAAAAATTGCTTGGTAGACTGCAATGATTCTCAATTTTTTAGAGAAACATAAATTTTGTCAAACAACTTTCATTGTGAAGGCACATCAAGTCAGTTCAGGACATCATACTTTCCACTTTAAAATGTCAACTTAAGGTATCATTTAAAATTAAAGAAACTTTGGGTTGGTGGATTAGTTCAAATGGTAAAGTGCCTTCCTAGCAAGTGTGAGGCCCTGAGTGCAAACACCAATACTACCAAAAGAGATAAAGAGAGATAGAGAGATAAAGAAAGAAGAAAGAAATATAGAAAAAGAAAGAAAGAAAGAAACTTTTGAGCACTTTTACAATGGCATTGCCATGGAGAAAAATACTTCTTTCTTTCTTCCTTTTAAAAGTCTTCTCATAAATATAGGAGAAACTTCACTAATGTAGGAAGCAGTCATCGTAGAAAATAACTTCAGGTTGTGGTAGAAGTTCTGATCAGATGAAACTGTCTTGCTGGACCAGAATGTCTCACTAGTTGGCATTTTACAAGTATGTTTTAGGAACTGCTTTCCAAACTGCAGTCTGACTGACTATTGTCTCCTTTCTACTCTGTTTTGTCTGCCTCTCTTTAGTGAGCAAAACTTTCTGATTGTTGCAATTTTATTTTCATGCTACATTACCTTAGAAAACATTGTTCCAAACAAACGATTGCTGTCAAAAGCAGAAGATGCACTGTTTATCTTGGATTCTAGTGTATGAAAATAACTCATAATAGTCTATGAGGCTTGGTTTAGAAATGTCACTGCCTCACCTGTAAGCTAAATTAGCATATGTTAATGGTAATTCAGTTTCCAGGATAAGGTGGAAGAGGTCCTTGGACTAATTGATTAGAAAATGAAAATTAATGGGCTCTGTAAATGATGAAACACAGTGATGATGCACTGGCACCCAAATTTCTCTTGTCAGTCAAACATTAACTGAGTACTGACTATTGATTGAGTACTTGCTATTGGTCATGAATGATGCTGTTTTAGACTTTCAAGGTTGAATTTGTACTTTAATGCTCAAATTCTCTTACTTAACAAAGAAAGAAATACAGCCAACTGAATCAGAAAATACCTATGAATCAGGACTTTTCTAGGAAAGGTTTTGTAGCCTGACTAGGGCTAAGAAGCTTAAATAAATTCTCAGTCTCTATCACCCTGAAAGTCAGTTCAAATCACATCTAGCAGTGCCGGTGACAAGGGAATGAGATGGAAGCTAAGAAAAAAATCATGTCCTTATCACCAAAGTCTACTGCTGAGCTACTTCAGCAACCCAGGCATCACTATTCTGGGCTGTTAACATACAGGAAAGTGTCAGTGAGATGAAAGAAAGCAAGAAAAAGAGGTGCAAAACTTGCTAGGTACTGCCTGTCTCTGGAAGGTGAGTCAAGAGGCCTCTTTACCATTACCCAGGTGGCCCAGCTGTTGGAGAACATGTCTCCAGCAACAATGTAGGCAGTAAAATGTAAGATTCAATCAATAACCAGAAGGGAAAATCTTCTCTGATGCTCATCGGTTCTCAAGGCAGCGATCCCACCCTAGTGAACTGATACAGTGAAAGTTGGACACAGAACAACAACACAATCTTCTCTCTGGTAAGAAAGGTGCAGCTGGGACCACTGTTGTCTATTCTTCTATTCCTCTGCCTGGAATAGCATAGGCAAAATTCAGTTTTCCCTTTGGGCAGAGGCTGGTGAGTACAAGGGAGAAATTTTCCTTCCCCGTCAGATACCAAAGTGCCTCTTTGGGAATTTGGAATCAGAAAGATTAGTTTAAGACAAAGTCCTCCCAAACCATAACTGCTAACTAGCTGGATAAACTTAATTAGTTGCTCATCATCTAGGGTACTCTGTTTTCTCTGAAAAATATAAGTACACTCTGAGTGTCCTTTATTCAAAATGCTTTAGATCAGAAGTGTTTGGGGGTTGCTGGATTTTATTTTTCAGATTTAGGAATATTTGCCTATAGATAGTGAGCTCTCTTGGGGATGGGACCCAAAATGTAAACATAAAATTAATTTATGCTCCATCCATGCTGAAGGTCATTTTATATGATATTCTAAATTAATTTGTGTATGAATCAAAGTTTTGTCTTCTGGAATTTTCCACTTTGTGTTATCACATTAATGCTCTGAATTTCAGATTTTTGGGAGGTTCATCTTGTGTCATTTCCCACTGTGAAGACTAATGGAGTTCTTCCTGTAGGTTTAGGTCCAGGAATTCTCTGGGTCAATCCTGAGCTGGCCCAGGAGACTTTTGGAGGTTCCTTATACCCAGTGGAAGTGGTAGTACAGAGAAGAGGGTAGAATTAATCTTCCAGTGTAAAGCCTGTGTACGATTCTAGGGTGAGCTACTGACTTCAAGGATCCACTGAAAATATTTCTCTCTAAGTGTTCCTGGGTTTCCCCAGAATTAACTTCTACCTTAATCTCTTTAGTATGTTCCAGTTTCTCCAGGTTGGAAGCTCTATGGAAGCCCCATGACTGAGATGTTGTTGGGAATTTTTAATATTGCAGGTTAGTAAAAGAATTTACCAAGACAAGCAGGAAGTTTATTAGGACACAGAGAAACAGTGGGCAGCTGAACACAAGGGAGTGTTGTTGTACTGATATGAAGGTTGGGATAGGTTTATTTATGTAAAGCAAAGCAGAGGTGCACCTTCAGTAAGAGGGTGAGTAGACACAAGAAGGAACAGTGCACTGGGGTTCCAAAGCTTCAAGCTTTTATTGGGGTCTGTAGGGATGGTGGTGGCCAGTCCTGGAAAACTGGGCTATACGTTAATAATTCAGAGACTGGGTTCTGTGTCATCAACTCCTCCCACATGTCAGGTGGGGTAGTTTTTGGTCTGGGATGATCAGACTAGGGCTGTTGTTTTCTGTGGGCTCTAGGATCTACAGGTCAGGAAGACCCTGCTGTATGTCAAAAACCATTTTTTTTCTTAGTGGGGCTGAGGGTTGAACTCAGGACTTCATGCTTTCAAAGCAGGTGCTCTACAACTTGAATCACACCTCCAGTCCTATCACAGCCACTTTGTTAATGTCAGCAATCTAGGAGGCAATTCCTTATCAACATCCAAGCCAGTGTTCTCAGCCATCAGGTTTCCTAATACCTTGCCTCATCCTCATCAGATGTGACTCCTGATTTGCCTCAAAGGAGCCTATTTTCCCTTCCAGTTGTTGATTGAATCTCTGGCTGGTCAGTCATGACATTGTGTCTGCCAGGAAATGCTACTATTATCCCTTGAGTGTCACCCCCACGTCACATACTCCTGGGCACTATGTGTCACGAGTACTATGTCTTGGATCCTTTGGGGACCAGCTATATACCTACTTCAGCTCTGTTGACTGTGATCATGTTTCTAGCCTCTTCTCTGATTCCTACTGGTTTGCTCTTGTTATATTCTATGTTCTATTTAAGGTCACAGTTTGCCAATCTTGAGAAGTCACTTTATAACACAGCAACACCAGTCAAGGATTGACAGCGTGTTTCTCACTAGGTTAATGATCTCTGTGAAAGAAGGAAAGCTGTTTCCTCTACCATGAATTCTCTTGCTTGGATCTGTTTCAACAGCAGTTCTAGGTCTCCTGTGTGTTCAGTCCACCCAAGCAAAGACACCTTCTTTGTAACAAGTACCTATTACAAATCTTTATAATTTCATTGATTATACCATATTGAAATTATTACTTTGTTTGAATGAGTACTTATTATATATCTTTATTGTTTCATTGATGTTACCATAATATAACCACTGGATTTACACTTATTTCTCAATTTTGTAGGAATTTCATAAAGATCAAGACCCTGTATAAACTCTCATTGTACAGTAAGTACCTAACATCATGCCTGGGAAATAGGGGCTTTCAAAAAATGTATGACTAGACACATAGGATGAAGGATGAATACATGAATCTTACAGTTGATTTAAGGTATATTATGACATATAAATGTGAAAGATCAATAAATGTCTATCCCAAACCATCAGAGTACTATGAGAGGCCCTTGTGAAGTCCCAATTTATAGCGCAAAGTGTCAGTTTAAGACATAGACGTGTTTCCCTTATGTTTCACAGTTTTGAAACAGGGGGACACCTCCAAATCTCTCTTGGCCAAGTGGCAGTCAAGATATAGTTTATGTATGTATCCAAAGTAGTAAGGTGGTTGTCAGTGGTTTAGACAAAATTCTTGGAGAGGATGGCTAGAGCACTTTTTAGTGAAATGCAACAATGACCAACATTCATGATGCCATAGAAGACACTATTATTTGGGAAAATCACAATACCTACTGACTGCTTTGAGATGAAAAATTTTCAAGAGAGTTAGTATCCTAATGTGAAGAAGTTTTAGGAAGGCTCAGCCAATTTTATTTGCTATGTTTTCCTATTTTAGGAATGCACAAGAGTGCTATATCATAAAAAAAATCTGTGCCTAAGAAAGTCCAAAATAGCTCTTTCAATAAGTAGAAAATAACCACTTTGAGTGAGAGGAAGATATTATATAAATTTAACTGACAGAATTTTTTTCCCTCTTAGTAATCCATAAAATAGTGGTGATTCCATAAAATAGTGGCAATAACATTATATTCCATGAAATACTGGGTACTTCTGATAAAATTGGTATTTTTTTCCTCTTAAGAAACAAATGGAATTAGTAAACTGCAACAGTTATCTTTTTTACTGAAGTAAGAAGCACACTGAGATCTGCATGTACCTTCCCCCAAAAGATGAAATTCACATGTGATGACTGCAAATTCCTTGGGTAAAGTTTCTCGGTACAAACTGAAGTTTTGTTATGATTTAATGTCGCTGCTAAAGAAGAGGGAGAGAAATCTATCCAGGGAAGCCACATTAAAAACAGTCAATGTGTTTCTACAGCACTGTCAACCATTTCTCTCTCAATAATTTCCCCACCTCCATCCCAAAAAGGAACAAACAACAAAAAACAAGGGACCAGAAGCACCTGTCCTCACTCATGCTAACTTTTGGGTACACATGAAGTCATTGCCAAGTGCTCTCACTTCCAAAGGATATGATTAGCCCACATCATCTTAGATATCTGTAATATAAGGAAAATAACACCAATGAAAGGAAATGTTTTAGGAACAGAGACCTACACCATTTGAAGGAGGTAGAAAACATTTGTACCGTTGCTGAGTCTCTTAGTGGCCTGAAATTTCCACTTTGTTGCTTATGTTACAAAACCAAAATTAGGACATGACCAAGTGTAAACCAACCCTGATATGTGAGCAGAGCCCAAAAGCACACATAAGGTTGCCCAGACTAGCACTACCATCCCTTCATGCCTCCCAACTCACTCATAGCTTCCAAATTCATCTCCCCATCCTCCACTTGCCCTCTAAAACAAACAGAGGGAAGCAGCATCTGGAGAGTATTCATGGCTTTCTTTACACACATTACACAGATGGCACAATTGACAGCCTTGGGGCCTGGATGAAATCCAGGCAGCCCAGAGCCCAGTTCCTGTCCATGCAAACAGAGGAGACATGAGCCTAGAAGAAGAAACAAGAGGCTCTTTCCCGGTAGGAGGTCCCCAGTGTGCAATTACAGCAAGGCCTGTAATTCCCAACGGTATCACTCAAGTTCTTCCCTCTTCAAGGTCTCCTGGTAGATTGTAAAAGTGATGATTTTACCACCTCTATTGGCAAGTTATCTCTGGAAGTCCTCACTCAGTTACAGCCAACACTTAATAAACCTGGTGTCCTAAAGGGCTGGAGGGTCATCGCTAAATTCCATATATGTTCCAAGAGAAAGAGTGGTATTTGCTGATTTGAGAGTCCCAGAAAATGAAAGCAGGAAAGAGAAAAGAAAAAAACGTGGAGTGCCAAGCCCCAGAGCTTCCAAATCATCTCCAGCTGCATTCTTCAATATTTGTAGTTGGTGGCCTTCCCTTGGGCCCCTAGCTAGTCTCCACAATTGTAACACAACTGTTTGTTTGGTTTTTTTTAGAAAGAAGCAGCTACAGACACAATTTTCAAATTCTTTCACTGCTATATGTCATGTCTTAAAACGTGGAGTGCCACATGCAGAGCAGGTTACATGTAGCGTGGCTGCTGCTGTGAGCTTGGGGAGCGTGTGGAGGCCGTCAGGTTGGTGAGCTGGCATCTCATCTGAAGGAAATGAAATGCTTATTAAAAGTTTCATGCTTGAAAAATCCATAGTAAAGGCAAATCTTGGAAGCTGACAGTTTCCCCTTTTATTGGTCATGTTAACTTTATAGCTAGAAACCTGAATGCAAACTTGACATTCGTATGGATGGGGGTGGGGTGGCTGAATAGTGAAGCATGAAGCATGAACCATATTTTATTGAAAAAACATGGCCAAGAACAAAGCTTTTCCAGGTAACCTTTGCCAGGGACTAAGGTACAGCTTTGTCTTCTGGGGCCTCAGACTACTCTGTAATAGATCCAGTAAATTAAAAATAAGGCAGCTGAGGTGCCAGCAGGAGCCTGGCTCTCCTGCTAGACTGGCCTCACAAAATGACTGGAAATTTTGCCAGATAGCTCAGGATCTCGTAACTCCAGCAGCAGTAAGACACCAGACCATGCTCCTGGATTCAACTTTAGAACCTAACCAGGTTTTATTTTTTCATTTAAAAAGTAAATTGTGTGTTTAAAAATTTTGAATAAGTAATTCATGCACATGGTACAAAATCCAAAAGAAGCAAGTACACTGAAATGTCAGTCTCACCATTTCTCTTCCCAGTGATTGTACCTACTTCCCTTCCTAGAGACCACCCTTATTTCCCTTTCCAAATTCTGTGGCTTATAAAGCATTCCCTACATAAACTTTGGTTTCTTACATGCACTTTTATTTTTAGTTAAAAAGGTTTAATTAAGTAATGCATTTAGTAAGGTGAATTTTTTTAAATAGTAAGTTGAAATGGGTTACTTTCTTAGATTCAATCAAGTACTTTTTAATTATTAACATGTTATTAAATGAGTTCCTAACTTATTTTTAAAATTTTTTGGCATATAATAGCTGTACAGGGAAACACATTGTGATATTTACATATGTGTTTACAACATAGCATAGTTAGATTTACCCCCTCCATCATTCCCCTCATCCCTCTCACCCTCTTCTTAGAACAATTTCATACTTCTATCTTCATATATGGATACCAAATACATCTACCATATTCACCCTCATTTACCCTTTCCTTGTGCCCACACCTCTCACTGGTACCTAGCCTGGGAAAAGACCTATTAAATATGATTATTAATATATAGATACATTCACAAAATCCACACTGGAGGAATTCCAATGTGAGAATTTCTCTTACTCCTTATTCTTCATGGGATTATGTCTTTCACCAACCGAGCTTTCTCTCTCACTCTACTTCATTCGTCTTTACACATTCTCATTGATTTCATTGTTTCGGTCTTTACAATTTTTAAAGAAATTTTCACAAGTTTTTAGATGGAGGTAGCAAAAAAACCCTGTACTTTTTAAATGGGCCAATAAAAATCAAATTATACCTCTGACCACCCATGGCCAGCACAAGAAACATGGTGTTACTCTGTAAAAAAGCACTTGGTTGGGATTTAAGTGGATTTTGATCTATTCATACTAACCTTATTAGCAACTGGATCTCAACCAAGTCTTTAAATCTCACGAGCCTCCCATTTCCTCTTTCTGTAACATGAGGGAAAATCTCAATTACAGATTCCCTGCCTAAATGTTCTTTCTGTGCCTCACCTGACACTTTCCAGGGTTTTGCCCATGTGCAGCTAGTCTCTGAAGTCCCAAATTTATCAACACAAAAATCTTCTTTTTCTCGAGTTAAAATTTAAAAAGGTGAGCGTGATTAAGTTAAAGTTTGCTCAGCAAACTCAAAGAAGTGATTTAACCTGATGCCAATTCAGGTTAGCAACATTTAATCATGTTTGGCCCTTTAGCATTAGCACCTCTCAGGTTCAAGTTTCATCCTGAATATGGGGCAGGCCCTGCTGTTGGTGCAGATACAGACCACTGGGCACATCCCCTGCTCCTGGGTCCTGCTACTGCACTCACTGACAACTGTGAGCTGGAGCAAAGCAGTTATACCTTGTGTCCAAATGCACCACACCACCCAGCCCAAGTTCTGGGTGACTGAGCTGAACCAGTCACCTAAGATAAGAAGGGACAGTGGGCTGCAGGGATTGGAACTAAGAGACACGAGAACAACTCTTTCCTGGAATAAGCCAAGGTAGGAACCCCAAACTGGTGTTCTGAAGGCTGGACAAAGATGTCTAAGCCAAGTATTAGGCAGCAGATAATTTGTTCTTCCATTTGTGACCTTTGTAATTTTAAATATGTATTTCACCCAACAAGGGCAAATTATGTCCAAATACTACTCCAGGTGCCAGAGATATAATAGGAAAAGAGACCCCCACATACACACAAATATCCCTGGCCTCATCTCCTTGTCTCATGGAGTGCCTATTCTAAAAAGAATAGAAGAAAGTTCCTCTCTTGCTCTCTCTTTTTCTCTCTCCTTTTGATGAGGCAGGATCTTACTATATAACCCAGTCTGGTCTCACACTCACTATGTACCTCAGGCTGTTCTCAAACTGGGATTACAGATGTGAACCACCACATCAGCTTCTCTTCTCTCTAGTCTATCAGCCTAAATCAGAGTCTTAACTAACTCCTTTCTTTTAGCATGAAGATGTTAGTGCCCTACTCTACTTTAATAAGCTGTGTTTTGTACTTTACACCGTATCAGAACTTTCAATGTTAATATCCAGGTTTTCAAATATAAGTAATCTTCCATGCTTTATCTGAATTGGTTGATTCTAAGTCATAAGTCTATAAACAGATGGGCATATTCGTGCACACCTGTAATCCCAGCACTTGGGAATCTGAGGTAGAGGGATCATGTGTTCCATGCCAGCCTGGCCTAGTTAGCAAGACACTGTCTCAAAGAAAACCTATAAATAGATTTATTATAACTATGTGAATACTGACGAATACAGAGGCAAGTGATGTGTTCGAATTATATTTCCTTCCCTGAAAAGACTCAGGGCATGACCTCTGAGCCAATTAAAAGAGGATATTCATATTTAAGCACTATGGTAAAGTATACGCCATTGTCATAACTAACCAGTGAAATGCTTTAAATTATACCATGCTGCTGATGAAGATTTCTCCTGTCCAAACTCTAGCCAGGCTTCTCTGAGACATTTATCAGCTAGGCCTCACTCAACCTTGGCCCATCAAGATTGAAGAAAACACTCAGAGTTTCTCATAGTTCAAAGCCACATCCCCAGGAGGACCCTATCTCCCTTAAAGTACTTGTCTGAGAAAACTCAAGACTACTCAAGTATTTATAGCTTGTTCCAGCCAACACCTGAGGATAGGGCCCTCTTTCCCAGTCTCTGTGGGAAGGCAGGACCTAACTGAAAAACCCATGGGAGTTTCATTGTTGATTTTTGTAATTTTTTAACTTAACTAACTCTGAGCCCCCTCTCGCTCCTCCACCCCACTCCCTCATTCTCCTTTTTTTTTTTGAGTAAAAATTTCTGCTACAATTTATTTCATTATGTATTTTACTAGGGTGAAAAATAACTAGGTTGTCATAGGAACAAATTTAGAATAACTCATGGGTGAGCACGATGCAATTAACATGAACTTACATATTACATAATACAACATTAATGCATATGATATTAATATTGCTTGCATGGTAAAAATTAAAAATAATTTGACCCAATGCACAAGTCAGAGAAAATTAGCTCTTTCTCTTACTGTCAATAGTTAACTGAATAGAATCTGTTTTCACTCTTTTAAACGATGTCTGGCTGCATTTATCTCTCATATTATTTTAAAATAATGATGCATTTTACTTCACTTTATAATATCTGAAGCATAGTTTCTTGCATAACTTGTTATTTTCCTGAAATTTATAATTGCTTCCTTTTGTCTTATTGACAGAAGAATATGCACCCTTACTATCCTCAAAGAATATGCACCCTCACCTATCCTTAAATGTATCTAAACTTTTAGTCATACTTTCCAGTGCATGGAGCCCTTCTTTTCCCCCAGAGATATCTCTCCTGAACTCTGCATTTACCTGCTGTAATCAAGAAGCCATTCCTAAAGCCAACTGTATAGTTTTTGCTTTATACCTCTCTTTACATCCCTTTCTTCCTTGGATCCCCTGCTTTCCAGACCATATATATCCCTCTTTCTTGGTTTCTACCCTCTTTCTTCTTAGAGGTCATCCCAAAATTATTTCTAAGAAAATATTTTTGTAGGCCCTGAGACATGTGTCTAATTGTGCTCTCAAACTGGAAAGTTTTGCTGAGTATAGAATTCTAAATGAAGAAATGAAAAGACTAGGAGAAAATATGTGTAATACATATATCTGACCAAAGACAAGGACCCAGAACATAAAAACAACTTCTAAAAATCATTAAGAAAAAAATAAAGCAGCTCACCTTTTAAAGTTGACCAATACTTGAACAGAAATTTCACAAAGAAGATAGGTGAATACTAAGAAGTATGCAGTACATTAACCAGTAGCAATGCCTCATCAGAGGAAAGCAAATTAAGTCTCAGTAAGATAACAGTGCACACTGACCAAAATGGCTAAAATTAAAAAGAATGATAATAGAAAATATTGAACAAGATATAGAGCACCTGGAATTTAAGAATACACTTTTGTTAAGAGATTAAAACTCTGAAATACTGTGTAGCAGTTTCTCATAAATTTAAACACACACCTACTGATGACCCAGCAATTCAGGTTCTAAATATATTCTGAGAAGAAATGATTAAATAGTCCTCAAAACCTCTTGCAAGACTGTTTTTAGTAGCCCTATTCAGAAAAGGATGAACTACAGATTCACCCAACAACTTAGATGAATGCTGAAACTATTGTGCTGAGAAAAAGGAATGACATAAAAATATACTATATAATTTATTAAGAATTTAATTTATTATGTTTATATATAATATATATTTATGCATTATATATAAATATATTTATTATATTTTAAGAATTTAATTTATTATAATAAATATATTATTATAAAGAAATTTATTAAGAGTTAGGAAAAGGGAAAACAAACCGATAGTGATGGAAGTCAGAATATTGATTACCTGGTTGGGAGGGGAGTGATGAGGCCTGATGGGGAGGGAGCAGGAGGAACTTTCTGGGGTGATGGAAAAGGTGACTGTCTTGATCTGACAGTGACACAAACATAATATACTCATCAGGCTGCCTCAGCACCTGTGCATATCACATGCATTATGCCCCAATTTAAAAGAAAGAACTCTAGGTTGAAAATCATCTTCCTTCAAAACTTTCAAAGCTTCTCTTCCTTGTCTTCTAACACTCACCAATGAGGATACCAAGTCTTGACAGTCTACTTCTTACTCCTCTGAGGATGCTAGTTTATCCTTTCTGGAAGCTTAAGTACTTTAACTTCTTGTCCTGAAATTCCATGAAGATGTCTCTAGACAGGAATCTTTTTTATTCATCTATTTTTTCCTCAGTATGCTTCTCAATTCAGTTGCTTGTGTCTATCATCATTTTTGGAACACTTGTCAATTAATTTTAAAAAGAAGTTTCACCCTGTTATAAATTGAATTGTAGTCCCTACCCAAAAAATGTTAAAGTCCTGATCCCCAATACCTGTGAATGTGATCTTATTTGGAAATAGGGCTTTTGAAGGTGACCAAGGTAAGAGGGATCATTATTATGGGCTCCAATCCATGAACTCTGTCTTTTTAAAAAGGAGAAATTTAGACACAGTGATAGACACAAGGTAAGAACAGCTTGAGAAGTTGAAGGCAAAGATCAGAGTGATGGCTCCACAAGTCATGAACAATAGAGATTGCTTTCATTTTTATATTCTCTTCATGTTTTTCTGTATGTTTTTAAGATCTCCTTTGTTTTGTTTGACAGCGATTACACTTAATTTCTAGGTCTTGTTACTTGTTCTGTGTTCCTATTTCACAGCAATTCGATTCTATTTTATGGATGTAATATCTTTTAAATCACTTTGTGGTACTAGAGAATTTTTTAAAAATCCTCTTCTATTTTCTTAATTGCATCTATTTTCTCTGGTACTTGTGGTCTTTCTCTTTTATACCACTCATTTTCCTCATGTGTTTGATTCCCCCTGGAGGATTCATACTAATGCTGAAGGTGTATGTACTTCTTCTTCTGCTCAGTAGGAAGGTTTCTTTCCTTCCTAGCCCTTTCCTTGCCTGAGAAGTCTCCTTGAAAGCTCTGTGTAGGAGGGTGGAGTGGATTGGAAGATCAGTTTTAAGGCTAGGAGCTGACAGGTCGAATGGCACCCAAACACCATGCAGAACACTTTCTTCTGAGCATCAAAAGACTTTCACGAGAGGTCATGGTTTTCCCCAGTTTATTCAAAACCTTTAAGGAGGGATTCTGGAGATACTGGTCAGGTTACCTACAATTCCACTGGGGTCTGGAGCAAATGGGGTGGCTAGGTATGTACTATGCTCTCACCTTTACCTCTTCTGCTCACTCTTTCTCTTTTATTAGTCATTCCCGGGACCCTCATACTTATCCCCTCCAGGCAGGTTAGTGCATCCCCAGTGCAAACCCTTAGAGCACATACTGCTTTTCCACTTTTTTTCATCTTCTACATGCCCCAGTCACTTTCTATCTTCCAGAAATTTCTTAATCCCTCATCTATTGGTGTCCTTGTCCCCATTCTCCTTTCACTCTAAAAATTTTTCAATTATCATGTCAATGTAGGCTCTAGAGGGAAAAGATAAACATGTATCATGTATTAGGATGTACATTCTTTCTTTTCCTTTTTTTTCAACAAAAAGTAAATTATTCTACTTGGAAAAAATCCATTAAGATGTTAAGTATATTATAATTAAGTATATGACCAAACAGAACTTAATAAGACATTACCTGTCCCTTTATCACAAATTATTTCCAAATCTACACTGTCACTAACTTTCCATCTTTCCATGTCCTTGTGCCCCTGGTATCTCAACATACACTAACCCAAAGCTATTCTCTACTGCCTCAGTCCCCACAAAGATCTCTTTCCTTGTTGCAATAAGCACCTGTCTTTCTGCTGGTCATCTGCACATCTACACAGACTGAACACTTGCTTTATGCTCAATGTGTCCTCAAATACTCTCAGCTCTTCTTTTCTATCCTATTCTGTGTTTGGAGTGAATTCTCTCACTTAGCTCAGTCCATGGTTGGAAAACAAAAGGGACTACATTTGGGAGCCTGTGCAGCTATACTCCTATCTGGAGAAGGGCAAAGGAATTGCCTCTCTACACCAGCATGGCCATTTCCCTTAGCTGAATAGGAAAATGTGATGATTAAACACTAAAAAAAAGAAAATGTATTTGTCACATGGAAGAATTTCAATACCTCTTTTTAAGGATCGAATACAAAATGCATATATGATTACAGCTAAAATTAGTTTCAAGGCCAGCAGATCAATTCCAATCTCTCTCGGTCTGCAGCCATTGCACTAAAATCTCAGTCCCATCTCATTTCTTTCCCTTTTTTATGTGAATATGGAACTGTAAGTGCATATTGTATCTGAATAAAGACAGGATGTTCTAATAACTGAAATGTATGTGAATAGAAACCGTCTACACACTCCTTTGAATACCATTGTGCTTGTGTGGTTTTAGTGCTGATCTGATGTTTACAATATTTGCCATAACTAAAAACATACACAATCATTATCAGGCTGAATGCTTGATAAACCTCATTAAAAAATTTTAAGTGTTTTCAATACTCCTATCTCCTCTGATAGATGATTGTATGTTCTATACTTAGACACTTGGAAATTCAACTCACCACTACTTTGTAGCCTCGGTGCCATGTGGGCAGCAATAAACTGATTAGAGAGCAACCACGAAGTCTGTTGGGGCTGGTGAGGAAGGAAACAGAAAGAGGGGTGGTGATGGGAGGAAGGGGGCATTTATATTCAGTGAGGTTTTGATGTTAAACAGAAAAGCAGTAACAGATGGTGTCTGATTACAGTTGGATTATTGCCAACAACTTATAGGTAGATACTGCAGGAAAAATCAAATGTGGCACCCATAGAATCTCATTCTCAAACTTCAGTGTCCTTCAAGGGCTCAGGATTACATCCTATGTCACTGTTGCTGATATATATGACATTTTGTGGCGTGTGTGTGTTATTCCAGGAACGGGGGAAGGTGAAAAAAGGATAATGATGGAGGAAGTGAATTCAAGTATGATATATTTGATATATCGTAAGAACCTTTGTAAATGCCAAAACATACCTCCACCCAGCACAACAGTAAAAAAAATAAATAACTAAAGTCCCCCTCCACCTCAAAAAAACCTCATCACACTAAAATTTGAATGCGTTGAACAGGTACACAAACCAGAACATATCCCACCACAGAAGCATCCATTACCTAAAATGATTTTACAAAATACTAAATTTATTTATAAGTTTAAAATTTGATTTATCTACAAAATTAATTTTCTATGCAGCTTTTAGTTCAGTTACTGAATCACACATTTACTGATAACTCCCTTACTTGTGTTTACAAGCACACATCTTCGTGTGTAGAGCAAGAATAATATACAAATCAGGACAAAAGATCCTGAATCAATGATTTAGCAGGGTGTCCTTTTGTTTTCACTTACAAAGGTGACCATGATTCAAGTTTTGCAAGGTAGTCTCTGCTGCCTGGCGGTTGATGCCGAAGTCTGTTGGTGGTGATGTGACTTGAGATTGCATCTTTGCGGTCTGTGATTCTCCAGATTTAAAACCTCTTCACAAATCCTGACAATCCAATGAAAATTGGGAATATGTAGACAGCAAATTATTTGCCTATTGTACATCATTGTAATGAAATAAGATGGTTTCTGTTTGAATGTGATGAAATTAAACTAAATATTTTCAATCCGAAGTGTGTTGGATTTGTTAGTAAAAATGAAGGACATCCACTTCTGAAAAGAAACCCAGAGTCCTGAGGTGTTCTTTCGAATCCAGAGCATCATGTCTGTGCAACATTAATAATTATAAAACCTTCTTTCATTTCCATGGGAAGAAAACAAAACTGTTACAATAGGCAGAAGAAAATGAACATTAATCCACATAGAGACTTTTGTCTAAAGAAGGGCATGGTCTAGAGGTTGAGATCCAGGACCAGACTCCAAGGTTTGAATCCTGGCTCTGCCTTTATAATCACAGAGAATGCTATATGGCAAACTACTTGACTTTGTGGTAGCTCAGGATTGTTTTTTTGATCTAAAAAGTGGTAATAAAAATAGTACCCTTTTCATATGGTTGTTTTAGGATTACATGAGTTAGGACAAAATGCTTGAGAGAGTGCCTGGTACAGCATAAGTATATATTAAGTGTTTGCTACTGTTATTATGATAAATACTTACTCTATGCAAGGTGCTTTTATTAATACTCACAGTCAATCCCTCCAAGTGCAAAGTGAATAGTATTATACCTGTTTTAGTTGATGAGGAGATAAATTATTTTTTCCAAAACCACATAGTCAATAAGTGGCTGATTTAGAATTCATACCCAAGTCTTTCTAATTTCAATCCATTTCTCACTAGCTCACTGGATGACTCACTTCTTAACTAGTTGCACTAGTGTTTTATTATAGGGTCCTGGCCAGACTTGGGTAGCCACCCTAAAGATGCTCCATCTGCTGGCTAGTTCTGTTACCCAGCACTGGGCAGCTGGCTCTGCAGGGAAGCAAGAGACAGATGGGATGATCAGAATCTTTAGTCCCAACGACTGTTTCCCTCTGTGTTATCAGAGAGGCTCCCCACAGTAGTTTCCAATCAGGGTGTGTGATTTGCCTTCCCTTTCCCTTTCAAAACATTTTAATTATTTCATACCACATTTAATATTTAATTGTTTCTTGTAGATGAAAGGAAAAAAGCTTATTCTGAAAAATGTACAACTCCTCTTTCTCCAGAAAAGATGCATCCCAGAGCAGTGTTCACAGTCAGTGCTGCCAAGTTCAAAAAAACATGGTTCTGATATCTTCAGAAACCAGATTTTCATATTTGTTCTCTGAGGAGTGGAGGGTACATTTTTAATAAAGCCCTAGTTGTGATAAACGACTGGCTCAAAAATATCAGGGAGAGTCTCAGCCAGTGCAGTGGCCTAGGAGCCACTGGGTGAATAATTTACCTACACAAACAAGAGCACAGGGGAAGTCTTTTGTGAGGTTCAGCTCATTTTTAGCTGAGTGACTTCATTTTCCATTATCTGGCCTGATTTCTCTGAAGGGAAGTTCATGCAGTTTAGACTCACTGACTCTGGCCTAAGCCTACCTGATGAACCTCAAGTTAAAATCAGAAGAACAGATATCCATCTTCTCCATCTCATTACAATATGTTTAAAGCATGGTGTCAACATAACTTGCACTCACTTATTTGTAACCAGGCTTAGGGCTTAGAAAACCTTCTGGTTTAATTTCTTACAAACCATGACTGAATATAGATTAATTTTTTAGGACAGAAAAGCATATATGCAATCCTTGCTTCAGTGGCTGAGATTACTAAGTGTTATCTAAAACAAGGAAGAGCTAGGCAGAGT
Source organism: Castor canadensis (assembly GCF_047511655.1). NCBI lineage: Eukaryota > Metazoa > Chordata > Mammalia > Rodentia > Castoridae > Castor > Castor canadensis. The sequence goes on along the minus strand of NC_133398.1, from coordinate 78,605,513 downwards.
TCAGTTGGCTACACAGAAAAAAGTGGCCAATGTCTTTATCTTACTTCTCTCTGAATGCATCCATGATAACCTTAATTCAGCTCTCTAGTGTAGGTGACAAGGAACACATGGTTTCAGAAAGGGCTTTTAGGTAAATAATAATTGACCTAATTGCTACTTGAGCCTTCTGAAACACAGGAAAAGTCTTCTTTTTGGGGAGGTATGTGAAATAAAGCAATTTATTTATTTATTTATTATTCATATGTGCATACAAGGCTTGGGTCATTTCTCCCCCCGCCCCCACCCCCTCCCTTACCATCCACTCCGTCCCCTCCCTCTCCCCCCTACCCCCTCAATACCCAGCAGAAACTATTTTGCCCTTATATCTAATTTTGTTGTAGAGAGAGTATAAGCCATAATAGGAAGGAACAAGGGTTTTGCTGGTTGAGATAAGGATAGCTATACAGGGAGTTAACTCACATTAATTTCCTGTGCGTGTATGTTACCTTCTAGATTAATTCTTTTTGATCTCACCTTTTCTTTAGTTCCTGGTCCCCTTAGGAAAAGTCTTCTGAGGAACCCTTTCATGTGCAGAAGCATAGGTGTCTTCATAGACTAAGAATTGACTAAGGAAAAGGGGACATGTGAAATAACTGTAGAGTGTCTATTAATGGAGCGCTAGGTGGACATTCAGGAAAGAGAGGAGTGAGGGCATTGTTTCTCCTTTGAGGGGCACTGCTGAGGAATGTGGAGCTTTCTTTCCAGCTAGAGGTCTTGATATACCAAAAAGAATATGGAACAAAGTTTCTAGTACCCTCCCCTTTACTCTTCCTGCTCCCTATACATCAATTAGTTGGAACTCTGACTGTGCCTTGGGGCTACATCTCATTGATATGCAAATGCTGGAAGACCCTTTTCAGTTCCTAGCTCTAAAGAAGGGGAAAGTGCTTGGTATTTTCTTTTGACTTTCTAGACCTCCTCTTCACTGTTTCCTCTTTGCCCTGTGTCCTGAGAGATTGAAATTCTGTGGATTGTATCAATGGCCTCCCTTATTCTCTGGACTTTAAATCAATGGGAAGGGCAAACAAAAGACAAGGAAAGACTTAGGTATTGATTCCCTAAGACCTTCCCTCTGAGGTCAGTGCAGGCTGGCTACCTCCTTCAAGCAAGAGTATAAATCCTATCTGGTCCACCTTGCAAGATAGAGATTAGCCTTAGGAAGGACATTTCTGACTCATCTACTGAGATCAAGGAGGAAGAAGAAAGATATACACGGATGTAGTTGTGAGAACTCTCACATGATATCATCCTTCTGTTGTTTGTGAAGGAAGGAGATAAATTCATTCCTGACATTAAAGAAGAGGCAGTGGTAGAAGGAAGAGCTTGAGGGGCATGGAAAAGGTTGGAGAGAACTGACTCAGGAAATGTATAAGTTGAAGTCATCTTTGAAGATCACATGCATTTAGAGACAATGATAGGTAGTGACATCATTCTTCACGGGTGGCACTCAGAATGTAAGTGGAGCAGAAAAGACAATCACTTAGAGATCTGTAGAGTTCAGAGTTTACCAAGGGGAGGAGACAGAAAAAAGGGATGTACAGGATTTGAAGAATTTAGCAAGAAAGTGAGTAAAGAAATTTGCCTCACAGTCATGATGAAACAGAAGATGATGTGGAGATGACAGTGGAAGGAACAAAAGAGTGGAGGGCACAAAGAGACTAAAAAAAAGGTATGGTGAGATAACAGATAAGAGAACAGGGAAGAATGTGTGACTATTATCAGGAAGTGTGTGGTTTTGGTGGAGGGTGGTAGTTCTTGGTGATGACCAACCAGTACTAAGATGTGAGCATGGAAATGGGGCAGAGGTCATTTGAGTTCAAAAGGTCAAAAAATAAAAAGCATTTTGCATCCAGAATGGCAAAAGATTAGAGAAGAAGATAACCAATACCTAAATCTTCAGTATCCTTCCTGATGAACTGATGAGTAGATGGTTTCTGACAATGACAATAGTAGGTGCATACGAAGGTGGAATAATTATCTAAAAGTAATATTTGGGAATAGAAGGACATCTTCCCACTCTGCCTCATGATTCTAAGTCTTAGAGAACAAGCAGCTGCCTCTCAATAAAGCTGCCAGTGAAGTAGCACTTTCTGAGGGCCAAGTTTTGGTTTAGATAGGAGATGAAAGAAATATTAAATGATGGGGTCAAGGAAAGAGAAAGAACCATTTGTCATGAGTCCAGAGTACAATGAAAGATATCAGGACAGAAAAGATTAGGAAAAAGTTGAGTTGAAAGAGAGATGATCAGGACAATGTACATTTTAGCCAGCAGCTTTTGTAGAGGCCCAAGTCATATGGGTTTAATGAGCCTCATGTGGTCCAAAGGACTAGTTGCAGCAGTACCCTGGTTCTGGAGAGAGTTAGGGAGGAGCAAACTGTCCAGTTCTCTGTAGAAGAAGTTAGATAAGACTGCTTGATTGACTGACCTTGGAGGAGATCCTATTCCAGTGAGCAAGTAGTCATGGAGATGAAGTAATTGTTTGAATCCTTACCACAGTATTTCTCTGAAACATTTGGGTTGCAAGAACCCATTTAAACATCTAAAAATCATAGAATCCCACAAAGAGTTTTAGTTTGTATGGAATATATACATTTACAGCATATTAGAAGTTACGACTGAGAAAATTTAAAATATAGATTCATGTTATTTTAAAATACAATAATAAGGTACTTTCTGTTCATACTCAGAATATGAATATGAATATCGAAACCTGTTGACATTGTTTTAAGAGGGGGACTGGGGTGGGAAGAAGAATAATGGAGGGGATGAACCAAACTAGGGTACAATATATGTATATATGAAAATATCACACCAAAATCTCCCCTATATAACTATCATATAGTACTAAAAATGCTTTTTAAAAAATATATATAATAATAAGCCATTTCCTGTTAACATAACACACATTTCTGTAATAAACATTAACTTGTTGGCAAAAATTTGCTTCAGTGAGAAACTATTAACTCTTTAGAGGATATCCCTTCTGGATTGCCAAAGTCTACCCTTTCTTTTTATTGAACTATTTTATAATTTTGCAATTGTAGATGACTAATAGACATGCAAATTCTGCCCTATCTGATAGAGATAATAATAGAGAACCCTATTTTGCTCCATTCATGATTCATTTCTTCCTACCTTTACCCCATCTAAATTTGTCTTTAACTTCTTTCTTGAACAGTTTGTGATATCTGTTTGGTTCCCATTGATTTATGGGTATAATAAGAGCTTTAATCTGTGTTGATTCTTCATCTGTATGAGAGTTATGATATTACTTTTGTTTTTGAAAATTATCTTTTAACAAACTATATTTTCTAAAACAAAAAAGTAGAAGAGTAAAGTTGTTTTACCCTTTTGCAAATTATTTTAATGTCTGGCATAATAGAAGACAGCTGGTCTCCCATATCTGATTTTGCCATCAATCTGCTGTAGATACGTTGTTTTAATTGAAGTATATGAAGAAAATCTGGATTCACACACACATGTATTTGGAGAAAAAGAGGAGTACTTTAGTAGCCTTTCAGATAATGGTAGATATTCTTCTGTAATAACTACATCAAAACTTGCCAAGTTGTAACATCTTAAAGGTTACTTTCAATGTGGAATCTGAAGCTATTTCAATAAACTTTTCACATTCTGTTAAATTAAAATTATTGGTATATCTTTCACTTTCAAAGGATCTTTTATTATACTTGATTTTCTAACATTGTTCATTCTTCATTTGGAAAATACTCATTAACTGAGTTACATAGATTTTCAAAACTTTAACACATTTAGTTGCATAATACCAAACATAGCATTGTTAATATCACCACCAATCTCATTGAAAAAGCCTCAGATATTAGGAAGTTGTCAAGTTTATAAGTGGTTATACATTCCAATTCTTATGTTTTCTTGAAAGTTTGAATTTTATCAACAACATATACAACAGTATATACAACAACATATACAGACAGTTGTTTTTCTTGTTTTATGCACCTCTTTTTTAGCAAGTGTTTGCCAAATACACAGATCTAAATAACCATTGTTTATCACTCATTCTTTTCATTAAAACAAAGTATAATCCAGTATTGTTTGTGCATCACCAATACAAAGGACAATATGGTGAAAAGGTAAATAATGCCTTAATATTATTATGAAAATAGTTTTGCCTCTGTGCACTCCTGAAAGGATCTCAGGCACTTTGAAAACCATGGCCTTTCTAGATTCATTTGTATACCTCCTCCTAGACGAACTTGTACCTGTAGAAGGGACTTTTTTTGCTGAGGTGTGGGCTACTTCCATCCCTTTTTCTCTGAGGCTTGGCATAAAAATAAGTTTTACTTTGACGAGGTTTTTTTCAATGAAAATTTTGTGAAAAGGTCATCAGTGCTAGGGATCAAACACAAAGTCTTGAGCATGGTTGGCAAGCACTGTACCACTGAGCAGCCAAGACACTCTGAATTTTCTTGGCTGACGAAGCCAAGAAAGCCATTCATCAAAGAAAAATGGTTTTCTTTCAATAAAGAACATAAATATATAATATAAATGGTTTTTTAAAGTTCATTTTGAATGGAGAAACGGAGTTTGACAGGTAGAATTGGCAGGGAAGAGCATTATGGGTAGAAGGAGCACAATACATTCAAAAGACTTTTGCTGTGTTGAGTTGACCTGGTAAAGGAAGGCACCTGTCATGCTGTTGGACATGTGAGATGTCTTGAGACATATATTTAGATTAGGGAGAAACCTGAGATACATCAAAATACTGGCACTAGTTGGAATTATATTAGTGGATATGATCCAACTGGAAGAGTATGGAGTGAGAGACAATGGAGTAGAGGATGGAGTTCTTTCAGGAATCTTTTTTTTTTAAGGAGGAAAAGATGCTGGGAAAGGAATCTGAAAAAGAGTCAGAAATTGGGTTTGGAGTTTAAGAATCAAATAATAGGAAGGGAATGGAAGGAAGAAAGAGTTTAGGGAAGGAAAGGGTGTTCCAAACTGTAAGGAATCTCAAAGAGGTTCCTGAAAACTGTCCATTAGAGGTAGTGATGATGAAATGATTAGGGACCTCTGCTTGAATACTTGAAGGTAAGTGATGAGGGCAGAACCACATTACATGAAGGAAAGAGTACATTCGAGGTTGGTAAGAGATGAGGGAAGATTGTTAATGACTTAAAAAACTTGACTATAAAGACAAGATAAGAATAGAAGAGGATTACAGTTTCAGGGAAGAGTTTTTTTAAATAATATAGATATACATGCATATTTATAATCTATATTTATGAATCCACAGACAAAGACATAATGATATCAGAAAGGAAATTAAGATGATAAGTCTTTTAAGAAGGGAAAAGACAGGCTTCAAAGCATGAACCAAATTAGACTTATGTTGAAGAAATGATAGCTCTTCTCTGAAACTGAGAACAAGTATGGGAACATATAATTAATTTTACACCTCTAGAAAAAGAAAAGTGAATGTTTTCACACCTGGTAGCCTCTATTCTTTCTATAAAATAGAAAGTTGTCTTATTAGAGTGAGGTGTTGAAACATAGGAGATATCCTAGCCTGTATTACTTAGCATACAGAGCCTAGGGGAAAAACTTATTTCTACTGTTTTATTATGCTTGTCTGTTGGGAGGAGGAATTTGGCATAATTCCAAGGAAGTGGGGGCAAGGGAAAAGGGAAATGAGAAAAAGAAGGAGAAAGAACAAGGATGAGAGGGGCATTTCTGAGATAGTTACTGCGTGTCACCAAATACAGCTGATTATGTGACAGCAGAGGTGTGTCTTCAGAGACCATGTGAGGTATCACAAGACCATCCACAGAGGGAGCAAGAATGATAAAAGAAGAATTTTTCCAGTGGCTCCTATCTCCATTGGTTAAAGTTTAGTCATAGACAGTGTTACTTCCCTGTACTACTAGTTTGCTAATACCTCAGTGTCTGGTAGATTCCCAGGGAAGCTACAGGTTAGGAGTTGACCAACTGTGCCCAAGTGAGATGGTGGTGAAGAAGAAAACAGTTATTTGCAGTAGTGCCCTGAGCAAAATGGAAAGCCCATGATAAAGGTAAAGACATGATGTGTAAGAGTGGTCTGAAATAAGAAGTTGACTTGAAAATAAAAATGAAAAATTGAAATTTCAAATGCTCACATTAAGAATAAAATTTTTGAGCAGCATTGATAGCACATTGGATGTCATGCATTCATTCTGGCAATGAATTGCAAAGCTATGTCATTTTCCCCAACAAGATCTCAAACATTAGAAGGATGTAGATTGGAGATTTCTGGGATAGAATTAGTGGAATATGAAAGGAAGTAAGGATGTTGAAGAGAAATGAAGTAAAGTGACCAATCATAATGTTTGGAGTAACTAAAGAAGTCATGTTCAAGGGTGAACCAATAAAGTCAGAGAAACGGACTGAAAGTCCTAACAAATTTGAAATCTGGTTTGGTAAGAGTAAAAGGATTAAAAAATCTGAAGGATATAAAACCTATATAGAACCCTGGAATATATTAGTTTGTAGGGGGTGGGGCATTTTGGTGAAATGAGAAGAACAATTCTTGAGTCATGAGTATGAGTTCATGAAGCAGAATCAGTATGAAAATCTCATCTGACTTCATGTCAAAGGTGTCAAATGGATTGAGTAGATGGAATTATCCAGAAGAGATAATCCAGAGATGAAGAAATAAGGTGAAGCAAGATGTCAAAAATTATCAGTGAATATAGGAAATTGCACTAGAGGCTTGTAGACTCAATGACAAGAATGTATATGAGGATGCATTTCAATATTTCTATTGTCTGATAATACTGTGTGTCTAGATGCTGGAAAGGCAAAAATGAGTAAGGTAGTCTTCATAATCTGATAGACAAATAGGAAAACAATATTATACTACAGTAAGTTATGTACTTAATGTATGCCATGCTTTGGAAATCATAGCATCTTATCCTGCAGCTAAATTTTGAACATTGATTAAGAATTTTTTCTAGTGAGAAAAAGAAAAGGAAATTCAAAGAAAAGAAAAGAAACATAGTCATAACCACTGAGAAATAGATTTAGCAAAAAAAGCCAAGAAGTGTTGATGGACCTGATTATTTTAAAGACTTTAAAAATATATTTATTATGTGTTTCAGTGTTAGTTAGAAATTTTTCCACATTTTTATATTTTTGTTGCAATGCTCAAATTTATATGTGAATATATAATTTAATTATAAGAGCAATTCATACCTTTGGTCTGTTTATTTTCTTGGCATTCACATTCCTTAGCTCTTGGGAGCTCTAAAGAAGGATTATGGCAGTTAAGTCAATATAGGATCATTCGTCTCACCCAGAGATATGAGAAGAGATCACAGGGCTTTTCACAAGCAGGACGGGGCACTGTGGTCCAGAAACAGTAAGTTACGAATGCCCTCTCTACAGTACTGAAGATCAGCAAAATGAAAATCAAGATATTACCTCCAGAATTTTCTGCTTACTTTAAAGCATATAGGCTGGTTGTTTTCCCCTTCTTTTGCTACTTTTGGAGGAAGATTAATTCGTTTTATTTTTATGGCATTGGTTGCACTTCCAATTTTTAGAGGGACGACAAAAAAGGGAAATAGCCCCATAAACTCATTAGCTTTACTTTGAAATGGTCCTTTTAATAGATGATCAGATGGTGAGGGCCTTTCCCTGCTTATCAGTGGTCACTCACTCATATGCTACCCGACATCACTATGAAAATAGTAGGGGCAGCTCAAGGTGACTGATGGAGTTTAACAGACCATGAGCTAGGTACTGGCTATTTGACTAAGTTAATTACTTACTAACTGACAATAGTTAGTTCTGAATTTTTTTTCCTCAGAAATTCAGTTTCCTCATCAATAAAATTCAACTTAGACATAGCTCTTATGGGGTAGACCTTGGATCCCCAAGATTAAAATCCTCAGTCAGCAAGGGAGCCCTAATAGAGCTTCCATGTCATGAAGCGCTCCCTGGAGCAGCATCTGGTCCTGGTTGGGTCTCCAAACCTGTCCCCTGACTATATTTGGCTAATCCTGTATCCTCTTGCTTAGCTGTCTGTATGTCCTTCCACCCTCCTCCATCACTTCATCAAATTCTCAAAGAGACCTGTGATCTGGAAAGGGTTTGGCACAGATTTTGCTGGCCTTCAATTACTTTCCAACTGGAAAGCATGGGGAATAAGCAGGTGGGAAACAAATTTACCTGATCAGCCAGTGGTTTGAGGTCAAGTTAAAAAATAAGAGCTCTCAGGCTGAGGATATGGCTCAAGTTGTAAAGCACTTGCCTAGCACACACAAGGTCCTGTATTCAGTCACCAGCACCACAAAATAGATGATAGATAGATAGATAGATAGATAGATAGATAGATAGATAGATGGACAGATAGATAGATGGATAAATGGATGGATAGATAGATGGAGAGATAGATAGATGGAGAGATAGATAGATGGGTAGATAGATGGATAGATAGATGGATGGATAGATAGATGGATGATAGACAGATAAATAGATGGATGGATGGATAGATGGATAGATAAATAGAGTAAGAGCTCTCAGCCAGACATAGTGGCACATACCTGTGATCCCAAGTTCTCAGGAAGTGAAGTTGAAGGTCAGCCTCTATTTAAAAAACAAAAACAAAAAGGGTGGGGTGTGGCTCAAGTCTTAGGTTCAATCCTCCTGTGCACACTAAAAAAAAAAAGTATAAGCTCTCAATAGGAGGAGTTAGAGCATATTAGAGAAGTCTTTATCTTTACATTTCACCATGTACAAAAGCAAGTATATTATTTTCATTTTCTTTTTTATAATTCCTATTTTATTACATTTTTATTTTTGGTGGACACAGTAAATTGTGCACGTTTAGAGATACATTTCAATATTGGATACAATATGCAATGATCAGATCAAGGCAACTGGCATACCAATTACCTCAGGTGTTTATCCTTTCTTTGAGTTGAGAATCTTTAAAATTCTCTCTACTAGCTATTTTGAAACATTTAATTAATTGTTGTCATCCATAACTGCCCCACAGTACTATAGAACATTGCAAGTTATTACTGTTTGCAAAGTCCTCTGGCCTAGGCTTCCACACAGTTTTATTCTTGTACTCAACTGGACCCCTCAGTGTTCTGCAGATTGCCCCATAACCTTCTGTGAAAATAATAAACAAATAGGAAGCTTGAAGCAATTCTAGAAGATTCAAACCTCCACCCAATTTAAACAGGAATTGTTTTGTTCTTCTGTCAGAGGCGAATGTAAAGGAAAGTCCCCCTTAAGGAGACATGAAAAAGAAAAAAATACCAAGAGCCAGGCAGAATGAGGAAGTAGTGGGGGAGAAGCACCAAACATTCTCACTCCACTGAAATAGAAACCATATTTTGAGGCAGAAACAACCAATCAACAAGGCCCATGAAAAATAAAAAGCCAATCAGTGAACTTGCAAGTAACCCCATAAATACCTACCTCAACTTTGTATCTGCTCAGCAGCAGCAATGTTCCCTTTCTTGTGCCTGCCCACTGCCTGTCCTAGCAGTGTTCTAATAAACCTTTGCTTCTTCTTGAAAAAAGTTGTTTCTCTTTAGGGAGAGAAACCAGGGGTTGGGGGCAGGGGAAGCAAATGGAAATGTTGATGGGGATAAATATGATTGAAGTAGTATATGGAGAAGAGGATAGAAAGAATAATAGAGGGAATGGATTTCATCATGGTATATTATATGCATGTATGGAAATATCACAAAGAAACAAAATTAATATACACTAATTGAAAAAAAATAAAGTATTCCTTTTGTTCCTCTCTTTCTGTCCATCCCTCCTTATCACATTCTTCCCAGGATCTGGTAACCACTATTGTATTTTTTGGATTGATTTGTTTTGCTTTTTGGTGGTACTGGGGTTTTAACTTTGGGCCTCCTGCTTGCTAGGCAGTCAACTCTACCATTTGAGCCATGTTATCTGACCTATGAGGTCCATCGTTTCACTTTTAGGTATAAGTGAGAACATTCTGCATTTGTCTTTCTGTGTCTATCTTATTTCACTTAAAATAATGTCTCCCAGTTACATTCGTGTTGCACAAATGACAGAGTTTCATTCTTTTTTTGATTGTATACTCTGTTGTGCACATGTACCACATTTTCTTTATGTATTCATCCATCAGTGGACATCAGTTTGAGTCCATTTCTTGGCTATTGTGAATGGTGTCACAATAAAAATGCTGGGACAGATATCTCTTTGACATCCTGGTTTCATTTCCTTTGGATTTATACCTAGTAGTGGAATTGCTGGATTACATGGCAGTTCTATTTATAATTTGTGAGGAACATTGATAGTGTTTTCAATAATGGCTGGACTAATTTACATCCCACCAAAGTATATGAAAGTTCCCCTTTCTCTGCATCCTCACCAGCATTTGTTATTTTTGTCTTTTGGATAATAGCCATTCTAACTGAGGTGAGATGCTATCTCATTGTAATTTTGATTTGCATTTCCCTGATGATTTGTGATGTTTAAAACTTTTTCATGCATTTGGTCATTTGTATATCTTCTTTTGAAAAATTTGTATTCAAGTCAGCAAATGTAGCATTTTAAAAAATATTGTAGAGTTGTTCTGTAACTAACTCATATTTTTTCCATCCATAAATTTTTCTGAATTTAAGGAAATCCCTGTCAATAATTTCCTGTAATAAGGAAGAAAATGCAAAAGATATTTGCACAACAGATCTCATATCATTGGTCAAGTGCATCCAAAATAAAAACCATGTTTAAGATATGATTGCTAATGAGCTTCTCAAGGCTCCAATCTTTTATCAGAGAAGTAGAGAAAAATGAAGGGTTTCAAGGAAGTCTCTCTGGGGACATCACTTCGGGTTAGTCACTTCTTTATACCTTAGTTTCCTCATCTATGAACCAAGAACTTTGAACAAGATTGCTTAATTTTCAAAGTATGACCATGAAACTCTGCACAGAATTTTCTATAGTTTCTAGTTAAATTGCAAACTCTCCAGATGAAATGCAAAAATATTATATTAAGGGAAAAAAACACACAAGTCTACATATTATATGGCTACATTTATATGAAATTCTAAAAAAGACAAAATTACAGAGACAAAAAATCACAGATGAGTAGTTGCCTAGGGGCAATAGATGAGGGAGGGGAAAAGAGATGAATCACAAAGGGACATGAAAAAAAAAACCATAGGGGTATTCAGCTGCCTTATATTTTGATGATGATGGAGGCCATATGTTGTATGTAGTTAATCAAACTTTGCCAGACTGTATACCTCAAATAAGTGAGTTTTCCCTTACCTAGTAATTTGTAACTTTCTGATGTTTATTAGAATCTGCATTTTTAACAAGCTCCTCAATGGATGTTTTATTCACTCAAATTTGGGAAGTACTGCACTTAATAATTTATTCATCCCTTACAAATTTAGGATTCCATAAAACTCCAATTTGTGTGACAGTGACAAAGAGTTCTATGATGACAGAGATAGATGCTCCATGAATATTTTTAGCTCTTATTCAGACTGAAATATTTGAAAGACTAAGAATTCTAGAAGTTTAAAAAATATTTTAAACTTTGGCAAACCTTTTTCTAGAGAACAGATTTACTGGATGAGTTAGGAGGTTTTCTAGGGTTGGTCATATAGCCTGGTCCATGACTGAGCAGGGATCCCTTTGCCTCTAGCTACATCTGCTCACTCTGTAAATTCAGAAGAATGCAGAATTTCAGAGCAAGATGAGCCAAAACAGATGCTAGATTTTTTTTTCTGTGCCTACCAGCACTGTTCTCATTCCTGTTAGTCTGAGTTTTAAATAATTTTAGTAAGCAAATGAATTCTTTTCCAAATCTCCCAGGCCTATCTTTTTGTTTGAGAAATGTGGCACATTAGCTTGCCTAAAGCTCCTTGGAACACTGCTGATCATCCTCAGAAGAGTTATGCATTCTGAGGGCTGGAAAGGGCTAGAATTCTAGCTCTTCTGCTGCTTCTGTGGATTATGACATCATCCACAGAAAGATTGCACTCCTATCTACCTTTCCATTTGGGACCATGCATTATTCACAACAGTTTTTGGTTAATCCAACAACAAAAAGTGCTCACCCTCTGGAATAGTGACCTGGTGTTGAGATCAGGTTATTAATAACTTGCTGCTGTCAGATACCGGGGAGGGACCATAAACTGCCAGCTGTTGCCTGGAAATGGCCTCAAAGTGGGCAGAGGAGGCCATAAGAAGATTCAAAACACAAGAGGATTTTAACACTTGAAGTATAATAAATGAACAGTTCCTCAACAAACAAATACTATAGAATGACTCATGTAGTAAAGCCAAGATGAGAAACAATGAACCAGGAATGGTCAAGCTCAGATAGATAATAATATCCCAGGCCACTTTGGTCAGCAGATTAAAAATGGCTCTTGGATTCACTCCCTTTAGCTTTCTGTTGCTGCCTAACTTCTTGTTTTCCTCCTTCCTCCCTGCTCCTCTTTCTCTGCCTCCCTCTATCTCTTTCCTGATTCAACATTTAAATGTACACCATTTACACAAGGCTGGACCAAAAGGAGGCTGAAAAAATACAATGCATATGAAAAACCCAAATCTTTGGAAGAGCTTATACTGTAGTGGGAGGACCTGATAGATGCACAATGACAATTAAACATAAAAGAGCCTTTAAGACACTTTGTGCTATAGGAGCCCAGAGGAGAAAGTCCCTAGCTCTCTTTAGGGAAGCTGTCCTACCTTTTAGCAGTGGTTCTTGTCCAGAGGCCTCCCAGTGGCCATCTGGCACTATTTGGAGACATTGATGGTGAAAGGACTAGAGAGCAATAGAAAGAAAGAAACTTCGGATGGTGATTGAGGGAAGGAGGAAGTATTGCATAGGATGAGCTTCAGCTGCAGTATTGGTCAGGCTGATGAAGAATGGCTGAGCAGAAGTTGTCTAATAGGTGAGACACATACACCTCTGGAGTCCCCTGCTAACCGCTCCCACTCAGTCATTGTTTGAGAGGTGCCTGGGAAGACCATAGCCTTGGTAGCTCACAGCAAGTCTGTCAAGAAAGGACTTGTGTGGTGCACCTCTATGGCTACCGCACAGACTTTGACTTTTGATTATGTTGCTAAGCAAGATTTGTTAAAAGTCTCCATTTTTCTTCCAAAGAGTGAGGTTGCACTGATCAGAGAATGTGTAACACCTACAAATCTTCTTGCTAAAGCCTTTTTGCTTACAAAGCTACTCTCCTGATTTTTGTTTGTGTATGTGTTTTTACAGTAATAGAAGAAAGACATTTCCTTTTGTGTTGCAAATTAGGTGAAGAAAATTTGTGATTATGTCACTCTGAGACCACAATTTCTGTTCCAGAATGTTAATAAAAGGGGTCAGAAAACATACACACACACACACACACACACACACACACACACATACCACATACCGCATACACATTTTTCTATAATATTGCCTATTACTTCCACAGGGCATTGACTGCAGTTTGCTGCAATTGCCTTTTTTGTTCCTAGTCCATCACCAACCTTCAACTCCAGCTTGCAGGATCTTTTCAGATGTTTGATTGATCATGGAAATAGCTGATTTTTGTGTCATTTTATTTGGACAACTGTAACGCAATAGTGAAACACTTTGACCACGTTCAGTCTCTCTTGGCATCTTGACTTTGGCAGGTCTAGCATCACGTGAGAAGCCATCTGTCTTTTGTGCTTGCTTCTTAAGAAGAAAACATGGTTCTCCTCTTACATGGCTGATTGCACTGGAGCCTTGTGGGTTCCTCAGGAAATCATATGCACATACTCAAAACAGAAATCTGTGATCCCCGCAAGCAGCCAGGGCATGTTGTCCAAAGAATTAACACAATCTGTTCTCTTACTTACAAAGAAGACCACCACTTAGAGTCAACATCTGGTGTTTGAACACCGTCACTTCTGGACAATAAGGAGCTACCCTGGGCTGTGGATGTAAGAAAATATGGGATGCTGAGCAGTTCTGGGTGAACTTTCTTAAAACTCAACTGCCATCAGTAAGACAGGGGTGAAAGACAGATACTGTGTCTATTGGTTTGCTCACTTATTTTGTGTGTGTGAATGTTGTGTGTGTAATTCTGAGAAAGTGATTCTAGCATTAAAACTCACAGTGATAGTCAGCTTCAGGAAATTAGGAAGGAAGAGAATACATTTTGCCAACAAGTTCATGGCATTTAAAAAAATCCCATCACATTATCAGGCATGCTCCTTTGGGGAACAACACACAGAGGTAGTTTATAAGAAAAATCCAAGCCTTATAGATTTCATGGCCAGATAGCTGAGAATGCACGGAGCTTCTTATATTATTATTTTTCCAGAGGAGTTGACATATTTACTTTATCAGGAATTGATTTGGGGGGAAAGACAAGCTATCACATTATGCCTTATTAATGTCAGAAGAGTTATCATACACAAACACTCAGTAATGACTTTAAAAAGTGATTGTGAACTAGTTCATTTCTTGATGCAGCACACACTACAGTAATAATCCAAATTGCCTGTGACTTATGAGGTATATTTGGCAACAACCACTAGTTTCCACTGTAGTGTGAAATTAACACCACAGACTGTAGCTGTGGCATTTATTGAGCACAAGGGAACTGATTATAGCCTCATAAATTCAAAGGCAACCTCTGCTATTACTTAATTAGAATCAGTATCTATGCATAAATTTCAGTAGCAATAACTAGTACTGTTAAAGTTTTGTCAGTTTCCTTATTATACAATAACCCCTTATTTTTCCTCATAATCCTGTAATTTAGGGAGGTTATAAGTTGTCTGTAAAAATTGTTCAGAGAAGAAAAATGGCCCATGATATCTTGGAGGCCAATAGTGTTTTGTTTCTGAGTAAACTTTCCAAATATAAATCTTGTGCTGTTGCTTTTTTCCCCTTAGGAATACAACTGCTAAATCCCTATTCCACCCCAAGTAATAAATTGTTTTGGCTATGTACACATGTTTTTAGAGTAGAAAACTTAATCTTAAAATGAGTGTTATCTTGACACATTTTTTTCCAGGATCTTTGTTTATTTTTCAAATTATTGCAAACCAAACTATGTCCACACACCGTATACACATTCTCTTAATGAACATTAGACTATTTCCCTTCAAATTCATTTTTATTCTTTCCTGGTATGCATATAATACTTTTACATATTTGAAAAACATGCATGTGTTTTCTTTTGGATGCAACTTTTAAAAACTTTTTGGCTTAATATTTTCTCATATACACATGAGCCTCATCGACACAGCTCACATATGGCTCAATATTCTATCAGATTAATCCTCTAAAATACTTCAAATGATAAAAATAATTAGAGTCAAATGATGTCTTCTCATGATGCAAATGCATATTCTGGACAAAAAGGTAATTTTTAGCCACAGGAAGAGCCTAATGTGATAAATCATCAGGGAAATAGTTGATCAAAAATGTGGAACAAGTCCATGAAATAAAATGAATCCATTAAAATTTTGGCATCATACTATGCTTTTAAATATCATTTGGCTAAATTAACAATTTTTCAACTGGATGTTTTTTCTACTATGTAGATGCTACCTAATTCATTTACAGAGTTAGAACCACATCGTTTACAAAATGAGAAATTGGATTTAAAGAGGCAGAATTGCTTGCTTTCTGCTTTCAATTACAGTCACTAATCTATTTTGCCCCCAGATGGAGATTGTCTAATCTTTAACAATATAATATTTTTTAAATCACATTTTCAAATTTGTGTCTAAGCTGTTTTTTAAAATACATCGGACTGATCATTTGAAATGTTGGATACACTATTTGCTAATATTAAATTATCATTGTTGTTGCTAGTATCCACTCTAAAAAGTGCTTTTGTAGCCTGCCTTTCATTGGTTGTTGTTAAGGTATTGGTGTATTCATTATAGAAGCAAAAAGTGAACAAACATTTTCTTTTTCTCCACACCAAGAAATAATTGTTATTAGCTATTGTCAAACCTGAATTTGACTGTCACCAGGAATGGATTGTATAATACTTTGTTTTAAAGTAAATTTTAGGGGTAGATTTTAAAACAAAAAAAAATACAGCTTTTAATATCATCATCCATCTGCTTTGCTATACAGAGTATCTGCTTGACCCTAAAACTTGAGTTGCAGGCTGAGCAACTCACAGACCATATAGATGACAATCAGCAGAAATAGGTTTCTGGACATCACTGCATATAGATGCCTGGCCTTGTGAATTCAACTGCCTAAATGACAGAATTGGGTTGGCACTATTTAATCCCATCAAATACTTATAAACTGTTACGATGATGAGGAGGTTATGGCTGGACAACAGCAGCTGCAAAGGTGTGTGAGGGTATGAAAATGAGGAGAAATTACCGCAGACAAGCTCAACTTATACAGAGGTAGGCAAAATATGGAATCTTGCCTATATGCAATGATTTCTGAGCTTCTCATATGACCCTGAAAACTAAAAAGAAGGAAAAGAGCTTTCTTGTTTTATATTTTATGTTAGAGGTCATTATTTAAGATACCAAAGGACAATTCCAAACAATGATGAAAAGGGTATATTGTAAGAAATTCAGGCCATATTTGTCTTAGAAGAAAACTTAAAAAGTAATTTAACACAACCTCCCAGTGGATAACTATTTGTGTGTGTGTTGTGTTTGTGGTATATGTGTTGGCTGGGGGAGGGTGGTGAGCAGGTATATCAACATAAACTTGCAACCACAACATTACCTCATGTTTCCTCCTTCCTCCAAATCTTGTGGTGGCCCTGAAATATGTGTGAAGATGTAAATGGCAGAATCCTAGAAATGAGACAACAGGAACATGGAGAGGTGAGTTTGTGAAGGACTTGAGAAGAGAGAAAACAAGATTGTGAAGAAATTCCTTGCAGAGTTAAACCTTGGAAAGAGATTGGAAAAAAAGATATCTCTAAGATTTACAGCATGGTGTGCTTTCTAACTTCAAGGAACTGCCTGAAAAGATTTGCCTCCTGGAATGACTGGTTTTGAGTTGAATTTGTACTTCTGTTGGGTATATCAGCAATTGAGCTGGGTTGCAAGGGATGCATGCAGGTTTATAATTTAGAATGAATGGGCTTAGGATCCTTGTGCATATTTTAACAGAAAGACACATTTAAAAAGAGTATGACGACACAGCATTCTGAAAGCAACAGTCAATTTTGGATTTACAGTGGGATTGTCCATTATAATAAACAAAAATATAGACTGTTAAGCTAAACCTGAATTTCAGACAAAGAGTAAAATTTTTAGTGTGCCTAAAATAATAATTTTAGCATGTATTGTATTGCATGGGACACACACTAAAAATTTTGTCATTTGTCTGAAATTCAAATTTAGCAGAACACTGTATAGTTTTGTTAATTTCCACACTCTTACTGGGGGACAGAGTTGAAGCTACATGGGCAGTGGGAGAAATGGGTGTTGTTTTCTCTATTTCTGAAATCAGAACTTATTTCTGGCAGTGTTGCCAATAGTCCTTCTGTTTTTCTTTTAAATAGAATTTCTAGTAGAGAATATGAATGTTTGTTTACTAAGTACTGGATGTTTAGTAAGATGGTAAGCATGTTAATATGAAATGATGAAAGCCTGCCTGCATACAATTTAAGAGAATAAAAATCTATTTCTTCAAAAAGTTATTTAATACAGTTTATCACCAAGACCCATAAAAGCTGCAAATGACTTTCTATAAAGGAGAAATTCTATGATGTGCCTTTGTGAATTTGCCTAAGTATATATCTGCATTTAGTGAATTCCTACATCTACAATAAATTAGGTGGATTGGTTATCATGTCGACTTTCATGTGCTATACCAGAGACTTTTAAAATATTTTCTTTTAAAAAATAAGCCAATTACACAGTAAACATAAACAAATATTGCTGCAGAAAATAGGGAAATTTGTATGTTTCTAAGTAAGTACATGGAATAATATTAACCAACTATAATCAACATAACCCTTTTGACACCTTATTACCAGAGATGTGACTTATGGAAAATGAACTATTAAAAGATAATGCCTTTGTTCTCTTGTTTCAAGAATTACATTGAGTTCCTATTCATTAAATAACCACAAAGAGTATCTAGCTTTGTTCCATGAGGTTTAAGTGTCTTTTAGGTGAGAATAGTGTTTTTAGGAGCACTTGATCCATGCATTTCTACATATCTAAGACATTTTTCTCATGAAGCTTCAACCCTAAAAATATTTTAAAGTGGATGATAATGCTCACTTTAAATTAAGGATGAAAATTTTATTTCACCATAAGCAAATGTCATATATATGATGTTGTTAGAGATAGCGAGTCAATTTTCACTATCAGACCAAATCTCACTACCTTTTACCAAATCCACGTCCCCATGCTTTTCTTCTCCCCTCCCTCCCTCTCTCCCTCCCTTCCCCTTTGTCCCTCCCTTGCCCTCCTTCCTTCCTTCCTTCCTTCCTTCCTTCCTTCCTTCCTTCCTTCCTTCCTTCTTTCCTTCCTTCCTTCCTTCCTTCCTTCTTTCCTTCCTTCCTTCCTTCTTTCCTTCCTTTCATTGTTGTGCTGGGAAATGAGCCCAGGGCCTCGTGCTTGCTAGGCAATCACTCTACTGTACTAAGCTGTACTTCCAGTCCTTTTTATGTCTCCATGTCCTGAAAACTCATCTGACATTTAATCATTGTTAGAGTATATTTGCTAAAAGAGTAATAATGATGGTGGTGGTGGTGATGGTGTGTGGATGAAAGTGATGCTATCAATAGCAGATACTATTTTGGTCTTCCTAGCATCCCTTCATAATCATTCTTTGGCAACTGTACCTCTTTTCCTTTGGGAACTGCTGTCCCCTCTCCATATTTTAATGCATGTACAATCACAGTGTGTAGCACACTCCCATACAAAAGAATATACTTTTCAGAGATTAGCTCACCAACGGTCCAGTGTCTCAGATCAGACCATACCTAGTTTAGGAAAGTATGCCTTTGTGAATTTGTCTTCAAAAATTCTGAGACACACTTCATAGGCACTCAGAGAAAAAATTTACAGAGATACATTATGTGAACAGTGTTCCTAAAGTGATTTTTAAAGAGATATTTTCTTTCCTGTTGGTTCCTAAGAGGCTTTAAGCATTATATTCCTATGGGAATCAGTAGAGATCATTGAGGAGGGATTTTCATAATATTTAACATGTAGTAAGTCCAGAATCCACTAATGAGATTATCAATCTTCTAGGAGGGGGAGATGAGAGGAATCAGTGGAATTGGTGGATAACCAGTGCAGAGGAAATGTGGATGGGAAAGGTAGGGCAATGGCCCTTTGTCAACTAGTAAAGTAGTACAGTTGTCCCTTGTTATTTGCAGGTTCCCAGATTCCCTACAGATACCAAAATCTGTACATGCTCAAATCCCTTATATAAAATGGTGTAGTATTTGCATATAACATACACACACTCTCTTATATACTTTAAATCATTACTGGATTGCTTATAATTCCTAATACTATGTAAATAGTTGCCACATGTATTGCTTAAGTAATAATGACAAGAAGAGGAAGTGTAAAAGTTTAGTGTAGGTATGATTTTTTAAAAATGGTTTCAACTGTGGTTGGTTAAATCTATGGAAGTGAAACTTATAGTACAGAGGCATGACTGTACTTCAATATTTTAGCAACCAATAAGACCATCTTGGATGCTTGCCTGATGAAAAGAAACTCTGATTTCACCTCTTTGCTTTTAAGAGCTGACAAGCAGCAACCACTTTTCACTAGAGACCCCCAATTCCTGCTACCAGGCCTCTTGGGAGTGTGGTTTAGCCCAGGTAGAACAGAAGAGGCTGGAATCCAGACATACAATGATCCAAATGTGGCAAAAGTAGGTTCTTAACATTTTCTACACATGAAGGCATTTCTCTGATGTTTGTTCTCATTAATCTTGCTTTTTTTCTTTTTTGCTCAGAGTAGCTGCCTCCCCATATTTCAGCAGGGGCTGCAATTGAACAAAAAGCTCCTGCCAGATGCTCATACATATCTCTGCATGTGTGCTTGAAAGGAAACCCTTTCAGAGGGAGCAGTCCATGCCAGGCCAAGATGTGGGGGGAGAAAATGAAGTCTGGAAGATTGAAATAAAAGATAGAGGCAGACACAGGTATCAGGGGAGAGAGTCAGGATGCAGATACGTCAGTTGGAGTCAGGCACAAAAGCAGAAGGTCATGCCCAAATGCCTAGAAAACTCCATAATGTATAGCATCTTGGACTTCTAGAGAAAGCAGGATCCAGGATGCAGAACAGTTTGTAGAAACCAGATCTACAGGCCTTTAGTGGAAACAAGTAGGTAGACGTTGTACCAGAGTCAAGGTATTTTATGAGCTGAGTTGCAGACGACTTAGTATATCAGCCCCAAGGCACTTAAGTTCTTTATATTCATATAGGTCTTGCCTAAAGAAAAATGGATGAGACTGAGTTGCCTTAGAGTGGATTGAAATGGATTGGACTAGACTGAATTGAATTGATCTCCAGTGGCTGAATCTAGTCTGGGTGAGGACACAGGCAGTTCCCAATAACCACAACCCGAGAGTCAGAGAAGAAAAATCACATAACTTTCCACACTCTGAGAACAGGTTGGAAGGAGAAAAAGAAAACATTTGATTTCTTAATCACAAGATTTGGCTCCAAGCATCTTGTATTTAATGTCCAAAAATAGTATCTAGTCTGCCAACTTTCTGTTTTGCACAACTGCCCAAATGGGTTACAGCTGTTCAATTGAAAAGCTCCTAATTCTAAACCAACTACATATCTCAGACTTGTGACGTGAATACCATCGGACCCATCACGTTCTTTTATGGAGGAATCTCGGAATCCAGATCCTCTTTGCAAGGTTGATTCTTCTTTCATAAGCCATAGTTGTGTAAGTCCCTAAATTCACCCTATTACTACCCAGGTAACTCATAGTAAAACCTTTTATGGCTTCCACTTCTAGTGGCTAGAGATCATTTACCCCAGGACCTCAAAATATGTTTACACAAATGCAGTGTATCCAGAAATAAGTCAGTGTTAAAAAGAAAAATAGTGAAAAAGAGTTTTCTTGTTTGGTAATGAATAGTTTTTACATTTCTTTTTTTTTTGCAAGGGAGAACTGGGATTTGAACTCAGGGCCTTACTCTTGTTAGGCAGATACTCTACTACTTGAGCTATGCCACAAGTCCTTTTTGCTTTAGTTATTTTTTGAATAAGGTCTCGTTTTTACCCCCTGGGTCAGCCTGGCTGGTGATCCTCCTATTAATGCTTCCTATAGCTGGGATAGTGGGCATGTGCCACCACAACCAGCTTTTATTGATTGAAATGGGGGTCTCACAAACTTTTTGCTTGAGCTGGCCTTGAGCCATGATCCTCCCTATCTCTACCTCTTGAGTAGCTAGGATTACGCTGTGCCTGGCTGCATTTCTTCCTTTATTGTTTGTCTTTGTACCTAGACACAGAAATCTTCTGAAACTTCTTTACAAATCTTAAGAATCTGAGATGACTATATGTCAAATCTCTATCCTGTGACTGTTATAGCTCAACTGGAAATGAGGCATGAAATTATGCCAGTCACACAGAACCAAATATAGAAGGAAAGAAGGCATATGCAGAGCAAGGCCTTTAGAAAGTCCGGTTTTGAGGTCAAGCACTGAAGGATTTCTGTTGGAAGGATCCTCTGCACTAGAATGCAGGAGGAATTTGTCTCTAGAAGACTTGGAAGTCCATTCCAGTAGCCTGGTAGAAAAATGAAGTTAAAATTCAAAAAGAGCTCAGATAGATAGCAATGCCAGTACTGCAGTATCGTTTGGATAGCATCAGCATCCAGTTCTATGTATGGATTCAGAATGCTAGTCATCTTTCCAAAAGAGAATTGGCCATGCTAGGAAGGCCAAATGTCCCTACAGACACTTCTAAACTCAGAGCAGGATTCTAATTCAAATTAGCATAGAAAGCAAGAGAGAAAACCATGAGAGGAAGAAGCCAGGGACAAGGTCCTAGCATGGTCACTGGTGCCCAACTTAAAGAATAAATAAGCGAGGTTAGCATACAAAAATCTGTCTAGCATCTGGTTAGCATCATAAGAGACTGGATCCTGGCAACGTTCAGATTCCACAAGGGGAGGGCCAAGGTTGTTCTTAATTAGGATCATGAGAACAATTGGTCCTTCAGATCTTAAGCAAATGGAGAAGTAAGAGGTGGTGGAACAAGACAGGTGCAGAAACTTGGCTTGTTCCAAGTACTGTTATGTAGAACAACATCAATCAAGAAACAAATATTAAAGAAATTGTGAATTTCAGTACTTAATAGTGTGTGCCTTTTCAGTCAGTGATTCTCAAAGGTTAATGTGCACATGAATTGTCTGGGGTTCTTACTGACTTGCAGGTTCTGATTCAGTAGGTCTGGGAATGACTTGAGGTGTCCTAATTCTAACAAGTTTCTAGGCGACACTGTTGCCTTAGACAGACTTGTCCTTGGTCCTTGGACAGACTGAGTAGCAAGGGTCTAGAGGACTGTCTCTCAACTGTTGCTGCACATTCGCTTTAAACAATGCTTGTTCCTGGGTTGTTACCAAGACTGATTTAATTGCTCTTGCTTGAGCTTTGGTTTCTGGTTTTTTTTTAAAGCTCACCCAGCTGATTCCTCATTTAGGGCCACTTCCATTGGCACTCCAATGGATTTTAGGACAATTTTTTTGTTGTATTTCTTTTATTTTTAACTCTACCACCAAGTTCCAAGGAATAAGTGTTTGCAGTCCTAGGCACACTGGGTATTTCCTCAATCATGTTGCAAGTGATAAATCTTGTAAATATTGTGAACCTCAGAAATTTTTGTTTTGCTTTTAACTTTTTTTACTATAAAATATCTTTCAAAATATGTGTTTATAGTAATAGGTAGGTTAGAAATTTTTATTTTAGGGCTGGAGGCATGGCTCAAGTGATAGAGCACTTGTCTAGCAAGGGTGAGGTTCTGAGTTCAAACCCCAGTACTACCCAAATAAAACATTATATTGTCTTTTATATTTAAAAAATATTTCTCATCTCAGCAGCCTTCTCGCAGTCCTCTTCCATTGTGTTCATTTACTTGTGTCACTTGGATTCTTCCCTAATGATGTGTTTGTACTCTCATTACCCTTACAGGCAAAAGCCAATCTCAATAGTACATTCTTAAGAGGTTGATGTCTTATTTAAATCCACATATTTCTCTTCTTAGAGAGAGAGGGCAAACAAGGATAGCTATCAGTTGCAAGATGTGCGGAACACATAGATAATCTAGCACTCTATTTGGGAAAATCATTTGTATGAAGAAGATCCAGTAACTGTCTTTCCACTTACATCATCCATTCTCTTAAATCTTGCTCCTTCCCAACCTCTCTGCCTGTCCACTCCCATTTCACCCCTATTTTCTATCATGCTAGAACATAAGGTTTACATCAATTAAAAGGTTGGCTTATGAAGAACTTGAATGTCTATTAAGCTGACTTTTTCCCACTTACTGTCATTCTGCAGCATTCCAGGAACTATTTCATCCTAGGCACCATTCCTACAATTGGAAGGGACTGCCACTAGGACCCTGGTTATGTCCTTGGAGTGTGAACAGCTCAGTGTCTCCTAAGAAGAGATGAGTCAAATATGCATGTGCTTTGTTTCACAAATTTTTAAAGTAAAATTTAATATAAGGATAGAAAGTTTTTTCTCAGAGAACCTGATAGCAGTGTTTTTCAGTCTGAAGATCATTACTCATTAGTGAGTGGTTAAATAAATTTGATGATTGTTTACCAACAATATAAGCAGGAAGAAGACAAAATATAGGAGAATATCCTACATTGTAAGGAAATTCCTTTTTTAAATGGATCTCCTATTTCAGTTATATACATATGTGTATGTCATGTTTGAAAAGATCAAAAGCCACCACCTTAGAGCCATCATCTACCAGTCCACTTTTATTCAGAATCTTTCCAAAAACTATTACAACTCAGTGAAAATTTATTATGATTTTATGATCTTCACATAAGAATTCTGCCTGCTTTTTTGGCATAAAAAAGAAATCTGCATTTATATTTTTTCTTGTTACTCTAACAGACTAAATCTTCAAGTTTCCATTTCTAATCAGATTGAAACATTGGATTTTATTTGCTTTTATTCAGTGTCTCCTTATTGTCTACTGATCTTTCAAAGCATAGAGCTTTTCTCTTCTGCAGCTTATTTTTCCCCAATCACTTCAAGACCTCCTTTAAAGGTTTTTGAAGCTGTTGTTTCCTTTATAGGAGAGACAAAATTAGAGATTCTTAAAAATCAAAGAACCAAAAAGAACAGATATCTAATAGCTCAGCACTGTTGTGGACTGCTGTTCCCTCCAGGGGTTCACAAAGGCTTCTGGAGGGTTTGGATGATATGAGGGAATCACTTTGTTTTGTTTTGTTTTGTTTTTTGTGATACTGGTGTTTGAACTCAGGGCCTCGTACTTCATAGGTAAGCACACTACCATTTGAGCTGTACCCCCAGCCCAGGTAATCAGTTTGGATTTGCAACTTTCACTTATTTCTTTTCTAAAACTGATTGAATTGAGAGCACATAACAGTCAAGCCATTCCTTTCACAATTGAGTTCTTCCTCTTTACAAAAGGTGCCGTAACTCCCAGAGCATTTGAATAGGGTGCACTGTTTCAAGGTATGAAAACCCAGAAGTCACCCAATGACTTTCAAACATTGATGTGAGTGTTGCTAGTGACCTTAATTTCTGGGTAACAAATTCACGAGAAGATCAAGTGATTTCCAAGTCATACTTCAAAAATGGTGTAAGAGCAAAACTACATTGTCATATTCTAGAAAATTAAAAATAATTTTTTTAAATGCACAATTATTTTATATAACATATAAATGATAAATATATACTGTATAGTATATCTACTGACTAGTGAACTCCCACTGATTACATCTACAGACATGAAAAACTAGAATAGAAAAGATATTGAACCCTGTCTCATTTTGAAATAAGAAATGTATAGTAATACTAATGTGAATTAATCAGGAAAAATGGCCATGTGCATATCATTAAACAATTTATTTCCAATAAATGTTTACATTTTACATTTAATACTTTAAAAATTTGTAACATGTAAGTAAGTGTCACTAATGATTATAATGATGAAGCAATAAATATTAAATCCCTAGAGCCTTACAGTTACAGGACGCAAATTTAAATTTTAATTTTAATATTTTTTATACAGATAACTGATAAAAGGTAGTTAATTAAAGACTTTCCAATATGAATATAAATGACATTAAGATAAAATTCAGAGTGGGAAGTGCAATGAAAATACATCATGAAAGAGAGCTTTCTCGTGTGTTTCTAAAAAATATGAATTCATATGGTATTTAGATTGCATTGGATATGTTTTAAACAGATTGTAGCTTTAATTTTACATACAAGTATTGTTGTTCTTTGCAATTATTTAATCTTTTGTCCAAAAAAATTAGAAACTTAAAGGCTAGGCATAGTGGCTAATGTCTGTAATCCCAGCTACTTTGGAGGCAGAGACTTGAATTGTAGTTCAAGACTGGCCAGGGCAAAAAATTAGTCAGACCCCATCTCAATCAATAAGCCAAACATGATGATTCATGCCTGTAATACCAGTTATGTGGGAGTCCAAGGTAAGCCTCAGACAAAAAATCATGCCCTTATCCAAAAAATTACTAAAGCAAAAAAGAGCTGGGAGCATGGCTCAAGTGGAAGAACTCCTGCCTATCAAACTCCAGTCAAACTCCATTCCCAACCCCAAAAAGCAAAGATATTTAAAATTAAAAATATTACTTTTGGAAAATAAATTTTCAATTTTTAAAGAATGTACATGCAAAAAGTGTTTAAGGTTACTGACCTAACCCTCTGATGGCCTATGTTGCCAGGAATTTGTGAGCACATCACAATATAAGAATATTTATCTCTTCTTCAAGAAAATCCTTTCATGAATCTTCTGCTCCAAAATTCCCTAGGAGTATATCACACTTACACAGCCTCTCACCACCCAGCTGATCTCAGTCTGCATGCTTTAGACTGGTTGGAATAGGAACCATCATCACTGCCTAGCACAAGCAGCCCAGGTCAGCTCCATAGTCACTTCATAATCAGGGGGAAGTTCCCAGCTGGAGACTGTTAACTGTGGAATGTCTGGTATCACAACTCCTTCACTAATAATTCTTGGTAACTAGGTACTCTCTTTTGGGGGAGAATATGGACCATCATCTGTAAATAAAATGCAAACAATGGTGTGAAAATTAAAATCAGAATTCATTCTCTTGTTTAAGATATTGCACTGAGCACAGATATGACTTCTTTCACAGAGTCCTTAAAATGATGGCACAGATACACAAAGGCATTTTTCCTAAAAATGCAGAAAGTGTAAGTGTCCATGGGGAGCATCAGTGGATGAGAGCTTTCAAACCTTTCTGAAGAAGCAGAGAAAGCTACAGTTTTAAAGGGTTGTTCAGCCAAACACAGAGCCAAGCACCATCCCAAAGAGGCTGTGGATTCAAAAGTGAAATATGGCACCAAAAAAGGGAGGATTTCATAGAAAATCCTAATCTGTGTGATGAACTGTTATTTTTTTACTTTTTCTCCAGGGAAAAATAAATAAAAGATATTTCTTTAAGCAATATGTTAAATAATTTTTAAAATATTTTGATATTTAAATCAGGAACATTTTTATTGACAGCTCAGGATTAAAACAGATAAATTTCATACAGAAATAAAACAACAAGAGTGTAAAATTGTCATGGGCAGGTTAATACTCTTCACCCTTATCCTCTCCATCAGCACTCTCTGCTCCTCATAATCCTTCTCCAAGGCAGCCATGTCCTCATAGGCCTTAGAAAACCCTTCTTCTTCCATCCCCTCACCCATGGACCCGTAAATAAAGGCATGGTTGGCATACATCAGGTTAAACTTGTGGTCCAGGTTATCCCAGGTCTCAGTGACAGCTATGGAGTTGCTTAGTATGTACACAGCTTGCTGTACTTTGTCCAGGTCTCCACCAGGTACCACAGTGGTAGGCTGGGAATTGATGCCAATGTTGAAGCCAGTGGGGCACCAATCCACAAGCTAGGTGGTATACTTGTTCTTGATGGTGGCAATGGCAACATTAACATCTTTGGGAACCACATCACCCTGGTACAATAGGCAATAAGCCATGTATTTACCATTGCGAGGATCACATTTCACCATCTGATTGGCTGGCTCAAAGCAAATATTGATGATCTCTGCTACAGTAAGCTGCTCATGGTAGACTTTCTCAGTATAGATGACAGAGGCATATGTGGCCAGAGAGAAGTAGATGCAGGGATAGGGAACCAGGTTGGTCTGGAATTAATTCAGGCCTCAATCAAATCTGAGATAAGCAGTGATGGAAGTCACAATCTGACTATTAAGGTTAGTGAAGGTGGGACATTCCATATAGAAGTTTTTATGACAGATGCCAGATATGGCCTCATTGTCTACCATGAAGGCACAGTCAGAGTGTTCCAGTTTGGTGTGAGTGGTGATAATGGAGTTGTAGGGCTCAGCTACAGCTGTGGAAATCTGAAGGGCTTGAGTAAATGGAGAACTCCAGCTTAGATTTCTTGCCACAATCAACAGAGAAATGTTCCATCAGCAGGGAGGTGAATGCAGAGCCAGTTCCCCCACCAAAGCTATGGAAGCCCTGAAGACTTGTGCACTGGTCAGCCATCTTGCAAATTTGGCCAAGATGAGGTCAATGATCTCTTTGCCAATGGTGTCATGCCCACAGGCATAGTTATTGGCAGCATCTTCCTTCCCTCTGATGAACTGCTCAGGGTTGAAGAGCTGATAGTAGGTGCCTGTGTGAACTTAGCCAATGACCATGAGTTCCAGGTCTACAAACACTGCTCTGGCACATGCTTGCCAATGCCTGTCTCACTGAAGATGTTGAAGGTGTCATTTTTTCCCTCAATGGTCTTGTCACTTGGCATCTGTCTATTGTGCTGAATGTCATGTTCCAAGCAGTAGAGCTCCCAGAAGGCATTGCCAATCTGGATGCCAGCCTGGCCAATGTGTATGGAAATGCTCTCATGCATGTTGGGGACATGAGGGTTTCAGTGGCAGAGGAGGAGGAAGAGAGTGGGACAGCAACAAGGATCTCTCACTGAAAGATTACCAAGGAGTCTGAGGCAGAAGCAAAATCTGTCAAATAAATTTTTGTAGATTTTTTCTCTTGATCTTGGAATTATTTCTTTTTATTATAGTCAACTCTTCCAAAGTAAGGAAGGTTTTTCCTTAAACACATTTTAGTTGGGTTGTTGACATGTCATGCTGCAAACTTTAGGCAAGCTTGATGATATTTTGTTATCTGTTCTCACTTAAGAATGTGGTGATAGAAGGGCTGAGAAGAGGCTCAGGGAAAGGGATGGGGATTGAAAACTAGAAGGTTTTGCTTTAGCTTGAATGGATAAAAAAGAGTCACTATGACATCTGGATACCCTGGATTTTAGAGTAAGGAAATTTGCCGTTGGGTCTTATTAACTGGTTTTGGAAGGCAAATTGTGGAATACTGAATGAAGAAATAAAGGAACTTAAAATGTAAAAATGACAATAAGAATTTATCTAGGGTCTAGCTGTCTAATAGAAGTTATAGAAAGACAGCTTAGAGAAAATTGAAGGGGGATTTCAAAAAACAGAAAACAATTTTCTAAGCCAAAGAGCATGGATGTGAATCTTGAATGGGCCCTTTGAGGGCCACTTAAATGAAAGGGAATAGACATGACACAGTGAAATTTCAAAGGCCAGGATAAACAAGGAGATCCTAAAAGCTTTCAGGTCATGTACCAAAAAACCTAAAATAATATAATAGAGGCCTCCAGTGTTTCAGTAACAACTTAATGACAGAAAACTGAAAAGTGCTGGACAAGTCCTAAGAGGACTATATTTAGCCAACCCATCAATTCTTTGTGAAGGCCGAATAAAAATATTTCAAGAAGTAGAAGACTCAGAATTCTTACATCCCAAATTTGAAGACGCTCCCAGAAAAATAAAGGGTGTGTTAATAAATTTTTCATTACTGTAACAAAGTATCTGAGATAATCAAATTATAAAGAGGAAAGCTTATTTTGGTTCATGGTTTTGGAGGTTTCAGTCCATGGTCAGTTGGACCTATTCCTTTTGGGCCTGTGGTGAGGCAGCACATTGTGGCAGGATCAGGTGGTAGAGGAAGCTTGTTCACCTCATGGCAAGAACAAGCATGAAAGAGCAAGAGACTAGTATCTCACAATCCTTTTCAAGGGTGTGCCTCCAACAACCTAAAACCTCCCTCTAGAATCCACCTCTTACAGATTTCTACCACCTTCCAATAGCACCAAGCTAAGGACCAAGTTTTTAACACATGGGCCTTTGGGGGACTTGTGAGATCCAAACTATGTTTGGGAGCAAACCCAGAAAAAAGGAAAACATGAGATCCAGGAAAATGACAAATCCAACTCAAGATAGCAGAGTAGGGAAGTCCTGTGATGACAATTTTGCAACAAGAATAGAGCACAACTCAAGTCCTGGGAGATATCTGTGGGGAAAGGGAGAGAAAATTGACAGGTATCCAGTAGTTCTCAACCTTTCTCACATCCTGGCATGAATAAAAAAGGTAATCTTTGCCCACCATACTCAGCTAAGTGGAGAAGGTGACCTGCCTCTATGCTCTGTGAAAAGTAGGTCTCCAAACTCTAAGGTACCAAGAACTTGGCTGATCTGGAACCTCTTCACTCTGAATAATACAATGTGATTAAAACTCGGAATACCTTGATAATATGATAAAGGCAACTAGTGATTTATTTTTTAAAAAGAGAAAGTCCAATCAAATTTCTAACAGAAACAATTTCTTTGGAGCGATAATGATTCATGGAGGAAAGAAATGTTATCTGGACACGCTGCAGCAGAAAATATTTACATAGTCATTTTGATGTTATGGCTCATTGATTTTCACCTTTCAGAATCAAGGGGAAAAGTATAAATGTAAATATCTTTACTAGTGATAATATTAAAAGGAAACTAAAGCTGATGAAGTTGGGCAATAAAAAGAGGATGAGGCTACGTGGATGGAGGATTAATGACTTTATCTTATGAATTCTGGAGCCAAGAGATAGTGTGTGTGAAGTGAGAGTCTTCCTGCAGATTTCTGCCATCTACCTTTAGCTACTGAGTCCTTAAAGAAGTGGAGTATTAAGTCTTTAACCTCTAGATGTCCTTGGAAGAAGAAGAAACTTGAAAAGGATAAGTACAACCTCCAAGGCACCAAAAGGGTAGAGAAGTTAAAAACAACTGAAAATAAGATTGGAAAACTCCCTAAAAGGGAAAATGTATGGATTTCATATTTCTCTTGCCAACTGGCTATTGTGCATTCAATAACTTCTAAGTGATGAGAAAGACAGAGGAATAGAAGGATGGCAGTTTATTAAATAAGAAACAAGTTTTAAAATCCTACTTGTAGTTTCATTTCACGCAGAGACCATATAAGTAGGAGAGAGGTAGGAGAGAAGAGTAATGATATAAAACAACTAAATCCTCATACCCTCATGATTCATGGCAGGAGGTCAATGAACAATGTCAAAATATGATATTTCAAGAAAGTGCACCATCAGCATATAATTTAGACAAATGGGAGTCGCCACTAGAAGAAGTAAAAATAGAAGAAGTTTACTACAGCTACAGAGTGGCTGGCTATGTGCTTAATAGCCATTGGCTGAAAGAATAAATTTGTTGGATAGTGTGCAGGAATGAAGGAGGGAATGAGGGAGTTAGATGCTGTTGTTTACATTCATTAAATGACTGCAGCAGTTCCATTTGCCTCTCTTTCCTTACTAGTAAAATCTAGATTTCTACTCCTCAGAGAAAGTGGTTGTATCTCCAACCAAGAGGAGAATCTGATTAGTTTATTGAACTGTGTAATCCTATATGCCCAGCCAGTGATTGCATTAGAGGGAGTCTAATAAGGAGTGAACCCAGGAGTCTGGGAAGGCTGCTTCTC
Organism: Castor canadensis; assembly: GCF_047511655.1. Classification (NCBI taxonomy): domain Eukaryota; kingdom Metazoa; phylum Chordata; class Mammalia; order Rodentia; family Castoridae; genus Castor; species Castor canadensis. The sequence goes on along the minus strand of NC_133398.1, from coordinate 78,574,459 downwards.
TCTTCTTTCTCTAAAAATTGACAGGTCTGAATTTATCCCAGGACTGATAATAATTATCTCACAATCAGAAGGAAGCTAGATTGAGGAACTAACCAATACTCACAGAATATCAGGACATGGAAGAACCCAAGTCCTTAATGGTACCATTGAGTTCTCAATTAAACAATCCTATCTCAGCACAGAGATTTGTGAGATATTAAAATTTTCTTTTTGCTCCAGTTCATTGAATTGGGGGCTTATTATTTGTTCTCAAAGCATAACAACAGATAAAAAGTCCTTTTGGGACTTTCTTAAATCAATAAACATGCCTATGCTAACATTTGTGAAAAATTTAAAAATTAAACAAAGCAACACCTAATTTCACCCTATTTGAGTAGAAGAGTCTATAAAAAAAGAGTATAAAACATCTATACTTAAATTATTGTCTCCTCTAAATTGTACTGGATGGGTTTAAGACACAGTTATCCTCTCCTGTATTGCTGCTTTGAGTTTTGTCTTCTAAGGAAATTTTTGCTAAATCTCATTCCTCCAGGCTGATAACCTCAGAAATGTCACCAGATAAACTCTTAATAAAAGGGGATACCTCTTCCTGGTAATATAAAGGAAAGTAGAATATATTGCTACAGTCACCTATTTAGTTTTCTTGTCATGATGTTTATTCCTTCAGCAAACTGTGAGGGAAAATCAACAGCAGAGAAAGAATGGAAGAAAATGAGTGCAAGATAGAAAGTGAAAGGAAAAAGAATAAAAGAATCTTTTCAAAGATTAAAGGAAGTACATTGCAGATATTGAATGGGATATTTCTATTGTTTCAGAATTTCAATTACAATGCAAAGAATGGAGAAACTGAAGGAGCCACTAGACACTTCTATGAAGGACCTACCAAAAGGTAGCAAATGGCTGAAAAATCATCACATTCCATACCATACGTAATAAGGCCTGAGAATTCATTGTTATATGAGGGAGAATTATTTGGTAAAGAACTGAGAGAAAACAATGGAGGTGAAGTGATTTATTGTACAACTCCAAAGACAGCGGAAAGTAGGTAGGCTCCCAAGAGACTCAGAAAAGGACCCTCCAAAAACACCATACTACATAACCCAACGCAACAAAAAACCAAAGGGAAAGCTACAAGTGATTACTTCTTGCCCTCCACTGCTCATGATGAGAGAGCAAGAAAATAATGGAATCATGCAAAAATTTGTTAATTCAGCAGACCAAGGGTATTTATTATAAGACACAAGGGTGGAGTCTGATGAACATTCTTATATCATCTGCTATGATTTGAATATGAAAAGTCCTACATAGGTTCATGTTTTGAATACTTGGTCCTCAGCTGGTCACTATTTAGGGACATTGTGGAAACTTTGAGAGGACCCCATCTGGAGGAAGTAGGTACTGGGGACATGCCTTTGGAAAGCTGTACAGGATCCCCAGTCTGTTCCTCTTTCTCTTTTTCCTATCTACCATGATGTGAACAATTCTGCTTCACCATGTCCTCCCTGCCATGACAGATTGAAACAATGAGTCAAAACAAATTCTTCCTTTCTTGAGCTGCTTTTTTTCAGGAATTTTGGTCTCAGCTATGCAAAAGTAACTAATACATCATCTTTGTGCAAAGAATTCTTTGCCTTTAAAGCCAAGGATTGTTGATGTACCTCTTAGAGTGTTGCTGGGGGAAGGTGAAGAATTTGAGGTTGTTGGTCACATGAGTTTACTAACTGTAACGGAACAGACAGTCCTCTGCTGGGGGAGGAGTTCCCCTAAAGATCCTGTTAGAAGGTCACCTTCATGGAAGAGCCAGCATTTGAATACCTGCTCTGACAGTGGTTCATTCATAGACTAATCAGAACTTCCATTAGCCTTAGCTAAGAACAAAGTTCTTTCTCCATTTTCAACTTGTTCATCCTTTTGTGATATTTACCTTCCAATAAAGGTGATATTGTGAAGGAGCAGAGAAAAAAGGAAGAGACATTGAAAATATAGACTATGCTGTTCTCCCTTACTGCATGTCCTCAAGACCTGGGTCAGTCCTGACCTGTGAATAAGAGAAACTTTGCATGGAATGATGAAGTCGAGTTGTAATTTAGACTGTACTACACTTTTTTTCACTTAACAATGTGTGTTTATGGATGAAAGTGGACAGAAAGCACAGAATGTGCCTGAGAAGCCATCAGGGGAAGAAGAAAACTTCTACTCACTGGGGTAGAAAGCTGTGACTGAAGAAAGGTAAAGCTTCTCCCTGCTTCTTTCCTGTGGGGGAGCCCATTCTTTAAACCTGCTACACTTGATGAAACCATTGTAGCAATTTCCAGACAATACCCTTTGGGGTTTCTAGTCACGGATTTCAAATGAAGCCACTAAGCTACATCATGACTCCTCCTCCTCACAACAATTCTGCTTCTTCAGCACAGGCACAGGAAAAAGGAATGGTAGGGTTTGGCCAAGATTGTGTTTTTGCATACACATTTAGGAAGGCAAGTGAGGAAAAGTATTTTCCAGGAAGTGGTCATAATGGTGAATTGTAATGGAATCCAAGTTGGGTAAAGAGGAAAATAGAGATAGTAGGAAGATGACTTGTGAAAGGGGGTGATGATATGGAGCAGAGTCAACAACACAGCAAGAACTGTTATTGTCAGGAAAGTATGGGAAGCACCTGAAGTAGATGAAGCTGTGGTGTCTCTGGCATTGGTTGCTTGCAATGGGCGTTCACAGGATGTGACTTCTAATGATGGCAATATTTAGGGTGAGATTGGGTGAATGAAAAAGTTTTGGGTGGTGAGACATGTAAGTAAATACGCAGATGAAAAGTATAATCTGTGAACTGATTAGAACTGGTTTGACTTACTATTAACTTTAAGAAAGTTGGGCCAATTTTTCAGTTGAAAGCAGTTTAATCCATGCTGACCAAAAAAATCTATCAATTGTACAATTCACTGGTTTTATGTGCCTTGAAATAAAGCTGATCTTATTTTACCTAGTTTAAAATTACTTAAGATTATATAACATGGTAGGTTAGTATTAAATATTGCTTTACTTAAGAGTTAAAAAACTGGTCAATATTTTATTTTTTAATTCATTTTTATTATTGTGCTGGGGTACATTGTGATATTTACAACAGTTCATTCAATATATCATAGTTGAATTCATCCCCTCCATCATTCTCCCTTATCCCCTCTTCACCCATTCCTGGAACAGTTTCAACAGGTCTCATTTTTCTATTTTTATGTGTGTGTGTGTGTGTGTGTGTGTGTGTGTGTGTGTATGTGTGTGTGTGTGTCTGTGTGTGTGTATGTGTGTGTGTGTGTCTGTGTGTGTGTGTCTGTGTGTGTGTCTGTGTGTGTGTGTATGTGTGTGTGTATGTGTGTGTGTCTGTGTGTGTGTATGTGTGTGTGTTTCTGTGTGTGTGTGTCTGTGTGTGTGTGTGTGTATGTGTGTGTGTGTCTGTGTGTGTGTATGTGTGTGTGTGTTTCTGTGTGTGTGTGTGTGTACATAAATATTTCCACCATATTCGCCCGTCCACACTCTTTCCTTATAGCATCCACTGGTACAAACCTTCCAGACAAGACCCGTTTTACCTTCCTGCTCCCTATTTATGTAAAAAAGAAGAGGGTTTTTTGGCTTAGAAGGCTATACAGGGTGTTTAGTTGTGACATTTCCATGTACATATGTATTATAACCCAAATTGAATCATCCCTCTTTAATTTTCTCCTTTCTACCTTAGTCCCCTTCTTATGGTGACTTCAACAGGCTTAACAAAATTCTACATTCATTCTTGTATAAGAAGTACCCCTTAACTTCCTTCTTTAACCTTCTCTCTCACATATGTGACCCCACCCCCTTTAGCATGACCTGTTTTTCAAAATAGTGCTTGGATTTGTGCTAGGCCTATATTCCACATATGAGAGAGAACATGTGGCCTTTAGCTTTCTGAGGCTGACTAACTTTACTGAAGATGATGTTCCCCGGTTCCATCCATTTACCTGCAAATGACAAAATTTCATTCTTCTTTATGGTCAAATAAAATTCTATTGCATATAAATACCACATGTTCTGAGTCATACATCAGTGTGGGGCATCTTTGATGTTCTCATAGCTTAGCTAGTATGAATAGTGCTGCAATCAGCATGGGTGTGCAGGTGCCTTTATTGTAACCTGCCTTACATTCCTTCAGGTATATCCCTAGGGGAATATCACATTTTTCATTTTTTGAGGAGCCTCCATACTCTTTTTCCATAGTGGTTGTACTAATTTACATTCTCAACAACAGTGTATAAGGTTTCTTTTTCCCCACATCCTTGCCATATTTGTTGTTGTTTATGTTATTGATGGTAACCATTCTAACAAGAGTGAGGTAGAATCTTAGCATGGTTTTGATTTGCATTTCCTTTCAGGCCAAGGATGTTGAACATTTCTTCTTATAATTTTTGGCCATTTAGATTTCTTCCTTTGAAAAAACTCTGTTCAGTTCACTTGCCCATTTCTTCATTAGGTCATTGATTTTTGGGAGAATTTAGTTTTTTGAACTCCTTATATATTCTGGTTATTAATCTCTTGTCAGATATATAGCTGGCAAAGATTCTGTGCACTGCCTCTTCAATCTGGTATCCATTTCTTTTGTTGCACAGAAGCTTTTTAGTTTCATGTGGTTCTACTTGTCAATCATTTCTCTTACTTGCTGAGTCTTTTGAGTTCTATTTAGGAAGTCATTGCTTATGTCTAGTAATTCCAATGTATTCTCTGCTCTTTCTTGCACTAGCTTCAAAGTTTCAGGTCTTATATTAAGCTTCTTAATCCATTTTGAGTTGATACTTGTTCAGGGTGAAAGACATGGATCTAGTTTCAGTTTTCTACATATATATATATTTCTAGTTTCCCCAGCAATATTTGTTGAATATGCTGTCTTTTCTCCTTGTCAAAGGAAAAAAGGTTTAGGGTACCTTGTCAAAAATCAGGTTGGCATAGCTGTGTGGATTCATATCCGGGTCCTCTATTCTGTTTTTCATGTCTATTTTGTGCCAAGGCCATGCTGTTTTTATTGCTATGTCTCTGTAGTATATAGCTTGAAGTCAGGTATTTTGATACTTCCAGCATTGTTCATTTTGCTCAGTATTGCCTTGGCTATTCAGTCATTTGTGCTCCCAAATGAACTTTAGGATTGATTTTTAAATCTCTGTGATAAAGGTCATTGGAATTTTGGTGGGGATTGCATTGAACATGTAGATTGCTTTTGGCAATATAGCCATTTTTATGATATTGATTATACCAATCTATGAGCATGGAAAATCTTTCCATCTTCTGTAGTTTTCTTCTATTTTTTTCTTCAATTCTTTATTATTTTCATTATGGAGGTCTTTCAGTTCCTTTGGTAAGTGTATTGCTACGTATTTTATTTTCTCAAGGCTATTGTAAATGGAATTGTTTTCCTATATCCTTTTTCAGTCTGTTCATTGTTGGTATACAGAAAGGCCACTGATTTTTGTAAATTAATTTTGTATCCTGCTACTTTACTGAAGGTGTTTATAATGTCTAGAAGTTTTTTTGGTGAAGTTTTTTGGGTTTTTTAGGTATAAGATCATGTCATCTGCAAACAGGGAGAGTTTGACTTCTTCCTTTCCGATTTGAACTTGAATTTTTAAAATGTTTTCTTCCTGTTTTATTGCCCTGGCTAGGGATTCCAAGACTATGTTGAATAAGAGCAGAGAAAGTGGACACAACACTCTTGTCTTGTTCCTGATTTTAGAGAAAATGATTTCAGTTTTTCCCCATTTAGTATGATGTTGACTATAGGCTTATCATATATAGCCTTTATTATGTTGAGGCACAATTCTTTCTATTCCTAGAGTAATTAGAGCTTTTATCATGAAATGGTAAATCCTTTTATCATGAAAAGGATTTTTGCATTTGAGTTGCATCAAGAGAATTGCCCTGTAAATTCTCTTTTTTGGTTGTGTTCTTGTCCAGTTTTGGGATGACTGTAATACTGGTTTCATAGAATGAGTTTGGCAGTGTTTATTCCCTTTCTTTTTCATGGAAAAGTTAGAGATGTGCTGGTATAATTTCTTCTTTACAGGTCTGATAGAATTCAGCAGTGAAACCATTAGTTCCTGGACTTTCCTTTTTGGGGAGACTCTTTATTGCTACTTCAATTTCATTACTTGTTATAGATCTATTTAGGTGATTTTTATCTTCTTGGTTAAGTTTTGGATGGTCACATGTGTCCCAAAATTTGACCATTTCTTTTAAATTTTTTAATTTATTTGCATATGTCTTCAATGTAATCCCTAATGCTTCCCTGACTTTCCTTGGTGTTTGTTGCTATCTCCTCTTTTGTGTTTCTAATTTTGTTAATTTGGGTCTTTTTCATCCTCAGTTTAGTCAGATTTGCTAGGGATTTATCAATCCCATTTATCTTTTCAAAGAACTAACTTTGTTTTGTTGATACTTTGTATTTTTTTTTGTTTGTTTTTAATTTCTATTTTGTTGATTTGGGCCCTTATTTTTTTTAATTATTATTTAATTTATTTTATTAATTATTTAATTAATTTTTTTGTTTATTCATATGTGCATACAATGTCTGTTAGTGGTGTTTCTAATGATGGCTATTCTAACAGGGGTGAGGTGGAATCTCAGTGTGGTTTTGACTTGCATTTCTTTTACAGTCCTTATTTTTATTATTTCTATCCTTCTAATAGCTTGTTCTTATTTTTTTTTCTTTTTTTATTCATATGTGCATACAAGGCTTGGTTCATTTCTCCCCCCTGCGCCCACCCCCTCCCTTACCACCCACTCTGCCCCCTTCCTCTCCCCACAGCACCCTCAATACCCCGCAGAAACTATTTTGCCCTTATTTCTAATTTTGTTGTAGAGAGAGTATAAGCAATAATAGGAAGGAACAAGGGTTTTTGCTGGTTGAGATAAGGATAGCTATACAGGGCATTGACTCACATTGATTTCCTGTGTGTGGGTGTTACCTTCTAGGTTAATTCTTTTTGATCTCACCTTTTCTCTAGTTCCTGGTCCCCTTTTCCTATTTGGCCTCAGTTGCTTTTAAGGTATCTGCTTTAGTTTCTCTGCGTTGAGGGCAACAAATGCTAACTAATTTATTAGGTGTCTTACCTATCCTCACCCCTCCCTTGTGTGCTAAAGCTTTTATCATGTGCTCAAAGTCCAATCCCCTTGTGTTTGCCCTTGATCTAATGTCCACATATGAGGGAGAACATACGATTTTTGGTCTTTTGGGCCAGGCTAACCTCACTCACAATGATGTTCTCCAATTCCATCCATTTACCAGCGAATGATAACATTTTGTTCTTCTTCATGGCTGCATAAAATTCCATTGTGTATAGATACCACATTTTCTTAATCCCTTCGTCAGTGGTGGGGCATCTTGGCTGTTTCCATAACTTGGCTATTGTGAATAGTGCCGCAATAAACATGGGTGTGCAGGTGCCTCTGGAGTAACCTGTGTCACAGTCTTTTGGGTATACCCCCAAGAGTGGTATTGCTGGATCAAATGGTAGATCAATGTCTAGCTTTTTAAGTAGCCTCCAAATTTTTTTCCAGTGTGGTTGTACTAGCTTACATTCCCACCAACAGTATAAAAGGGTTCCTTTTTCCCCGCATCCTCGCCAACACCTGTTGTTGGTGGTGTTGCTGATGATGGCTATTCTAACAGGGGTGAGGTGGAATCTTAGTGTGGTTTTAATTTGCATTTCCTTTATTGCTAGAGATGGTGAGCATTTTTTCATGTGTTTTTTGGCCATTTGAATTTCTTCTTTTGAGAAAGTTCTGTTTAGTTCACTTGCCCATTTCTTTATTGGTTCATTAGGTTTGGGAGAATTTAGTTTTTTAAGTTCCCTATATATTCTGGTTATCAGTCCTTTGTCTGATGTATAGTTGGCAAATATTTTCTCCCACTCTGTGGGTGTTCTCTTCAGTTTAGAGACCATTTCTTTTGATGAACAGAAGCTTTTTAGTTTTATGAGGTCCCATTTATCTATGCTATCTCTTAGTTTCTATGCTGCTGGGGTTTCGTTGAGAAAGTTCTTACCTATACCTACTAACTCCAGAGTAGTTCCTACTCTTTCCTGTATCAACTTTAGAGTTTGGGGTCTGATATTAAGATCCTTGATCAATTTTGAGTTAATCTTGGTATAGGGTGATATACATGGATCTAGTTTCAGTTTTTTGCAGACTGCTAACCAGTTTTCCCAGCAGTTTTTGTTGAAGAGGCTGCTATTTCTCCATCGTATATTTTAGCTCCTTTGTCAAAGACAAGTTGGTTATCATTGTGTGGCTTCATATCTGGGTCCTTTATTCTGTTCCACTGGTCTTCATGTCTGTTTTTGTGCCAGAACCATGCTGTTTTTATTGCTATTGCTTTGTAATATAGTTTGAAGTCAGGTGTTGTGATACCTCCTGCATTGTTTTTTTGACTGAGTATTGTCTTGGCTATTCATGGCCTCTTGTGTTTCCATATAAATTTAACAGTAGATTTTTCAATCTTTTTAATGAATGTCATTGGAATTTTGATGGGAATTGCATTAAACATGTAGATTACTTTTGGGAGTATCGACATTTTTACTATGTTGATTCTACCAATCCATGAGCGTGGGAGATCTCTCTACTTTCTATAGTCTTCCTCAATCTCTTTCTTCAGAAGTGTATAGTTTTCCTTGTAGAGGTCTTTCACATCTTTTGTTAGGTTTACACATAGGTATTTGATTTTTTTTTGAGGCTATTGTAAATGGAATTGTTTTCATACATTCTTTTTCAGTTTGCTCATTGTTAGTGTATAGAAATGCTAATGATTTTTCTATGTTGATTTTATATCCTGCTACCTTGCTATAGCTATTGATGATGTCTAGAAGCTTCTGAGTAGAGTTTTTTGGGTCTTTAAGGTATAGGATCATGTCGTCTGCAAATAGGGATATTTTGACAGTTTCTTTACCTATTTGTCTTCCTTTTATTCCTTCTTCTTGGATAATTGCTCTGGCTAGGAATTCCAGTACTATGTTGAATAGGAGTGGAGATAGTGGGCATCCTTGTCTGGTTCCTGATTTTAGAGGTAATGGTTTCAGTTTTTCTCCGTTAAGTATAATGCTGGCTGTAGGTTTGTCATATATAGCTTTTATAATGTTGAGGAACTTTCCTTCTATTCCCAGTTTTCTTAGAGCTTTTATCATGAAATGATGTTGGATCTTATCAAAGGCTTTTTCTGCATCTATTGAGATGATCAAGTGGTTTTTGTCTTTGCTTCTGTTAATGTGGTTTATTACATTTATTGATTTTCGTATGTTGAACCACCCCTGCATCCCTGGGATGAAGCCTACTTGGTCGTGGTGAATAATGTTTTTGATGTGTTGTTGAATTCTTGTTCTTGTTTTTCAAGAAGTTTAAGATGTAGCATTTTGTTGTCTTTTTGAGATCTTTCTGTGTTTTTAAAATAAGCACTCATGGATATAAACTTTCCCCTTTGGACTGTCTTTTGTGTCCCATAGGTTCTGACAGGTTGTGTTTTCATTTTCATTAAATTCCAGGAACTTTTTGAGTTCTTCCCTTATTTCTTCAGTGACCCACTGATTATGGAGCAATGTGTTGTTCACTCTCAGGTATTTGAGTATTTTCTGCTGTTTCTTTTGTTGTTGAGTTCTAGTTTTATTATGTTGTGCACAGTCAGACAGTATGCAGGGGTTTATTTCAGTTTTCCTATATTTTTTAACACTTGCTTTGTGACCTAAAATGTGGTCTATTTTGGAGAAAGTTCCATGTGATACTAAGTAGAATGTGTATTGTGCTATTGCAGGATGGAATTAGAGCTAAAAAATTGGTTAGTATTTTGGAAGACAAGACTAAATTTTTAGTGATTTATGTCCATATGGCTTTATTTAAAAAAAAAAAAAAGCAAAAGTTAAGGACTATTCCCAGCATTTAGAAATTCCTTTGAAGAGTACCCATAAAGACATTTTGCTGAATAGACTGGCTCATAATAAGGATAATAGAACTCACAGGACTCCATAGTGCTTTCTTCTCTACCAATATAAAACAAATGTCCTATGGTTTAAAATTACTTCTACAAGATTGGACCATCTTTCTGAGTAGAAGAGTTTCTCCCTACTTTGATCCTTTATCTTATGAACCCTAAATCCCTTTTTTGTATTCTCATTTTGTTCATTTCATGCTACTATTTCACAGCTATAGTCTATATATTTGTGACTATCTTCAAATAAATAAAAAGAGAAGCCCTTCGTATAAGTAGATGAACATATCTGTAAATAGCTTGAGGCAATTATCTGCCAATGAAGTCATATTTCCAAAAACACTCTTAGAATCATTTTACTGCATCAGTGTTGAGTGGGAATGTAAGCAATGAAGAGGAGATGGTTGTCATTCTCCTTTCTTTTATTTCAGCTTTCTGAACATACCAACTTTGATTGAGTCTTTACACTGATTCAAGCATGAATCCTATGCTCTAAAGTACACACACACCTGATAGTCATAACCATATGTTACTAGAATTTCCTGGTTTTTGTACAATATTCATGAATATAGGTCATCCAAAAATCATAAAAACTAAAAATGATTTTTAAAACATTTATTTGTTATAAAGTTACTTTATATCTAGATGTTTCATTAATCTCATTGGCACTATTACATAAATTAATATTTATTATAGCTTTAGGATCCTGCATCTGAATCACCTGTGATAATTTTCCAAGTGCAGAGTCCAGGATCAAACTACAGCTCAAACAATTTACTCTTTTGGCTAAGGCAGTCTTGAAAATGTGCACTTTAAAGAAACTATTAAGTTAGTCTTATACACAGGACAATTTGAGAGCTGTCTTTAGAAATTAAGATAAAGAATACTCATTCCAATAACCAGAAAAACTAGGGATTTAATTTGCAGGATTTTTAAAATCTCTTTTTAAGTACATACATAAATTCAAAAGTAGATAAGCCAGGGCAATTTGACCAATTGCTTCCTTTGTTCGTTTGCTTCTTTTTTTTGGTGGTACTAGGGGTTGAACTCTGGACTTCATCCTTGCTTGATAGGCACTTTACTACTTGAGCCACTCCACCAGTCCTGTTTTGTGTTGGGTATTTTCAAGATAGGGTCTCAAGAACTATTTGCCTGGGCTGACTTTGAACCGTGGTCCTCCTGATCTCTGCCTCCTGAATAGCTACAATTACAGGCATGAACCACATGTGCCTGATGGCCAATTGCCTCTTTGAGTAATGATACAGACTTATTTCCATAGGATTTATTAATGGCCCATCTTTATAAACAAATTCTAATGGACAGTGGAGGAACATTCAATAATTCAGTCTCCCTGTTTCCTTTTCTCTCCACCATTCTTACTGTTAGAAAATTGGGGTTGAGTTAACCCAAAAACTTTCCTCATTTATAATTTTCCATTTCCTTAATGCAAACTTTGTATTTAAAAAAAAAATTCAGGTGAGAGATGAAAAATTGAAGAACTCAAGTGCATATGAGGGTGCATTTTTCCTATGGATATTTCTGCACAAAAGACCCACCTTGTATCCTGTCTCCTCATTTTCTCCCCATTTGAGCGCCTTCTTCTTTCCTCCTCCAAACCTTGGATGCGACTGAGCAAAGTCATGAGTTTTCTCTGTTTTTGTTTTCCCCTAGCACTGGCTTCCTGCCTAAGGTCATCCTTCTCATTTTTAATATCCACAGAACCTATTCTCCTTGTACCAATTAGACTTTTTCTGGTTTCTTGAAGCCCACTTACTACACTCATAAGTGTTTGTCTCTCAAGGAATTTTAGCCTCATTTTTTTTCCCTTGAGCCTGAGCAAAGTTGAATTCACTCCTGATGGAGCATTTCATGTTGCTTTAGAGATTTTTAAGTTATGATTCCATTGCCTTTTTGGAGAGGTGCTTTTTAGCTTTTCAGTCTTTTTATTTATGTAGTTACTACACAAATGGATTTTTGAGTAGTTAGCTAGAACTCTGCTTATCCATTATGCAATCTAAAGCAATTCACTATCCCCACAGATCTGTATGTGTGCATGCATGCATACGTATGCATGTAAAAACATGGCAATGAGACAGGGCACATATTTTGTAAAGCACAATGATTGATACATGATGATAATTAATAACCAATCTGTCTTTTCAGATGGATTTCCAGTATAATATTGGAGGCAGATATGTACACAAATATGAAGAGGAAAATGGAGAAAGAAGCCCAGGTAGATCTTCTGAGTGCAGGTTAAAATCAGCAGTATGGCAGTGTGGGAAGAACCAAGGGACTAGGGTCAAATAGACCTGATTTCAAATTTCAGCTCTGTTCTTCTGTGACTCTGGCCTAATGGTTAACATTTGCTGAGCCTCAATTTCAGAGTCTGTAAAGGCTGGTGGGGCTGAACTCCTGGGATTGCAATAATGAGTAGAGATAAAGTAGGTAATGTGCCTATCACATGGTAGGAGTAATAAATGAGTTATTATCTTGGAAATAGCCACAGCTGCAAGTTTGTAAATTGAGCTCTGTACAACTGTTCTTTGAATACAAAATTGACATTCCCTGCACCCAATTACAAACTGATAGGTATTCTTAGAGACTGGCTTCCAGTCAAATGGTCTTTAGGGCAGGAGTCAGTTTTCAGTGCTGTTTAAGCAGTGTGGGCAGCATTAGAGGCTCTCAGGTCAACAAGGCCTGGGAACACAAGACAAACTCAAAGCCCTGTTGGTCTAAGCACATGAGAGGAAACTCCAAGATAGTGTTTCCTTTTCAGAAAGGTTTTGACATCCATACCTGGAAAACATTACACTTTTTTAAAGGTTAGATCTGCATGTGCTGCCAAAAATGAATGCCAGTGGCATACTGATGTGTGAAAAATTATAATGAACACCTGAAGTTTTCATTTCACAAATCCATTCCCTTAGGTTTTGGTAATGGAAATGTGTTTTGTCTAGAGACTATTTCTCGCCTTTGTTAATCAAAGCACCCTGGCTAAGCAGCAGTCTTGAGGGTCCAGGGAGGCCATCTGACACTTTCCTGGGAGTTTGAATCTCAAATGATATTTACAAAAGCATAAAAAGGGGACAGAGATGAAGCATGACTATTAGAACTCTAAAGAGACTCCACAGGTTACCACAAAATCTACAACTACCTTGATTCTTCCCTAAGGAAGAAAATAACCATTAGTGTTATCAATGGGTATCTTTCATGTCCCCTACATACAAGTCTGATTCCTTAAAATTTTTCTCAATAAATTTTTCTTCCATATAAGTTATCTGTGGTAGATTTCTTCCAAACAAAAAACCCTAAGAGTGAAAAAGAATAAACATTGTGTCTGTTATTTTATTGCATTTTAATTAATTGAATTTACATATTTTGTACTAAAATTTTCTTGTAACTTATACTATTTTTATAAGCAAAAAGCATTAAAAATTGAAAAGAAATTTAAGTAGACAGGAATATTCATTGAGATGAAAATAAACTGCATTCCAAGCCTATTTGCAAACTAGGAACAGTTTTCATCAGGAATGAAGGAAGTAGACAGCATTTCTAGAAAACTGTCACAAGATACCTGAGAGGAATGGAGAACAGTCTTGGAAGGAGAGGAAGGACTAGAATGCGAAGTTCAAAGGTATTAGCTACCTCTCAACTGGCTTGAACTCTTGCAACTTCCATAATACATCAAAGTTCAAAACTCTCCCTGGGAATTCTGAAAACTTCCTGGCAAGCTCAAGTTTCATTCTCAGAGTAATCTTTTCCTCTGGGATTCTACATTCCTGCATGTTGTCCTCATGCAACACCACGTACTCCAAAAGTAGAATACATTGCTTTCTTCCATTTTCAGGGAGGAAAGTCACAATAAACATGATTTGGGAACTCAGCATCTTACTCTGATAGGAAAAGGTGGTCATGAACTACTCCTTAAGCTATTTCATTAGGATTTTCCTGAGGTGAAATCCTAAAATGCACACAGCACACCAGCTTCTGCTGCACTGGTCTTCTGAATGGTAGGATAAATGTGTTTATTTGCTTTACAGTCCTCACCTGATGGCTCCTTGAAGAAATGTTATTTCTGGACTTGTAAAGCACTACAATTCTATTTTCCAATGGCTATGTAGACTAATAAGCTACCACCAGGCAAAGGAAAAATAGAAAGAAATTCTTCTTTTTGGCTGCTAATCCCAATTTAAAGTTTAAAGTGTAATAAGGTCATCTTCAAAGACAAAGGACCACAAGTTTTCAAGCATTTATTCTAACCAAACATTTCCCTATCAATGTTTTCTTTTACTACCATCTGCAGGCCAGGCTTGTCCTGGGTTGTTTTTTATTAGGGCCACAAAGAAATAATACAGCCCAGGTTGAGCTAAAACAAGATTAAAACAAGATGACTTCTTCACCACAGGTGTGCTGTCTCTGATCTCTTGCCTACTTTGTCTTCACCTCAGTTCCAAAGTTTGCTTGCCTTTCTGCTTATTTGTTAATATTTCTTTGTCTTTCAATGTCTGTAGACCTAGTTTCTCTTTATTTTCAGTCTTTGTTTTCTCATACTTATGTCCTCCTGGGTTCCGTTGGTTCCCCACCTGGATACACTGTTGTCATGACCACTGAGTTGCCCGTGACTTGTGATTACCTAAACCAGTCTCAGCATTCTACTTAGCTCCCTGACCTACACTCACCCTCGCATTGGCTAGTAGAGCGAAGGTGAACAGCTAGTCGTGCATTGAAACACAATCTCCATCTCCAGTCTTGATTCTCCCAAGTTATAGAGTTAAGGATAAGAGGACTTTTGCTTTTCACGTATTCGGATGCCTGTTTTCCAATAAACTTTTCTTCCACCTAACTCCAGGAAACCCATATCCACCACATACTATGACAGACATCAATATTATGTGAAATGTCCCTGTCTCCAAATCATGAACCACCAACTGTAACATTATCTCTCTTCTGATCACTTCCAACTATTCCAACCTTGGCTCATCAGAACCCCTAGTCTAATGATCTCTCCTTGCAATATTTCGGTATGTTTCTTTCATTAGTTCTCAATTTTCATGCCATAATTCTTGATTTAAGGGCTGGTGTAATGGCTCAAGCTATAAAAGTGCTTGCCTAGTTTGCATGAGGCTCTGAATTCAAACCCCAGTACTGCCAAATAAATAAATAAATAATAAAATAAAGCACTAATTTATTTTAAAAATTCTTCATTTCAAAATCACTTTTGTTCATATCCCAAATTCCTTTCTACTTGCGTATTTTGTCACATTCAACTTAGGACCAACCCAGCTATTGATCTTTCTCTCTGGTAAAATTTAAGCCTCTCATAGTTGCTGAAGGAAAATAGCAGAGCAAATTGTTACCTCAATAAATCCATAATCATTAGTCTCAAGTGAACCCTCAACACCATCCATCAGTTGTATATTAGGTTTTGTAGCCAACAGCTCCTCACTTTTCCATTTTCCTCAGCACTGAGGATGCCTGCTCAGGCTGTCCCTACTGGATGGTCATCAAGTTTTCTTCCCAGTCAGAGTAATTTGGAGCCATAAGAAAGAATCCTCTCAACTTTTAATTATGAATCTGTTCTACAAACCTACTGTGGTTCTCAGGACACACAGACTTAGCACAATCTCTCATCCTACCATTCTACAAACTTTGTGCTTCAACCATTCTGGCTTTCTTTCAGATCTTCTTTTTTTTAATCTTTTTTTTCTTCAGATCTTCTAATGTTGCATCTGAAACTTCTATAATAATAAGAATCACTCAAATTATTTGATAAATTAACATTTTCAAGTCCTATACTGGATAATACTTTAATAGGAAGCACCTAGAAAATGGCATAGTTCAGACCCTCGGATCAGTCTTATAAGGAAAGATTGAGAAACTCACAGCATAATCTCTCCTTCCACATGGATTTTCATATGCTGCTCACTCTGCTTGGAAGGTGCTTCTCCTTCTCTCCCCCTCCTTCCCTCCATACCAGATTCACATTTAAGTATCTTCCAACTTTCCATTGAATCATCTGGAGAACATTACTACAACTCTCACTACAACCCTATCATTGCCACCACCAAATTCAGGAAGGTTCTTTTGTCATATGCTTTCATAGGACCATATTCCTTTTGTCATGGTGCTTAAGCCCAGTTTACTTTCATGCTTCATTGTGTGATTTTTTGTTATTATCTCTCTTCCTACCAGACTGTGATGCCAAGTGCCACATCTATGCTCATCCATCATTTTTTTCACATTGCCTAGGCAGTACCTGATACCTAAAAATTCCTTAATAATAATTAGTACTTAAATAAGAAATTGGGACTGTATTAATATATGAATTGGCTCTTAAAAATGGACAAGTCATTTTGGAGATTAAAATTATAACCTCAAAAGAAAGTTATCCAGCCTCTATGTGAATATTTTTAGTATTAGGCAATCCATTCCACTGTTGGGTGGTGATACAAAATTCCTTTTTAAAATTAAGTTCAAACCTGTCTCTTTTAAACTTCCTTCCAATGCTTGTAGCTTAACCCTGCTGGAAACATCAGAGTCTGTTTCCTCTTCATGATATTTCCTTCCAATATTTGAACACTTTTAGCATGTGTCTCCCATGATTTTTCTTCTCTAACATCAATAAACACAGTTGCTTCAACAGTTCCTGATCTGTGACAGTTCTCAGACTCAATTTTCCCTTCCCCAGTTTGAGCACAATCTAATGAACACAGAAAACAAGATAGAAACAACAGAGCCATGAATCTCTTATGTCTTCAGAACAGTAGCTTTAAGTCATTACTTTGAGAAGATGAGTTGGTTCTCTTCCCTCTACCAGTTAGAGTTTAAATTACAAAGTCACTGAACCACCCAAACTGCAATATCTCTAAGAAGGATCATACCTACAAGGCAATGAATCCATGGGACACATGGGATTTACTGCAAGTAATTTTATTGGAGCAATTTGTTGACAAATGCTCAAAAAGGAGCACAGAGTGATCAGTAATAATAAAACCTTATAGAGATAATTTCCCCAAATGCTGTCTAGGAGAAAAACTAGGACAGAGTCCTTAACCAAAGGTAGATTTCTGTCCTTTTCCACTAATACTTTCTATTTGTCATCTCTGGAGAAATTTCAGATGTTTCAAATCTAAACCTACATCAAAGTTGGGATTTATAAAAATAGCAAAGGGGTTCTATTTATCTCCATTCACTAATCCTAGCCAGCAGCTAAAAAGAATTGGAGTTTAAATCTTATTACTCTCTCTCACAGTCCCCGCCCCCTAGGCCACAATGTCAAGTTGATACGATTATTTCTGGGATGAGAAAGGAGGCTGTCACATTGACCAGCTGTTTCCATGGCTCAGGAAGAGGGAACAAATTGGACTTCCAGATTAAGAGAATTATATATCCCTCTAGTTACTAACTGGAAATCTTTCCAAGGCTTCTCTTTCAGGCTTTCCCAAAATCCAGACACAGACGAAACATGTCTTTTTTTGCCTTTGGGCCCAGGAGACCAAGTGCCATAAGAAAGAGTGCTGAGAGCTACTTACCAGTGTGTTTAAAGAAAGTGGCACCACTAACGTTAAGTCAAGTGAGGCAACAATGGTAGCCTGCAATTTTGACATAGTCAAATAGCACTTTGCATCAGAACAATGCAGGAATTCCTGGCCCAGGATTTATGAATTTAAAAAATCAGGAACAAAGATGGAGTACTGGCTGTAGGTATGGAGAGGGAAGGAGTTATAAGAAAAGGAATCCACAGGTAAAATTGGCAAACACTGGAAAATTATCTCACACTCTAACAAACTTCACCTGCCCAAAGCCCAACAAACCCTTGCTTGTGGCTAAATACTCTGAAGAAAAGTTAGAAAGACTAAATAGGTAGGGACCAAGACTCCTGCTTTTGTGTGGGTTCCTATATACACAGCCTACTCTTCACCACTTAACTTCTGGTGGGTTCTTTCACATACTCTTTCCTTTGTTTTGTCTTTGTGCCTGCTGTTTCCCCACCCTATTTTTTGTAATACAAATCTTATCTAGAAGTTTTAGAGATCTAAATTGAATGCTACCCTTTCACAAAGAGCTTCCTACTCTTCTCAGCTGGAAGCAATCTCTCCTCTAAACTCTTGTGACATTTTTTTCTTACCTTTCTTGAGGCATGGATCATACTCAGATGCACATTTCATGTCCCTTCCTGTCCTGTACATTAAGTAGAAATTGGGTCTATTTCTTGTTTGTTTCTTCCTCAACACCGTTCATATAAAGCAGACATGTAAAGAGATGTACACTAGGTCTGAGGCACACAGAAGAAACAAATAGTAGATATTAAACTAATGATTAAAAGGGAAGAAGAAAATATTGGCCAATGTGTATAGAACCAGCATAAATTTAGATGGTCAAATTAAACATTACCTTTTTGCAACTACATCCCAGACTATTTTTATCTGCATGCCTTCAGACTCAAAAGCATTCTCAATCTTCACTACCCTCATATTATTAAAGAACTTGGAATTCTTTCTTTCCCAAAACCATAAAGTAAAATATTAATAACCACAACTAAATAAAAATTTTAAAATATATATGCAGTATATGTATACATATAAGATAAAGTCAAGGAAAAGCTTTGAAAAGCTTTAAAAATCAAATAAACTCATATAGAGGTACCTATTAAGAACAGACAGATTTATGTAAAAATATTGCACATGGATATGAATTAATATGGATTAGTTTAAAGGATTTAATAGAGGAATAGGAAAATTTTTGAGAGTTTAAATAATCATAGCCATCTTGGAGTAAATTTGAAAATATCTATCAAGATGTTCATGTGCTTGTGCTTGACCAGTGTCAGGTGAACACATTGGGCATGGCTACTGCTTACATGAGGCTGACAACTCCTGTTGCATCCCATCAAGGGACACATAATATTAGTATGATGTACTCTAGGTGTTGACAAGTTTGATAACTTGGTTAATAATCACTAAATGACTCCCTTATAACTACATTTATTCTTTTTTGCAAGGATAAGTAATCTAGGGTAACACTTTGAAAACATATGAACATTTGTCCTAAACAACATTTTCCCCAGTGGTGCTGATATCTTTGAGGATCCTGATTCATTAGTTTACATTGGGGCTGCAAAATGGCTATTTATTGCTGGCACTCCTCTGTAGGGGAGAGGATGAAAGTGAGAAATATTTGAGAATCACTTTTTATTTAGTTTTGACTTTTTAGTTACACATATGCATATGAAATAAATGGTATGTATTTTAAATCATTACTTCATATGGATACCATTAATGACAATATAATACCAAAATGTCCACTTCTGTTTTCCCACATCCCATTTTTGTATCAGCCTTTTTCTACTATGAAAGCATTGCTTTCCAGCCATGTTGTTATTTGCTTTTTCCTACAGTATAAAATAACTAGGTACTTATAGCATCAATACCACTATCAAAAAAAAAAACAAAACCAAAAACCCACCTAGGAAAGCTCAAGGTTTCCTTGCAGTTATTTTTGTCCTTTGAAAAATCAGTCAGAGTATCATGTTAAAAATTACTTGACCTCTGCATCTATACGGAGGAATGTGCTCTAGGATATGATAGAGCCACTTGCACACCCAAGTTTATTGCAGCACTATTTAAAATAGCCAAGGTTTGGTAACAGCCCAGATGCTGCATAACTGATGAATGGATTAAGAAAATGTGGTATATGTACACAATGGAGTTTTATTCAGCCATAAAGAAGAATGAGAGTATGTTGTTTGCAGGTAAATGTATAGAAGGAAAACTTCATGTTGAGCCAAGTAAGCCAGGCTCAAAAAGTCAAAGATCACATGTTTTCCCTCATATGTGGAAGCTAGTGCTATAAGTTAAATTTATGACTGCATATATATCTATAGATACATACATATATAATGAGAGAGAGAACAAAATTGTATTAGCAAGTCTGTCTGAGGGGACTACAGGAGGCAGGAGAGGTGAAGAAAATGTTAGAAAATGAAAAATATTCAAACAACTTGTATATATGAATATAATATAACGTACTGTTCTGTAAATTCTTGAACATGAGGGGAGCATGGTGATAGAGAATGAGTAAGTGGGGGAGGTAATTTAATTAAATCATGATATATATACAGGCATGAAGCACTGAGATAAAAACCCCTTGGACTATCAATATACACTTAAAAAAATGAAGGGCAGGAGAGAAAAATAGGTCTTTTCCTGAGGTGGGTACCAGCCGAGGTGGGTGGGCACAAGAAAAGGGGGAATGAAGGTAAATATGGTGTATATTTTTTGTATCATATATGAAAATTGAAGAATGAAACCTGTTGAAGTTGTTCTAAGAAGGGGGAGGAGGGAGGAGGGAGAACAATGGAGGGGGTAAATCTAACTAAGATCTATTGCAAGCACACATGTAAATATCACAATGTATTCCCTGTACAACTGTTATATGCTAATAAAATAATTTTTAAAAATTACTTGACCTAATTCCTATCTATCAGGCTGGTATATGGTTATGTATATCTGCCTCTGTCTATATTCAATTTCAGGATGCTGTAATTCAGATATGAAATGCCCTTTCCCCAAAAAGGCCCATATGTTGAAGGTGTGATCCCCAGCCTATGGTGCTACTAGAAATTGGTGGAACATTTAATAGGTTCAATCCCCCTTCAAGTGTGCTCTTGTAGGGGATTTGGGGACCCAAGATGCACCTCTTCCTCTCTCTTTTGTTTTCTGGATGCCATGAGATGAACAGGCTTCATCTGCCATGCTCTCCCACCATGATACACTGTGCTGCCAGAGCCCCAAACCAACAGGGCGAAATGACTATGGATGGAAACCTCTGAAACCATGAGTCAAAACAAATCTTTCCTCCTTAAAAGACAATTTATCTCAAATCTTTGTCACAGCTACTGACTAACACACAAGAAATTACTCTTTTTTTTGAAAGTCCTGATTTTATAAAATTTAAGGCCTTTATATAATTAAAAATTCAAAACTAAATAAGTTAGTCTCACAGAGATTTGACTCTTTTCCTAGTTCCATCCCGCCTACTCACCACTTTGTGCTCAGAGGAGAGCTGTTTTTGAGGTGCAGGGTATGTGTACAGGTGGAGAGAGGGCTAGTAAAACAAGATTCTTTTCTAATATCTTTATTAATGTCTTTGCCCTAAGTTGGCTCTGCAATTTAGTACCTACTGTCAAGTTATTATTCCCCCTAAATTCACCACTGTTTTACTTTAAAGAAGCCCCAGATAATTGTATTTGAAGAAATTGATGAGTCCATATCTGTTCTGTACTTCCTGGATTCTTTACTCTTACTGCAGCCTTTTCCAGGTTAGGCCAGTATGGCTAAGAAAAAGCTCCCTAGAACTATCTTCATGTTCAACACTTACTCTTATTGGTATAGGGGATGCAAAATGCTACCTCTATTCTCCCTATTTTTATTTATTTTCCATACTGGGCCTTATGTTTTGTCATGAGACAATCAGCCTACACAAGTTATTACATGAGAAAAAATGTGTTTAATACCTCCTTTACATAGCATAGGAACCATCATAAGGAAATGAAGATGTAATGGCACAGAACCAAACTCTTACACACTGCACTGTGAATTATGAAAGTGTGACAAAGCAGAGGAAATTGAGCAAGGGCAGTTAACTGACTACAGAAATGACTAGGAAGATAAGGATAAGAGTTAGTTTAGTAAGGTTTGCTTATTCAAATTCCTCTAGGTCTCAATTTGTTGCCTTGATAATAAGATTGGTACTTTCCTTCTAGTATAGGGAACTCTTTCATATAGGAATTCCATCTCCTGCTTTTAACAAACAGGAGTATGTAGCGCTGGGAGAGTGGCTCAAGTAGCAGAGCTCCTGCCTAGCTAGCAGAGGTCCTGAGTTCAAACCCCAGTACTACTAAAGAGAAAGGAAGGAAGCAAGGAAGGAAAGAAGGAAGGAAGGAAGGAAGGAAGACAAGACAAGAACCATGGATGGTAAGACTGATCTTCTTATATTAGCTTTAACTTAAACTAGTCAGTGTGCCAGAGTGGCACATTTTGGGTGGTGTGTTCTGAAGTTCTTCACTGGCCAGTTACTATGCATCATGCACTATGTTAAAGCATTCTGTGTTCCTGACTCAACCTTTCTCAGCTTATCAAGGACATGTCTTTCTCTCACTTCCCTCTTCTATGTTCTAAACATTAATATCTGTCCCTCTCCCCATCAATTGCCATTAGCATGTACATATTGTATAACATCTGTCATCTTTCAAAAGAAAAAACACTTCATGTGCTCCTTCCCAAGTTTTTGCTCTTCTTGGTCCAATTTTTCAAAAGCTTTATCTCTACTTCCTCCTCTCTATTGAACAACACAGTACATTTCAGAGTGTCTTTCTCCTCTAAAACTCTAGCCAATACTTACTGTTTAAAATCACCACCAAACACCACGTGACTGATCCACTAGATATTTTCAGTCATCTCTGGTGTCCTTTGGGAACTTTCAACACTACAGACACCCTCTTTCTTGAGCTATTCTTCTCTGTTAGCATCCAGAGACAGTATGCCCTTTATTATTTCTTCCTCATTTGATTATTCTTACTCTTTATTCTTGTAAATTTTTCTTTTCTTTTGGTGGAACTGGGGTTTGAACTCAGGGCCTCACGCTTGCTAGGTAGGTGCTGTACCACTTGAGTCACTCTGCCAGCTCTTGTTACTTTTTCTTATAGGATTTGCTCTTAGGACTTTCAAATAGTGGGGTTTGGGGGGCCAGAATTAAACCTTTTTTTTTTTGTCTCTTGTCTCCTAGCAACTTCATCTATTCCTATAGTTGTGGCTGGTAACACCATATTTATTTTTCTCTAGCCAAGCCCTCTTCCCTGAGCCTTAGATGCACATAGCCTTCCAATGATTTGACAGTTCTACTGTGTTGCTTTACCACCATCTCAAATATGGTATGTTCAAAACAAAACTCCTGATCTCTCTCCAAAACTATGTTCCCAACACTTGAATCCATCTTGGTCTTATGCACTTCTTAAATTCCCACATACAATGTATATTACTATACTAGGGATGCCATAACAAAGTACTATATACTAGATCACTTAAACAACAGCAGTTAATTTTCTTACAATTCCAGATTGTTAGGAGTCTGAATCAGGATGTCAACCTTACTGTGAGGCCTCTCTTCTTGACTTGTAGATGGTTGTCATCTCCCTGTGTTTTCTCTAGGTCTTCCTTCAATGGGTGGGTCTGTGTCCTAATTTCCTCTTCTAATATGGACACAAGTCATACTTAATTGAATTACTTCTTTATTAAACCTGTCTCCAAATACAGTCACATTCCTAAGTTAATATGAATTTTTGAAGGTTGAAATTCTGCTCGTAACATTAGGGACTTATTTCAGCTTATACATGATTTGTTAGCAAATTTTGATTGTTCTGGTTTCAAAATGCTCTGCAATCATCACCCAGCCTCCAATGTTGTCCACAATGTGATGTCTCTGAAGACAGGCTATTGACCTGTCTTCTCACTTCCACTCCTGCCCTACTAATGCATACTTCTTGCCTTTTTTTTTTTTTTTTGGCCCAACTGGGGTTTAATGCATACTTCTTAAAACAGAGAGATGTTCCAAATGTCAATCAGTTGCAGTCAGGGCTTGTGCTCCATCATTCCAACCAACATATCTTCAGTAGCCTTTCAATAAACTCAGTGCAACTAAACCCTTAAGGCCCTGGCTTTTGAATATTTCTCCATTGGTCCTCTCATCCCATTACTGACAGCCAAGCTGATTCTTTTATTCACATGCATTTGGGTTAATCCACTCTGCATGATTACTTTCTTTTTGTCTTTTAAGATTCAGCTTATAGACATTGATCTACCATTTGATCCAGCAATACCACTCTTGGGGATATACCCAAAAGACTGTGACACAGGTTTCTCCAGAGGCACCTGCACACCCATGTTTATTGCGGCACTATTCACAATAGCCAAGTTATGGAAACAGCCAAGATGCCCCACCACCAACGAATGGATTAAGAAAATGTGGTATCTATACACAATGGAATTTTATGCAGCCATGAAGAGGAACAAAATGTTATCATTCGCTGGTAAATGGATGGAATTGGAGAACATCATTGTGAGTGAGGTTAGCCTGGCCCAAAAGACCAAAAATCGTATGTTCTCCCTCATATGTGGACATTAGATCAAGGGCAAACACAACAAGGGATTGGACTTTGAGCACATGATAAAAGCGAGAGCACACAAGGGAGGGGTGAGGATAGGTAAGACACCTAAAAAATTAGCTAGCATTTGTTGCCCTTAACACAGAGAAACTAAAGCAGATATCTTAAAAGCAACTGAGGCCAATAGGAGAAGGGGACCAGGAACTAGAGAAAAGGTGAGATCAAAAAGAATTAACCTAGAAGGTAACACACATGCACAGGAAATTAATGTGAGTCAACTCCCTGTATAGCTGTCCTTATCTCAACCAGCAAAAACCTTTGTTCCTTCCTATTATTGCTTATACTCTCTCTACAACAAAATTAGAAATAAGGGCAAAATAGTTTCTGCTGGGTATTGAGGGGGAGGAGAGGGAGGGGGCGGAGTGGGTGGTAAGGAAGGGGGTGGGGGCAGGGGGGAGAAATGACCCAAGCCTTGTATGCACACATGAATTAAAAAAAAAAAAGATTCAGCTTAAATGTCACTTTCATAAGGTAGCCATTATAAGATCCTTTTAAAGGAAGGACAAAGCTCCCGTCTTACTATTATCTCATTTTCATGTTTGTTTCATTCATAATGAGAACAAAAACAATTTTAGCTTTGTTCATACATGTTCTGGTATCTACAGAATACAAAAGCTCAGTAAATATGTGTTAAATTAATATTAATATGTCTTCCTGATGAGAAACTGAGGCATAGAGTGTTCAAACAACTGTTCTCTGATCAACCAGTAAAGATGCAGACCCAGAATTTATACCCTGAAGTTTGACAGTTTTAATTCCTGAAATATTAGTGCTAGAAGGTACTCTAGAGATTGTTTCATTTAATGACAAAATTTTACAATGAAGAAAATGAACCTCAGGGGGTGAAATGACATTCCCAACTCATCCATTTTACTCTGTATGATAGGACCAGCTCTGTGACCAGCTACCTGAATAAACAGTTAAATTACCTTTCTGCTCTTCATTTTCCCTGTCTGTAAAAGTAGTCAAGAGGTCTCCATGCCATGGCTTAGGCTTTCCTAGATGGAGCATTCTTCTAGCTAAGAGGATTTGGGGACACTTCCTTTTTCAGTTGTCTCCTTCTTTCACCCCACCCCCAGTCCTACCACTTCTCTCAGTTTAAGATTAGGGAGAAAATTAAGTTGCATTACATATGCTTTGTTCCGTATGCCAATGAAGCCATTAGAAAAATGAAAAGGGAAAAGAAGTCATAAAGCTTCCCAGTCTTCATGTACCTTAGGAAGAATAGGAGCTCTAACATTAGCAGCCTCTAAAGGAATGTTATATCTGCAGCTTCTATCCATAGTTGAAAAAAGCATGTATATAGTACTCACTCAGAAGAAATGTCATTATCAACCCCTGGTAAGAGGCAGTAAACTGGAAAAGAAAAGAGTAAAATAATGTTCGCTAGTAGCAGCAACTGAATATGAAATTCCTTGGTGTGTATGTGAGAAAATAAATACCCACATTTCTGTAGGTTTTGCTTTATTTTAACCATTGGTGATGAGTGACTTATCCTGCAGGAAGACAAACTATTCCTATTTACACTCAAAATGTCAAATCCCATTTGCACTTAAAATGCCATCACCTTGCATAATTCTCCCAACTTAACCTGCACAGGAGAGAAAAGTGAAAGGCAGAATATGAGGAGACTCAGAATATTAAATATTCTGCAGCCTGGATCAAATGCCCTAATTTGCTTCAACCATTCCAAGATGGAAATGTTTTGAATTCTAAAATAGCTTAGCACCAAATGTGCCATAATTAATCTGACACTATATTTAGAATGATGAAATTTTCCATGAAATCTGAAATATGCTTCAAATGTCAGTCTTATTTTTAATTAATATGCCAATCTATCTTTGCAATAATTAAGTTTTATAGTCTCCTAGTGCTGGGTAACTTGGATACTGTTTGGTGAGTGTGTGTATTTTTTCTAATCTCACAATTATGATAATACAGTTGCTCACAGATCCTTCCTTCTCCCACAGATTGTCAAAGGAAATCTGATTTCTTCCCAGTGGTATATTTTGTCTATAAACCAAGCAATGTGAAATGAAGTGTCTTGTTATGCAGGTCTCAAGTTAATGAAATCATTTTCACACCATCACATCTACCATCCCCATGATCTGATGATTGTTGTAACAGGACAATATGTTATAGTGACTCAGTGAATCCATTTGAATTAAATTCTAGGGTGATACAATTGAAAGCCACAGATTTAAGGGAAATATGTCTTTTATTTTTTAAAGCAGGTATGGAGATTTAAAATAGTGATCATTTATAAGATGTGTTGTACACTTCAAGCTCCTTTTAGGTCCCTCCCATATTCCCTATTGAATTTTTAAGTATTTAGCAGTTGATTAAAATTTAACTAGACATGTGGAATCCCAAATTATAACAATCCTCTACCTGCTCAAATTGCACAATATGAACAGAAAGCTTATCTATGGGTATTGATTTTCCTATCGTATGAACACTTGGTAAAGATGAGAGAATAATTTGCTGGAAGTTTCACACACATATGTGTGAACTGAACTGTATCTTGGGAGTTCTTCCTACCATTGTAAGTAGTAAGACTATCAGTTATTGATCCAGTAAGATTGCCATGAAAAACAAGAAAAAGAAAAGTACAAAATTGAGAGTGGTTAGAAATTTGTTGAGCAATTTGACACAGTAATTTAACGTTTGTTTCATTTCATAAAAACTTAGGCTCATGTTTTGTTTATTTTTGTTTATATCATTTTGCTTTTAATCTATTTTTATTGTATACTTAAAACATACTTCTGCCAAAGATTTGAAATTTAAAGACTGGCACTTTCTCAGTGATGATTGGACAATCATAGTTATAGGTTTCTTAGTTTGTTTATTATGAAAACCATTTCCCTAGAAATAAATGTTACAAACAAACCCCATAATCTTCTTGTGTCTGTGAAAAGTACTTGGAGTATATTGTCAGGTCAATTATAGTCACTTGGTTCTTGCTTAACTGGCTTGACATGGAACATGCAAACTTTGGACTCAAGTCTCCTGAGGCATCATGACCTTGCCAAGAACAGAAACTCTGAACAAGCATTTCATAACAGTTCTTGAGAAGACAGGCTGAGACAGCTTTCTCTCTGGAAGCCTGGATGAAGGTTTCAGCTTCCTGGTGATGCTGCTGAATACCCAGCCACCCTTCATTAAGGGTGAGGACAGTACCATTTTCCTTGCAAAGTATAAGGGTATTTAAAAGCATCCTACTGCAGAATTTATGCTTGTAAATTTATTTTTCAAACCAATATCCAGTGCTTCCTGTATATATCAAGCACTGTACCAGTGGGCAAACCTTGTCACAGGCAACCTGCAGGCCAGTGGAGAAGACAAATAATCAGCAAGCAATACATATATGAATAAGATTAAAACTATGAGCTAGAAAGGGGAGAAAATATACAGGAGGAATAGGGAAAGGTAGGGAACACAAAACTTGAAAGCGTTTATATGTCCACCGTAGAGGAGCTAATACAGTAACCTTAAAATGACAGAAGTCACTATGGGAAGGTGACCTGGAAGTAGTAAAGAGGTCTGGAGGGGATGAACGTATTTGGGTTGTAATATACATGTGCATGGAAGCAATGCTAGGAAACTCTGTATAGCTATCCTTATCTCAAATTAGCAAAAACGCTGTCTTTCTTATTATTGCTTACATCTTCTCTTCAACAAAATTGGAGAAGAGGGCAGAGCAGATTCTGCCTGGAAGTGAGGGGGTAGGGAGGGGGAGAGGGCAGGAGGTAGGGGAGAGAGATGGCCCAAACAATGTATGCACATATGAATAAATGAATAAATAAACCAAAAAAACTGATGAACTAGAAATCACGCTGTTATATTTTATAAATAATATTTTATAAAATACTATTATATTTTGTTATGGGGGAATCTGATCTAGTTGAAGAGGTGGGAGAAGACTTGCCCAGATGATGCCAAGGATGATTAGGAGGAAAGCCATGATGAGTAACAGGAGCACAGTCTCATCCAGCTGCACACATCTTGTGTTGTGTTGTGTGTGTGTGTGTGTGTGTGTGTGTGTGTTTACTTCCAATGGAAAATGGTGACCTCCCAGTTATTACATATTAGCCATTGAAATTATGGTTTTAGATTCTACAAATCTTCCTCAGTAAAAACTTTTCTGATATTTCTTCTTCCAAAGCTCCTGCCATTTCTAAAATATTCCTACTTTCAGAGAGTGCTATCCCAGCAAGCAGAGACATGCCTAGGATAGTCCTTTCATTAGTGAGGATCTAAGTTATACTCCTCACAGCCTGTTTGCCTCAGCTTTTAGTCACTGCCACTCAATTCTCTTCCAGTAAGATCCCAGGCATAAAATGGCTTTTAACTTTGCAGTTTGCATCACTCCACTTCTTGCTCCATATAGCCTTGGTACAGCAGTGGTGGGCCATAGGATCCAGGCATGGTCAGCCAAAGAAATGCACTTTCCTGATCCACCATGGCAGGTTTGCATGACAGACAACAAAAAGGATGAACTTTTCCCATAGAGCACAAGAAGAATACAGATGGAGAGAAATGGTCTTCAATGACATTGTTTCAGTTCTCAACATAGACTTTCTTTATACTAGAAGTACATCCCTGGACTTTTCACTAAATGAGGTAATGAATTTCATCTTTTATATCTTTTCAAGTTTTTGAGTTGAGATATAGAGCATCAGTCATTTATCTGTTATATGCATCGAACATAAACTCTAAAAATACTAACTTGAAGTATAAACCAGAAAGCAGGGTTATCACATTTCACGAGCAGTGAGGTGCCAATTCCCTCCAACCAAAGACCTTTAGAAACACACCTGTGGTTGAACACCTTGGGGAGTATATTAGCAAGGCAGAAGGAGACAGAAGATGGTATGAGTGTCTCAATAAAAGAGTGTTAGAAGGGACTTATGGTGACAGGGGAGATGAAGGAAACCTACTCTCTCTAGATTGAATGCAGTCAGAAAGCCGAAAGAATTCTAGTTGCTTATCTCATTCATGCAATCTATAGGGAGGGAAGATTAGAAAGGAGATATTGCTGTAATTGGTAAAGAACCAGCAGGCAATTGTAATTAGCCATGAAAAGGGGAATGTTTAGCATTTTGTGCATTGCACAGGGACTTTTTTCTTCTCTGTACTTGCACAACATTATGAAGTAGTCTTGAGTTTTCTCATTTTGTCATGGGCTAAGAATGATCTTGTCTGATGTTGGTTTTGTGAGATTGCTTATGACCAGCAGGGTCATGAGCCAGTTGTGAGGTCCAGGCCAGTCTCAACCCACACTGAAACCTGACAGTATGCATCAGACTAAGGCCTGTTGTTGGGGCTGCTTTCTTCCTTTCTCAGAGGCTAAAAGATGCTGAATCACAGTTCTGCTGGTTGTTACCAGCAGTGACTCCATGCACAGATAGGGTAGGTAGCTGCCCTCCTGATTTTAGAGAGAGCTAAGAAGGCTTTTGTAGATTCTCATTATTTCTCTATACCTAAGTGTTGATGCCAGAATTTCCTTTAATAGGGATCAAAATCTCATCTTTCACTTTCCACTGAGAAAAATGTCTTAGAATTCAAATTCCCCCAGGAAAAAGAATGCTTTATTTAACTATCAACTCTCCTTATAAAGAATTGGAGTCCCATGAGATGCAGTATTTTGATCATAAATTCATACTTCCTAGTATGAAGAAATGCCATTCCTTTACTCGGCATAGCATTTATAGAGAACTCCAAAACTCTTCTTTCCCATACATGGGGCAACTTAATTTCTCATAATGACTCCCTGTTCTTTCCTATCTACCTCGGAAGGGAACACCAAGAGATTAAAAACAGAAAGCAAAAGCAGTTCAGCTCCAGATTAACAAACCTAGGAACTATGAGGTGAGCTCCTGCCTCAAGGAAGTGTAGCTCAAGGATTCATTACTTGTGTTGCAGAGCCAATAAGAAATGCAACAGGTTTGTCAAACCCAGAATCCACCTCCCACACAGTAGAGGGACATGTATACCTAGTCCTGGGCGCACTACAAACTTACCCGTTTATTTCCACTGGCTCCTTGACTTCTTGCCCTCCTGCTGTAGAACACATCATGACACTGTACTTATTTTCTTTCTGTATAGTCCTTTGCCATCAATAATGACATCAGACTGGAACCCACAAAAGGTATTGAAATTATCTGATTTCTACCAGATCTACCTTTCCCCTGACACTTTTTATCTGCTCCTGAAATTGGTGACAGCTCCTCTTAGCCACATTTATTCCCATTTGCCTTATTAGGAAAAGACTAGAGTTGGAAGACCCAATTGTGACTTATTTTCTTTCTTTGATTGCAAAAAAGATCTCTTCATACCATGTGATCATATATCCTTTTTATATTTTTTTCTAATTAGCCACTCAAAAATGGAATGTAAATTCGTTCACTGACTCATTCACTAAATAACACATATGTATTGAGAACCTTCTCTTGGTTAGGCAATCAGCAATGAAATTGATATCAGATAGTTTCCTGATAAAGAAAAGGAACAGAAAAGGGCATACTAGCCCTGGACCAAAGATGGGGGTGGGCGTGAGAGGGGTTTCATGGAGAGAGTCAAAGGGTAAAGAAACAAGAGCATTGTTTTTCCTCCTTTCCCAACCACACCAGGGTACATTGGGATGCACAGGCCCAGGATTTATGGTTGCTCTACTATGAGCCAATGATTGCAAAGCTTTTACAGAGAAGACTTAACACAAAACCCTTAGGATATGAAGACCCTGTCTCCAACTATACACTCAGTAAAGTAGAGGATTTCAGCATTCTCATAGGACAACACAGAATTTAGCATGCTACTGTGGAAATAAAAACTAAGCACTGAAAAGTATAGCTCTGAAATAGGGTGGTCCAAGAAATCACTGACGTTTGGTATGAGATATGTGTGTTGTAGGATAAAGATAGTTATGTTAATCTCATCCAATTTTACCCTTTGGGTTTCTCTGGAATTTTTAAGTGACCTGATCTTATTTTCAATGACTAATAAAATTTGAGTTTGAGAGAAGTGTAAAAACATCCATATTTCATCCCAGGTCTGCTCTGTCTATTCTAATTTTTAAGGCAATGTGAAAATAGTTCCAAAGAAAACAATGAAGCGAAAAAAGTTGCTGCTAATAGTGAAAGTTGACATGCAGTAGGGTGTCTATTCTGAAGTATGAACTTCCAACATGAATGAGATTTTTATGGCTTGTCCCCATGTGGGAAGAAGGTCATTACAAAAATTGCTTAAGTTGTCCTCAAAATTATGCTATATTCAGAAAAAAGAAAAATGAAATTTGTACTATAAACTTTTTGGGAACTCAACTGGTATGTTATTATATGTATGCTTTTTTAGTTTTATATTCTTTATTTTTATAGCAAATTATAGCATTTTTAGGTTTGGAGTGAGAGAAACCACAGAGAGCTAAAGTAAGTAAGACCCAGCTATGTAAATCAGTTTCAATCTGCCTATTGCATATATCTGCCACATTTTAGTCTGCCCATGTTTCTGCTATTCATCTACCATTGAGGAAAACTCCCACTGGTATCGTACACAGTGTCCACAGGTATTATAAATATCCTTCATAGAGCTCTACTGAGGGCTAAAGCACAGGGTCAACTCAAAGTCAATCCTAAATTTTTAAGGCAGGCAAGTATATAATTTGCATACAGATCAGCAATCTGTCCTTTACTTAGAGAAAGATTTACAGATACTTTAAAACCAAGCCTAATCTATAAAACAAACAAGCACAAAGCCTAAGCTAAGCAGCTAAGCAGAGAGAAGGAGAGAGACAGAGAGAGAGAGAGAGAGAGGGAGGGAGGGAGGGAGGGAAAAAGAGACAGAGAAGCAGATTAAATTGTAATCACTTTGAATATTTGTCAGAGAAGAAATTCTGGCTGTAAATTGCTTTTGGTTAAGATTGCAAAAACTCCAATGTGAACTAAATTGGGACCCATGATCTGGGAGTGCTCTTGAGTGCCCCCAAGGTGCTAAGCATCATTTATTTTTGTATTTAAAAATAAAATGTCAGTTTCGGGCACTGATTGATTGGGTGGGAAGGAAGCAGGTCACTTTGTTACTTAAATGAAATCTTCTTTTCAATTATGTCTGACTTGATCATTGCACACTTGTGATTTGTTTCGGTCAAGCAGATCTCAGCTATAAAGGTTATCCTCTGAAAGTCATTCATCTTTCCCTGCCCATCCTGAGGGAAAAAAAAAAAGTAGCATCCTAGGAAAACCTGGACCAGATGATCGAGGCATCCTCAGGTGCTTATCATGGAGATGGCTCTGGACTCAAGGGGGCTGACTGCTGGGTCAGAAATTGGAAGGTCAGGAACAGGAAGAATGAAAGTATAGAAGAGAAACAGCTACAGAGCAAACAGCATTTAGTCAAAAGTGAGCCTGTAGCTGGGCAAATACACAAGGTTTGGGCACTAGGCCAGACCCCAATGAAACCAGAACTGGCTTTATCTGCATCTTCACCACATCACTGTTAAGGCAAATTCTTACTGTTCTCAGGATGTCATGACATCTCACAGTAGTCCTTATCTAAACCCATTCAACAGAAAGGATCATCTTCTCACTTTCTTAAGGTGTTGATGAAACACAACCTAAAGGAAATTCCTAGAAGCAAAGCAGTAGCCTTTAAACTACTACTAAAAAATACAAAAAAAAATTTACAAAGGTATAGATGATGCCAAGAAATAGCATATTACATTATATAAAAACACATAAAATGGAGAAGAGGTAGGCACTGGTGGCTCACTCCTATAATCCTAACTACTCAGGAGGCAGAGATCATGAGGATGGCAGTTTGAAGCCAGCCAGGGCAAATAGTTCACAAGACCCTATCTCGAAAAATCCCATCACAAAACAGGGCTGGTGGAGTATCTCAAGTGGTAGAGCACCTGCCTAGCAAGCACAAGGCCTGAGTTCAAACCCCAGTACCGCCCTCCCCCCGCATACATAAAGAGATGAGTTTGACAGTTTTACAGTTTTTTTTATATGAATAAGTGGGTAGAGGGGCTTTCTAACATCCTCCAAACATAGTCCAGGGCAGTGTTTCCCAAACATGCTCTGGAAGCCCTTATCGTCCACACAAAAGCAAAGAATTTACCTTGGCTGTCAGTATGCTTATTGAATCTTTAAAATATAAACAATATATACATCTTTTACAAACTATTTTTCCACAGAACTCTTTTTTTTTAAAGTATGTGCCTATGAATAACCCAAAAAAAGGACTGGTCACACCAACTTAACTTTGGAGCAATTAAATAGACACACATCTTCACCACCATTCCTTTAATTTTTGAGGTGCTTCCTTAAACACCATGTCATTTTCCTTTCTACTCCTACCTCTTTTCCTTCTTCCTCCCATCCCCAAGCCCTAACCAATTCAGTTGGTCACTGACTTATGTTTTAAGACTCCACAGAGGCATAATCTTTTCTAAAAATTTTCCTCAACTTCTCTTGGCTCTCACTGTCCATTAGTTTTCTGTGGCTACTATAACAAATTATCACCAGTTGGATGGCTTATAAGAACAAAAACTTTATTTTTATTCTGGAGTTCTGGAAGCTAGAAGTCTGAAATGAGGGTTTAGGGAGGGCTGCCTTCCTCTAATGTCTTAAAGTGAAAACTTTTCCCTGCCTTTTCCAGCTTCTGGTGACTCTAGGCATCTTTGATTTCTGGCAACACAACTGTAATCTCTGCCTCTGTCTTCAAACAACTTCTCCTCTCTGTCTCTTTCTCCTCCTCTAAGAATGGTCAGAAGCTAAACACCACCCTAATTCCAATATGATCTCATCTCTAGATGTTTCATTTTGTCTGTAGAAAACCTTTATTTTCTTTTTTTCTTTTTTTATTATATTCATATGTGCATGCAATGTTTGGGTCATTTCTCCTCCCTTCCCCCTGCCCTCTCTTTTACCCCCCAGTTCCCTTCCTTACCCCACCAACCCCTCGCTACCAGGCAAAAACTATTTTGCCCTTATCTCTTACAAGCAATAATAGGAAGAACCAAGGGTTTTGCTAGTTGAGATAAGGATAGCTATACAGGGGGTTGACTCGCATTGATTTCCTATAAATGTGTGTTACCTTCTAAGTTAATTCTTCTCGAACTAATCTTTTCTCTAGTTCCTGGTCCCCTTCTCCTATTGGCCTCAGTTGCTTTAAAGCATCTGCTTTAGTTTCTCTGCATTGAGGGCAACAAATGCTATCTAGTTTTTTGGGTGTCTTACCTATCCTCATACCTTCCTTGTGTGCTCTTGCTTTATCATGTGATCAAAGTCCAATCCCCTTCTTGTGTTTGCCCTTGATCTAATGTCCACATATGAGGGAGAACATACGATTTTTGGTCTTTTGGCCCAGGCTAACCTCACTCAGAATGATGTTCTCCAATTCCATCCATTTACCTGCGAATGATAACATTTCATTCTTCTTCATGGCTGCATAAAATTCCATTGTGTATGAATACCACATTTTCTTAATCCATTCATCAGTAATGGGGCATTTTGGCTGTTTCCATAACTTGGCTATTGTGAATAGTGCTGCAATAAACATGGGTGTGCAGGTGCCTCTGGAGTAACCTGTGTCACATTCTTTTAAGTATATCCCCAAGAGTGGTATTACTGGATCATATGGTAGATCTATGCTTAGATTTTTAAAAAGTCTTCAAATTTTTTTCCAGAGTGGTTATACTAGTTTACATTCCCACCAGCAGTGGATTAGGGTTCCTTTTTCCCCACATCCTCGCCAGCACCTGTTGTTAGTGGTGTTGCTAATGATGGCTATTCTAACAGGGGTGCAGTGGAATCTTAGTGTGGAGAAAACCTTTATTTTTCCCCCAAAATAAGATCACATTCACAGGTTCTGAGTGGGTATACCTGTGTGGGGGAGGTAGGAGGAGCATCAATTAACCTACTTAAAACCTGCTCCACTCACGCCTTCCCAGTATCTTTGGTATGCCTTTATAATGACTGTCTGTGCCCACTCCATCACTCCACAACCATCCTTCAGCAAGATCTCAGCAGGCAGCATCTAGGTCTTGTTTATATTTGAATTTCCCTTGCCTCATGCACAGTAGGCTTTCATGACTGTCTGAATGAGTGGATGACCCTTTCTGGAAACTTCAGTCTGCACACACTCAAGACTGCTTCTGTGCATTCAACTTCCTTTCCCTATGTGATCGTTATAGGGTTCCTCAAAGACTGATAAGCTTGAGCTGTTCTCTAATAGTTACTTTTGCTATATGTGCAAGGAATTGATTCCTAATTTTGCCATGTGATGGAAAATGCTTGTCCTGTAGCAAAGAAGGTGGCATTGGTATGCTGGTATCATTTTGGTAACTGGCATCATTTTTTGTGTTAATGTACTAAAAGGGCAGAGAAATGCCTTGAAATGTGCACTGGTATCAAAAGAACCAATTATGACACTGTTTATCCACCATGATGGTTATTTACCAATGGGATGGGGATCACAGGATGTTGGAATGTTTGGTGGCCATCTTGTTTTGGAGTCATTACCCTGCAATTCTGATCTCAACAGAGCAGCTCCCAATAGGTTACAGCCCTCTCCAATAGTGAGGAAATATAGACATTCACAAAAATGTCCTTTGCCACCCAAGAATTGATCATCACCTTGGGGTGAAGAGAGATGTAAAAAAACACAAGTCACTTCTGTGTCTGAAAGCAAGTGAGAGGCGCCATGTGCATTGTGCAGATTCTCCTCCGTGGAATTGTGTTATACAGAAGTTCCAAAACTGTCCAGAGAGAGGAGCCTTCAAGAGTCCTTGAGGCAACTCAGAACTCCCTAGTGTGGTTCACTAGAATCTTCTTTTTCTTATCACTTCATCCCATTTCTTCTCCTCCCAGAACATGCTTTAGACACACTGAACTATTTGTTTGTTTGGCCTTAATGTGCTTTGTTCTTTTTCTCCACTAGGCATTTGAAGATGCTTAGAACTCATTCAATCTCATCACCCTTACCTCCTCCCTGTTCCTCTGTCCTTTTTCCCCTCCACAGTACTGGGGTGTTCCCTAGCTGACTCCTCCCTTCAAGTATTAATTCTGGATATCAGCTTCCATCCCACACCTTTTCCTTACCTCACAAGTCTGAAGTACAGGTCCTTTTTGAATATGCTTTTAATACTTTTATATATGATACTTAAAACACAGTAGTGCAGTTGTTTGCTTGTGTATCTGTCTCTTCCATAGAGTACTGCCATACCTTGTTCACCTTTTTATCCCTAGAATTAATAACTGACACTGGTACATGGAAGGCATCCCTACAGGTTTATATTATGAATGAATAAATAAACAAATGAATGAAGCATCTTCCAGAATTAGCAGAGTGTCTGCCCGTCCTTCATGGACTGTAACCAGTCCAGTGCTTAGTCCTTCCCTCCTCCCTACAAGCTTGATATTCCATGCCAAGCAATGGATCTGTGTCAGAGAAGCCCCCAGAGACACCCAGCAGCACGCACACATTCATCTGCTTCTGTTTGCTTCTAGCCATGAAAAAAGATGATCTATTTTCTGACTTTGATGCTTTTTGCATTTTAATGAAAATAAAAATACCATTTCCTTTTCTCACATTAACAGTGAGAGGAGGCTCCCGGATAGGGATAGGCAGAGTTGCCAAACTTTCTTCCTTCCTTTTTTCTTTCCTCCTCATGCCTCATTTACACTCCATTGTTTGTGACATCAGAAGAAATCACCAGGACCTACCCAAATAAAAGCAGTTGCTAAGCTTTTGTTAGTTTTTTTTCTACTGACTGGATAGGTGTTCTGGAAAAGTACTCTCAAATGGAAAAGGCCACTTCAACATGGATTCTAAATGTTGACAGAGCGATTATGACGTTGAATGAATGAACAAATGAATGCTGTCTTCAAGAGCTACCTGAGAGCCAGGGTTTATTTGGGTCTGCCAGTAATTAACAATCAAGTCTATACCCTGTTCTAGAGGAAAGAGATTAACTTATCTATTAATCTTTCTTCATGATCCTCTACTCTTTTTGGAGCTATCAGAGTATGAACTTGCACTCACTAGGCAAGTGCTCTGCCTCTTGAGCCACATCCCAGCCCTATTTTGCTTTAGTTACTTTCCCAGCAGGGTCTTGAGTTTTTGCCAGGGGTTGGCCTTGGACTGTGATTCTACCTACCTACATCCACTGCATAGCTGGGATCATAGGTGCACACATCACAGCTATCTTATTTATTGACAAGGGGTCTCTCTTACTATTTGCCCAGGCTGGACTTGAACTACCATTCTCACAATCTCCACCTCCTGAGTAGCTGGAATTACAGGCATTTGTCACCACCACATTCAACACCAAATTGTTGAACAACTGCTTTGTTCCTTGACCTTGTGTTACCTCATATAAATAGCATCCTTTTTAAAAAGTTACTTTTTGGATAGGATCTCTTGGTTTTTCTCAGGGCCAACCATGGATCACAATCCTGCTACCTATGCCTCTTGTATAACTGGGACAGATGTATACCACCAAACCTGGCTTGTTGGTTGAGATGGGGTTTTGATAACTTTTTGCCAAGGCTAGCCTTGAGCTGTTATCCTCCCTATTTCTGACAGGTGCCTGGCCCAAGTTCTGTAATTTTTAATGATGAACTTCCCCTCCACGATTGGAAGCATTTATCCTTGCATTTTCATAGAATATAGTGTTAGCAATCCCATTAACACATATATGTCACATTCTCCAACTTTTTCAGTAATAAAAGTTTATATCTTGATGCTTATATTTTTAAAACTTCTTTCTCTTGTTTCCCAAGTTGTTAAACCAGAAATACTCTAAGAAATAGACCCTCAGAGGCAAAAGAGTTTCTGGAGGTTGAAGCTTCTGCATGCACTTTATGGATGACCTTAAACTTTGGCATCCTTATAATAAGAGCAGGACACATGGACCCTTGACTTTGAAGTTTGCAGTGGCCTATACTGTGCAAAATGGCTGGATTTGTATTTGTGAGGTCAGTTTGTTAATGTTTTTATTGGTATATAGGAGCTGTATAGGGCATTTCATAGTGACATTTCCATATATGCATTAAGAACCAAGTTTGGTTCATCCCTCCATCATTCTCCCTTTTCCTCCTCCCCCTTCTTAAAACAATGTTCCATATTCATACATGTATACAAAATATATCAACCATATTCACCTTTTTTTACCCTCTTCATTTACTCTCCCCCTGCTACAAGTACCTTCTCCTTAACATAACCTATTTTATACTCCTGTTCTTCACTGTTTAAGTGTCTATTCATTGTTCAGTGGGGACTTTGCCTTGGTACTTTACCTGTAAAAATATCGTACTTTAATCAGTCTAATGCCTTCTATTAATCTTCCTTACCCTTATCCCCCTACCTTGTATTGTTCAACAATTTTCAGAGAGTTACATTATGTTTTGTTCCTACACAATGTATTTTAATATTATTCACTCTCTACCATTCTTTTCTTCTTTCCCTCCTCTCCTAGTCTCCTCTAACAGTCCCACTATTGGAAATGTTCTATATGTATATGATAGTATCTGTATTTGTATTTGAATCTATCTTCCACATATATAGTGTCTTTTTGTGTTATCAGACAAGTTTCTCACTCTCTGGGACATAAATAGCACTACCATATATTTCTCAAGGAAGGTGGAGTCTTCCTCTCTCTGGTCCTACTTGGAAAGTCTATTGAGGAAGGTTACTTCTTCTGTTCTCCTCTGCATGCTCTCAAACTAAAAATGAGAAAGAGCTGTAAATAAAAGTTTTAGATGTATTTTTCAGGTTTATATACTGATCAATAATTCCCTCAGAAGCAAAATATCCATTAACTGTAATTAAGATTTATCCAATGATTCTTTCACATTAGTAGATTTCTGTTTTAAAATATAAGCTTAAAAATGAAATGCTTTGATGTGAGAGAGAATGACTACAAAACAAGGTAATTGCCTTCTTTCTTGCTG
Source organism: Castor canadensis (assembly GCF_047511655.1). Taxonomy (NCBI): domain Eukaryota; kingdom Metazoa; phylum Chordata; class Mammalia; order Rodentia; family Castoridae; genus Castor; species Castor canadensis. The sequence goes on along the minus strand of NC_133398.1, from coordinate 78,535,299 downwards.
TCTATAGACAGCTGCCCAGAGAGGAGCACATTCCACAGGACTAGAGTAGTGAGTCAATTTACAGTCCTGGTGGTATGCATGGACAATAGATTTCCTACTTGCTGTGTGATCTGTAAAAGCCAGACAGTCTTAATTTAAACCTAGACTTTACCGAAAATCATTCCAATAGACAAACTCCTGTGATCCCAAGTGAAATGAATTTAGAAGTGGTAGAGAAAATGTTTTGTGAAGGGCTATGATAATTAACCATCTAATGAAAATGCAATACAGCCTACAGTTTTCTGTAGTATGTGCAAGAAATGCATGTCTATTTTGGTCTTTTGCTAAATAATACTTTGGGTACTGTTCTTCACTTTGGAGATCTTTATCAGGCATCATGAAAACCTATAACTAGAATAAATAAAATCTGCATCCACAAAGACTTATTTTTAAGTCCTTAACATTCATTGACCTCAGGATGGGTAAGTTTTCATGCCACTTAGTTTTGTTTTATAATCTTCACTAAATTCTTACCAACTGGCTGTTTTCTATGTAATACAAACCCTTGAACAAATTTTCTTTAGGAGTGAAAATAAAATCACTTCAGTTGGATACTACCAGATACCCTTAGCCTTGTTCTAGTGCTGCCACCTCCTTAACACCCATGTCATACTTTTAGAAGTGATTCCTCTGATTCCAGAGAAAAATGGTACAATGAAGAAGAGAACTCACCGTGCAGAATTCTTTAAAAATATGATACTGGCTGTTTTCATGAGCTAGGTACAAATTTTTTAACCACATAAGGGATTTACTCAGGGAATAAGATAAAAAACAAATACTCCATTGTACTCACCATATGACTCTGAATACAGGGAGAAGAGGTCCAGTTTATATTATAGGCAAAACAAGATTCAACTTTTCAAGATAGAATGCTGAACTCTGCATGTTGGAACCATGGTTTCTTGTGGGATCTGATAATGTGTAATTTTAGAAAGAAAGCTGTTAACTCTTTGTCCATAGTTACTCAGTGTCAGACAAAAAGCAGCTTTATTTTATTTCTACTCTCCACAAGACACATCCCCACTTGAAACAAAAGTTGATCTTACTTTTGCTATGCTTAAAGAATTTCATTCTCATGGATTTAACCATCCATGATGACAGGAAACAATTCTCAGAATTCTGCCAAAAAACAAGAGAGAAGTTATTTGCGAGTAATTTCAATGTATCTCATGTTGACAGGCTACATGGAAATAGGTATACATACAAGATGTCTTACTTGCTCATTAGTAGATGAAGCTTCCATCCTGTGCCTTCCTTGGATTATAAAATATACAAAAAAGACCACATCTCCTTTGCTCTCTATCTCTTTTCTAGTTCCCAGAACAAAGTAGGTCTTGATGATATTATGCTTTCTCTGTAAGAAAAGTGTAGAAGATCTTGTTCTTTGAAAGTGTTGCATCCTTATCTATGAATGGGAGAGTAGACACTAATTCCAATGAATTAGGCCACCAGCTCCTACATTATTTCCAGAAAATCCTTGCAATGAGAGAAGGTATTACTGAAATAACCTTGTGTTTCCCACTTCTGGTGAAAACACATGTTCTAACACATATTAGTGGGGGGTATACTAGGGTTAATCATGAAAAGCCACCTCAAATACTTAATAGTGTGGACAATAGCCTGAGTCAAAGCAGATTAGCCCACGTTCATAGAATTGTCAAGAATTAGTCTACTATTTAGAGTGGACCCTAAAATTCCAAGTAAGTGGAGTTTGCTTTAACTTGAATTTTTTAAGTCAACCACTTTGTCTGATAGAATGTTCCTATGGTCTGAATTCAGAGAGAAGGTAAGTGAACTTTTCCTTCATCATGTCTTGATTAAGCTCAGACCTAAATTCTGTGATACTGAAATTTCCACGAAGATACAAATTTCCAAATAATGAATTCTTGATTACACCTTCATGCTGTTGGGTGCTTCTTCACTGATCCTGTTGATGTTGTTTTTATTTTCTCCATTGAAACTACTTTTCCCAGCCAAGAAAACTCCAAGGAGAAGGCTAGAATAGATGGAAGGCTTCCACCTGAGATTCTGAACATGTCTACTTTGATTATTATTTGAGTTCAATGAGGCGTGTATAAGTTAATATAATTTATGGCATATTAAGTGATAGCTCTTAAACATGTATTATCTCAACAGCTAAACATATGTGAAAACAGTATCTTTACCCACATGAAGAAACCTCTTTCCTCTATTTATTATACCTAACTCCATATGCCCTGAAGGTAGGTTCCTTCTTCCTTATTTTATTAAAGAAGGGCAAAATTTCACTTTTTTTTTCTTGAAATATTTTGAGACTTTAAAAGTTAAAGTAAAGAAGTAAGGGAGCTGTGACTCTGTTAATGCATATTTATTTAAAATATTTGGAAAAAGCAATGGACTTGGGCTTGTATTCATATATTTTAACAATCATCATCATTGAAAGAAATATATGTACATCCATAGTTATAGATATTCGTATGGACCTTTGTGTAATGGAAAAGTTCAGAATCAACCTTTCTCTTTCTCTTCTCACAGGCAGGAGAGGCTTTTTTGTTTTAAACATTATCTGTATAATTACCTGACTTGCCCCTTTCATTTTGCCTACGCAGAACAAGCTGTGGAAGACTAAAGGACAAAATGAGCCCTTAAAGCTTCAATTACTATTGCCAAAAGTTGCTGCTGGTTGTTAAATGTTATTGCACTTTCCTTCACTTGTGAACATTTTCTTTTCTACCATTGCTAATTGCCTTGATAAGTTTTCTCTAATTATGCACCTTTGTCCTTCACCTTAACAGTGTGAAGAAGGTAAGAAGGGAGCTCACTGAAAAACAGGTGAGAAATTCTACACCAAACTTTGATAATATATCATAAATTACTGCCACTTCAATTCTCCCATGACCTTTGTGGTATATTTTATGCAAAGAATAACGAACAAAAATATACTGGAGAAGTTGCCTGAACTTATTGCTCTGTATAGATGGAAAATTTTATAATCATGCTATTAGGAAATTGAAGAGGGTGGGTAAAGGCAAAAGAAACTCATTCTCAGGAAACCTCTTTATAATGAGTCTGTTTGTCAATTAACAAATAAATACCTTTACTTAGATACAAAAGAATCTGAATTATGGCAAATTCTGTTCTGAGTAGAGTATTAGAAGGAGCTATTATCAGTATGTTCTTTTTTTTGTGCAAATCTATGGGCTTAAACCAGCAAGGATTTTAGCAAATTCAAATCTTTCCTGGCCCTTTTGTCTTTAGAATATTTCCAAGAAGTTAAATATTTTCCCTGACTATACTATTAGCTATTTAGTCCTTTTGTCTTCTGCTATGCAAAAACTTGCCCATAAATGAAGTTTGCAGTCTTCATCTGCCTCATGCTATGCCAATGTGAGTAGAAAGAGACACTAGAAAGCTTTAGAAGGATTGATTTGTCTGGAAGGAATAAACTGCAACTTACAAGGGTTGCCCTTGGAACCATATCCTCCTTCAAGGCAGCAAGTGATGTGTGGAAGATAGAGAGGGTTGTGTCCCAATGCTCAATCCCAGATGTGGTCTTTAATCTCCATACACCCCATTATTCCCAATGAAACCATGATATGGAGGCAACAAAGATAAGGAACTGTGAGGTTCAAGTCCCTGTACCTAACTGGATGACCCAGTTACAGCACTGAAGGATGCTCTCTTCATCTGGAAAAGGAAGGTAATATTACCTAGCCTGACTACTTATGAGGTTCACACTTCTTTATGGATGTGAATGTGCTATCCATGGTACTCTTAGAGTACTGAAGTAAACTTTTGGAATGCAAAGATTTGCAAAGATTCCCTTATTGCTCTGAGACTTTCCTCAGAGAAAATAAAAGTAGATAATAAATGCATTGTGTTCAGTAGTAATAAAGCAGGTCTTCAATAAAATCACCTTTTATTGCTGTACAAGCTATTCTGGGATAACTCTATTCTTAAAAAACTACAACACACAAGCACAGAAATTCATAGAGGGAAAAATAGTCAACTCTGGACTCTAGCATGCATACTACTTTTGAAATGTAAAAGGCCTATGAAAATTTAAGGCAGTGATTTATGGCCCATAAGAATTCTAAAGCACTCAGATTCCTGAGCACTCTCTCTAGATCTTATGCTTTACTCATTAATTATCAAGATTATGGCATTCCACACCAAAATAACTACTCTGAAAATGTCTTTATTTGATGTGGGAAAATGAAAAATGACCATTGATACAAGTTTCATCAGTCCATCTCTTCTTCAGGAATGCGGTCCCTGAATGGGCCTTCCCATGACCATTGGTATCCTTTTGTATCTTGTTTGTGACTGATTAAAGAAGGGAATTTGGGCAATGTGATGAGTGTGCTGAGCAAAATGATAAAACTATCAGCTTTAAACAACAATTTCCATAGTCTAAGGAGTATATATCAAGGCACTTTGCCTCTGAATTACTGTGCCAAGATTCCCCCATGTGGCATTCCTTTTGTAGTAGGCTTGTTTATAAAGCCAAAGCTGTTTGTATTTGCCGAGGGGAGGAGATGAATAAGTTATTAGAGCTGTATGGGAAAATCCTACTCTCAGCAAAAAATAGCCTATTTATGGGACAATCTTAAAGGGCGAGGTATTTTTCATTCTGACCTTTAATGGCACAGGAAAAAAAATCAATGTAGATGGTTTTTCATGGAGCAAAGTGTAGATTTCACTTCGGTGCCAATTTGGAGTTGTGTTTGCATCTTTTCTCATTAGATTGTGATAAGGATAATGAGTGTCCAGTTTCACCTTCTTGCCACATTCTTACCCAGTTCCTCAATTCCTTTTACTGTAGAGAATCACTCAATGTGCGTGGCGAGCGTGATGATGGTAACACAGCCCAGGTCTTTAGAGGGCACAGGGCCAAGGTCACCCAGGTCAGAACATAGTGCTTCACTTTCTAATGGCAACAGAAAACTAAGAAAACTGTTCTCTATTTGGAACCTAATCAGAAACCTGAGGCAGAGCTCACTAAGCATAATGGCTGCACATTTTGCTCAGAACAAACTCAGTGCTTTTAAGACCTAGGTTAGGAGGGATAAAAAGCCTTATTTACTTTTCATGTGCTCATTATTGCTTCTAAATGAATTATACTGTAGCTTTTGAGCAAAATAAAAAAAAATAACTTCACACTTAGATAGCATTTTATTCTTCTAAATAAACTCAGCTGTTTAAAGTTAGGTGTTAGCTGTTTCTGGTGAGGTTGTGGAGGAAATGCCATGGTCATTCATTGTCATGGCAGCAGCAGCAGTTGGGACTGACATGCATGCTTTTTTATTCGATCCAGAAATTTATTCTATGGATGTAATTCAAATTGAGGCATAAAACTACAAGCATTAAAATATTTATTGCTATCTGACCTATGACCATAGAATTTAAATGAGCTTATGAATCCAACAGTAGGAAAATAGTTAAATCAGTTGGTAGGTTCACTGCATAAGATATTATAAAATCATTAAAAATAATTGTAAATATTATGTAACACCATGGAAAATATTTATGATAAATTATTAATTGAAATAAGAAGAATATAAAATTATTATGATTGATATAATTCCAGTAGCATAAGATATGTATGTATTCAAAGACTGAGCCAGGATACAGAAAAGTGTTAAAAAACATTTTATTGTGGTAAGATTAAAGTAAAAATTTTTAACACTATATTTATTTAATATAGTGTTTAAAATTATTTTAAAAATTCTGGATGAATGGTAGAGATCTGAGTCAACTAAATGGAGTTTAAATGAAATCAACAGTTACTTTAACTTAAAAAATATGCTATCTTAATTTTTGTATGTCCAGCATCTAGAGTCAGATTTATCTGCATGCAAACCTAGGCTCCTCATGTCTAGGAGGAGTAGTCCATTTTGAAATAGAGGGGATAACCATACCTAATCTCATAAAATTGCTGTGAAAATTAGTACAAGTCAAGAGCATGATACTTGGTAACTGCTCAGTAGAGGTTAGCTATTATTATAATTTCAATGGTGCATGAATTCCTTTGGGAATTTGGGACTAAGGTTATTGTAGGAAGATGCTTAATTTAATTTTAAATGAAATGACCAGTGCTCCTTAATTTAGAGTAGCGGGATGCAGTAGGAAGTGGAGAGTAATTAAATGAAGGTGTCATTTGCAAAATGTCAGCCATTTCCTACACATTTGTAATCCAAAGGTAATGTTGATGGACCAAAATATTCAAGAAAACTTTTTGCAAGGCTAATTTAACCAAAAGCATGATATATGATAAGATAAACAAAAACAGAAATCTCTTTATACTCCATCTGTGAGTTGCTGAATAAAATGCTCACAGCTTGAAAAATGCATCATCCGTTCTAGTTTGTCTTTTCACACTGCTTCTGCTTCCTCAAATCATCATAATAGTGGCCTTTTGTGATGACATTGATTAACCTCACCTGAAAATGTATGGCTTTATTGCTAGACACAGATTCATGTCAGACATTTATGGTCAAAGCAACTGGACTGTGCTGCAGAATTGAGTACCAGAGATGGTTCTTTCTCAGTGATTAACAGTCTGGTGTTTTCTAGGGTTCCCACCACCAGATGGATGGTAATGTCTTCCTGAATCTGTAGGACACAATGCTCTGGTCTGTAGATGGTTTGGATATATCATGTCATTTAGCTCCCTGTCTCCAAAAAGGAAGTTTCAGACCATTAGACATCTCAGTTTTTCTAACAGAACAAGACACTACATTAGCTTAGGCTAATAACCTATTTTACTTACTTAGAAATCTTCAGTGGACAAAGTGTTTGTGTATGTTTTTGTGTTTAAAAGAAGGAGGATGACATTTGAAAAGGCTAAAGAATTTAATGGCCCTGTCGGCAAGGCTGTGGGTAGCGAGGTGCTTAAATACGTCTGTTGCAAATGGAAATTGGATGAGCCACATATAGGGCATCCTGGCAATAGCCATAACAATTATAGATGCATATGCCCTTTTAGTCAGCAGGATAGCCCTAGTTGGTTGATTCCTTCTGTCCCCACAGTGTCAGGAACTGACTACTCAGCCTACCTGATGCAATCTTTTCCTGGAGGTGGCTATTTCAAGTCTGTGTTCCAACTCCTCCTTCTGTTCCCACTGTCCTGTAAGAGGTTGTTTCTATTCACTCATTAGAAAACTCTCTCTGAGTGGCCCTGCAACCAAGTGTGTGGCAGCTACAATACTCCAACTCTGTGATGTCCAGGAGCAGTTAGAGATAAGAGTCATCTAGAGAGGGTATAATACTGGTTATTGACAGTATTGGAGATGTAGCCATTCTTTGGTGGGATAGAGTTTAGATTAAAAATGATAGGAGATTGTTGTTTCTATCTGCAGACATTTTTGATGTATCCTAACTTGCTTCAGATAACTCACTTTACCAGAGGGTAACCTACTAAGTTAGTAATTTCTGTCCTAATCCCAACAGAAGAGACTCTAGGTGGACAAAAAACTAATATTTTGCTTTTAATTTCTAGATAGTTGATGGATTACTGGTCTCAGAATATGTTCATGGCTTTTATTTCTTCTGGCTCTAAACAAGTTTTAATCACTTCTTTTATATCTTTATCTATGGTCTCTCCTAGGAGAGAAATTAGCTGAATGTCCCGATGAAGTAAATGGAATCTGGAGGAGGGCTGCTGGATTAATAGGGATGATTCTTATAAATTCTGGTGGCTCCATGGATTTAAGGAATGGTTATAGAGATGATTTCCATAAGTGGGAAGAGTCAGAAGGCCACAGAGTTTCTAATAGGGTGATATTTTTGATGGATTAAATGAGATGGGCAATATTATATCTATTCCCAAATGAAATTCATTCAGAGTAACTGCTTCATTTCTTGCTCAGAAGGTAAATGAATTTGATAGGTTTCTGAGCATTCTCAGGGTACAAGGAGCTATGTTTTCTTGGGGCGTGAGACAAGTTTCCCTTTACCTGTCCATCCCCGGGGTGTCACTGTTCTTGATCCAGAAGTGGTAATTACTTAAGGATAAAGACAAACCTATCAAACTTTAGATGCCATCTGAGGGGAAATTTGGAGGCTCCTGTGGGATGTTTCCCTAGAGTAAAACCCTAGGGTGTTGAAGGACAAAACTCATTCAGTTTTTTACTTCAAGATTATTTTATTACTCATGTGTCTCATAAAATATTTTTGGAGTAACTATGGAGTACCAGGGGTCAAAGGTCAGCCACAAAAATTGCAGGGGTGAGTGTAATTGACAATGTGGAGAGACCATTCAAAAAGCAAGAAAAAGTTCTACTAATGGTATTAAAATATGAAACATTTTTTTTCTTCTGTGGTCTTTCAACTTCTAGTGTCTTTGCTACTTAATTTTCTAAGTAGAACATAGAATGAAACCAATGCTATTCAAATTAAAATATTAAAATTTAAATTTAAATTTTATCATAAAATTGCTAATTTATGTTTATATTTTGCAATATAACAATGCAAATATGAGAGTATTTCATTCATGTACAGAATCACCAAAATTATACAATTTACCCTCCATAGCTCATATATGCAATCTGTGCTCCATTCTTACAAGCACAGTGGAAATGTTTCACAAAAGTAACTCAACTGTTTTAATTTTACTTCTTAATAAGCTTGCATTCTATGAACACTACCTCAGCATATTGATAAGGAAGAAAGGACTAAAATTAAAAGAACTATGGGTTTTCCTACCTTTCTTTTCCTTCCTTATTGTTAAGTTGTTGCTACTACAGGAAAGTAACATGAGAAAGAACAGGCATAGAATTTATTTTTATGCTTTATGACTGTTTGTAACAAATTAGCCCAAACATATTGGTGCAAAATAACATAAATGATTATCTTACAGTTCTAACAGTCTGAAGTCTGAAATGGGTCTCATCAGGCTGAGATCAAAGTGTTAGTGTGACTGTCCCCCTTCTGGAGGTTCTGGGGAAGAAGCTATGCACCTTCCTTTACTATCTTTTAGAGGTTCCCATCACTAATGACTCCTTTCCCTATCTTCAAAGCCAGCAATATCAGGCAATATCCTACTTATGCTGCCATCTATTTGGTTCATTCTCTTCTACTTTTACCCATAAGGATGCTTATGATTAATAAGCATATGATTACATATAGTCAGATAATCCAGAATAATCTTCCCATCAACATTAGCTGAAGAGCGTCTTTAATTCTACCTGTAGCCTTACTTCCCTTTAGTCATATAACCTAATGTAGTCAAGTTTCCAGGTATCTGGATATGGCCATCTTTATTAGGGGAGGTCATCTTTCTGCCTATCATAGGATTCCTTGGTAGCTCTTGTTTCTGAAACTTTCATTGGTTTTATTCCACATTTAGAGCAAATTCTGTTTCCAGTGAAAAGCAAAGCATGGCCTCTTGGGTCTGTCAGTGTAGCAACAAAGAGAGTGGCTGGGGCAGAGTCAGTGGAAGCAGAGGTGACAAAGACAATGAGAGCTGTGAAGAACTGAAGATGAGAAACTGGAGGTGCTAGTCTCTGGAAGAGTTCTAGATAGCTGCCAACCTGAAGGGCCAAGGGCCTCAGATACCTGAGGCCCAAGAACTATAATGCCTGTTGTTGTCTAAGGCCAAGGATCCTAATACTCTAGACCTAAGAGCTATAAAACCTACCACTGTCGGGGATGAGGGTCTCAGCACCCAAGGCCTGTGAGAGAGGTGTGACACTAGAACGTAATACCTGTTGCTGCCTGCTGCTATCTGCTTCTGGCACCCATTGCTACTGTAAGCCAATGATTACAATAGCTGCCAAGTGCTGGGACCACTGCTGATTAAATTCTAGGGCATGTCCAGAGCCCGTAAAAAATGGGGCAATAGGACCCTAGGTCTCAGGATTTCGAGCTGTAAGCTTTTGGGTCCACCAGTCCAGCCCTTAGACCTTAGACACTCAAAGGCCTAAGATTGCTAGCTACCCATAATTCCTATCCAGATATAGGAAAAGGACCCCCAGGTAATCAGGTGATTGGTAACAGAACTACATATTACATGTATCATTTCTACTCAAGTGAATATTCCATTGTCCCAGGACACCTCATACACAAAACACAAATTTAAAGCTAAAATTATTAAAGATTTCAAGATAGCAACAATAAAGCTTTAAACCAGGTTGAGAGCCCTTCTGAGCGTAAGGTCCTGTGAGACCTCATAGTTCAGAGACTCAAGAAGTCAGCTCTGCCCTCACACTCTGTCAGCATACTTGCAAATCAGTGGCAATTTACAAACAGTGGATGTTGAAAAGAGTAAGACATGAATACATTAACAGCAGAAATAGAAGTGTGATTTCCATAGATTACTTAATCATTAATTTTCACTCACTGACAAAAATGTACACAAACCTCCCTATAGTAGTTCTTATATTTATCATAATTCACTCAAGTGTGCCATCTATGGTTAAGAAGAAGTAAGTGGTTTTCATGTTACGGTATGGGGCCTCTTTTCAAATACATTTGGGACCAGTTGTTACTTGGTTTAAAAATAAAAAGAACAGTTTTTAAATGAAAATTTTTCATCTTGCTGGTGGAGCGGTTAAGTGATAGAGCTCCTGCCTAGCAAGCATGAGGCCCTGAATTCTACCCCCTGTGCTGCCAAAAAAATATTTTTTCTTCATCTTTTAACTTTTTTCCAGTCCTGGGGATTAAACTAATATTTTATTTTTAAAAATTAAAGTATCTTGATTGTACCTATGTATGGGTGCCATGTGAGTGTTGAAATACAGAAAATGTGTAATGAGTAAATGAAATTAACATTTCCATCTCCTTAAACATTGATCACTTCTTTGTGATAAGAACCTGTGAAGTCCTCTCTTCTAGTTCTTCATAAAATACATAATAAACTGTTAGAATTTATAGTCACCTTACTGTGCTGAATAATGTTAGTACTTATTTCTCCTGTCCAACTACATGGAATTTTTAAAGATACATAAATACTATAGAGTATATAAGTCTACACTCACTGGCAATTTTTTTTAATGTAAGGCCACAGTAATTCCTTTGTAATAAGAACTCTGATTTGGAGTTGCAGGTGTTTCTTATATAAATCACACTCCTGATGCATAATTTATGATTTTTCAGTTCTAGTTTCTTTAAAATGCAAGACACTCTAAAGGAGATGCTTGTGGGTGCTCACATACAATATTGGTGCAACCTGAGTTCAGAAGCTTCTAATTTTATAACCCACTCCTCAGACTTTTATAGTCACCTATTCATAATTCAGCAGAATATTTTATTTTGTGACTGACTTCTAGGGAGCCTTTCAAAAGCATTCAGTTGCATTTTCAAAGGGCTAATTACCTTTTTTAAAAATGGCACTTTGTTTATTATATAATATTTAATTAAAATCCCAATTATCTAAGACAACTGGCACAAATATTTATTCAAAGTACATACTTTGCTAAGTACAACTGGATATAAAGTTTAAGAATCAAAGGAATTGCGTTGGTAAGTGTATGATTTCAGTGATGGGAGTGGAACTCTGAAGAATGGCACAGATTGGTGAATGGCCATGAACTCTCAGCAGTGCATGTACATCATGTCTTAGACAGAAAACGTGTCAGTCTCTGTCTTACAGAGAATGGAAGCATCATTTGTCTTGGACATGTGGTTCAGGGGAAATTTATTTCAAAATAGTTCTATTTCAAAGGATTGTGCTCAAAAGATTCCATTTCCTTAATGTCTTTATACAAAATCCAGGGACTTAAAAAAGTTTCCTGTTTATTCACTGTCCTTTTAGGTGTCATTTTTTTACAAGGCTCTCTCCCTCCTCCTATGTGGAGTTAGTCACTCCTTCAATTATGTTCTCTGATATAGTCCAACACAATATTGATCAGTAGTATTGAATTATTTGCCTTTCTGTCTCACTCCCTACTTAGAGGACATTCCATAACTATTCCTGAGCATGTCTGGTCTCGCAATATGTAACCTTAATTTATTGAATAATTTGGTTATAGTATCAGTTATTCTTTAGATTTAATCTTTACTTTTTTGCTAAATGGTCCTTTTAAAACCTCTCAATATACACACAGTGCTTAAAGGAGTGTCTGGCACATGGGAAGTTCTTTTTTTATTTATTGTTGTGCTGGGTGTGGGTACATTGTAGCACCAATTTAAAAAGATTCTTACAATGGATCAAATATATCATACTTCAATTCCCCCCCTCAACTTCTCTCCCCCATTCTCCCTCCCCCGACTCCTGGAATAGTTTCAACAGATAGCAACTCACATACATGTGTATACATTGCTTGTACCATATTTTTATCCTCCCACCCCCTTTCCCTTACCACCTCCTTCTCCCACTGGTGCCAACCACCACCCCGACCCTTGGGAAGAAGCTGTTCTGTCCTCCTGTTCTCCACTTTGTAGTAGAAAAAACATAAAAGATAAAACAAGAAACATGACGTTTTGCTAGTTTGAGATAAAGATAGCTACACAGGGAGTTTCCCTGTATATGTGTATTACAGCTCCAGGTGATTGCCCTTTTCCAGTCCTCTTCACTCTTCCCTAGTCTGCTTCCCATGGCGACCCTGGCCAGTTTAAAATTTCTGTATTCATTCTTGTACAGTGAACACATCAACCTCATTTAAGTTTTTGGTTTCTTTCCCTTGCCCTATCCCTCTCTCGCACAGCCACCCCTTAGTGTGACCCATGTGCCATAATATTGCTGCATTTATTTTAGGTCTACACTCTGCATATGAGGGAGAATATAGCTTTTGGTCTTCTGAGCCTGGTGAACTTCACTTATGATGATGTTCTCCAATTCCATCCATTTACCTGAAAATGACAAAATTACATTCTTCTTTGTGGCTGAGGAAAATTCTACTGTGTATAAATACTACATTTTCTTAATCCATTCGTGGCTGTTTCCATAGCTTAGCTATTATGAAAATGCTGCAATAAACATGGGTGTGCAGGTGCTTTTGTTGTAAGCTGACTCACATTCCTTTGGGTATATCTTAGGAGTGCTATTGCTGGATTGTATGGCAGATCTATTTCTACATTTTTAAGGAGCCTCCATACTGTTTTCCATAGTGGTTGTACTAACTTACATTCCCATTAGCATTGTATGAGGGTTTCCTTTTTCCCAAATCCTCACCAACATTTGTTGGTGGTGGTGTTCTTGATGGTAGCTATTCTAACAGGAGTAAGATGGAATCTTAGTATGGCTTTGATTTGCATTTCCTTTATGGCCAGGAATGGTGAACATTTTTTCATGTTTTTTGACCATTTCGACTTCTTCCTTTGAAAAAATTCTGTTCAATTCAGTTGTGCATTTTTTTACTGGTTCATTGATTTTGGGGAAGTTTAGTTTTTTGGGCTACCTATATATTCTGGTTATCAGTCTCTTGGTCTGATGTATGGCTAGCAAGGATTTATCCCCATTCTAAATTGAAGAGGTCACCTTTTGTTGTTGTTGTTGTTGTTGTGCAGAAGGTATTTAATTTCATGTAGTCCCATTTGTCCATCCTTTCTCTTAGCTGCTGAGCTGCTTGAGTTCTACTGAGGAAGTCCTTGCTTATACCTATTGCTTCCAGTGCATTCTCTGCTTTTTCTGTACTAGCTTCAAGATTTCAGGCTGATATTAAGCCCCTTAATCCACTTTGAGTTGATGTTTGTAAATGGTGAGAGACATAGATCTAGTTTCAGTTTTCTGTAAGCAGATATCCAGTTTTCCCAGCAGCATTTGTTGAAGAAGCTGTCTTCTTTTCTCCATCATCTGTTTTTGGCAACTTTGTCAAAAATGAGGTGGGCATAACTGTGTGGGTTCATATCTGGGTCCTCTATTCTATTCCACTGGTCTTCATATCTGTTTTTGTGCTAGTACCATGCTGTTTTATCGCTATGGCTCTGTAGTATAGTTTGAAGTCAGGTATTGTGATATCTCCAGCATTGCTGTTTTTGCTCAGTATTGCCTTGGCTGTTCGCGGTCTTTTGTGTTTCCAATTGAACGTTAAGGTTGATTTTTCAATCTCTGTGATGAATGTCATTAGGATTTCTTTAAATTTATAAGTTTTTATAAATGTTTTATCATCATGAATTCAAAATAATATTTTCTTTAGGATTTTTATGGGAATTGTGTTGAACATGTAGATTGCTTTTGGCAGTATAGCCATTTTTACTATGTTGATTCTGCCAATCCATGAGCATGGAAGATATTTCTATCTTCTGTAATCTTCTTTAATTTCTTTCTTCAATGGTTTGTAGTCATTTACATCCTTTGTTAAGTTTATTCCTAGGTATCTGATCTTTTTTGAGACTATGTAAATGGAATTGTTTTCCTATATTCTTTCTCAATTTGTTCATTGTTGGTGTATAGAAAGGCTACTGATTTTTGTAAGTTGATTTTGTATCCTGCTACATTGCTGAAGCTGTTTATGGTGTTTAGGAGTGTTTTGGTGGAGTTTTTCAGATATTTTAGGTATAAGATCATGTCATCTGCAAACAGGGATAATTTGATTTCTTTTCTATTTGTATTCATTTTATTTCTTCTTCCTGCCTTATTTCTCTGGCTAGGAATTCCAAGACTATGTTGAATAGGAGTGGAATATGTTGAATAGAGAGTGGGCATCTTTGTCTTATTTCTGATTTTAAGGGAAATGGTTTCAGTTTTTCCTCATTAAGTATGATATTGGCTATAATTCATCATGTGTAGCCTTTATTATTTTGAGGTACATTCCTTTTATTTGTAATTACATAGGAGCTTTTATCATAAAATGGTGTTGAATCTTACCAAAGGCTTTTTCTGCATCTATTGAGTTGATCAGGTGGTTTTTCTTTTGCTTCTGCTAATATGGCATATTACATTTAATGATTTCAACCATCCCTGCATCCCTGGAATGAAACTGACTTGGTCATGGTGAATGATCTTTTTGATATGTTGTTGGATTTTGTTTGCCATTATTTTATTGAGGATTTTTGCATCAATATTCATTAAGGAGATTGGACTATAGTTCTCTTTTTTTGGATGTGTCCTTGTCTGGTTTTGGGATAAGTAGAATACTGGTTTCAAAGAATAATTGTCTCATTTGTCCATTTCTTCTAGATTTTCCAATTTATTTGAATATAGTTTCTCAAAGTAGTCCCTGATGTTTCCCTGGATTTCCTTGGTGTTTGTTGTTATCTCCCCTTTTTTGTTTTTAATTTTATTCATTTGGGTCTTTTCCCTCCTCATTTTTGTCAGATTTGCCAGGGGTTTGTAAATTTTGTTTATTTTTTCAAAGAACCAGCATTTTGTTTTGTTGATTCTTTGTATAGTTTTTTTTGGTCTCTATTTCATTGGTTTTGGCCCTTATTTTTGTTATTTCTCTTCTTCTACTTGTTTTGGATTTAGCATGTTCTTTTTCTTCTAGGAGTTTGAGATGTAGCATTAGGTTGTTTATTTGAGATCTTTCTGTGTTTTTACTATATGCACTCATGGCTATAAACTTTCCTCTTAGGACTGCCTTTTCTGTGTCCCACAGGTTCTGATAGGTTGTGTTTTCATTTTCTTTACATTGTAATAACTTTTTTATTTCTTCCATTATTTTTTCTATGACCCACTAATCATTGGGCAATATGTTGTTCAATTGTTTGGGTATTTTCTGCTGCTGCTTTTGTTGTTGAGTTCTAGTTTTATTGCATTGTAATCAGATAGCATGCAGTGGCTTATTTCAATTTTCTTGTATTTGTTGAGACTTGCTTTGTGTCCTAAGATATGATTTATTTTGGAGAAAGTTCCATGGACTGCTGCAAAATATATTGTGCTGTTGCAGAATGGAATACTCTGTAGACATCTGTCAGTTCCATTAGATCTATGGTGTCATTTAGGTCTAGGATTTCTTTGTTGATTTTTTGTCTGGATGACCTATCTATGATGATAGAGGGGAATACATTAAAGTTTGCCACTACCACTACTTTGTGGTCTATGTGTGACTTTAAGTCCTTTAGTGTATGTTCAGTGATGTTGGTGCACTGACATTGGATGCATATAAGTTGATAATTGTTACTTTGTCTTTATGTATTGCTCCTTTAATTAGTATGAAGTAAACTTCTTTATTTCTTTTGATTAATTTAAGTTTGAAGTCCACTTTATCTGATATAAATATTGCTACTCCTGCCTGTTTTGGGGGCCATTAGCTTGGTAAATCATCTTCCAGCCTTTTACCCTAAGCCAGTGTTTGTTTCTGTCAATAAGGTAGGTCTCTTGTAAACAACAGTGTCTTTGATTCTTTTCCAGTCTGCCAAATGGTGTCTTTCGATTAGGAAGTTGAGTCCATTAACATTCAGTGTTAGTATTGAGAGGTATGTGGTGATTCCTGACATTTGACTGTTTTTGTTGTTTAAGGATTTGAGTGCATGCAGCCAATTCAATGCTACTCTCTGAGTACTTATCTGTTCTTCTCATGAGTTTTAATAGTTTCCATCCTTTTGTGGAAAGGATGTTTGCTTTAACCTTCTGTGTGTAGGATTCCTTTTTAGAATCTTCTGTAGTGGTGGTTTGGTGGTCATATATTGTTTTAGTTTCTGTTTATCATGGAAGACTTTTATTCCTCCATCAATTCTCAATGATAGTTTTACTAGTAGAGAACTCTAAGACTGAAATAATTTTCTTTCAGTGCTCAAAATACTTCAGTCCATGCCATTCTCGCTTTTAAGGTTTCAGTTGAGAACTCTGCTGTTATTTTTGATGGATTTACCTTTATATGTTATTTGTTTTTTCTCTCTTACAGACTTCAGTATTCTTTATCTTTTCTCTGTACTAGTTGTTTTAATGATAATATGCTGTGGAGAGGTTCTATTTTGGTCAAATGTGTTTGGTGTCCTGGAGGCTCCCTGTACCTGAATGGGCAACTCTTTCTCAAGATTTGGGAAATTTTATGCCATTATTTTGTTGAATATATTATATATCCCTTTGGCTTGCCCCTCTTCTCCTTCTTTGATGCCCATGATTCTCAGGTTTGGTTTTTGATGGTCACTGAGTTCTTGCATATTCTTTTTATAGCTCTTGAGTTGTTTGACTAAAGATTGTTTTTTCTGTAATATCTATTTTGTCTTCAATCCCTGAGAGTCTGTCCTCCACTTGTTCTAGTCTGCTAGATTGGCCTTCCACTGTATATTTTATTTGATTAAAGGGACTTTTTGTTTCCAGGATTTCTGTTTGATTCTTTTTTTCTGAGATTTTCCATATCTTTGTTCAACTCCTCTTTCATATCTGTGTTGTCTTTTTCATTTTGTATATTTTTTTATAGTCTCCTTTTTTTCACTTTGTTGTTTGTTGAAGTCCTTTCTGAGTTCACTTAGTTGTTTCTGTGTCCTCTCAAGTTTTTTATTTGTAGTGTCTTGATATTTCTTGAGTCCATCTTGTACTTTCTGGTTAACCATGTCTTGCAGCTTCTCCATGAATTTCTCAGTGATCTCATCCATGATTTCCTCTTTGAGAGATTTTTTTGTGGGCATCACTGAGTTCATTGGTGATATTTATCATTATTCCGTTGAGGTCAGGAACTAGGTATACATTTTATTCATTTCCCACTAAGTCTTCTATTGAATTGTTGGTCTTTTGGGGGGTAGGATTTCCTGGCCTCCTTCTCCCATGCTTCTATGATATGCTGTGCTCCTATATTGTTGAGTGATTAATTGGGAATTTTAATCACCTCTTATCTTCCCCTTGACTCAATTACTGTGCTGTAACTGGCTTAGTCCTTGGCTAGGCTGATGTGCTATTTCTGTTCCCTGACTAGGTGGTATAAATTGGCAATAATAAAATTACTGATTCAATGGTGAACCAGTTATTTACAAAATATCTAGTGAGCCCCTGGGTGGTATTATCTATCACCAAGCTGTGGAGATTGGGGGAATAACAGTTTTTTGGGTAGAGCTGAATACCCAGGTATAGAAAGGGCTGGTTCTGGATGAAGGGGAAGAATGGGGGGATGGGGAGGAGGGAAGGGTATGAGGTGTGGGGGTTCTAGGGTACTAAGTCCCTGGCATGTGTTAAGGTGTCATTCTGTCTTTGTGGAAGAGGGTGATATTGTCAAGGATTGCTGAGGGACAGGAAGGATGGTATAATGTGTAAAGTGTAAAGTTGGTATAATAGACTCATCAGTGGGTGGTATGTTTTGAGGAAGTCAAGGTCATGGGGGAAGAGGGAGAAGGAGAAAAGGAAGGTGATTGGGGGAGTGAAGGGGGAAAAGATAGAAAGAGATGAGAAAGAAAAAATTAGGGTAAAGAAAGTAAGTGGGGCAATAAAGGGCTGAGCAAGTTGGTGTTGGGACAGAATGGAGAAGGGAGGTAGATAATAGTAAGATGGAAGAAAATAAAGTTTAAAATTATTTTAAAAAAGTAAATAAAAATAAAAATAAAAAAGACTAATGTATATTATATATCTGTTCAATGAATGTTCTGGACTCTCTCTGTCCTCTGATTTCAGGTTTTTACAAGGACTTTGGCCAACACTGTCCTTTCTTAAGGTTGGTATGTTGGGTTGCATGACAGCAAGTGTTTCTCTTCCCTATTGGACAGCTTTGTGTGTGTGTGTGTGTGTGTGTGTGTGTGTGTGTGTGTGTGTGTTGGGAAGGGGGCTCAGATTCGTGTGTTTAAACCCAGGCTTCCTTAGAGGAGTGGGACCTCTGGAGCAGGCTGATTCTCAGGAGTGGTCCTGTGAGGGGTTGGTAAATGAGCAGTCGTCAGCCCCATCTACTCACAGGGCAAGTCTGTGAGTTAAGATGAGCTTTTCTCTTGGTGACATTTTCAGTTTCAGCATGCTCCCAGTTTTCCCAAGGCAGCTCTGTGCTTGACTCTCACCACAGCACTGCTGAATCACCTCACCCCCACACTGGCTATTTCAGTTCTGTATTCTGCTCTTCCCCCCAGGCAGAGGGGAAATGTTCCCTCCGTGTATTTCGCTACCACTTTTGTCCAGAGAGGGTGCAACAGCTCCCTAGCTGAGCTACAATATATGGTTCCCTTCCATAGAGTGTGCTGCACTCACCTGATGGGTTAGCAGATTCACTTGGTTGGAAACAGATCAGCTATAGGGCAGCACAGGCAGATGGCAGACAGAGGTTTTGTGTCCACTTGTGTTTGGCAGGTCCTGGTCTTCCCACATCCTTGCAGCACCTCTCTTTATGCAGTTCTCTGCATCGCATTATTGTTGGCAAGGTTGCAGACACACTAAGGCAAAGAGAGATCTGCACAGGAGGGTGGCTCTGTGTCTACACATGTTATGGCCAGTCTAGGTACTCCCAGATGCTTGCAGATCTCTGCTATTTTCTGCTCAGTTGTGTTTTAGCTTTACAAACCCAGGCAGGAGTGAATTAAGAGAGAGAGAAAAAGAAAAGAAAAAAAGTGGAGGTTTGGCCGGGGCTATCTGACCCTGCTCCCAGGTGTTCCCAACTGGTGAACAGACAGGCAGGCCTGCAGCAGCTGCCTGACCCTGCACTGGGCTGTTATATACTTTAAAAGTTAGTTTAAGGGTTCATCAATGAATATTATGTGCCTCAATGCATTGGCAGTATCTTGGTTGGCAGAAAAAGCAGTATTACCTGATCCTTGCTGCCACAAAATCTGGAGTAATTTTTTGAAATTATGTAGGTCAAGGTCCCAGGGTCCATCAGCTATCTGCCATCTTGATTTCTCTTGGAAGTTTTTTATGTGTATTTAAACTTCCATTTTAAATGTATTTTGGATATATATTCACTTCCAATCAATTTTTCATGTCCTTCTTATCATTTGCAAGCAAATGAATGGAACTGGAGAACATCATCCTGAGTGAGGTTAGACAGGCCCAGAAGACCATATGCAAACTTTAGATCAAAGGCAAACACAACAAGGGGATGGTACTTTGATTACATGATAAGGCGAGTACACACAAGGCAGGTATGAGGATAGGTATATAAACCAAAAAAAAAAAAAAAAGATAGCATTTGATGTCTGAAATGCAAAGGAACTAATGCAGAAACTTTAAAGCAACAGAGGCCAATAGGAAAAGGGGACTAGGAACTAGAGAAAAGGTTAGTTCAAGAAGAATCAATTTAGAAAGTAACACATATGTACATGGAAGCAAAACTAGGAATCTTACCTCAACTAGCAAAAACCCCTGGTCCTCCTTATTAATGTTTATACTCTCTCTTCAACAAGATTAGAGATAAGGGCAAAACAGTATCTGCTTGGAAGTGAGGGGGTGGGGGTGAGAGAGAGGGTGTGGGGGGGGGAAGGGGGGAGTAATGACCCAATCATTGTATGCACATATGAAAAAAGGAAATTAAAAAAAATTTTTTCATGTCCTTTAGAGATTGATCTACAAGTATAAATTCAATTTTTAACCTGTTATCACTATAAGCTCACAGCAGGTACCATTGTAGCTTATTATGACAGTAGCCATTGCTAAATTTTTGCTTATAAACAACCATTTCAGTATCACTTTTTAATTTGGGTGAAAAAAAAGTACAAAAAGTAGTATATCAATTGGAACAATTGAAAGGAAGTGGCATACTCAGCTTAACAAAAAGTATATAATGAATTAAAGTACATCATTAGTATAAAAATTTCCAACTGATCTTTTCATTATTAGGACTTGATTTCCCTAGGATTAAATGTTTCTTTTAAATTAAGCATCACAAGAAAAAGGGCACACAAATTCTTTAATTTCAGTACTAATATGAGGAGAGGTAACTAATTGTAATGTGAGCTATGACCTTAGTCTACAATCATCTATCTCATGAATTGCATTCCATGGAGTTAATGTTCAGGGCATACTTCATTCTCATACACATCTGCATTAGTCAACTTTCCATCACTATAACAAATACTTGAAATAACCAAGTTATATAGAGAAAAGTCCCTATTGTAGTTCATAGTTTTGAATGTTTCAGTGCATAATAGGGTGACTCTTTGTTTTGAGGTCTGAGATAAGGCATCATGGTGAGAGCAAGAAGTAGACAAAGCTATTCACCACTTGGCCAAAAAGCAAAAGAAACAAAAAGGAGGAAGACAGGATCCCACCATACCTTCAAAGGCATCCCTTCAATGACATAAAGATTTCCCACTGGGTCCCACCACATAAAGGTTCCACCATCTCCCAACAGCACCATACTGGAGACCAAGTCTTTTCACCACATGGGTCTTTGGAAGGCATTAAAGATCTAAATGAAAGCAACATCCTTCACACACTAAATCCTGAAATCTTTTTTTATACTTTTAGAACAGTGGTCATCAAATACCAGCTTAAAAACAAAATATATCCTGCTGATTGTTTTTATAAATTTGATTGGAACTCACCCATGTCCATTTACTTATGTACTTTCATGTTAACACTATCAGAGTTGAGTAGTGGGAACAGAGATTATGTGGTACACAAAGTTAAAATATTCACTATCTGGCCTTTCACAAAAGTTTATTTCCTGTACTTTGTTCAAGAAAATAAAAGTGAAATAATTAATTACATCCATGAAGTTAGGGAAAAAAACATCTACAGCAACATGTGAGCAATAACAAATGAAGCTGGGAGGAAAATTGTGAATCACGGGCACCTAGCACTTCCTTATACTTCTGTGAACCTGAAAGAAAACATTAAATGTGTGCCTACAGGTAGAGATGGGTACCATGGAAGGCACAGGACTGCAAAAGTAAAGAGTAGACAGAGACCAGGTGAAATCCAGAAACATTGAACTTTAGATTTTCTGTGGCAAAATAATAGGGAAGGTAAGAATCTTCCTCAGTTGTGCTGTAACCAAAAGAGAGAGAAAAAAAAAAAAAAGCCCCAGCAAGTTCCATAGGCACACAGTCTGGCACTCCGAAAAAAATACAACTTAAAACAAGAAAGCATGATTGATGCAGCAAGAAGACACTGAAAAAGGGACCCCCTTTTCCCCTCAGCTTGATTACAGGTGTTGTGATGAGGAACTATGGTTAGAGAGGTCTTATAGTCAAGTCTTTCAGCAGAGAGGAGCAGAAAGTGTGCATTATATTTCCAAGCCCTAAAGATGTCTCCTCCCCACTAGCTAAGGTAAGTGGCCACCCCAAGAATCAGTGAGGGGCAAGGAAATTGGTTTTGAATTGGCTGCAGACCTAGGGATCAGGTTGACATGATGGGAAGCATAGGTGGAGTTTTAGGGGAGTAGATGGTGTTTACATTTGGAAACTACGGCACAACCTCTGGTAAGAGGAGTATGTGAATATGAGTGGGAGCAGAGGAATGGGACAGAAACCAGAATGGCCAGGGCATACAGCATCATTCAATGCCTGAGCCTTACTTGGTCAGAACAGCTTGCTTTTGTCTGACTGCTCAGAGCACTAGAGACATTTGGTAGAATCATAGCTGCTGCTTGGGCATTTCACACACCTGTGTCTGCACTGGCAGAGCACCTCTGGTATGAGTGGGCATGCAAATTAACAATGAACAGGCTCTGTTGACTGGAGCAGCTTTGAGGGAGCTCCTATACTCACTGTATTGCTGGACTGATTTATGGAGAACACTGGCAGGAATTCAGCCTAACAGCAGTCATAGAAACATGCATGCCTTATGAAAAAAGCATGGTGAGGCTCAACCTGAAAAACAACTCTTTCTAGTCTAATCTGTCTTGACTTCAGGAAAAAAAATACTCAATAAATTTCCCTTCCCTCGAGGCACACACTGAGTAAACTGTGAAATGACAAGGTTGGAGGGGAAGAAGTGAAGAATCTCCAATCTCTAGCTCCTCAGCAAGAAATATTGACTCATCTATTCTTTATTTTCCTCTATATTGTTTTATTGTGTTTCTCCTGTTATTTCTCATATCTTCATTCCATATACTTTTCCTCTCTTTCTTATGTTGCTGCTTCTTTTTTTACTGCTAACACTTTGACATTTGATGATTTTCATTTTATTTTTAAGGGAGATAAAAGTTTGTTAAAGGTAAGGGAAACACATTACAAAAAGCAATGGTGGGCCAGGTGGGTTGGAGAAACAGGAAGCAGAAAGAGCCATTTTCTGACTTTTAAATCCTAGTTTATCCTATAAAAATCCTACCTCCATTCTTTTCTATCCTAGGGATATAGTTGTGGTATCCAATTGGTTTTGTATTATATTTGCATCAATGGATTTTTTTGAATTGTTATCATTGTTTGCTACTTTCTTTTCTCTGAGTGGAAGTGGGAATTGAGACCTCAAGAAAAGGCTGCTCACTAAGAAGACTTCTCTCATATAAAACCAGAAAAGGTATCTATCCCAACATATGCATAAATCATAATTAAGAAATATGAAAAAACAAGGCAAGATGATCCCCTCAAAGTTCATAATTCTTTGGCAATGGAATACAAGGATACTGAAATGGTGAAATGCTGGACAAAGAACTTAAAATGTAGCTTTAAAAATGAAAAGTGACCTCAAAGAAGATGCAATTAACACATGAATAAAGTAAAGAAGTCAATTCAAGACTTAGATGAGAAATTCATCAGAGACAGAGATTCTGGGGAAAAAAATGGAAATATTGGAAATGGAAAGCTCAAAAAATTGAACAAAAACAGTGGAAAGCATTACCAATAAATTACATAAAAAGAAAAATTCAGGGATTTAAAACAATGTTGAGGTACTATTGCATTCAGACAGCAATAAAGAAAAAAATCAACCATGACTACAATAGTCAAGAACTCTGGAACATGATGGAGAGACCAAATCTAAGAATCCTTGGTGTAGAAGAAAGAGCTATAAAAAAACAAATTTTGCATATATAGGAAAAGATAGGGATATCCAAGTACAGGAGAAATTTACAACCCCAATTAGACATGACTAGAAAAGAACCTCTCCACATTACATTATAGTTAAATTGTCAACAGTACAGAACAGAGAATATTGAAGGCTGCAAGAGAGAAGCACCAGGTTACTTACAATGACAAACTACAACTCTAGCAGAAATCCTGAAAGCCAAGAAAGAAAACATGCTAGGTATATTTCAAACCCTAAAAGAATACAACTACCAACTTA
Organism: Castor canadensis; assembly: GCF_047511655.1. Lineage (NCBI taxonomy): Eukaryota > Metazoa > Chordata > Mammalia > Rodentia > Castoridae > Castor > Castor canadensis. The sequence continues at coordinate 78,511,322 of NC_133398.1, read as the reverse complement.
TATTACTATATCCAGCAAAGCTATTCTTTAACATCAGTGGGAAAATAAAGACCTTACAACATAAGACCAAACCAAAGCAGTGCATGGATGACTAAGCCAACATTGTAGAAGTACTTAAAGGAATCCTGTACACAGATGAGGAAGAAATGAAATTATAATCACATGACCTTGGGAAAAATAAATTTTGTAAGAAGAATGGATGAACAAATGAGAAATATGGTCGAATAATTTTTTTCAACTCAGCAAATGATCAAACCTCTAAGATGAATAAGAGAAAGAACAAAAAGTATTCAAATAAACCAGTAAAAAAAACTTAAAAATTACAGGAATTAGCACTTACATCTCAATAAAAACTTTAATGGCAAAGGAATTTAACTCTTAATTAAAAGGCACAGATTGGCTGAATGGATAGGAAAAAAATCAGATCTAACTATGTGTTGTCTGCAAAAAACACATCTCATGAACAAAGACACACACAGATTTAAGGGGAAAGAATGGAAAAAATGACATTCTAAGCAAATAGAATCCAAAAGCAAGCCAGAGTAGCTATACTCATGTCTGACAAAGTAGGCTACAAGACAAAATTAGAAGAGATGAAGAAAGTCTTCACATGCTAATAAAATGGCCAATTCATTAAGCAGATATAAAGACTGTCTATATATGTGCTGAACATTGATAAGCCCAATTTTATAAGACAGTACAATAATAGTGTGATATTTCAATATCCTACTTTCATAATATGTAGATTATTCAGACAAAAAAAAATTAACAATGAAATTTCAGAGTTAAGCTGTACCATACATCAAAAGGGCTTAACAGACATCTTTAGAATATTTCATCCAACAGTGTCAATATACACACTTCTCAGCAGCACATGGCACTATCTCCAAAACAAATCACATTTTAGGTCAAAAAATTTTTTTCAAAAATAATTGGAATAATTTCTTATATATTCATGAATAAAGCTATAAATTAACAGGAAGATAAACTATATGAACACATAAGATTAGAAAATAGACTTTTGATCCATCAGTGGATCACTGAAGAAATGTGGTATTAAAAACTTCCTAGAATCAAATGAAAATGAAATCCTCACATATCTGTGGGATTCAGCAAAGACAGTTCTAAGAGGAAAGTTAATAGCTATGAGTGCCTGCATAGAGAAATCAGAGAGATCTTAAAGAGCATAATGATGCACTTCATAGTCTTAGAATAGCAAGAACAAGTAAAATAAGAGAAGGAAAGAATAAAAATCAGTCCTAAAATTAATGAAATGGAAACTGAAAGAACAAAATATCAAAAAGGCAAAGAATTGGCTTTTTGAAATGATAAACAACAGAAAAAAAACCCTTAGCCAAACTAACCAAAATAAAGAGAAAGAAGACCCAAATCAATAAATTAGAAGAAATGCAAAATATCTAGACACTTATGACCTACCAAAATTAAATCAAGAGTATATAAAATATCAAAATAGATTAATAACAAACATTGAAATTGAAGCAACTTTAGTCTCCCAACAATGGAAAGCCCAGTACCAGATTCACTGCTGAGTTCTACTAGACCTTTAAAGAAGAACTAACACCAATGCTTTTCGAACTCTTAATGGTATATAATAAAGTAGAAAGGGAGGGAAAAACTCCAAACTTCTTCTGAAGCTGGTATTACCTTCACACCAAACCAGGTAAGGACACAAGTAAAAAGAAAACCATAGCCCTTGATGAACATAGACACAAATAACCTAAATAAAATTCTTGAAAACTGAGTTAAATAGCACATTTAAAAGATCATATAACATCTGGACACCAGTGGTTCACACTTGTAATCTTACCTACTTGGGAGACTGAGATCAGGAAAATCATGGTTTGGGCCAGGCCAGGAAAATAATTTGTGAGACCCCCATCTCCAAATTAACTAAATCAAAATGTACTGGAGGTGTGGTTTAAGGCATAGAGTGCCTGCTTTACAAGCATGGCTTCATGCTTGAGTTCAGTCCCACTAGAGAACATATATAAATAAATAATCATATACCATAATCAAGTTGGATTAATTCCATAAATATAAGGATTCTTAACATATGCAAATAGTACAGCATATAAACAGAACCAAGGACAAAAATAATATAATCATTTTAATGTATAAAGAAAAAGCCTTGGACAAAATCTGACATTACTTCATTATAAAATCCCTGAAGAAATTAGGAATACAAGGATCATACCTCAACATAATAAAGGCTGCATACAACAAGCAAATAGCCAACCTTATAAAAAATTAAGAAAAACTGGAAACATTTCCTCTCAAATCAGGAAATTGATGAAGATGTCCACTCTTACCTCTTTTATTCAATATAGTGCTTTAACTATGAGCCAGACTAATAAGGCATGAGAAAGAAATAGAGAGATACAAATAGGAAAGGAAGAAATAAAAGTATCTCTGTTTGCAGATATATGATCCTATATTTAAAAGATCCTAAAGCTTCCACTAGAAAAATCTTACATTAGGTAAATATGTTTGACAAAGTAGCAAGATACAAAATCAACATGCAAAAAAACAGTAGTGTTTCTATACACTGACAATGAACCCAATGAAAAAGAAGTGAGGAAAGCAATCTTATTCACAATCGTTTCAAAAATTACCTAGGTATAAACTTAACCAAAAATGTGAAAGATCTCAACAATAAAAATAACAATGAAAGTGAGGAAGAAATTAACTGAAGAAGGTACTAGAAGATGGAAAGGCCTCCCGTGTTCATGGATCAGTAGAATTAATATTGTTAAAATGGCCATGTTACATATGTTTCATTGACTCTATAGAGTCAATGCAATCTCCATCAAAATTCCAATGGCATTCTTCACACAAACAGAAAAAAAAATCATCCCAAAATTCATATGGAAACTCAAAAGGCTGTGATAGCCAAAGCAATTCTGAGCAAAAAGAGCATGATGGAGGTATCAAAATACCTAAATTCAAATTATACTACAGAATCAAAGTACCAAAACCAGTGTCCCCCAACAGACAGATAGACCAATGGAACAGAACAGAAGACCCAGAAATAATCCCAAAAAGTGATAGCCAACTGTTTCTTGACAAAAGTACCAAACACACACATTGGAATGAAAAACAGCCTCTTTAACAAGTGTTGGTGGGGAAACTGATGCCCACAAAGAGAAGACTGAAATTATATCCTTATTTCTCATCCTGTACAAAAATCAACTCAAAGTGGATCAAAGACCTTAATGTAAGATCTGAACTTTGAAACTAATAGAAGAATACATAGGGGAAATACTTCAAGATATAGTCAGAAGCAAGGACTTTCTAAATAGAAATCAGGAAATAAATGAAATGATTAATAAATACAACTACATTAAATTAAAAAGCCTCTGTCTAGCAAAAGAAATAGTTAACAGAATGAGGAGACAGCTTACACAATGGGAGAAAATTTTTTGCCACTTATTTATCTGACAGAGGATTAATATATAGTATATATAAAGAACTCAAAGCATTATACACCAAAAGATCTAATAATCCATGGAATGGGGAGGACAAATGAAGGAGATTAAGATGAGAATACTTGGTAGATGGCCTTCATACACTTATATGAAATAGAATAAGGAAACATTTTGCAATTTGTTAAAGTGGGTCAGGGAGGGGGTGGAGAAGGAGGGATGGTGGGGGTGATCTAACCAATGTACAATATAAGCTACTTGGAATTTTCACAATAAATACATTGAATATAAAAAATTTAAAAAGAAAGAAAAAAATCAAATGGTCTAATCAATAAATGGGCAAATGAACTAAATAGATACTCTTCAAATGATAAAGTACATATGTCCAATAAATACCTAACAAATGTTCAACATCTTTAGCCATCAGGGAATTGCAAATAAAAACTACATTAAGACTCTAGCTCACCTCAATCAGAAAGACTAATGTCACACAAATAAAAAACAACAAATACTGGCAAGTACACATTTATGGGATGAAACTCTGATACACAGTTGGTGGGAATGTAAATTATTCTGGACATGATGAAAATCAATTTGTAGGTACCTTAAAAAGTCAAAATTAGAACTGCTGTGTGATGTAGCTATACCACTTTTGTGTATATACCCAAAAGAATCAAAAGCCAGATTGCTATAGAGATTCCTGCATATGCATGTTTATTACAGCACTATTCACAATACCTATAGCTAAGTTATGAAATCAGCCTAGGTGCCAATCAATAGAAGAATGAATACAACATGTGGTATAGGTACACATGGAGTGTTATTTAGTTGCAAAGGAGAATGAAATTATGTCACTTGTGGGAAAATGGATGGAACTGGAGATCAACATATTACATAAAATACATTAGTTTCAAAAAGACAATTATATATTTTCTCTCATATGTGGAATTTAGGGGGGAGTACATCAAAGTAAAAGGAGAACTATGAAGAATGTGGAAGAGGAAAAGGGGGAGAGGGAAGGCAATAAGAAAGGGTAACGGTGAATGTGACCAAAGTACATCACATGCATGTATGGAAATGTCATAATGAAACCCTTTACTTTGTCAATTAATAGATACTAATAAAAATAGAAAAAACCCAAATGAACCTACTTGCAATTTAAATGAATAACATAACTACAGTGAAAAGGAGAAAAGAACTAATTAATGTACCTCCTCTTGAGCTCAGTGTTTGATAGCATACCTTCAGTCTATGGAGAAAAGAACATTGCAAACAAATCTTGAACTCTTGTGTAAGTTTGCTTTTGTAGTGATATTGGTCTAGAAATTCTGAAACAAATTTATGGATATTATAGAATTGAGCAAATGAACAAATGACTGAGAAAGTGTTGATTTTGTTGGCATTATTGGTCATCACTGTTGAAGGAGGTTGTGAAATGGAAGAGAGGAAGGCAAGGAAGAGCACCATTGGATTAGGCTGACACTGTAGGTATCTGTGTAAATGTATATGTACATCTATGCCTTTAGCTAATCTATATCCAATCTCTATCTGCTAATTCTGCTAATAGGCCTACAATCAAAGACACTTGATACCCCACTGTCAATAATTCTGTTTAGTGTCCACAAATTAGTTTCTAAATGTCATATTCTATTAAAGGAAACAAGAGCTTCTTGAAGGAATAGCAAATTCCAGAACTGAAGTAGGAAAGTAAAAAATTGGGTTGAAACATCTGTGCCAGAAAGAAGTATACAATAAAAAAATAAGCATGTCAAAAGGACACAAGATAAAACTCTCAATTTTCAGAACACAAAGTCTGAGAAACTGTCACAGAGCAGGAAAGGATAAAAATATGACAAGTAATACAATGTATCCTAAATGGGATCCTAGAACAGAAAAAGCACATTAGGAAAAGAACTTGTAAAATCCAAATAAAGTATGGAGATCAGTTAATAGTAACAGACAGCATTGGTTCCTTAGTTGTTACAAGTGATCCCTAGTAATATAACATGGTAATGATAAGAGAAAATAAGGGCAGGATATGTAAGAGTTCCCTCTGTTATCTTTGTAGACTTTCTGTAAAATTATTCTAAAATTAAAAGTTTTAAAATGTGCACCTCAAAAAAGCAAAATCACAAGAGCTTGCTTAGAGAGGCTCCCATTGACTGAATCTAGGACAATTGGATAATAATGGATTATAACCCAATAAATAAAACAGGAACCCACAAGTCCATATTAATATAATATTTTCAGTGGCAAAAGAAGAGCTCTTCTTTTCGATGGAAGGCCAATCAATGAGTGTGAAGATAGAGTGAGGTGGGAAATCCTGACTTTTTGACCACCACAGTGAGGAATGGTTCAGGAAAGAATCATTAGTTAGAGCTAAATCTACTGTATTTGGAGTTTGATGAAGACCATGACCTTTAGTGCCTCCCCAGAGATTGTTCATTGTTTTCAAGCATCTAAAATATTAATTTTATAGTGAAGAAAACCAAGAAATATTTTAGCTGGGTAGCCAACATTAGCATCTGTGATGAAAACAGGTGAACACACTAGGAATCCAGATACAATACCCTGGTAAGTACACAGAAATTTATGTAGCATTCCAACCAGGGAATACTCAATCTGCATTAACACTCAATTTTCCTTTTATATACTGAGAACTAGTAGGAAGAGATCATTGTGAAATGGATTAGGGAAACTTTCTTTCCTTGTAGAAATCTGTGGACATTTCCAATGTTATTCCTTTTAAGTACACCAGTTTATTTGAACTCATTCAGATTAAATGACACAGCACAAATTCACTTCCATTTGACATGTGGGACAGGATTTGTGAGGCAAAACGAACCTGAGAAAAATCTCAGCTGAGACAGAAGTTTACAACTGGGTTAACAAAGATCCTATGTGTGTGAGTCTTTAATAACGTCTCCATACCAAATTACTCTTCCAGAACAGCCTTGAGTGAAAATCAGATTGTTTGCTGTTTTTCTTTATTATTCTTATGCAGATTATAAGACTCCTTAAGTTTTACCAATGAATTACAACACATTAAATTCATGATTGAAAAAAGGCACAAAAACTGACTTTCTCTCCCACAAACATTAATTAACAAAATTCCAGACTCTGGAATTTTGGTCACTAAAATTCCACTTTCCTGGTCACTATTCCTAGACTGCCATCTCCTTGAAAAAAGTAGCCCTGAAATCCTAAATACTTATATTTTTCATATATTGTGTCAGTAGTAAAGCACACCCAGCATGATTATTTTTGTACAGATTAATTTTTTTAAAAAGCACATTCAAAGCTCCAAAGTGCCATCTTCTCACACTTAGGATAAAATAACCTCCAAAGTAAACTCCTCATTTCCGTACTTCCTCACCTATAGTCCATGTCCCACACAGCAGCCAGGGTGATCATTTTGAAATACAAACAACTTTTTTCCTTCATAAAACCCTCCAGTAGCTTCTTATTCAAATAAAATCCAAACTTGTTCTGTCTCTTCAAAGACCTAGACACTATGGTCCCTACCTGCCTCTCAATTTCTTCCCTGAAATGCTCTTCCTCCTTCACAGTTACCCAGCCAGTTGTTATCCAGTTGTTCTGACCCAGGTCTTTCACTAGCTGCTCCTCTCACTGAGAATGCTACTCTACTTTGAGTGGTTGCTTATATCCCTCACTTAGCTAAAACTTTGAATGTTGGACCGTTAGAGAGACTTTCCCTAGATGTGTCATATATAGTAGACCTTCCTGTAGTCAAGTTCTTTCTAATGCTCCCACTTTTGTCAGTTTCAAAACTTATCACTAATGAATGTTTCACATGTTTATCTGTCTTCTTTCTGTCATTCCCTAAAATATCAGCTCCATGAGAGCAAGAATCTCATGTGAATGGTTAACCATCAGTTTCCCAGTATTGAGAATCATCAGTACTCAATAAATACTTGCTGAAATGATTTACAATGAAATGGACAATTGCAAGTAAATCAATGATCTGCTACTGTCTTTGTAATGTAATTTACTCAAAATTTTCTTGATTCTAAACCCTATAGAACACACACACACACCCTGAGAGAAAGAGAGAGACAGAGGCAGAGAGACAGAGACTTAGAACTAATAAAAAATTCAGCAAAATAGCAGGATTCAAATTAGATATGCAAAAATCAGTTCTACTTCTATACACTAACAATGGACAAATAAAAAGGAAATTAAGGAAATAAACCCATATATAATAACACTTAAAAAGTAAAATATGTAGGAGTAAATTTAACCAAAGTTGTTAAAGAATTAAAGGAGATACAAACAATTACAAAACATCCCATGTTTATGGATTAGAAGACTAACATTATTTTATGTCCATATGACCTAAAGCGATCAATATACTCAATGCAATCCTTATTAAAATCCCAAAGGAATTTTGCAGAAATAGAAAAAAATGCTAAAATTTTGGTGGAATCTCAAGGCACCAGGAATAACCAAAACAATTTTGGGTAAAAAAAAAAAAAAGCTGAAGGTTTCGCACTTCATGATTTTAAAACATGATAGGGAACTCTCTCTCTCTCTTGTGACCCCTCCCAGCTCTGGAAGCTCTACTCTTTGCTACTTTTTAATCTCAATAAACTTTCCCACTTTACTAAAAAAAATGTTATAAAGCTACAACAATCAAAACAGTATGGTCTGGTTGTAAAGACAAATGTAAAGACCAAGCAAGAGGATAAGCAGCCCCAGCAATGATTCATTAAGAATATTGTCAAATGATCTTTGGGAAGGGTACCAAAACAACACAATGGTGAAAGGACAATATTTTTAATAATGACACTTGGGAAACTGGGCATTTGCATGGAAAAGAATGGAGTTGGGACCTTACCTTATATCATCCGCAAAATTAACACAAAATGGATTAAATTCAGACGTACAACTATTAAACTTCTAGGGTAAAGCATAGGGGGACACTTGTTTCTTGGATATGATAACCAAAAGTAAAAATAGACATATGAGACTACATTAAACTTAAACACTTCTGCCCATCAAAGAAGATCAACAGAAAGAAAAGGAAAACTATCACATGGAAGAAAATATTTATAAATCATCAATCTATATTAAAAGATTACTATCAAAGCATTGATATCTAAAACATACAAAAAAATTTTCTGTAACTCAAGGTCAAAAACACCCAAATAACCTGATTTTAACATGGGCAAAGAACTTGAACAGGCATTTCTAAAAGAAGACATACAAATGATCAAAAACATAAAAATGTACTCAAGATCACTAATTATTATAGAAGTACATATTGCTATAGTTTGGATCTTAAGTGTTCCCCCCCTGCTGCCACCAGTGAGCCCATATGTTAAAGGCATGGTCCCTAGCTTGGCACTGTTCGGAGATGGTGAAAACCTTAAGAGGTGGGGCCTATTGGGAGGTCTTTGAGTCACTGGGGGCATGTCCCCAAAGGGGATAGTAAAGAGACTCCAGCCATTTCCTCTCTCTCTTTTGTATCCTGGCCATGAAGTAAGTGGTTTTGTTTCACCATGCACTCCCCACAATGATGTGTCACCATAAGCCCAAACAAGAGGAGTTAACAGATAATGAACTGAAACCTCTGAAACTGTGAGCCAAAATAACCCTTCCTCTTCATAATTTGGTTATATTATATCTTTATTATAATGATGGAAACCTTAATAAATATATAAAAGCCACAATGAAATATTACCTCATACCTGTTAGAATGACTATTACTAAAAAGATAAAAGATAGCAAGTGTTGGTGAGAATGTAGAGAAAAGAGAATCCTTGTGTATTGTTGGTGGCAATATAAAATGGTGCAGTTGCTCTGAAATCAGCATGGAGTGTCCTCAAGAATTGAAAGTAGAATTATGCATACCATTCAACAATCCTACTTCTGGATATATATCCAAAATAACTGGAAGCAGGATCTCAAAGAAATATTTGCATCCATGTTTATAGCAGCACTCTTCACAGTAATCAAGAGACTGAAGCAATTTAAATGTTTTATTTAGGGATAAATGAATAAACAAATTTGAGTATATCAATATAATGGAATATCATTCAGCCTTTTAAAAGAAGGATTATCTTTTTTTCAGTTTTCTGCATGCAGATAGCCTGTTTTCCCAGCCACATTGGTTGAAGAGGCTATAGTTTCTCCATTATATGATTTGGGTGCCTTTGTCAAAAATCAGGTGGGCATAGCTGCATGGATTTATGTCTGGGTCTTCTATTCTGTTGCATTGGTCTTTATGTCTTTTTTTATGTCAGTACCATGCTGGTTTTACTGCCACAGCTCTGTAGTATAGTTTGAAATTGGGTATTGTGACTTGGCTATTTGTGGTCTTTTGTGCTTTCAAATGAAATTTAGTGTTGATTTTTCATTCTCTGTGATAAATGTCATAGGAATTTTGATGGCGATTACATTGAATATGTAGATTCCTTTTAGCAACAGAGCCATTTTTACAATATTGATTCTGCCAATCCATGAGAATGGGAAATCTTTCCATCTTCTGTAGAATTTGATTTCTTTCCTCAATGGTTTATAGTTTCCGTTTGGAGGTCTTTCACTTCCTTTGTGTTTATTCCTAGTTATTTCCTAAAAAGCTTCTGCACAACAAAAGAAATGATCACTAGATTAAAGAGGCAGCCCACACAATGATAGAAAAATCTTTGCCAGCTATATATCTGACAAGGGAATAATAACTAAAATATAAAGGGAGCTCAAAAAACTAAACTCCCCCAAAAATCAATGACCCAAGGAAGAAATGGGCAAATGAACTGAACTTAGCTTTTTCAAAGAAATAATCGCAAATAGCTAAAAATCACATAACAAAATGATCAACATCCAGGTCATAAAGGAGATTCTACCTCACTCCTGTTAGAATTGTTACTATCAAGAACACAAATAACAAATGTTGGTGAGGATGTGGGGAAAAAAGAACCCTCATACACTGTTGATGAGAATGTAAATTAGTACAACCACTAGGGAAAAGAGTATGGAGGCTCCTCAAAAAATGAAAACTAGAACTGCCATGTGATCCAGCAATACCACCCCAGGGATATACCCAAAGGAATGTAAGGCAGGTTACATTAAAGGCACCTGCACACACATGCTTATTGCAGCATTATTCACACTAGCTAAGCTATGGAAACAGCAAAGATGCCCCACAACTGATGAATGATTAAGAAAATGTAGTGTTTATATGCAATAGAATTTTATTTGACCATAAAAAAGAATGAAATTCTGTCATTTGTAGGTAAATGGATGGAAATGGAAAACATCATCTTAAGTAAAGTTAGCCAGCATCAGAAAGCTAAAGGCTGAGACGTGACTGGCCAGCAAAGGGTGGTTCTGCTCTGAGCTCCAAAGTTCTCCCTGCATCAGCCGGCGCCTCCCTGTTGCTGAGCCCTGGTGCCAGCCTGTCACTTGGCTGCGCTAAACGCCCACTGATGGATGCCACTGCTTGAGATCTGAGTAAGAATCCTGTAGAATCTGTGGCCCACAAGTTACTGGAAAATTAAGAATCTAATCTGTGTGGATGCTATTGTTAAGTTAAAAATTCCACAATCTGGCTGTGGAGCTGTGCAAGAAATCAAGAAAATTGAAAACTGTGAAGATTGTTGGAGTGTTTTCTTGATTTCTGTGAAGAATGCCATTGAAGAAGATGGTGGCTAGAGGGAGGAAGCAGAAAGCATGCCTCCTAAAGTAAAATCTTGGAGAGATGCTGGAGATACACCTTACAGGAAAAACCACTGAGAAGAGGTAAAACTTTGAGTCCTCCATACCTCCAGTCTGTGCATAGCATCTCCACTTCACATTAAATGAAGAAACCAGGAGGGCTCCCATGCTGCCGCCAGACGGCAGTACCCAAACGGCTTGGGAAGATGCAGACCACAAGGTGAGCTAAGCTGCACATGGGACTCCCACAGACAACCCTGGGCCAGATCAGCAAGCCCCCTGGACAGACCAACCCCCACCCAGGGAAAAAAGAAAAAAAAACTGAGTAATAAGCAATAACAACAAAAAGATATGTAGCAAAGAGGGTGGGGCACCCCGAGCACAAAAGAGAGGGGGAGGGGAAATCCCTCACAACAAGCCAGCTGGAGAAGACAGGAACAGTGGCACATGCCAAGGCAACCAGGAGTGGGAAAGCTTGTAAAAGTGGTGGTGGGAGGAAAACTCCACAGGAGAGGGTGAAGGCCCACTTCCCATGTGAGCTGTAAATAAACAAATTGGACTGCAGGAGCAGCAGCACATGCCCAGCAATCAGGAGCAGAAAAGCTTGTAAAAGAGGCAGTGGGAGGAAAACTCTACAGGAGAGGGGGGAAGGCCCACTTCCCACATGAACTGTAAATAAACATGCAGGCCCGAGAAAGCTGGTGCAGTGTCACCTCCCCCAGTGTGCTTGGAAAGGGGAAAGCTTGTAGCAGTGGCTCACGCACAAGAGAAATCTGAGAAAACAAAGCCTGCAGGGCCAGGTGAGTGTTAAGCTCATCCCAGGGATCAGCATAAATAATGCCTCCAGCAACAGCAAGTGGACAGCAGTGGGCAGGTGAGCCACAGCTTCAGATGGCCATTCACAGAACTGTCTACAGACTCTTTTTTTTCTTTCTTCCTTTGATGAGACAACAACTGAACTACACCTGCAAGCTGAAAAACTTACTGAAACTGTATTGCATTTGAACTGGGACACTTTGTGGGTTTTTTTTTGTTTTGTGCTGTTTTGTTTTGTTTTGTTTTTTCCCCTTTGATGAGAAAATGGTAGAACTACTTCTGACACACCATCTCCAGGATTGGAGGCTGAGGGACGAACACCAAAATTATTAAGACTGAAACTTTATTGCATTTGAACTTGGAGATTTTTTTCTTTCATTTATTTATTTATTTATTTATTCAATCCTCTTTCTGTCTCTCTAATGCCTGTTCAGCTAACTGTTGATTAGTACACCATCAACCTGTTTATATCTTTGAAACATTTTTTGTTTTTTTGTTTTGTTTTTTCTACTTGTTTACTTGTTTTTCTCTTTTTCTTTAACTTCTTTGCTTTCCATTCCTCTCACCCTTCCATTCTAAATATCATCATTGTTATTACTACAAGCTAGATAATACTTAATTGCACACAGTACAGGGACAATAACAACACCAAGAGCAATGACGGGAAGACAGGAAAACCAGTTTCCCCACAGCTAAAAATTGGTACAGGAACCAGAGGGAAATGAAGAAAACAAATACTCAGATCCAGACTCCAACAAAATGAAGATAAACTATGCCAAAGAACCCAATGAAGCTCACAAGAATAATCTAAAATAAGAAATACTACAGGTAATCAGTGAGAATTTTATAGAGATGATGTTGGAAATGGTCAACCAAAATGTACAGGAGACACTCAAGAAATTCCAAGACAACAAAAATAGAGAAGCAAAAGAAGAAATAAAAGAAACCATAGAAGCACTGTATAAACACCAAAGTGAAACAAAGAACCTGATTAATAAAGAGATAAATGAACTTAGGACAAAAATAGACAACATTAAAGAGGAAATGACTCAGGTTATGGAAAACTTCAGAAAAAAGAACAAAACAGAATTGCAAAACAAAGCGGAAGGCCAATCCAACAGAATAGAATAACATACAAAGGTAAACCCATCAAAATCACAGCAGACTTCTCAACATAAACATTAAAAGCAAGAAGAGCGTAGGGTGAGATCTTCTGGGCAGTGAATAAAAATAACTTCAACCCCAGGATACTCTACCCAGCAAAACTATCATTCAAAATAGATGGAGCAATAAAAGTCTTCCATGATAAACAGAAACTAAAACAATATGGGACCACAAAGCCACCACTGCAAAAGATTCTTCAAGGGATTCTGCACACAGAAAGTGAAACCCAACATAACCATGAAAAGGCTGGCAGCACCAAACTACAGGAAAAGAAAAAGAAAGAAAGTAGACAGTAACCTCAACTTAGGTACACCCAATCAAACCTTCAAACAACTAAGACAACAAAATGACAGGAATCACCACATACCTATCAGTACTAACACTTAATGTTAATGGACTTAATACCCCCATCAAAAGGCACCGTTTGATGAAATGGATTAAAAAGGAAGATCCAACAATTTGTTGCTTACAGGAGACCCATCTCACTGACAGAAATAAGCATAGGCTTAAGATGAAGGGCTGGAAGAAGATTTACCAAGCCAATGGCCCCCCCAAAACAGGCAGGAGTAGCAATACTTATCTCTGACAAAGTAGACTTCAAACCTACATTGATCAAACAAGATAAAGAAGGACATTCCATACTAATAAAAGGGGAAATAAATAACAATTATCAACTTATATGCACCCAATGTCAATGCACCCAATTTCATCAAACATACCCTGAAAGACATAAAAGCTTATATTAACTCCAACACAGTGGTTGTGGGAGACTTTAACACTCCATTATCATCAATAGATAGGTCATCCAAACAAAAAATCAATAAAGAAATCCTAAATCTAAAATATACAATAGATCAAATGGACCTACTTGATGTCTACAGAACATTTCATCCAACTTCTACACAATATACATTCTTCTCAGCAGCCCATGGAACCTTCTCCAAAATAGATTATATCCTAGGGCACAAAGCAAGCCTCAGCAAATATAAGAAAATAGAAATTATACCATGCATTCTATCTGATCACAATACAATAAAACTAGAACTCAACAACAGAAGTAAAGACAAAAAAACATGCAAACAGCTGGAAACTGAATAACTCAGTTTTATTAAAAGGTCCTGAAGTCAGTGAAAATGAAGACACAACCTACCGGAACCTATGGGACACAGCAAAGGCAGTCCTGAGAGGAAAGTTTATAGCCATGAGTGCATATATTAAAAAGACTGAAAGATCCCAAATCAATGACCTGATGATACATCTCAAGCTCCTAGAAAAACAAGAACAAGCAAATACTAAAACAAATAGAAAGAGAGAAATAATAAAATAAGAGCTGAAATCAATGAAATAGAAACCAAAAAAAACCATACAAAGAATTAATGAAACAAAAAGTTGGTTCTTTGAAAAAATAAACAAGATCAACAGACCCCTGGCAAACTTGACTAAAATGAGGAGAGAAAAAAACCCAAATTAGTAGAATCAAGAATGCAAAAGGGGAAATAACAACAAACACCATCAAAGTCCAGGAAATCATCAGAGACTACTTCAAGAAACTATATTCAAATAAATTCAAAAATCTTAAAGAAATGGACAGATTTCTAGATACATATGATCATCCAAAACTGAACCAAGAGGATATTAATAAACTGAATAGATCTACAACATAAAATGAGATTGAAGAAGCAATCAAGAATCTCCCCAAAAAGAAAAGTCCAGGACCTGATGGATTCTCTGCTGAATTCTATCAGATCTTTAAAGAAGAACTGATACTAACCCTCCTTAAACTGTTCCATGAAATAGAAAGGGAAAGAAAACTGCCTAACTCATTTTATGAAGCCAGTATTACACTTATCCCAAAACCAGGCAAAGACACCTCCAAAAAGGAGAACTGCAGGCCAATCTCCTTAATGAACATCGATGCAAAAATTCTCAATAAAATAATGGCAAACCAAGTCCAACAACACATCAGAAAGATCATTTACCATGACCAAGTAGGCTTCATCCCAGGGATGCAAGGGTGGTTCAACATACAAAAATAATAAATGTAATACACCACATTAACAGAAGCAAAGACAAAAACCACTTGATCATCTCAATAGATGCAGAAAAAGCCTTCAACAAGATTCAACACCACTTCATAATAAAAGCTCTAAGAAAACTAGGAATAGAAGGAAAATTCCTCAACATTGTAGAGGCTATATATGACAAACCTATAGCCAACATTGTACTTATTGGAGAAAAACTGAAACCATTTCACCTAAAATCAGGAACAAGACAAGGATGCCCACTATCCCCACTCCTATTCAATATAGTACTGGAATTCCTAGCCAGAGCAATTACACAAGAAGAAGAAATAAAAGGAATATAAAATAGGTAAAGAATTTGTCAAAATATCCCTATTTGCAGACGATATGATCCTATACCTTAAAGACCCCAAAAACCTTATCCAAAAACTCCTAGACACCATAAACAGCTACAGCAGGTGGCAGGATACAATATCAACTTACCGAAATCATTAACTTTTCTACACACCAATAACAAACAAACTGAGAAAAATATATGTATTCCATTTACAATAGCCTCAAAAAAATCAAATACTTAACAAAGGATGTGAATGACCTCCACAACAAGAACTACAAACCCCTGAAGAAATAGACCTAGGAAGACTACAGAAGGTGGAGAGATCTCCCATGCTCATGGATTGGTAGAATCAACATAGTAAAAATGACTATACTACCAAAAGTAATCTACATGTTTAATGCAATTCTCATGAAAATCCCAATGACATTCATCACAGAGATTGAAAAATCTACCCTAAAGTTCATTTGGAAACACAAGAGGTAGTGAATAGCTTATGCAATACTCAGTAAAAAGAGCAATGCTGGAGGTATCACAATATCCAACTTCAAAGTGTATTACAAAGCAATAGCAGTAAAAACAACGTGATACTGGCACAAAAACAGACATGAAGACCAGTGGAACAGAATAGAGGACCCAGATATGAATCCATACAACTATAACCACCTTATTTTTGACAAAGGTGCTAAAAATACACAATGGAGAAAAGACAACCTCCTCAACAAATGTTGTTGGGAAAAGTGGTTATCTGTCTGCAAAAATCTGAAACTAGATCCATGTTTATCACCCCGTACAAGTATCAACTCAAAATGGATAAGGACCTTAATATCAGACTCGAAGCTCTGAAGTTGGGACAAGAAAGAGCAGGAAACATTCTGGAAGTAATAGGTATAGGCAAGGACTTCTTCAATGAAACTCCAGCAGCTTAACAACTATGAGAAAGTATGGACAAATGGGACTTTACAACAAAAGAAGTGGTCTCTAAACTGAAGAGACCTCCCACAGAGTGGGAGAAAATATTTGCCATCTGTACACAAGACAAAGGACTGATAACCAGAATATATAGGGTTAATAATCTCTAATCTCTCCCCAAATCAATGAACCAATAAAGAAATGGGCAACTGAACTACACAGAACTTTCTCAAAAGAAGAAATTCAAATGGCCATAAAACACATGAAAAAATGCTCACCATCTCTAGCCATAAAGGAAATGCAAATTAAAACCACACTAAGATTCCACCTCACCCCTGTTAGAATAGCCATCATCAAAACACCACTAACAACAGGTGTTGGTGAGGATATGGGGAAAAAGGAACCCTTGTACACTGCTGGTGGGAATGCAAACTAGTGCAACCACTCTGGAAAACAATATGCAGCCTTCTTAAAAATCTAAACATAATGATCCAGCAATCCCACTCCTGGGGATATACCCAAAGGAATGCAACAATAGTTACTCCAGAGGCACCTGCACACCCATGTTTATTTTAGTGCTATTCACAATAGCCAAGTTATGGAAACAGCCAAGATGCCCTATTACTGATGAATGGATTAAGAAAATGTGGAATTTATACACAATGGAGTTTTTGCTTAGCCATGAAGAAGAATGATATCTTATCATTCGCAAGTAAATGGATGGAACTGGAGAACATAATTCTGAGTGAGGTTAGCCAGGCTCAGAAGACCAAAAATTGTATGTTGGGCAAATACAGTAATGTGGTTGGACTTGGGTCACATGATAAGGGGAGAGTACATACGGGAGGTATGGGGATAGGTAGGAAACTCAAAACATGAAAGTGTTTAATGTCCCCACTGCAGAGGAACTAATACAGAAACCTTAAAGCGACAGAGGTCAATATGAGAAGGGAATCAGGAACTAGTGAAAAGGTCAGTTAAAAATGAATCAACTTGGGATGTAACACATTTGTACATGGAAGCAATGCTAGAAATCTCTCTGTATAGCTATCCTTACCTCAACTAGCAAAAACACTTTGTCTTTCTTATTATTGCTTTATTTTCTCTTCAACAAAATTAGAGATAAGGGCAGAACAGGCTCTGCCTGGAAGCGAGGCATGGGGGAAAAGTGAGGGGGCAGGGGTAGGGGGGAAATGGCCCAAACAATCTATGCACATGTGAATAAATGAATAAAAAAAATCAGTGCAAAAAGGGCTGGCACAGTTGCTCAAGTGGTAGAGCACTTGCCTAGCAAGCACAAGGCCCTGAGTTCAACCTCCAGTCAAACCAAAAGTAAAATGGTTAAGAAGGTAAATTTTATGACCTGTCATATTTTTTTGACACAGTTAATTTTCTTTTAAATTTCTGGTTTCTAGAAACATCTGCTCACTAACTTAGATAAGCCTGTACCATATCTCAAAAGTTTGTAATCACTTTAGGTTCTAACCTACATCATCTCATAAACTTAATAAAGCATCATAGTCTCAGAAGGTGGGTAAATTGATTAGTTGGTTCTCTGGAATTTATTTTTTGATTCATCCCAAACTGATTAAGCTAAAGATCTTCTCTTGGATATCAATACTGACTTGCACATTTGGGGTTCTGTCATTTTTTTCTCTCTTATTTACTGAAAGTTCATCTAAGTACTCACTTCTTCCTTTTCTTTCATCCTCTTTTTCACATGTCATGGAATTACCTAATAGGTATTTTTGTGTTTTGTATTTAATTTCATCTACAGGAAACAATACTAAACCACTCTGGGCGCACACCATGTGAATTAAAACTAGGACAATGATAACTGTAACATCGAGGGCACCATGGTGTCACATTTCCTACAAATGCTCTATTCCCATTAGACTCTAGAAAATCGTGTACCTGAATTAGTCAACACGGTTTCACTGTATGATACCCTGGAAGGAGCACAACTGGCTAGATTTTTATAACAAGCAACAGAAAGCCATAAAACTTTTTTGTGCTGATGAAAAACTGCTAAATTTTAGCTTGGCTTATCAGAAGAGACTACTTTCCACTACAGAGAACAGAAAACATGAAGTAATGGTGACTTGGAGACGTGGATTTATTGCTCTCTCACATAAAAGTAGATACTCAGGAATTCCATCAGAATCCCAGTTCCCTTCGTTCTTGTACTCTTACCATCCTATTCTAAAAGGTAGACATGGTTCAAAGATAACTGCTGGAACTCTAGCTATTAAGACAGCTAGGAAGTAAAAGGTAAGAGCAAAGGAACATTAGGCATTAAAAACATTCACCAAATTATGTTTCATTGACTAAAGTGAGGAAATGTTGCTTTTCCTAGCTGGGTACATTGCCCAAGAAGGGAAAATGAATGTTGGTAAGCAATAAGCTGTCTCTGCTCAGTTAGAAATGGTAAATTTAGCTGAATTAATGACAAAATACATTTACTGTGATAGATTTACAGAACTGATTTTTTAAAAAATTTTTTTATCATGTAATAGTTGTACAGGGGATACGTTCTGATGTCTACATATGTACTTTTGATTTCTTAGTTATATTTACCCCCTTCATCATTCTTCCTCATTCCCCTCCTCCACTTCTTAGAACAATTTCAACAGGTTTCATTCTTCTATTTTCATATATGAATAAAAAATACATCCACCATATTCACCATCATTCATGCTTTCTTTATACCTACCCCCCTCCCACAGATCCCACTCCTGGAAAAGACTTTAGAATTGATTTTTATAGATGAAAATATAAATGTTATTGATTCAGTAGATGAAATTCAAGTAAGGTATTACACATTCCCTAAACTGTATAAAATATAGTTTGAGTTGCAGACAACTATAAATTGAACAATTAGAATTTCAAAGCTAATTATTACGAATAAGCCAAGAAAATTGAAATTTCTTTAGATTTTTTAACCCAGAATTACTTAATAATAAAATCATTTTAAAATTTTTCAGTTATCAAAGAGAATAACATTTTACTTCTTCAGCATCTTTCAGAAAAAAGAAAGTAAAGAAAAACAACTTTAAGGTTGTTTGTTTAAAATCTGACCTCTTTGTTGCACAAATGTCATGCAACAGAAATCAGTGATGATAGAAAAAGTTTCTCAAATGGCTAATGCCACCCTCCTACATGAGGTAAAGCTCAAATAATTTTCCTAATTGAAACATGGAAAATAAGAACATACCTTGGAATTTACTCATCCAAATGAGAGTCATTTTTCAAAATAAACCTGGAAATCTAGACACTTTCTTCTAATGACACAGTTATTATTTTAAAGGTTTTTGAAACACTTTTCTTCCAAAAATGGGAATTGTGTTAGGGAGATAAGGATGGGCAAAGCATTGTCTCAGTGACTGGTTTACAAGTCTCATGATTTTTTTTTGTTCCAAAAAGAATATTACTGAAGCTGGGCATACTGGAACACAATTGTAATTACAGCACTGGAGTCTGAAGAACGAGAATCATGAGTTTGAGCCTACCTGGGACATATAAACAAACCCTGTCTGAAGAAAGAAGGAGAAGTAGGATGAAGTGCAGGAGGACCAACAGGAGGAGGAGGAGGACAAGGAGGAGGAGAAGGAGAAGAACAACAACAATAACAAGAACAATAAGAATAAGAAGCAACTTTTACCTAGCTCCAAATGATTTTTTTTCCATTTATTCATATGTGCATACAATGTTTGGATCATTTCTCCCTCTCCCACCCCCCTCCCCCTTCCCCTCCCCCTCCCTTTCTCCCCTCCTTTTCCCCCCATCCCCTCGCTTCCAGGCAGAAACTCTTCTGCCCTTTCCAAATGATTTTTGATTGTTGCCAATAAATATCCACTGCTACTGAGATCACCAGCATTAATAAGAAAAGCAAATCAATTCACCTTATCGACCTCATTTCTTCATCCAAAAAATGATGAGGAAGGACTAGACCGATGGATGATCTCTGAGTTCCCTTTCAGAATGAGGTTCAATGCTTCTATAATTGTCCTTGCTAAGTCCTATATCTAGAAAATTTATAGTTTATTATTTATAAATCTTAATTTCTTCCATTTTAATTAAATATAGATTATCTGAATTCCACCTTAAAATATCAATGCACATCCACACTATTTATGTGTACATGAGTAAAAAATGAATACACACTTATATGCAAAATATATGGAAAATAGAAAAAAATCTAATCAAAACAATTTATGTTACTTCTCTGGTGACTTAGACCTTAGTCTATTAAAAACCTAGACTTCTAAGTGGGACTGGGGGTAGTGAAGGAATTAAGATTTATTAAAAGACTACTCAGGTCCTAAAATTGCTATCAACTTCTGTTGTAAATCATCAGAGTTTACAAAGTCTCCAGGGTCATAAACCCTCCTAGTTGCCATGCATGTAAAATTGAATTTTAAAAAATACTTTTAAACACCACTTAGCTATTACCAACCTACTGCCAGCTCTGTTCCAGTTAGTATTTCCTCCTAATGTTTAGTCTTAACCTCTAGAACTCATTAGACATACCCATTCTTGGAGTTTTGTAAGTATCAAGTGCCAGAAACTACAGCTTTCACTCTGCTATGTCACCCCCAACTTGACTTGTCTGAAGAGCTTTAAGTGCATTCTGGTACATGTGTTCTTTATAATTCTGAGTTGTTGTATTCCAAATCTTCTTCGCCCATTTCCACTGAATGGCAAACTTCATAAGAACAGACATTTCCACTAACCAAGTCTGGAGTACTGTGATTTGCCATTACTATAGCTCAAAGCTCTGTATTTTGAACACAAAAACCTTTGATACTTGGGATAAGTATTAAATTTATCTGAGTGGTTTCAATTTTAAACCAAATCAGTGTTTCATTTCTCACTTGCTGGATTTTTCAAACTGTTTACAGATGAAAAGAACTCTGTGCGCATTGAACCATTCAATCCATTTGGTTGGAAGTATGATATTTTCATTTCTAACAAAAGTACCTATAAATCCCAAGGCAGCTGCATGGTGTTTTCCTTTAATGTAAATTTTGAAGTAGCTACTTCAAAAGTTCAGCCAATAGATAAATTTCCTATGTCCCCTACAGTCTTTCTGAGAGTATTTTCTACAATTTAGCAAAACTGGCTAGCTGTAATCAGATCTCTATGTTTAAAACAAACTGATGTACACTGAAAAACCATGAAACTCTGAGGGAATTATGGATAGCCAATCTGATAGCTCTAGGAGGAAAGATTTGTTGACACAAAGTTGTACATATTCCATTCTTTCAAATGTCTGAATTTCTGTAGGTGATTGTGGGGGAACAAGGAAGAAAAAAAAGATGGGGTAATAACTGGGTTGCTGCATAGCTAACACCTGCAGATCAGAAGAAGAAAGGAGAGATGTCCTCCGTGACCCTAAGGATATATCATTGAGCAAGTATTTATTTAAGCCTGTGGAAACGTACCCAAGAAAAGCACATGAAGCGATCAAAGGTTCAGACAATCCTGGGGGAAGCAGATGGTCACTGTCTGCAATATCAGGAGATTCTGTGGCCATACTCATGTCTTAGCAATGGTTGGTACTGAGCTGCCACGATTAAACTGGGAGTGTTCAGAAGTGTGCTTGGCTGGTCATTGTCAACAATGATGCCCTTTTCTGCTGTAGAAGACCTTGTAAATTGTTTTCTAATCTACTCATACCTTATTCTCTGAAATCTACTTTCAATGACAAGCTCTAAAAAGTTAGGACAAAGCAACAGGAAGTAACATGATTAAAGACAAATAAGAGGCACTTAACTAGCAATTTTAGTTTGCAAACAAACATCATCTACCACAGATCTTTAAGTCAAAGAGTAATTTCTTCTCCCCCAGTTTAAAAGGAAGGGTTAAAAAGAACAGGCACCTTTTAAACACTACTTAGTGAGGATCTACATGCTGTCCCATAGTTACACATATATGTAATCCCTTTATGTTTGGAAACACAATGCTACGCATTACATAAAATCTGATGCCTAGCATTCATCTGAAATGTCAACTAAAGTGATTAGGCACATCTATTTTTTGCTCTGAGAAATTTTTTTAATTACCCCCCAAAGAATTTAGGATGAACAAGACAGCATTGAAAAAGTATAGTATGGCAGAACCTAGAGAGAAAAAGATAGGCTGAGAGAAATGGTGTTATGGACTGAATAATATCCCTCCAAATTCTCAAGCTGAAACCATGACCCCCAGAACCTTAGAATAAAATTGTCTTTGGAGACAGGCCCTCGAAGTATATGGTTGTGACTCTACTCCAACACAACTGTTGTCTTTATAAAAAGAGAAAGACACCAGGGGTATATGTTCACAAAGATAAGACAGGGAGAAGGAGGCCATCTATAAGCATCCATCAGCCAAAGAGGCCTCAGGAGAAACAAACCCTGATGACACCCTGCTCTCAGACCTCCAGCCTCCAGAACTGTGAGAAAATAAATTTCTGTGGTTTTAGTCACACAGTCTTGATGTTTTGTTGTGGAAGTCCTACTGAACTAATATAGGTGGCAAAAAAATGAGGAATATGAACAAGTTGAGGTTAAAAACTGTAGTGCATTTTAAAAAATTGGTTGAAGATGCTGTAATAAACAGAAATGAACTTAAAGTGAAAGAGGATCTTGACTCTGCTCTGAAGGGCATGGCTTCATCTGTGCTGTGATTTGGATCTTAAATGTCCCCCAAAGGCTCATGTCAGTCTTGATCCCCTGCTGAGGGCATTATTGGAAGGTAGTGGAACCTTTAAGAGATGGGGCTTGGTGGAAGGACATTAGGCCACAGGGGAATGCCATTGAAGGGGATGTTGGAACCCTGGCCCCTTTTCTGTCTTTCACCTTCCAGTCAACATTCTGGAAGTGACCTTGACCCACCCCTGTCTTCCCACCATAATGTCTGGCCTCACCACTGGCCCAAAGTAACTGTACCAAGTGACTGTGTCTGAAACTTGTGAAACCATCAGCCAAAATTAACCTTTCTTCCATTAAATTGTTTATCATAGGTGTTTTATTTATCTCAGATATTTTGTCACAGCAATGAAGAGTTGACTTACACAATTTAGAAGACTGGGCAGAAAGCCCAGAAAAACAGAACTTTCCTTGTTCTTAAGCCTATGACTGAAAAAAGCAGGTAACTTCCTACTCCTAAACACACCTTGAATCTCCCCTATGGAGATAAATCTCCTTTCACTGTCTTGTAACTGATTTGAAGCTCTCACTGCAGTTTATTAAGGCGTGGCAGTTGGGACTCTTAGAATTGGGCTGAAGCTTGTCAATTTGTTTCCTTACATCACAGAACACCTATTGAGAGGTAATAGCACCTGACAAAATGATGGACTCTAGTAAAGTCCCACTCTGGAAATAAAACTAATATAATTAATCAGTCAAGTGCACCAAGTTAAATGAGCTAGTTGTAAGTTATACTATAGGATCTTATCAGAATGACAGAATTCATATTCCAAGATGGCAGCTAGAGGGAGGAAGCAGAAAGCATGCCTCCTAAAGTAAAATCTTGGACAGACATTGGAGATACATACACCTTACAGGAAAAACCACCCAGAAGAGGCAACACTTTGACTCCTCCACACCTCCAGCCTGCTCATAGCATCTCCACTGCATGTTAAATGGAGAAACAAGGAGGGCCCCCACACTGCCACCAGATAGCTTGGGAAGACGCGGACCACAAGGTGAGCTAAGCGGTACACAGTACTCCCACAGACAACCCAGGGTCAGATCAGCATAGCCCCCTGGACAGACCGACCCCCACCCAGGGGAAAAGGAGAAACTGAATAATAAGCAGTAACAACAAAAAAGACACTTAGCAAAGAGGGTGGGGCGCCCTGAGCGTCAAAGAGGGGGGGAGGGGAATCCCTCACAAACCGGCTGGAGAAGGCAGGAGCGGCATCACTGCCCAGCAACCAGGAGCCAGAAAGCTTGTAAAAGCGGTGGAGGGAGGAAAACTCCACAGGAGAGGGGGGAAGGCCCACTTCCCACATGAACTGTAAATAAACATGCAGGCCTGAGAAAGCGGGTGCAGTGTCACCTCCCCCAGTGTGCTTGGAAAGGGGAAAGCTTGTAGCAGTGGCATCGCACACAGAACTCTGAGTAAACAAAGCCTGCAGGGCCAGGTGAGTGTTAAGCTCACCCCAGGGATCTGCATAAATAAAGCCTCCAGCAACAGCAGGCTGACAGCAGTGGGCAGGTGAGCCACAGCCTCAGATACCCATTCACAGAACTGTCTACAGACTCTTTTTTTTCTTTCTTCCTTTGATGAGACAACAACCGAACTACACCTGCAAGCTGAAAAACCTACTGAAACTGTATTGCAATTGAACTTGGGACACTTTGTGGGTTTTTTTGTGTGTGTGTGTGCTGTTTTGTTTTATTTGGTTTTTTCCCCTTTGATGAGACAACGATAGAACAACATCTGAGACACCATCTCCAGGATTGGAGGCTGAGGGACGAACACCAAAATTATTAAGAGTGAAACTTTATTGCATTTGAACTTGAAGATTTATATATATATATATATATATATATATATATATATATATATATATTTATTTATTTATTTATTTATTTATTTTTCTTTTTTTTTTTTTACTTTTTATTTTCAATCCTCTCTCTGTCTCTCTAATGCCTGTTCAGCTTACTATTGATTAGCACACTATCTCTCCCTGTTTATATCTTTGAAACTTTTTTGTTTGTTTGTTTTATTTTTTCTACTTGTTTATTTGTTTTTCCCTTTTTCTTTAACTTCTTTGCTTTCCATCTCCTCTCACCCTTCCATTCTAAATATTACCATTGTTATTATTACAAGCTAGAAAATACTTAATTGCACACAATACAGGGACAATAACAACACCAAGAGCAATGACAGGAAGACAGAAAAAACAGGGAAACCAGTTTTCCCACAGCAAAAAATTAGTACGGGAACCAGAGGGGAATGAAGAAAACAGATACTCAGACCCAGACTCCAACAAAATGAAGATAAACTATGTCAAAAAACACATGAAAAAATGCTCACCATCTCTAGCAATGAAGAAAATGCAAATTAAAACCACACTAAGATTCCACCTCACCCCTGTTAGAATAGCCATCATTAGAAACACCACTAACAATGGGTGTTGGCGAGGGTGCAGGGAAAAAGGAACCCTCTTATGGTGCTGGTGGGAATGTAAACTAGTACAACCACTCTGGAAAAAACTTTGGAGGCTACTTAAAAATCTAAACATTGACCTACCATATGATCCAGGAATACCACTCTTGGGGATATACCCAAACGAATGTGACACAGGTTACTCCAGAGATACCTGCACACCCATGTTTATTGCAGCAGTATTCACAATAGCCAAGTTATGGAAACAGCCAAGATGCCCCACTACTGATGAATGGATTAAGAAAATGTGGTACTTATACACAATGTAATTTTATGCAGCCACTAAGAAGAATGAAATGTTATCATTTGCTGGTAAATGGATGGAATTGGAGAACATCATTCTGAGTGAGGTTAGCCTGGCCCAAAAGACCAAAAATTGTATGCTCTCCCTCATATCTGGACATAGATCAAGGGCAAACACAACAAGGGGATTGGACTTTGATCACATGATAAAACGAGAGCACACAAGGAAGGTATGAGGATAGGTAAGACACCTAAAAAACTACATAGCATTTGTTGTTTTCAATGCGGAGAAACTAAAGCAGATACTTTAAAGCAACTGAGGCCAATAGGAGAAGGGGACCAGGAACTAGAGAAAAGTTTAGATCAAGAAGAATTAACCTAGAAGGTAACACACATGCACAGAAAATCAATGAGAGTCAACTCCCTGTATAGCTATCCTTATCTCAACTAGCAAAAATCCTTGGTCCTTCCTATTATTGCTTATACTCTCTCTACAACAAAATTAGTATAAAGATACATGCTTCCATTTGAGGTGTTTTTCTAAGATTTATGCTGAAGCTTTCTGTTTCATTTCAATGATCTATTTGTTATATCTATACAATCACCATGATATTTTAATCAAATGAATTGTGGTATATTTAAGTATTTGTTACTTAACCAAATATTTGAATATTCAATAATGTAAACACTATGTCATCATTCTTTTTCATACTTTTCTTCATTATTCTGACATACTCCCAAATGATTTTTGAGGTCCTGTTATCCAGTTCCTACTAAATACAAGTCTGTAAGTGGTCTAATTAAATATCATTTGATTCATTTATTTTATGAAAACTTTTATTGTGAATTTTGACATTACCTTATTCAAGAATATAGAATTACACGACTTCAGGTGTCACAAATTCTGGAAGAGCTCCTCTGCTGATACAGTCTCAGCTAGCATCATGTTGTGATATCCACTTGATAAATGGGCTGACCAGAGGACTCAGGGAGGCTTCACTCACAAATGTTCCACATTCATAAGGGTGACTGGAAGACTGGGCTTGGTTGGGAGATATTTCTGGACCTTCATTCTTAAGGCCACATGATCTATCCAGCAGAATAGTTGGACTTTTTAACTGATGGTTCAGGCTTCTAAGATGTCAGGATGGAAGTTTCTATTTCTATAAGGCTGGGCTCAAAACTAGTTTGGCATCACTCCTACCACACACTGTATGTCAAGTGGTTGTAGACCTATCCAGACTGAAGAGAAAGTAAACAAGCCTTACTTCTCACTGGGAAGAGTGTCTGATGATTAAGGACTATCTTTATTCTGCTGCAACAACTCTATTTATCAAAATAAATGAAAAGGTAAAGCCAAAATTTACCTCCCATTTGCTTATCATTCACAGATTGGTGATATTTTCCCAGTTTGGGGGATTAAATGGAAGATCTGCGAGATCTTGTTTTGGAAGTATTCTGATGAGGTATGTAGGATATGTTTATATTTCGGGTTTCAAATTTAATCCTTTGGTACAAGTCTCAAATTTGTCCTGTTATCTCAAATCTGATAAAATTTTTCAAACCTATATAAAAGTGAAACCAAAATTAAGGTAGCCAATACAGCCCTCTTCTGTGCTAAGTACTCTGTTACTCTTATGAAAATCTAATTCTGTTTACACGCCACACAACATGTATTAGCTCAAATTAAAAATAAAAATTAGACCAGGAATGGATGGATATATATCTAGATCCATCTGAATGGTCATGACTAGAGAAAAGTTGGTAGGGTCTACTACTCCCACTTCCCATTTTTACCTACCCAACACAGCATCTGGACCTGGCACAACAACACAAACACAATTCATACAGAAATAAAACTCAACACTGGGATGTCACTAGTTTCCATAATATGATGGCTGTGATTCATGAATATATATGACAATATTGAGACACATGTGAGAAGTAATTTTATATTACATCATGGAAATTTAAGATGGATATAGAGGAAAATTTTGCTATGTACATATTGGTGATGGTCAGGAACCATAATAAAGTAGTGTCCAATTTTATGTTTAACTTTTATTAGTGATAGAAAGTGTTCATAGGTCTGGGGGTCAGCCATAGAATGTGTAGCTCACTTGGAGTGGAAGAAAAGAGGAGAGGAAGTAAATTGAGAGTGTACAGAATTAGATGGATCATAACAGAACTAAGAAATCTCTTGCAATTGCTTTAAGTGGGGGTGAGGAAGGGGTTAAGGGGAAGAGACGATGGGTGCAATGTAAATAATGTACAATATAAGTCTAATCAGAATTGTCACTAGCAGTCCCCTCCTGTATAATGAATATATCCTAATAAAAACTTATTATAAAAAAGAATTAGATGGATCATCCATGTGGTTACTGAAATTGCCAGTCATTAAGTAGAAATAATGGTGGAGAGATTGACAATGAAAAAACTGCCAAAGCATTCCAATCTTCAAGAAATGAGAAGACATATGAATAATAAAAGAAAAAGGAAAAAAAAAACAAGGTAGTAGGAGAAATGTGAAAAACCTTAAAAACCCTATATATATATTGAAGAATTCCAGGAGTAAAAGAGTAATATTCTCAGTCAGTTAGTGATTGTTCCTTCATGGGTCATGGCAGTACATTGCTTTGTATAAGCAGACACTGCAATGTTCAGTTCTCACAATGGCGCTTTGGTCTGTGAAAGCCTGCTCCCTAGCATATATGCACAGTAGGGTAAACAGGGTGAAACATACCATGTGCTAACGCCTTGTGGATCACTGACAATCCTCTTTGCACAAGGTACAGAGTGATGTCATCACTCAATGACAAGAGAGGGGGTGAGGAAAACAAATAACAGTCAGAAGAATTTAATTTGTAGTTTAGATCAGCCAGCTTTACTTAGAATGAGGAAAGAATAAAGAATAACAATACTGAAATTATTTCCCAAGAGTCCATCCTCTTCATTTGAACCCATTAGCCAAGAACAGTCTTCTTCTCATTTACTGAAGTTATTGGAATTCTGAAACTATTAACTAATACTATAGAAGGTCCTCTTTGTACCAAACAACACAATATGTTTAGTATTGTTTTTTACTCAGAACTTCTTCCATTGAAAGTTTGTCCTAAGGAAACAATAAGAAATGCACCCAAACATGATGCTCAAAGCTGCTCAGAGCAATCCATAGAAGGGAAAATGGAAAGAAACTGAGTACTTAACAGTCAGAGTTGGATCAATCATAGACTATTCTTATAGTGGAATTCTATTCTCCATTTAAATGATGATAGAGATTTGCATTTGTTGACATGGAAATAGTTCTGTGTTGTAAGAACCAATCTGTAGAGCAGTATGTATAATAAAAGTAGGTTTTGTAAAAAAAAAAAAAAAAAGAAACGAGAAGAGATGACTTTAAACATGAGTCTTTTTAGGCATATGATGTTATTGCTAAACAACCATTGTAGCAAAAGGGATGAACTCCACACTGGCTTACCCTGACTATGTCCTGCTCTAACGTTAAGGGTGGAATAAATACCATCCAAAGGGTATGGCTAGGAAAGGGAGAATAATTCTTCAAAAATGTACTAAGATGTTATTATTATAAAGAGGCAGAAATGTTTGAGCAATCTCCATTCACTTCTTTAGCAAGTGCCCAATTTTATATTCCCACGAAAGTGCACAGGGTTCAAATATCCATGTCATTGTCAAGACTTATTATTTTCTGGGCTTTTGATTAAGTTTATAATGACTATTCTCACAGGTGTGAGTATTTCATTGTGATTTTTGACTTGATGTTGAGTATCTTCTCACAAACCTCTCGGCCATTTGTTAGTATTCTTTAGAGAAATGTCTATTCAAGTGATCTACCCATTTTTAAATTGGGTTGAGTTTTTTGCTGTTAAGGTATAGTATTTCTTTGATTTTTTGAAACAGGATCCTACTATGTAGGTCAGGCTAGCCTGAAACTTGCTATGTATCCCAGACTGGCCTCAAATTCACAATCCTCCTGCCTCTTTCTCTCAAGTGCTGAGATTAGATTATACACATGCCTGACTGAGATACAGTACTTCTTTATGTATTTTGGATATTAACCCCATTTCAGATATATAGTGTGCAGATGTTTTCTGTAGGTTTCATTGCCACCTTGTTGATAGTTTCCTTTGCTGAATAGAAGCATTTTAGTTTGATGTAGAATTTCAGATGATCCAGTAGTCCTATTTCTGAGCACTCATACAAAAGAATTGAAAACAGGATCTCAAAAGAAATATTTGCACTCTCATCTTTTATTTTCACTCCATCCATGATTCTCCTTTATAGTTTCAACAGGTCCTTTTTTCCATTTTTATACATGAAATATATCCTCCCCCTCCCACTGGGGCCAACCCCCCTCAACAGGAACTGTTTTAATTTCCTATTCTTTGTTTTTGAAAAAAGATATTTTTGTTTGTTTAAGATAACTACACAGGGAGCTTCACTGTGATATTTCCATATGTATGGTATTATAACCCAAATTGAATCATCCTCTATATTTTTCTCCTTTCTACCTTAGTCCCCTTCTTGTGGTAATTTCAACAGTTTTAAAAATTCTGTACTCATTCTTACTTAGAAGGCACATCAATCATAGTCATCTTAACTTCCTCCTTTTACCATCTTTTACCCTTCTTCTACCCTTAGCATGACCTGATTTTCATAATATTGCTTGTATTTGTATTGGGCCAATATTCCACATATGAAAGAAAACATGTAGCCTTTGGCTTTCTGAATCTGGTTAACTTCACTTAAGATGATGTTCTCCAGTTCCATCCATTTCCTGCAAATGACCAACTTTCACTCTTTATCATTTATAGGCATCTTAGCTATTGAGAATAATGCTGCAATAAACATGAGTGTGCAGGTGTCTTTATTGTATCCTGACTTACAATCCTTCAGATATATCCCTAGGAGTGGTATTGCTGAATCATGTAGAAGTACTACTTTTAGTTTTTTGAAGAACCTCTATACTGTTGTACTAATTTACATTTCTGCCAACAGTATATGAGGGTTCCTTTTTCCTCACATCCTTGCCAACACTTGTTGTTTGTGTTCTTCATGGTAGCCATTCTAACAGTAACAAGCAGGGATCTTAATGTGGTTTTGATTTACATTTCCTTTATGGCCAGAGATGTTGAGCATTTCTTTGTGTATTTTTTGGCCATTGGAATTTCTTCCTTTGAAAAAGTTCTGTTCAGTTCATTTGCCCATTTCTTCACTGGGTCATTGATTTTGGGGGATTTAGTTTCTTGAGTTCCTTATATATTCTGGTAGCAATCCCTTGTCAGATGCATAGCTGGCAAAGATTTTCTCCCAATCTGGGGGCTGCCTCTTTAATCTGGTGACCACTTTTTTGTTGTTGTTGTTGTACAGAGCTTTTTAGTTTCAAGCAGTCCCATTTGTCAATCCTTTCTTGTAGTTGCTGAGCCATTTGAATTCTATATAGGAAGCTATTGCCTATGTATTTTAAGTTCCAGTGTATTCCCTGCTCTTTCCTGCACTAACATCAAAGTTTCTTTGAAGAAAACTTTTTCTTATATTAATGTCCCTAATCCACTTTTGAGTTGATATTTATACAGGATGAGAGACATGGATCTAGTTTCAGTTCTATGCATGCACTTATCCAGTTTTCCCAGCAACATTTGTGAAAGAAGCTTCTTTTCTCCATTGTATGTTTTGGGCACCTTTTTCAAAAATCAGGTGGGCATAACTGTATGGCTTCATATCTGGGTCTTGCACTCTCAACTTCATTGCAGCATTATTTGCAGTAGCAAGAGGTAGAAACCTACTGAATGTCCATCATCAGATGAATGGATTAAAGAAAATGTTACACACACACACACACACACACACACACACACATACACACACACATACACACACACATAAGGAAGTGTTATTTGTCTTTAAAACAGGAAATCTTGTCATGCTTATCATATTACATAAAGTAAGCCAGTTCCAAATGGACAAATACTTCATGATTCCACTGTTTTTGCCTTTGGTGTTACTGGAGTTTGAGTGCAGTACCTTTTCCTTGCTAGGCAAGTGCTCTACCACTTGATCATCCACCTAATCCTTTTTACTTTAGTTATTTTTTGAATAGGGCATTATGTTTTTACCCATGGCCAATCCCAGAAGGTGATCCTCCTACTTGGGTCTCTCACATAGTTGAGATTATAGACAGACACCACCACACCAGGGTTGTTTATTGTGATAGATACTTGCTAATTTTTGCCCGGGCTGGCTTCAAACTGTGATCTTTCTAATCACTTCCTAAAGTATCTAGTATTACAGGCACCAAAATGCCTAACCCATTTATATACTTCTTCAGGAGTAGCCTAGAATCTCATAGCTTTAGCAGGACCTAATTACTTACCTAAAGGTAGTATGAAAAGCCCAAGCTCCAAGAAATGTCTGTGGTGGGTGGTGTAGGAAAAGATCATCAATGATGCTGTGAACACCACAGCCCTTGCTTTAACCCAAGAGGTATGGAGCTTTATCTGAGATTTGACTATGGCTTCATGGTTATTAATTCGAAAGAGGAATTTTTCTTGACATAGAGAAAGTCTAAAGCCAGACAGTTTATTTTCCTACATTGCTAAAGCTGGAAACTCTCAAGAAAGCACAGGGCTAAGCACATGATACCCAGAAGTTTATAACTTATCCAATATGAATCTTTACCTGTGTCTCAGTCCCAAGGTGATATATGCTAGTTATTTCTTAGCTGGAATCTGTTATTTCTTTCTAACTTTTAAAGAAAAAGAACTCCCCTTCTAACCTTAGATTTTAAATTGACATATTATTAATTGCTTGCCATGGGCATCTTGCTCAAATGCAGGCAAAACACAGTTCTTTCAAGTACAATCATCAAATAACATAAAATAAGACCATGAGCTGTAATGGATGGACTATCATTTCTAGGTGTCACGCTTGGCTTATGGTTTCTGCCCCTGACGCTAGTTAGGCTGTTTTCAGTACAAGGCAGTGTGGAAACTGCTCTTCTTCTGGTTCCTTGTAGGACATTGTTTGACAGAGTATTCATGCAACAGCCTATGGATCATCTGGCCACTTATTACTTTGACACATTTTGAGACTGACATGAGCACCTTCAAAAGTAAATGGCCAATTTGGAAGTATCTCAGGGATAACCAGCTGTGAATAATAATGATAATTCCTTAAGTCACTTTATGTTGAAACTCCCTAAAAGTTTGACTTTATTTTTTTTTCTTCATATAGTGTGTTTTTCCACTTCTGCATGTTCTATTTCTGACTGGTATCTGACATTCAGCATCATTTAGAGGTCATTTCTGATAGAAGCATACTGCTGTGACTGATTATATATAACATCTACTCTTGAGTTGCAATGTGACCTTGCAAATTATTTAATGTCCAGGTTTCACCATCAAAACCTGCCAAAGAATGGTACTGATGCTTACCAACAACAGGTCACTACAGTGAAGAAACTGTCACTTCACTGTCATATCAATGTAGGTTCTGGTTTCAACTCTGCCATCTACTGTGTGACCTTGCACCAGGATTCTTAACCTTTCTAAATCTTAAGTTGCTCATAGGGTTACTGTGAAGTATAAGAGTTAAGGAGATGACAGAAAAGTTTCCTAGTTCAGTGCCTACACACCATAGATGCTCAACAAGTATTAATTCCTTATAAAACACTTGGGAAGAGCTGGCAGGGTGGCTCAAGTGGTAGAGTGCCTGCCTATCAAGTGTGAAGCCCTGAGTTCAAAACCAGTACTGCACCAAAATAATAATAATAATAATAATAACAATGCACTCGGGAATCATAGGTCTAGGAAAACTCCAAACCATACAGAAGGGTCACTGGGAGTTCTCAGCAGACCACTTTTATCTCAAAAATTCTACAGGGAACTGATGTTACTTACAACCATGTTTGTTTTATCCTAGTGAGGGAGAAGCAAGGCATACAAAAACAAATATATCCCTGGTTTTACAACTTCTAAGGTATTTCTAGGAATCAGATTTGTTGTTATTCAGAATAGCTGCATGTGTACTTATCTGTCACCTAGATGGGGATTGCTGTCCTGATATAAAAAGATAGATCAGCCTCTGCTTGCAAAGATATGAAGGGGGGATGTGAGACTTCCAATACACAGACTGTCTGATAGCAGTGCAGTGCAACCATCATCAGTCACGAAAACTCCATCAGTGCAGGAAGATGCGTCCACTCCAGGCTCACGAAATTCTGGACCTGCTCAATCAAGGCTGCTAAGTTTTCCTGGCTTCATTGCCTCCAAAATTAAGTCCTTCCAGCTGTTAATCTTTAGAATTGCAGGTTAATTCCTTACACTTAGCAGAAGCATTAGGAAGGCAAGATTAAGTGGGGGAAAGAGCTCACATTAAAAGTATTAGATGCAGTGGAGGAATCTGAATTGCTGCTGTCTCCTACTTGTAGCCTTGGTCCAGGCTCAGCTGGGTGTGTACTGAAAGCATGATAAGGGTCTGTAGGATCATGTTTTCTGCCTCCATCACATTCTGTTGCTATACCCAAAGGCCTCTATAAGTGCCATCTTCTCCAGTACACTACTCTAGATTTCTCCAAATCAATGGGCATCTCTTTTTTCTCAAAAGTTACCTTTAAGTTGTACATAATTTCCTTCACATATAAAAGGTAGGTTATAGTGAATCAGAGCAAGGACTTAGAAGTCCAACAGCTTTGAGTTCAGATTCTGCTTCTCCCCTTAACTTGCTTTGACTCAAGCTTGCTGAGCTTTACTTACGTTGTCTTCAAAATGTGAGAGATATTACATAAAGTAATTATGAACATTAAATAAAAATCATGCATGGGAAGTATTAAGCAGAGTGCCTGGTCCATAAGGGGTATGGAAACCATATTACCAGTAATATTGTTATTGCTGTCATTCTTAAGTCTACAATGTTACCATAAACCCATAGAGAACAGGGTCAGGGGTTCATACTGTGTTGCTTTCTTTGGAGGAATGTTTTCAATTGGATTTAAATTACAACTAGCCTTTTGCTTTAGTCAGAATGCTTTTGATTGTATCTGATTGAGACAATAATTAACCAGCTTAGGCAAATAGGAATCTCTTAAGAACACCACCAATTCCATTTTATATAATTGAAGGACATCTGAACAGTTTGGCAGAAATGTATCTAGATTTCTGAAAAAGTTGTAGTCAAGGACTTTCAAGTAGCAAGGACCTCTTCTTTCTCATTTCTGCATCTAAGTGGCCACTTTGTTTTCTTCTGCCAGAAACTGGCTTCTTTCACATGGGAGAGAAAGTAGCCAGAAAGGGCTCCTGAGTGTTGCAAATTGTGGTTTCCCATCTCTAGAAAGAAAGTGATTCCTCTCTTCTTTCACAGAAATCCCAGAGAAGGATTCCTATTGGCTGAACTCCAGTCCTTTGCCCATTTCTTGACCAATCACTTGTGGTCAGAATGAGACCATAGCATGGAAGGACAGGATGGCTCCTAAGCAAATATCTGGTTAGATCTAAGGAAGGAACAGTTCCCAAGCGAGAGGGATGCAGCTCCAGCAGGCAAGGAAGTGACAGTACAGAAAAATACCATCTAGTTGTACACTCAACTGTGACCATAGTGTGCCATAATATTCTCAAAACAAAGTAAATCCTAGCACACTCTATTTTTCTGTCTGCATGCCTACAGTGATCAGCATATGACAATAAAAGTCTAGGATGGTTACATCTTCAAAAGGACAGGAGTATGGAATACTGTCCTTTTGTAAAAATAACTTCTGATGAAACTTTTAAAATATGATGTCACCTCACAAATAAATCAGAACAGCCAACTGAAATGGACCATTTGATTAGAACAATGAGCCTAAGTGCAACTGATCCATCTAACCCTGCCATCAAAAAAATAAAAAGTGTTCCAATGTTTCCATACTGGTAAACATTGAAAAGTGGTAAGATTTTTATTTTCCTTCTGATTTTTGGGGAGTGTACATTTGATCTAAATCTGGTGCTCTGAATAACAGAAATCTATTCTAGATTTGAATAATAGAAAATTAATAGGGAAGAAAATGTACAAATAAGGGAGAGAGAAGGAGAAGATATTTTATTTTTCATAATAAAAAAAGCAGTACCTCATTTTTATCCCACCCAAAGTAAATATATCAAGTAAACCAGACCTTAGGTTAAGCAATTACTCATGATCTTCTTTCAATAAGCAAATTATATCTCATTACAAAATCAGAGATACGATATTTTAAAAACAGAGCTAAGAGAAACTCACCCATATCAAGAAAGTAATGGAAGCAGAGTAAAGTCGGCACTTTTTCCTGTGAAGGAAATTTAACAATGAGACTAGTTCCTACCAATAATGGTACTAGTTTCCTAGGGAACCTCAAAGAAGAGTGTAGCAGCTCAGTGCCTGGAAGGGTAAGGGAAGGGCTGAGTTTGTTGGACCCAGAGGCAAAGAAGGCTGCATGGGAGTGGCACCTTACACAATGGTGGCCTCCCTTTGGCCACTCTGCAGGGAGTGTGGAAACACACTCTGCATCACTGTCTTCCCCCCCACTGACCTCCTGCTGAGACTTCCATTGAAGCAGTTGACAAAAGGCAAGAGGACAAGGCAGCCATTGATGCACAGGTTGGCCTCCCAGGGCCTACAGCAGGGTATGGATATGTGGACATTGGATCCAGCACACCAGGGAATGGTCCTCATGTATATACAGCCCTCTGAATAAGTCACATCAACACTTTTAGTCCTTACTCATTTAGTCTCCAGCCATGTGGTAAGAAATTTACCCGAAAATCCAGACCTCATATAATTTAATATCCTACAAGCTGAGAGAGCTAAGAACACTCCCTGCTTGAGCCCATGGACTTAGCCAGGGTTGTTTTCCTCCCTCCTTCCCTGGAGATCTGAGGTATCCATAGAACATCACTAGAGTTACATCAGCAGCCAGGCATTAGGCAGTTGGCCTGCCTCTGATAGTTCTTCAAGGCAATGGCTCCTGTAGCATCAAGCCCTTAGCCTACCAAGTTCACATACTCTACCCCAATGTTGTAATGCAAGCCTCGCTGCATGGCTTCCAGGGACCAAGTCCCAACCCCTGCTCCTGGGGTGTGTGGTGTTGACAGAATTATGATCTCTTTGCTCAGGGTTTCCAAAAATCCCCACAAGGAAACTAAGGGATTACAAGACAGGGAATGCAGATAGAATGCCTTGTGAGTCTCGGTGTCTCCTTGTGTAGACTCCAGAGGGCCATTTAGAACATGAAATTGAAGCAGCAAGTGTGTCCAACATAAATTTTCCCATCTCTTGGGAAGGGATTTAAATTGTTATTGCAAAACTAACACATGTAGTACCAAACTATAACTTGCCTCAACCATCAGGATTTGCTCCATTCTCTATGAATGGAGAAGTCAGCTTTGCCCTCCCTCCTGGCAAGTAACCTTCCTGGCTGAATTCACACTAAACATAAAAGATCAAGATAGTCATTGCCAAATGAATCTTATGGACAACTCGATCACAGAATCAGTTCACCAATTGAGTCACAATTCAATAAAACAGGAAAACAAGGAAACATGTTTCTGACTATAATTTATAAAGCACGCACACTGGATTCTTCTGTCTTCACAGTGTGAATGTGAAGTAGCAGGCAGGGGTGGCTATTGTCCCTGTTTTAATTGTGATTAATTGACCCTTTTCAGTATAATGGAGTTTTCAAACAGCAGTGTCTGATGGGAACCTGTATGTTTGGCTATTAATATTGTGGTCTTTACAGATACCTTAAAAGCAACTGAGGCCAATAGGAAAAGGGGACCAGGAACTAGAGAAAAGGTTAGATCAAAAAGAATTAACCTAGAAGGTAACACACACGCACAAGAAATTAATGTGAGTCAACTCCCTGTATAGCTATCCTTATCTCTACCAGCAAAAACCCTTGTTCCTTCCTATTATTGCTTATAATCTCTCTTCAACAAAATTAGAGATAAAGGCAAAATAGTTTCTGCTGGGTATTGAGGGGGTGGGGGGGAGAGGGAGGGGGCGGAGTGGGAGGTAAGGGAGGGGGTGGGGGCAGGGGGGAGAAATGACCCAAGCCTTGTATGCACATGTGAATAATAAAACAATATTATTATAAACTACAGTTATACCAACACAGATCTCCTTGGAGCAGGATGTCACCAAAGCCACATCACAAATAAATAAATGAACTATTTTAGTAACTTCTGTCTTCAATATTTAGATATGTTTATATGATACCACAAAAGCCAAATAAAAATCCTTTCACTGACTGAATGTTTTGCCTCATCCCATTGAACACAGTTGAGAAGAGCTTGCTAGGCACCTATGATTATTAATATACGGAGAATACAGTTGGATGGTACAATGGATCTTCACCTTTGCCATGGAATGGCTTAGTAAGAGAGAAGCTCAGTTTGATTATAGTTGTGCAATTTCCCTCTATGATATGAGCACTGATTTTTTTTTAGCATAAACAGAATTTTCAACCCTTAAAAACTCTAAGAGAGTCCTGAAAAAGCTTCAGAGTTTGCTCAGACTTTGAAAAGATAATTTTAATGCATATAACTGGGTTTGACAATGTGTGGGGTATCACCTGCTCAAAGCCTGCAAACAAGCAGGCCATTAGTTAGAAATGAATCTGATCTGAATATCTCTATTAGGGTTTTCTTGCCTGGTCAACATATCATTTTGCATTAACTCTGGAGAAGAAAAAAAATTGATTTATTCTTTATCTTTCCATTTTAAAAGGCAATCATCTTCACCAAGATATAATGGATTGGCAAGGGAATATATGATTCAATAATACTATAATACTAAAATGAATTATAATGGCAAAGAAATGTGTGTGTAAAGCATAAATTTAGGTAGATTTATCTTTTGAGATTGCTTCTTACTCCTTACAAATTTATCAGACTCTAAAGCAGTCTTGGATTTATTAGTAAATGTGTGATTCAGTTTGCACATGATTTAGAATGAAGGAAATGTGTTCTTAGGATCTTTCCTTCATGATGAGGGGTCAACAGGGGAATTGGCTCATTTTGTTACACGATCCTATTTCTATCATGACATGAATCATGCCTCTACGGTCAATGCTAAATTCGCTTTTTTGGTCCTCTCATTCCCTGTGGTGCAAGGCACATGCTATAACTCAGCACATATAAATGTAATGCTGTAAGATTATGTGACTTGAGAACGTGCAACCTAAGAATCATTGATTCTGTTTCACCCTAACTGTGAGAAATTTAGACCCCTGACAGTCCTATTTTTCATACCTCTCTCCTTTCTCTTTGTTGAGTAGGCCTGCACTTTTTTCCTTCCAGCATCCTTTTGGCACTGTGCTCTGTGGAGGTAAAATATCTCAATGTGTCCTTCAAAAAAATTATTTTTCCAATAATTTCCTATCGAAACTGGTTGGCTCATTAAGTAAGCTTATTGCATTTTTCTCTCTAGGGTTTTTTTTTTTTTTTTCATTTCAAACTCCTTACCCTTTTACATTTTGTTTTCCATCTTAATATTTTTGGAATAGCTCCACTCAGTTTCCAACTTCATCTGCTTGCTAAATAGACCTATCTTTTCTACTTGGAAAGAAAGAATATGAGAAAAAAAATTCAGTGTGAAATTCTGTCCCAGAGAATAAGCAGGAACAACTAACTAAGGTAATCAATTGTATTCAAATTTTGATCCTTGAAAAATAGAGGGTTTTTAGCTGAAAGTCCAGCCATAGTGGCCAAATGGATAGGATACCATGCCTTCTCATCCTTTTTCTGCCCAAACAGTGTACTTTTGCTATT
This sequence comes from Castor canadensis, assembly GCF_047511655.1. NCBI lineage: Eukaryota > Metazoa > Chordata > Mammalia > Rodentia > Castoridae > Castor > Castor canadensis. Next base: position 78,471,754 of record NC_133398.1, on the reverse strand, counting down.
GTCCACTGTGTGTATAAGTTTAGTGCACTTAGAAAGTATAATTGAAAAATGGCTTATATACAGTTGGGTATTCATTATCACCTGAAAATGGATCCGTCACCCTTTTCTCATGCTTCTTTCTGCCCTTTGTCTTCATCCCCTGTGACCTCAGGAATTGTACTTCTCAGTAAGGGCACCACATCTACCCAGTCAGAATTCTAGGACTCATCCTTGACTTATTCTACCTCTCACTAATCACCACGCAATTGCCACTCCCTGTTATTCCAATTTTAAAAATATTTTGAATATGTTCAATTTTCTCCATCTCCATTACTACCACCTACCTTCAAGTGGGCACCATTATCTTGTGACCTGGCTATGGTAAAATTGCATCCATTGGTGCCCCTTCATTTTCTACTATACAACCAGTGATGAATTTACACAGAAATCCTGACACATTGTTCCCATGCTTGCAGTCCTTCAGTGGCTTTTTTACTCTCATTCCCCATTGTCACTTGCTGTTTGGAAACAAAAAACAAAGAAGGAGGATTTGTATTTACTTGGAGAAGCTGAGGTTAGCTGAGTGACTATGAATTAGAGGACTACATGTTATGGGCCAGGAAAAACAGAAAACTGTTCAGGAGTTGAGTGAGGAAGCCACGAGGAGGAAAAAAAAAAAGACATTGCTAAGAAGTCAGTCTGGACTCCAAAGTCCACAATGATACAGAAAGAGAGAGAATTACAGAAAGTTCATGACAAAGAAAGAAAATGAGATAATGGAGGGATGATCCAATGTGTAGTACAATCTATAGATAATGCCCCAAATTGGAAAAATAAAATAAAAATTACAGCTTAAGTATGGTGTTATAAAAAATACAGGCAAGTAATACTAAAACTATTTTAAATGTAGTTGGAGGTTGGTAAGAGAGAGGACTTTATGTTTTCATTTGTCACACAATCTAACTTTTTAAAATTATGGTCATATGTTATTGTTTAAATTTAAACAAATAGGACATGATAAAAGTGAGAGCACACAAGGGAGGGGTGAGGATAGGTAAGACACCTAAAAAATTAGCCCTTAACGCAGAGAAACTAAAGCAGATACCTTAAAAGCAATTGAGGCCAATAGGAGAAGGGGACCAGGAACTAGAGAAAAGATGAGATCAAAAAGAATTAACCTAGAAGGTAACACACATGCACAGGAAATTAATGTGAGTCAACTCCCTGTATAGCTATCCTTATCTCAACCAGCAAAAACCCTTGTTCCTTCCTATTATTGCTTATAGTCTCTCTTCAACAAAATTAGAGATAGGGGCAAAATAGTTTCTGCTGGGTATTGAGGGGGTGGGGGGGAGAGGGAGGGGGCGGAGTGAGTGGTAAGGGAGGGGGTGGGGGCAGGGGGGAGAAATGACCCAAGCCTTGTATGCACATATGAATAATAAAACAATAAAAATAAATAAATAAATAAATAAATAAATTTAAACAAATATTTAAAATTACATGAATGGCAAAATATACTGCTGAAATGTTAATCAAAGAAAGTAGTATGAGTATTGGGCAAAATAGAGTTTTAAGCAAAAGTATTATTAGAACAATGAAAGTTTTATTCAATGATAAAAGGAACAACTCACCAGGAATTTATTGTGATTCTGTACCTGCATCCCTCTAAAACATTGACTCAGAATGCAGATGGTAAAAGCTGACAGAATTACACAAAGAAATAAAAAAAAAAATCCACAAGCAATTTGGAAGAGGAAAAGGACAGAGAAATGCATACAATTAACTTATAACCCAGCAATTTAACACTAGGCTATTTACCCACTGGGAATGATTTGTTTGTGATTACTCACAGTATATATATATTCACATTAGCCAAAAACTAGAAAGAGCTAATGTCAATTCATCAATAGGCAATGATAAACAAATCGTGGTATTCAAACCATAACAGTGTATCCATCAGGGAGTTTTTGAAAGAGATTAGCATTTGAGTGGGTAGACTGAGTAAAGAGGATTGTCCTTCACAGAGCTGGGGACATCTTCCAACTGTTGAGGGCCTGAACAGAAAAATAACCTACCACAAGCCTCAGGACTAAATTTAGTTGTCACTCATCTAGGAAACCTCACCTACTCCAGGCCTGGTGTATCACCTTACCTGTCACTCCCAGCACCTGCGCCTTTCCTCTTATCGTTCATGTTTCCCTGAGTTGTACAATCAATTATTCTCGTATTTCCTGCACAAGAAGCCATGAATATGAGGACAGGAACTATATCCATCTGTTACATTGCTATATCTCCATCGCATGGCTTCTGCACATGCTCAGTATTTAGTAATTCTGGAATGAAACCATTTAAAATTACAGAGCTGTAATAATGAAGTCAGCAACACTGATACAAGAACAAACAAATCAATGACAGAACAAGAAACCAAAACAGATCCTTATGAGGTAAAGAATTTAATAGAACTTAATAAAAGCATCACTACAAATAGGTGGAAAAATTTCTTACGTTTATTGGTTAGTTTTTGAGATGGGGTAGAGGAAGATTTTTTTAAGTTAAATTTTATGGAAAAATGCCCCCAAAAGTTGCTTGGTTTCATAATCATTTTGTGTGACTTAGTTAAAAATATTATGAACCAGATTAAAAGGCAAATTGAAAACTGAGAATAAATATCTTCACAAATATGACAGGCAATGGGTTAAAATATTTTTTCAAATAGAGTTTCCTTACATTTTTTAAGAAGATGTAATGATTCAAGATAAGTGGGCCAAGGGCAAAGAAAGACATAAGGAAAAACATACAAATTAGCAATGATTTAAAGAAAAATGTGTTCAATCTCCATTGTAATCAAAGAAACTCAAATTTTAAAGAGACATTTTTTTCAACCTTAACATTAGTAAAGATTTTTAATGATAAAAACTCTGGCTCGTGCGTGGTTCACCCATGTAATCCCAGCTATCTGGGAGGTAGTTATTGAGAGAATAACAGATCAAAGCCAGCCTAGGAAAAACATTAACATGACCTCATCCCAACAACAAAATTGGATATAGTGGGTCATCCCTGTAATTCCAGCTACATGAAGGCATAGGTAGGAAAACCACAATACCAGGCCAGCCTGGGCAAAAAGTGAAACCTTATTTGAAAAATAACCTAAAAGCAAAAAGGGCTGGAGGAGTGACTTGAGTAGTAGAGCACTTGCCTAGTAAGTGTAAGGACCTGAGTTCAAACCCAAGTACCATCAAAAAAAAAAAAAATTCAAAGCATACAGGAAGGGGTGAATCCTTCTCAGGACAGTAAGAAATTGCTATAACTTTTTATTGAGTAATTTGTAATATGTATCAAGAATCCTTAAACCTCCTAAGAATCAGAAATTCTTCCCCTTTGAAGAATCAAGCTTAAGAAAATAACTCAAAAAAAGAAAACATAAATATTAATCATGATGTTATTTATAACCAGGTAAAATTGAAAAAAAATAAGTAATAAGAAATGCTCAAATCTAGAAAGAATATCCACAAAATAGTACCTTGCAGCCAAAAAGATGGTAGGTGGTTAAATAGATCAGCAGATGATAAACAGATAGATAGATACATAGATACATAGATGCAAAATTGCATAAAAGTTATATTACTATTGTAAAACTGATCATGCACAAGTAACACAAAAAAGAAACTGTTAGATATACTTCACTCTAGATCAAGAGATTGTGACAGGCCAATTTTCTTTTTAAAAATATTTCAGTATCTGTACATTTTCTAGAGAAGTAACTACTATTTTAATCCATCAAAACAGAAAAAATAAAAATTCACTGTGACAGACTCAGGTGAAACTTTGACTTTATAGAAAGACCAGGACTGACCAGGTTTTAATTTCTGCACTGGGAAGGCCTGTGGGGCGTGAACTGTGCCTGAATCCCACAGCCTGGGATCATATCTAAAGGATGTCGTAAACTGATTGTTGGCACTGCCAGGGCTCAGAGATGCAGGAGAAGGGGACAGGTGTGCCCCTGGCCCTAGTGTGGACCCTAGAAGTCACAGGGAGTGAGAAAGAGAGCACTGGAGAGCATCAGAGGGGCTCCAAAAATCCTAGCACCAGGAAACCTGGCATCATGGTAGGGATATAGTTTGTGAGCCAGTTCCTTAGGGAACACGAGCTTACAACATTCTCCAGAATGTTAGAGGCACAAATTCAAGTGAGTTTAGAGATGGGGCCTCTTGGTAGCCATGTTTTAAAGTAAAAATGATGGTATTCTAGAAAGTTCCTTAAACGTGATGATGTCCAGCTATGAAAATAAGAATTCAGACTGGAAGGGAACCTGAGAGAAGAGGCTTTGAAGACCCTGTGAGGAAAGAGAGAGGACCAAACAGACTGTTGTTAGGGGAAGTGAGCAATGGATGGCTTTCAGGCAGAGCTCCATGCTCTTGTCCATGTTGCCAGCATTAAAGAGAGTTGTCTGACCCGAGGCAGTGGAGTTGCTAGAGTTCAGTTTACCGTGAGTGAAAGAACCCCAACATAGCAGTAATTCAGATGAGTTAGAAATTTTTCTCTGCAGTATGAGCCAAGAGGCAGGGACTCCATTGCTGAGTTGGCTTTCTACAGTATCAGAGACCCAGGCTCCTTCCGTTGTATGGCTTCTCCACATCTGAGCTCCGTACTCAGTGCCATGTTGAGCTTTGGGGTAGTTCCGCCAGCTGCAGCCATCTTGTCCCCATGCCAGTCAGCCATGCAGTAGGGAAAGAGCAAAAAATGCCAGAGGAGATTCACAGTTGCTGCTGTCTGACACTTGTACTTCTGTCACACAGGCAAAACCCAGTAACACTGATACCGAAGACAAGCTGAAAAACTGAGTGTTCATTCTGGGTAGACACCTCTCCATCTCAGCATTCAACACTTACAGAAAATAAATAAAAGGGTACCAAGAACCGGACGTGGCTGTACATGCCTATAATCCCAGCCACTTGAGAGGCAGAAGCAGGAGGATCACAGGTTCAAGTCCAGTCTGGGCAAAGTTACTAGTAAGGCTGTGCCTGAAAAACAAAATAAAAACCAGCGAGCTAGAGTCATAGCTCAAGTGATAGAGCACTGGCCTGGCACACAAGGCCGTGAGTTCAATCTCCACCATGACAAAAAAAAAAAGAAAAGAAAGTGCTAGGGAATAAATAAGTTTCTTCCAAAGAAAGATTTCAATAAATGAAATAGGAGGGGAAGGATTTCAAGAAGAGGGAACACATGTGCAAAGCCAAGAAGCAGTGATGAATCGCATGTGTTCAAGAAATACTGAAGGTCATTCACCAAGCGAGAGCTGACTGATTCAGCCATACGTGTTCTTTAGGTTGAGCGTGAGATACGTTTTGGTCTCATGGGGGTGTGTGAGGAGCCAACGATACCATGACTTACACTACTTTTCTAGTTTCATCTCCTTACCATCTGAATTTGGTGTAATTCACATGGACTAACATTCTCATGATGCATTGGTGGTTTGTTTTTTAAAGTATTTACAGCTCCAAGCTTGTTCTCATTTCTAGAGAATTATTAAAATGACCCAACATTTGCAAGGATGCAGGCTTCAGACTGCAGGGTAAGTGGTATACACTTATCCTGGATTTAATAAGCATACTTTGCCAGTGTTAGCTACTCACAACCAAAGAGATCCAAGCCAACTTGCCTGCCCAAATTGGTAGTTTTTGTGCTCTTTCTGCAATACTGCATCTGGAATACAAATAAAATAGGCACATGACATTCAAAGGTGAGACAATCGAAGAGTCATTATAGCATGCCAAATTACGATGTCTCAGAGAGATGGAAAAACAGCATTTTGAGTGAAGTATGATTGCTTCATTTCCAGTAAACTTGATTTGAAGCAGGGAAAATCTTTCCCTTAATCCTGTCCCTTAACCCTGATTCCAGAAAACAAACATGACGGCATTTTTCTGGCCCTTAAATGAGCCTCAAATATCTTGGATAAATGCCTTTGTATTTTGCTGCACTTTAATGTGCTTAGGAGAGTATAGTCAGGCAAAGAGTTGAGTGGCCAGGGTCAAATGTCCTTGTCCATGAAGAGCAGCAATCAAGGTAAACGTGTGCTCACAGGAGAGGAGACTTGATAATAGGAACACATTTATTTGTCTGTCCCAGAAGCAATGGCCAGACAGCGTACATCATAACTGTTTCAGCACTAGAATTCCTGGAGCCAACACTACCTTTGGGGAATGGCTTTGGCAGAGGAGGACATGGCTAACAGCTGGAATTAGTTCCCTAGTACTGCTCACATGGCAGGCATCTTTACGTTCCCAGTTTAGGAATATTCTCCATGGGGGGAATAACAGCACTTCTCACCACTGTGCTCTGGCATTTTCTTATAGCACGTGACCTTGCAGCATTGTAATCCTTTCTCTGCACACAGCTGACTCAGTTCCAACAGCTGAACATAAATGAAAGTTCTGCCTACCCCTTCCCAAGTTTCATATCTGAGGACCAAGCAATGGGATCAAGCCTTTAACAGTCCAGAATCTCCTGGGACAGTGTTTCTTGCAGTGCTCGTGATCATTCCTTGTTAAGTACAGTGCACAGGAAATCAAGAATCATCTTCTGAACATTTCAATAAATGTGACTTCTTTGAATGTCAGTCATTCATACAGTGGATGAATGATGTTTGCCATATCCAGACCCCAAGAAACATGGTTAATTGGCAAAAACAGTGAGTACAGTGGTGTGGCCAGTGTGCTACCATTTGAGATTTTTTTTAATTGATGCAAAATTGTTGCCCATATTTATGGGATACAATATGATAATTCAGTATATATACACCATGTGTCAGATATTTTTAATAAATAAAACTCATACCATGATTTACATACAATTACTCTACACCTAAGTTTTTCATGTGGGATCATAATATTAAAGTATACAGGTGCTAGTAGGTATTAGTGGGATTTAGCAGGAGATTTCAGAAGTATGAGTTTGCTAGGTGTGATGGCACATACCTGTTATCCCAGCACTTGGGAGGCTGAGGCAGGAAGACTGAGTTCAAGGCCAACTTGAGCTACATTTTGGGATCTTGTCTTTAAAAAAAAAAAAAAAGAAGCATGATCATCCACTCACAGAAAGGCTGCTAACTCATGATTAGAATCAAAGGACCCTGGTTTGAGTTAGTATTTGTCATTGAACTATGTGAATATGGTAACCGTAAAAACTTCTCTGAGCCCTAACTTCCTAATCTATATAAAATTGAGGTGATAATAAGAGCAACCAACATCATTACTACCACATCACTCTCTCAGGACTACTGTTGGAATTAGTAGAGCATTATGTAACTTTCAGGAGGATGCTTAACAATTAATTAATCACGTGTGCTCTTCCTTGGGTTTTTCTTCCCAATGGTGGGGAGTTCTGTGATTTGACCACCTGTTATTAACCTTTAATAGTGGAGGCAAAACTTGCTAATGCTCTATAGGAGACGAGCTACGATCTGTAACGTCATCTGGGACAGGTAAACAATTTTCCTCTGCTTCACAAGAATATTTAACTCACCATCAGCCCAGACCACAGTTAATATTTGTTGTTGTTTGTTTGTTGCTAAGGATTGAACCCCAAATTTCAAATAGCTAAGCACACACTCTGCCACTGAACTACACTCCACGTTCTAAGCTTGATTTTCTTCATAATAACATTAATTTATTTTTTATCTTAGCAGCACCTGTCATTTTATAATGGATATTTTTGAAAACATAACCATTAGAGGCTCAAGTTCATAGAAATTACCACTGAGTTGATATAAAAATATCTTCATATCCTGGCCAAATATATTTTCAGTGAAAACTTAGCAATGAGGAAAAAAAAGAAAGCCTATGAATTAGATAAGGACAAAGGCAGGTAAATGCAAAGGCTGTGTCTGGTTGACAGCTTATGACTTGAATAAAAGATTTTCCCAAGTGGCTGCAATTTGTGGACTGGTTTTCATGGACCTCAGCAAATCAGACTATTGGCATCTTTTTGTTAAATCTACCTTTGCTTTCCAGAGAGAAAGTCATTAGGAAAAACCATTTCCCCCTTTTGTTAGTTTGATGCATGCTTCAGGCTCCTCTAAACCATTAGGGGATGAGAAAGTTCATTAACACTGTTCCCTCCTTGCAGAGCTCTTCTCTGTATAAAAGAAAGCCTATTCCTTCCTCTGCTTCCAGAAAAGTAGAGGGGAAAACGCAACACAAAGAGCCAAAGGGTAAAAATGTGGAGGAAAAAGTCATACAACTGAACCTCATTTTCCTTCATTTTTGGAGCAACATTTTCAGCAGCATCACTTGTTCTCACTTGTAGGGAATAGGAGACAGACAGTGTGGTATAATCAGTTACCAGCCTTCCATGAGTCAGCTTCAAAACTCTTGTCATATCTGGAGCCCCAAGATGTGTATTTAATAGAAAAAAAGCTAGATACAGAGAAATACAACAAAAATATTACCTTTTAAATTTTTAAAAATAAAGGGCCATGTATAAATACACATATACACATACTTATCTATGAACATAACATATCCCCAGAATACTACTAAGAAACTATTGAACATAGTTGTTTCTGTAGAAAATTTTGGTGGCTAAAATATAAAGATAAGCCTTTTTGTACTTTTAAAATATTATACCATTTGTATATATTATTTGGTTTATGAAATAAATATTTTAATAAGAATATTTAATTTTTACATTACCATAAATAGGAGGTAACTGTGAAATGAAATTAATCTATTGTAATCTGTGTCCCATCTTTTATTTGTTGAAAGTAGAGACATGCCAATGGTAGGGAGATCTTAAGGACTAAGACCAGAGACTTCCCTCTTTAGGTATTTGGAAGTTTTAAAAAAGAAACCAAAATGTTCCAGCAGTCTCACCTTGTGACTCAATGGCACTCAATGCCATGTTCATGCCCTCCCTAAAATCTACACACTTTGAGAAACTAGTCTCATAGAAAAGACCCAACTTGAGGTCATGGTGTCTTAACTTTAGTTGTTCCTCATTTTCTGAACCATCTAATCTTTCTATTGGTGGTTTTTTCACCTGAATATCTCTCAAGTATGAACTTGGGCTCAAATAAGATAATGCATATGACAATCCTTTTAAAGAATATGCAGATAAAAGAGGAATTATTCTCTAGAATATATAAGTCTCTGCACAACTTTTGTTTCCTGTCCTGTGTCTTGATATAAATATTCTAAAAGCAGGGTGAGAATGGAGAGAAGAGGTCAGAATCCCACCATGTACCTACTTAAAGAACAAAATGAGTAGGATACATTCCACATCTGAGTTACTATTGCTCTTGCAGTTGAATAAGCAAGAAGAGGGATGACGTCTATGGTTTCTGTGACAGGTATGTCCTTAGACCTGACAGTGAAGGAGAAGGAGTCAGTGAGTGTTTCAGCTAGTCTTGGGGCACAAGCTGCCATTCCATCCTGAGGCAGGATGCTGGACTCCTCCTGATCAAATCTTTGACACAGCAATCTTGCCGTAGAGGACCAATCATTTTATCACAAGTATATCAAATTTTGCAAATTTTGCTTTGTGAGAGCTGGTGTCAACATAACTCATCAGTTAACCACACAGACAATAAAAGCTACCCGTATAACTAACTTTTTCGGTTGGTTATTCCACACAAAGTATAGATATCTGGAGGGAAGAAAGAAGGTATCTCTGGCCCATTAGAAACTAAAATCTCTAGGCTAAATAAAGTTAACACTTATTTTATTAAAAAATCTCTCAGTGCCTCCAATTAATGACTGTATCTTGCCTAGAACGGCATTAGTAAACATTGTTTTCCTAACCCTGACTGTGGGCTTTCTCTACATCTTCTCCCTCCCTTAATTTTTATAAAATATCTATTAATAATTATATTTTCAAAACTTTGAACTAAGAACATTAAGCAAAGAAGGCAGTGACTGCCTTAGACTGTACTGCCCTGAATCTCCAACAGTGAATTTAATAAATGGTGGATGATAGATGAATAATTTAGCCAGAGCAAATTATCTGCTTTTCTGTGACTTCTTTAAAGTGTGTAGTATTTGTGAGCTCTTTCCAATGACTGTACAAACATAAGCAAAACCTATGTAAACACATACTCACACTTACACACACAAAAACTCACACACACCATAATGCTATCATTTTCTTCCAAAGAGAAATATGTGCACAGTGTTCCTCATGATTTTTTATGCCAGTACTAAGAATGTGTCAAGCAAGTGAGTTGAAACAGTGAACACTCCAGTGGGATCTTTAGTCCTCATTATTTCTCAGCATAATTATATCTTTATTAGATTGAATGTATATTTTTGGACTTCATGATGAATTTAGTACCCAGACAATTTTTAATGTACTATTAGATAAGATCCAAAAAAAATTTAAAGAAAAATATCCTTTGCTTATGCATCCGAAATTTTCAACTTTATAGAACAGTCTCCTCAAACACATGCTACCCATATTATATGGAGTAACTTTCAAGGTGCTTTTCTCCAAATAAGAAATGGAAGGAATTGATAGAATTAGCACAAGAAGGGCTTTGGCTGGTGAGCAAGTGAAAGGTAAAAATGGAAAGACTTTAAATGAAAAGGATGTGGGTTTTTTTTTTTTGACAGCCCAGACATATTGGCCCAAATTACAAAGCCAAGCAAAACGGTGAAAAATTCAGCTCTGAAACTACAACACTCTCTTTATGATGCTCCAGGGGAAAAGTATGATGCTCTGAAGGCTGCAGTCTCCTCTTCCTTTCTTCAACAACCATGTATCCATACTCCTACCCCAACCCTTCTCTAGTCCAAATGGTTCCAACAAAGAAACCACCTCCTTCCCATTTTATTTCTGTTATGTCTGAAGGTTTCAGCACTTGAAGGAACAGCAGCTTAAATTTACCCAGAATTAGTGAGCAAGGGAGGCTGAAGTCTGATGAATATTCACAGCAAAGTGTGGCCTCAACCTGCCAGGGCATCATGAGGGAACATGGGGCTACAGTCTAGTTGGCAAGAAAGAGGACTTTTCACTGCACACAGGTGTGGAAATAAAAGCTATAGTTGTCTCACCAACAACTTGCTTGCAAAACAGGGGTTCTTGAACAGCAAAGTTAAACTGGACAAATATGTTGCTGACAACTTTAAAGCAGGGAATAGAAATTATCAGTCATCCCCATGTATTATGTAGCACAGTTGAATTGCTTTTATTCTGTCTTTCATTTATCATTACCTAAGGATAATCTATCTAAGGAGATGCCAGTGGTACCAGTTGTTTACAACTGGCCAAAATATTTAGTTAAGCAATTGTGTGTGTGTGTGTGTGTGTGTGTGTGTTACTTTCACCTCCTTTTTCCTCTAAGGAATAGTCAGTAGGCAAATGGGTTTCAATAGTATTCTGTGATTATCTGTCATTGGATTACCCCATTGCTTTGAAATATTTCTCCCTGTAACAGAAACTTTTTAAAGGAATAGATCACACTTTAGTCTCCTCTTGTCTTCCTCAAACGTACAGCACAATGCTGGTCATGCCATAGGAACTTGGAAAGTGTTTGTTGAGCTGACCTGAAGTGACCTGAATTTATTCTTGCAATAAGTAAACGCAGCCTGCCACTGATGTGCATACCCAGAGACTCCTTCTAGAAAAAGGTTGTTCCCTTGTGACAACATGCAAGCAACAGGAAATCAAAGCTAACCTGTTTCATGGGACAACTCATGACTTCCAAGCTGCAGTAGACCTTGAGGACCACCTAGTAAGAATCAAGTCCTTACAGAAAAAGAAATAGTCACCCTCAGACCTCACTGCATTACACAAACCCACTTCTCCTTCACCAATCCTTGCTGGTGCTTGGCTTTTCTCCAGAAGTAAGTTTTGCAAAAGAGATTGGGGCTACACGATCAGTTCCTGCCACCAGTGCAACTGAACTTGCTGAGCTCAGCTCCTTTACACATCTGTTCCAGGAACTTGTTGAATGAGCTCACACATGGGTGAGCTGAAAATGAGAGCAGTTATGCTTGCAAAACATTTAGTCTCCTTAGAAGAGAGAAACTCCTTTTTAAGACTAGAATTTTAGAGGTAGATTCTTTATATAGTTTGGTATAATTCGGTAATGTTCCAGACAGGAGGATGTTTATCCAATTCCGTAGTCTGTCTTTTTGAACATAAATGTATCTTTTACCATTTATGGCAATGCTTCTAAAACTCAGAAAATGAACAGATTCTCTATAATGAAAAAATTTATTTTCCCTGGGGCCCCTGGTGTGAATTTTATTTTAATGTCACTCAAATCTGTAGAACTTTAAACTTACAGATATAGAAACCTTTATGCATATAGTTCTCAAATAACTAAAAAGTGTTAAAATTAAATGCAAACAAAACTTCAAGCCAATAAGGTTTTAATTAGCAATCTTAATTCAATGTGATGGATGGCAGTGTGTTGCTGAGCAGCACACTAATCGTTGCTGCAATCTGAGCCATGACTATGTTACAGTCTTTTCAAGTTCTGCAGGCTTAAAATAGTAGATGTCACTGGATGACTCACTTCTCTCTATTGGATTACTGAAAAGCCCTCATTTATTAAATGTGCATCATTTACATATTAAATCAGCCTCTATTATTTTCTTATTAACTTGAAATTATTAAATTAGTACTATTTGGCAAGAAAAATACTGGAAACATAAGCACAAACACAGGCACTAAATTCATCCCAATCATCTATGTACCTGTCAGGATTTATGTTAGTTGAAAATAGAAGAAAACCTAGCTTAAATTGGGTCATAACTAAAAGAATCTCTGGAAATCACTCCTCATAGTTCATGACTGGGTTACAACTTCATCCCTGAGGCCAATCGACTGATAGACATTGATCACAATTGCAGCTTATGCCAGGATCCATGGATAGGGTTGATCTCAATCATGCTTTGTGCCTAGAAAAAAGAAAGGTATTTTCTAAAGGAAATCCATGATATGGTTGTAAGAAAGAATAGAAATAGATGTGCCAATCAATCAAATGAATGCTCACTACATGCTTGAATTGATTTTTCAAATTATTAAACTATGAACACAAAGTTTAAAAACTATTTTAAAGAATTCTCAGATTCTGCAAAAATGGTCCTTAGGTGGCTCAGAATTTCTCAAATCTCAGCTTGAAGAATTCTGATTTAGTTAGGAGGCCATATGCTAAGCTCAAAACCTGACCTTAAAAGTTCAAAAAAAGATTATCAGGTAAGTAAATAGAATTTAAAAAGTACCTATGCTAACCCAGGAGGCTGTGGGAGAAAGTCATTATTATCTTTAAGCTATGCTGAGCTTGCAATTTATGTACATAAAAACAGACTTCCCTCTCTTAGCAGCTCACACGAAGCAGCTTTTCATCCAATTTACAGTTCACACTGGAACTCTTTTGACTAGAACAACAGGCTACATAGCATTGATGAAATCCACTTTGGGAGGCTCTGGGAGCCATATTCAAGAGACAGTAGTCTATCTGGTGGATCAGGGGAATTGAAGTCAAGTAACAACTTATTAGAAGAGAGATGACATGGATTATGAAAATGAATAGCAGTTTCAAATATGAGCCTTACATCAAAAGTTAAAAGAGCAGATATTCTGTGTAACAGTAAGAATTTGCCCCTGAGGTGGCTTTTGTAGTAGGGAATACAACAAAGTCTCAGGAACAATGGTGATTTATTTACTTAACAGTGGTCAATGAAGAACACATGGAAAGCCAGCAGGACTGTAACATAACTTAATGTGGCCTCAATGAGGGAGTGCACTCATGACAATTCCTCAAATAGATGAGGTGACCCGGACAGGTGTTTACACCAGGACAGAGGTGGAGTAAAAGAAGTTCTCCTCCATTTTTTTCTCCTTTGTAATGATACTCAGTCTTCTAGAGAATGACCTCATGAGCAACCTAAGGTTGCTTTTGTAAGCAGCCTTTGTTAGAATGTTGACACACTCATCACCACATGGACTAACATAGGGCTTTGATTTTCATACTGGGGGCCTCTGGGCCATATTTCCATCCATTGGTGGTCAGATGACAATGTCTCTGAGCCACTCCAGCTGGAAAAGTGCTATTTAAAAGGATTTATTCGTCTGTGCTTGTAACTTTCAACATCATCCATCGCCATCTGTGTGTCTGGATGTCAATTTAAAGTCCTCCTCTGGATTATACCAGTAACTGCGTGAGTGGCCTAGCCCATGTTACTTAATGTTTTTGTTGTTTAATAAAAGAAGACTGACTTTAACTCTACTACATACACAAGACCAGTAGAAGAATAAATAAAGGTGATCTCAGATTAGAAAATGATATAAAAAATTAAAAACAAAGAGAAAATATGGAATTTTATTCAATGATATAAGTATTTATTAATTTCCCACTCTCTTCCTTGGATTATTGTTAACAGCCCAGTTTTGTCCTATGTTGAAGACTGTGTAAATTCAACTCTACAAGATTATTCCCAAAATGTGACCCAGATTAGAACTCTGTGATGATCTATAGATGTTGACATTCATTTTGCAAAAGGAGACTCACTGAAACACATTTGTATGTATAGCAAACCAGAAAGAAACAGAACTCAATCTCTATTGTTACAATTACTGCTGCAATATTATTATTTTATTATTATCCATTAATTAAATTCTTCTTACTGGTACTTAAAAACCATGAAAATCCAGACAGATTGAATATAGCAAAACATTAAGTCACCCTTTCTTTACTTGTAAGATTCTGTTTTAGGGCACAAAAGGGATAATATTATAATGTAATTATGACTCTTTGTAGCAGTGAGTAATACTAACCCATCACCCAAGCACATAAATTGACAACGACATTTTGTTATACTCTGTGGCTGCAGGCTACTTTTTCTTTCCCCACCCAAAACTAAAAATCCAATGATGTTTTCCATAATAGGGGTGATGTGGCTTGAGAAATATCTGTTTATGATTCATACTAAGAACTGAGTATAGTCAGCTACACATAAGCAAGCTGCTTTGCTCGGAGGAAAACATCTATGTTTCATTAACTCAATTCTGAGACAAAATATCACAGCCACTTCATCCCATTAGAACACACACATATAATGGTTCTGATATTCCGTCCATACGAGAGACTGTGTGAAAGGTATTGTCAGTTCTACCTCCCAATAAGGCAGTTAAAGTAGAGAAACACAAGCTGACTTATATCTTGTTCAGAGACTTGGAACTTGCATGATGAAGCATGAAATTCTAGAAAACTAAAGCTTAATTATAAAATTAAACAACCAATAAAAACATTAACTATGGTCTTCTTTTGGAGGGTCAAGTTCTCCTCTCAGTTGAGCTCAGCCTATAAGGAAATGAGGAGGTGAATAATTTCTACTTCCAGTTTCTGCTACTCTGTGGCCTGTTTGCCTACTTACCGAACCAGAATCATAGCCTCTTCCTTACAGGATCACTCTAGGCTAGCTCTCATATGGTAAAGAGTTTAATAAGTATACTCCCATTCATTCATTTGTTCTTTCATAAGAGCTTTTATTGGGCAAAATAGTTTATGCTGGGTATTGAGGGGGTGGGGGGAAGAGGGAGGGGGTGGAGTGGGTGGTAAGGGAGGGGGTGGGGGCAGGGGGGAGAAATGAACCAAGCCTTGTATGCACATATGAATAACAAAAGAAAAAAAATTAAAAAAAAATAAGAGCTTTTATTGAGCTGGGTTCTAAGCATTGAGCTAGAATCTCAGTATTCAAAGACTAGTATCCCAATATCCTGCCCTTAAAAGTTTTGAGTCTAATGCAGTGCTTAATAGGATATAGCTTGGTGGGAATAGGGGTTGGATTTAAAGTTAGGAAAAGGAATGTACTATGGGGCAATGAAAAATAAAGCACTTAATAAGGTAATAAGGAATGCTTATGATAAACCTTTCCAAAATCTGCCCCTCTGTGTTCATTGGTTCCACTATTTGCTGAACCATCAAATCAACACTAAGAACCTAAGAACTTTCCACTTAACTCCTGCCTCCATAATCCTCTTTCAATTAATTAGGTGGTATTTGGCATATATTGGGCAAGGCACTGTGTTTTGTTAGTGTCATTACCCCTAAGCATTTCACTGGGTATCTGGGAGACAATCACTTAGCATAGAATTACTATGTCGTTAGTGAAGAGAAATCAGTGAGTTTTGCACAACGTGCTAACAGCATGAGAGTAGTTGTGGAAAAATTCATTCCCATCATAAGAGTTAAGAAATGTTTCCCAGGACTGATAATATTTAAACAAATATTTTAAGGATGGGTAGAAGCCATGTAGCATAAATGGGTAAGAGGGCTTCATATATAAAGCATAGGCTTTACCTTTGAAAATCAGAAGACTTGGCCACACTAGGCTCAAATTTCTGTACATAGCTATGATTTCCTGAACTGAGTAGTGTCTCCATTTGGGTAAGGTTGAGTCAAACTTAACCTGCTTCATGTACTTACCTGCTTAACTCCCAAAACAACTGAGTTTAAGGTCTGTGACCTGTTGATTCCAGCCTGTGTCTATATGACCGTAAAACAACCAATGGTCTTAGTCAACAATGACTTACTTTTGTTTTTGCTTTTCAAGAGTTTCCCATCTGATATTTTGGAACAATTGATGTAACACTTAAATAAGTCTATTTTGACTATATATAGCCATAACTCAAAATGAATAAATGTTGATTAAAGCTATAATTAATTATTCTGTCAATTTTAGAATAAGTCCTACAAATAGCCCCCAAATTAATGTGTTCCACTTATCCCTATGCATGTTAAGTTCAATCTTCTGTCATGATAGTTCATAGAGTATGTGTATGCTGGTTCTGGTGAACCAGAACTCTCTTCTCTTCTTCATTCTGATATAAGGCAGTTTGCAGTGGTGCTATGACAACATAACACAGCTCTTCCTCCAGCTATGATTATAATTTATGATTATAATTCTGCATCAAAACAATCCCATAACCCCACAACTGACTGACCAGACCACAATGGGAATCTGAATCCCAGTCTGATCACATTGCCTGAAATTAGATGCATCTGAAAACATCTGAGGAGTTGTCTACAGGAAAAATATGCATATATAAATGTGTGTGTCAGATATATAATGTAGAATACATACTGTCTCCTTACAAAAAAAGATCAGATGGATGTGCTGAAAGTACTCCCACAAAAAATTCCTATGAAAAACTAATAAAAAGTTACAATATCTAAAGAGAACAGCAGAATTTAGTGGCTTGCTAAATTTGGTTTTGTGTGTGGCTCTGTTTCCTGATTAGATCTGGCTATACAAAGTCTGATTGACATGGTTGACTTCAGTACATCTTTAGAGTGCACTAAATCCACTATCACATTTTCATTCCAAAACCAACACAAGTCTCCTTATTTCGTTTTGCTTTATTTACTTTGTTCAAAACCACTTCTTTCATGAGTAAAAGGATTGGAGGGTGGTTTGAGGGTTTTTTTGTTTTGGTTTGGTTTTTTTGGTGTTTTATTTTCACAAGGAGATAGAGAGCAAAGCTAAAAGAATAGTAGATTTGAGAATGAGTAAAATCCAAGTCAGCTGAGAAGGGTGTGTGTGTGTGGTGTGTGTGCATGTGTATGTGTGTAATGACCTTATGAATGGCTATATAAAAATATGAAAAAAATAAATTAAGACCCTAGAATACTAATTGTAGATGATGGGTTTCTTAAGAGTACTTTTTGAAACTGGGGAGTAGGGTTGATAGTATGTATGAAAATTATAGATTCCAGCAGTTCTGCCAGGTTCATTTCTCCTGGAGTATACTTGTTCACTGTAATATTAGTCCAAACTATGTGGTTACAGCTGCCAATTTGGATGCTTTATATAGAGCTTCAAACTCCATATAGCTGCCAAATTCAACTGAAAACCAAAGTTGTGTCTACATGACCAGGTAGAGCTGTTTAAAAAAAAAAAAACACTAATGTATTTTTCTTGTTGCTGTTAAGAAAAGCAGGACCTTACAAGGGCTGTCCCACTTTCAAGGAGACATCTTAAAAAAACATCCATCTGGACAGGCTCAAGAGACATCACCCTGAGGGAGAGAAAGAAAAACATTGATTTGCATCAGTTCAAAACAAGAGAAAAGTCAGACTGAAATCCAGTACAGTCATTTGTAATAAAATTTAATGATGACAATGCTTATATCACTGTTAGCTATTCTGGTAACAATAATCTTAAAGGTCATTAAAAATAAGTCTCAGTTATGACATTCATAAGATGTTTTTCTTTCTAATAAGAATTATTTTAACTCATACATTTATGTTCATTGGTGAAGTCATGTACTTCATCTTTTGACCTGGTTCATTGTGGGTTTTTTAACATTAGTTCTCATCTTCATAGTAGTTTGCACTGAATGAGTAGGATGAACCAACCAACAATTCAAATTATCTGTTCAACTTTCTTTGAACCTAAGAAGCAAAACATGCATCCTTGAAGAAGTTTCTCTGACGATAAAGATTTTTGTCCAGAAACATGACTAATTAAGAGAAATGAACAAGATCCAAGCTGTAAACTATTTGAACTCAAATGTCACACCCACCCTAACTCACTAAACATAAAGGTAATGAAAAATAGAGCTTTTTTTCTCTTTTTTTGAATAACATAATGTGCATCTTACACATAGACGTCTTTGTAAATAGATGTATTTACAAAGACACTGTTATAATGAATTCTCTTCTACCAGTGAATCTGAGAAGGCCATCTGGAAGAAGGAGCATGTGTGAGTCAGAAGGTCCCAACAGGTGGTATCAGTGTGCAAACCTTCTGCCACTCTCTTTTAGATTTTCATCACTAAGTTATTGTATTTCTAATTCCACCACTGCATCTTTAAATAAGCCTCCAACTTTTGGCTTTCTAAAACATATTTGGATTTATTTGTCATATGGCACCCTAAACAATAACAAATCCAAACCCCAAAAGGAGTGCTAATAAAATATAGGAGTTGCAAAGCTGAATTTTTATGTCCTGGAATGAAGGCATCCCATCTTACTGGAAAATGCCAGGATTCTGAAGTGAAAAAAAGACGATGTGTTGGCCCCAGTGTTTGCTAGTGTTAGTTTTCTTTTCTATAAAATTGGGGTGATTGTGCCTGCTTGCCTGGAGGACTTGTTATGAGTACTGTTTGATATGGAAGTTGTAACTGGTAGGCAGCTCCAACGGCTTCAGCTGGTGTACCACAGAGAAGTGAGTGGATTGAGCCTACTTTGAAAATGCAGTTTGAGCAATTCAGGAGATTCTCTATTTCCCTCCAGTTGGCTGGTAGCTACCATGACAACTCTTAGAACAGTGTGAAATGTGAGGAGACCATAGAGCGATGCTTTCAAAGGGGAGCTGAACTTCAGAGCCTAGAGTCTCCTTAAGGCTTGACTGGCTCTCTTGGAAGATCTGGCTATATGGATGCCTTCTCTTAAAGCAAAGCTACTACAGGAAGCAGGGACTATGGCTCTCATGTTTTTCCCTGATGAAAGAGAGCCACCCTTCAGCACAGTGAACAGTCTGTGACCCCTGTAAATTCAAAAGGCTTCCAAATTTCTTTCAGGGAGGTATGTTCCCACAGATGTGCTGAGAGACCTCTCTCAAACAGCTCTGATTGTCCAGAATTTGGATTAGACAAACCCATTTATCCCTTTTCTGTTGGACTAGCCATCAATGGAGGTCAATGGGATATACCACAGAGTAATAGTGTAGTGGAAACAACCTGAAAACCACAAGGGCAAACTCCCTGGGGAGGAGGTGGCCTGGGGGGGTAGCCCTGTCCAGGCAAACAAGACATTTTCTTCATCACTGAAGTCAAGAGGAAAGGGAAACCTAACAGACAAAAGAAGTGCTCTGAGAAAATGGGAGCAAAGGAGGACCCAAAACACATGGGAAAAAGCAAGCCAATAAAGGTACATAGAAGCCCAGCTTTATGACTGGCACTTTACAGTAAAGAAAGGAAATGAAAAATAAAATATGCAGCTACTGCTTTTGAAAGTTTATAACCTCAGGACTCTAGCATCTGCTGGAGATTCCCTCCATAGTTTCCTTCTCCCAAATAAAACCAGTGTTGACATGTTGAGCCATCTCTCACCTACCTTCCATGCCTTTTTTCAATCTAACATTTGGTGCCAAAACCCTGGAAAGAGCTGGTGGGTTCAACTTCCAGCTTTCTGCTCTTGCAACTGGGAAGCAGTGGACAGTGCAGTTCTTCCCTGGTTAATTCCCAGATCCTACGCAGAGACTAAAGTCATCCTCCCCGTCCTCTGCTACCTCTCCCTCCCTTTTCATCGCTTGATCTCTTGCACCCTTTCCTTCCTCTCCTTTCTTTGACAGCTCCATCAGGGACCACTCCCCATCTGGATCCTCCATTCAACACTGGCCTTCAATTTTGGTGAGTTTCCCCTCTTTTGGTTTTCTCTCTTACTGTCTGTCATACTGTGGACCACAGCAAAGACTTGGTGGTGGGCAAGAGACTCCCTCTGTCTACCACCTGGGTGGATTCACCTGTCATTTTCAGGTGCACTGTCTCAGAGGCATATTATAGACTATTAGTTGGTAGTGACGATGCTCCTGCCATCTGATACATCTGTCCTGCCAGGTAGGACCACTGTAGGGGATTACTCACCACCTTTTCCACAAAAATGGGCCAGAAATCATCCAAGCCCCCAAGGGACAGTCCATTGGCATATTGACTCCAAAACCTTCAGACCATGGGTCTCACAGGAAGTCAAACCTGAACAGTTTAATTTTCTACTGTAACACAGTCTGGCCCCAATAACCCAGTGACCCATTAGGGCATTTTCAGTTTCCAAATTCAGTATGATCTCAAAAAACTTCTCCAAAGCCATGCAAACAGGATCAAGGCCTTTGTTTATCTCCGCTCTAGTTCCTCTCCCTGTCAATCTTGTTTGCCTTATAAATTCTCCTCCTAAAGAAAAATTCCCTTCAGGTTTCTCTGTTTTCCCTTAAAAACACCCCTCCTCTTTTGACTTTGACCTAGCTCTGTGTCATCCTTTCCAGGTTTATCTACATTCCAGGATTATCTGTATCTGCCTTTTTCTGTCTGAGATGTTAACAAGGTCATAGGCTCCTTGGATGATTGGAAAACATGTCCAGCAAAGGGGAAGTTCTAAAGCACATCTATTGTCCCAGTGATTTGGGTGGGACAGGATGACCCCTCCCTGTTTTAATAGCCATCTCAGCCACCCAGATCCATTCTTCTAAACCTGCCTAAACATTCTGCTAACAGTTTTCTCCTTTAAGTCTTAAAGAAAATGGGCTGTTTTCCCCATTATAGACATGTCACAACCAGGACAGGGAAAAGGTCATATACTGGTTGCTGCAGGCAGAGACACTGGCTGGCCCCTCTACTGTCTTGCCCAAGGCACCACACAGTCTGGGTTATGGACCCACACCCTCAGCCTCATGTGCACATGGGCTGGAAGGACCAAAGAGGTAATTTCAATTTTCTGTCTAAGCTTTTCTTTATCTCCTACAAGTTCCCCATATATTTAAAACTGGGGTTACAGGCACTACCCACTGAATGCATAAAAGATCTAAAGTTTTAACTTTTGTCCAGGCTGTACACCTATTATCTTACCTGGCCAAAATTCTAAACTTTATTGCAAGAAAAAAAAGCTAAATTAATATGTAGTTATAATGTTAATTGTTTCTGGCTCCTTTGTAACATATTTATACTCCCTAAATATAGAAATATAATTGCCTTCAGAAATGCAAAAAGAAACTTTACTATAAAGATGTTCTCCAAATTAAATTTTTTAGTGATGCTAGATTTTGCAGGCTTGTGTCCATGCATTTTTAATTACAGCAAGAAGCACTTAGTTTTGCTGTTGCAATGCTGTCAGTCATAATACTTTCCTAAAATGCTATCTGCAATGGAAATAAATAGTTGTTCTGACATTTGCTGAACTGCTTTTCAATATTTTAACCATACCTTTTCTAAGTCTTGTCATTCAGAGTCTGGGTCCTCCTCCAGAGCATTTGCAATCAAACCTATGGAAATAACTCTAACAAGTACTTATTTGTCAGCCTTTTAAATATTTGCTTTTAAGAGCTTTTGTAAATGTCACAATGTAGCGCCAGTACAACAATAATTTTTTTCAAAATTAAAATAAAAAATGAAAAAAAATTTGGGTGGGTTTTTTTTTTTTTTTGGCTTTTTTTGTACAGGTAAGCCTAGCTTAAGAAACTTCTAAACCTTTTTGCTGCTGACAACTTGGCAAAAAAGGTGTTGTTTACACTGACTCCATCCTGACCTGCCTGTTGCTTCTAATCCAACATGAGATCGTTTCACAACATCCAGGAAAAAGCAATAACTGGCAATAAGGGACTTTCATTAACCAGACTGGTTAACTGGCAAAATCTTCAGAAAAAATTGTTCAGAGATAAACAGTTTGGAGATAAGGGGGGAAAAACTGTCATAATCCAAATTGAGTCACCTGTGCCAGACCTCACAAAAGTTACTAAAGCCAAGAGATTTTAAAGTGTGCTTATGCATAGCTACTAGACATTCAAGCCCTTACAGGCACCTCTGACAGAAGGCAAACTCATATTTTTTGAGCAAGTTCTTCTATGTAAATTAAGACAAAATGACTAGTTTTGTTGGCTCCAAACACATATTTTAGTAGTCTAGGTTCATGGAGTTATTTTAAAATGGGTTCCCTTACACAGTTTATTTAACTGGGTGTCTTTTGACTTTTACTTTCTCTGTATTCTGCTTTATAATAATGTTTATAGTTATATACTAAACAACAAGTACTTTTGACTTAGCTGTCAACTACCTGTCTCCTTCTCCTGAATTAATTTATCACTGCCCAAGAAACCCTGATTTCCTCAAGATTAAAAATGTTCAAATGTAAAAAAAAAATTATAAGAAGTGCTTAAATTATTTTTGCTATAAAACAGTCTCCTTACGTGGGCCCACAAATTAACTAAAATCAGGAAAAAGTATGGCATCTCTCCATTTTCTATCTGTCTTTATTCTGAACCATTCTTTCTGCAGTCACCTTGCAACCATCTTGGAATCAAGGAAGGACAGGAATAATTGATAACATTTCTCCATGATAAGGGACTGAAACTACCCCCAATAGAAGACCCTCCTGAGGATGGATCACCTTCCAGATAACAATTCCCAGAACCGCTCCCAAAACAAGAACCGAAATAATGGTCAACCAGAACACACCTGGGACTGGGACTGTTTATACATAACTTTTCCTCTGCCTCCAATTCTTATCTACTTAAACCTATAGTCCATGTTTGTACCCCAAGATTCATTGGTTTTCCTTATCCTGATAACCATTGGCCCATGGGCATTTAACTGCATGCCTCACTTTATCTTCCAAAGACTATATTCCTTTATATAGGTCTCCACTCAAAACCATGTCAACAATGTACTCATGCTTCTACAGGAAGAATGCTGCTTTTGTGTCAACCAGTCTGGGATCATTTGTGATGCTATTAAGAGATTTTAGGAAAGTGCTATCAATCTCTGAAAATAAGCAGTGGAGAGCTGGGGACAATGTCTTTCTGGGCTACGTGGATGCCATGGGTCCTCTCTCTACTGGGACTCATTTTTTCCCTCATTCTGCTGACTATTGGACCTTGTATTTTTCAAACACATTCTTGCTTTGTTTCCCAGAGGCATCAGGTATTTTTCCAGGACACCATCCCAACACAGATCAATTCAATCCTGCTCCACCAGTGGGTCTGCTACAGTCATCTAGAACAAGACTACAAATACCTTCTCCCCTGAAGAGACCTCAATACCCCACCTCAGCAGGAAGTAGCTAAAAGAAATTTCATTGTCCCTTTTCCAAAAAAAATGTTTTGAAAGGTAGGAATGTTAGGGGGAACAGAGAGCCATGTTAGGACCAGACTCCCTTCCCGTGACAGGTGGCATACTAGAAACTCTCCACTTGGCCCTAAACAAACATCTACCCTTAGCCAGTTACTAGAAACTCCACACCCAGCCTCAGGAATAACAAACACCCAACCATAACCCATTATTTCCAGAGGGTCAATTGAGAATACTCCCATCAGGTGACCTTCCTTGAACTTCTTCACCAACCTCCTATACATACCACCAGTCTGTAAGCAGCTCTGGAGATCCCCTCAGCAGTTCCTTCTCCCAAATACAGCTTGTGCTGACATGTTGAACCATCTCCCACCTATCCTCCCATGCCTTTTTTCTGTCTAACACTATATATATGGAATTTAGTATCCAAGGCTTTGTTCTAAACAAATGGAGCCAAGGATATAGGGCCTTGTGTGATATAAACGGGAACAGAATTCAGGTCCTTTTTCTATACAAATTGAATCAGGATATTGGGCCTTGTTCTATATAAATGGAACCAGGACACAGGGCTGTATCTATGTAAGTAGAACTAAGATAAAGGGCCTTGTTATATACCAAAGGAACCAAGACACAGGTCTGTATTCTATACAAATGGAACCAGAATGCAGGACCTATACAGATGGTAACAGGATATAAGGCCTTATTGTATACAATGGAACCAGGATACAGGGTCTTGTTCTTTACTAATGGAATGAGGAAACAGGACCTTTTTCTATACAAATGGAAACAGGATACAGGACCTTTGTAAATACAAATGGAACCAGGTTACAAGGCCATGTAATATTGAAATGGAACTAGGATACAGGGCCTATTCTACACAAATAGAATCCAGGATATAGGGCTTTGTTCTATGAAAATAGAGCTGAGGATATAGGGCCTTGTTCTATACAAATGGAACCATGATACAGGGAATTGATCTATATCAATGGAACAAGATTTGCAGTGGTTTCTTCTATACAAATACAACCCAGAATCAGGGTTTTGTTCTATATAAATACAGCCTAGAACACAGGACCTTGTTCTATATATATAGAACCAAGATCCAGGAAGTTGTTCTATTCAAATGTAACCAGGATAGAGGGCCTTGTTCTATGAAAATGGAACCAAGACACAGATCCTTGTTCTATACAAATTGAAGCCAGGATACAGGGCTTTGTTCTATACTAATAGAGCCCAGGATATAGGACCTGGTTCTATACACATGTTACTAGGATACAGGACCTTGTTCTATACAAATAGAATGAGAATATAGCATCATGTTCTACACAAATGGACCCAGGATACAGGGCCTTGCTCTACACAAATAGAAGCAGGATATAAGACCTTGTTTGTTACAAATGGAAACAGGGTACAGGGCCTTGTCTATAAAATGGAACCAGGACACAAGACTGTGTTCTGTACAAATGGAATCAGGATATATGGCCTTGTTCTGTACAAATGGAGCCAGGGTATAGGGCTTTGTGGTAAACAAATGAAGCACAGGATACAGGGCCTTGATCTATACCAATGGAACCAGGACTCAGAGTCTGGGTTTATACCAATGCAACCAAGACACAGGGTATTATTCTGTACAAATGAAATGAGGATACAGATTATCGTTCTATACAAATGGAACCAAAATGCAGGGTGATTATCTATACAAAGGGAACCTGGATATAGGGCCTTGTTCTAAAATAATGGAAACAGGATATAGGGTATTGTTCTGTACAAATGAAAAAAGGTTACAAGGCCTTGGTCTATATAACTGGAACCAGGAAACAGGGCCTTGTTCTATACAAATGGAATCCATGAAATAGAACCTTCAATACAAAGTAAACCAGTACACAGGACCTTGTTATGTACAAATGAAACTAAGATTCAAGGACTTATTCTATACAAATTGAAACAGAATATAAGACTTTGTTCTAAACAAATGAAACCATGATACAGGACCTTGTTCTACAATAATGGAACCTGGACTCAAAGCCCTTTCTATACAAATGGAACATGATACACAGTCTTCTATGCAAATGAAACAAGGATATAGGCCCTTGATTTTGCTTATGGAACCAGGACATAAGAATATGTTTGATACAGTTTGAATCAGGATATAGGCTTTGCACTATACCAATGGAATCATGTCACATGGTCACGTTCTACACAAATGCAAGCATTATACAAGACCTTGTTCTCAACAAATGGAACCAGTATACATGGACTTGTTCTATACAAATAGAATGAGGATACAGGTCTTTGTTCTATACAAATGGGACCAGGATACAGGTCCTTGTGCTATACAAATGGAGCCCAGGGCACAGAGCCTTATTCTGTACCTATGTCACCAGGGTAGAGGGTCTTCTATATATCTGGAGCCCAGGATACAGGGCCTTGTCATATACTAATGGCAACAGAATACAAGACCTCATTCTATACAAGTCAAACCCAGGGTACAGACATATTTTCTACACAAATGAAGCCTAGAATAAATGATCTTGTTCTCTACAAATGCAACCAGGATACAGGGCAATGTTCTATAAAAATGGAACTAGCATACCAGGGACTGTTCTGTATCAATGGAACCCAGACACAAGCTTGCATTATATACAAATTGAGTCAGGATAGAGCACCTTAGTGTGTACAAATACAACCAGGATACAGATCCTTGTTCTATACAAATGCAGTGAGGACACAGGGCCTTCTTCTATAGCAATGGAACCAGGATACCATGTCTTGTCCATGTTTATAGCAATAGAACCAGGACACAATGTCTTGACCTATACAAATAGAACCAAGATATAGGGCCTTGATCTGTACAAATACAGTCAGGATATAGGGTCTTGATCTATACAAATGAAACCCAGTACATAAGGCCTTGTTGTATATAAATGGAACCAGGTAAAAGGGTCTATACTGTACAAAAGGATCTAGGATAAAGAACCTCATTCTACAAAAATTGAACCAGAACACAGGGCCTTGTTCTGTATAAATGGGACCCAGTGTGGCATTCTGGTATACAAATGGTGCCAGGGTACAGTAGCTTGTAGTATACAAATCTAAGCCATGATACAGAGCTTTGGTCTATACAAATGGCGCCCAGGATATATGACTTGGTTCTATACAAATGGATCCAGGATACAGAATCTTGTTCTATACAAATGAAACCAGAATACAAGACTTTGTTCAATACAGATGGAACCGGGATATAGGGACTTGTTCTACACAAACAGAATCAGAACACAGGACCTTGTTCTATGCAAATGGAACCAGGAAACAGGTCCTTGTTCTACACAAAGGTAATCAAGATAAAGGAACTTTTTCTATAGAAATGGAACCAGGATACAGGACATTCTTATAAAAAAATAAACCCAGGATGCTGGAACTTGTTCTGTATAAATGGACCCCGGGATACAGGGCCCTGTTCTATACCAATGGAAGGGATAGATGGCCTTGTTCTATACAATTGAACCAAGATACGCAGCCTTGTTTTATACAAATGCAACCAGGATACTGATTCTCTATAAAAATAGAATAAGGATAAAGGACCTAGCTGTATACAAATGCAATGAGGATACAGGACCTTGTTCTATACAAATGGACCCAGGATATAGGTCCTTGTTGTATGCAAATGGAGCCTGGATACAGGGCCTTGTTATAAACAAATAGAACCCAGGATGGTAGAACTTACTCTGTGTATATGGACCCCAGGATACAGGGCCTTGTTCTATACAATAGAAACATGCATGCAGGGCTTTTTTCTATACAAATGCAACCCAGCACACAGAGCTTTGTTTTAAACGTATAGAGCCACGGATACAGGACCTTATTATATACAAATGGATCCAGGGTCCAGGATATTGTTCTATATGATTGGAACCAGGATAATAGGCCTTTTTCTATATAAATGGAACCAGGATATAGGTCCTTGTTCTCTACAAATGGAACCAGGATATAGTGTATTGTTCTACACAAATGGAGACCAGGATATAGAACCTTGTTCTATGCACAGGAACCAGAACACAGGGCTGTGTTCTATACTAATGGAAAAGGGATACAGGGCCTTGTTCCATACAAATGGAACCACCATACAAGAGCTTGTTCTATACAAATAGAGTCAAATTTGGGCCTTGTTCTATACAAATGGAACTAGTATACAGGGTCTTGTTCCATACCATGGAACCAGGAAAAGGATCTTGTTCTGTAGAAATGGAACCCACATACAGAGCTATGTCTAGTACAAATGGAGCCCAGGGTATATCATTTATTCTTTGCCAATATAACCAGGATACAGTGCCTTGTAATACACCAGTGAAATCCAGGATAGAGGGCCTTATTCTGTACAAATGGAATCCAGGATGCAGGTCTTGTTCTATGAAAATGGACTCCAGGACATAGGGCCTTGTTCTGTATAATTGCAACCAGGATACAGGGCCATGTTCTATAAAAATAGAATTAGCATACAAGCACTTGTGTCATATCAATTGAACTCAGACATAGGGCAGTGTTCTATACAAATTGAGCCAGGATACAGGGTCTTTTTCTATACAAATGCAACAAGGATACAGGTCCTTGTTCTGTACAAATGGAACCACGATACAGGTCCTTATTCTATACAAATAGTGCCCAGGATACAGGGTCTTCTTCTATACTAATGGAACCAAGATGCAGGTCCTGATCTTTACAAAAGGATCCAGAATAAAGTACCTTGCTCTAGACAGGAACAAGGCTATATGGTCTTCTTCTGTACATATGGAACCCAGGATAGAGGACCTTGTTCTATACAAATGATACCAGAACACAGGACATTGTTCTATACAAATAGAACACAGAATATAGGGTCTTGTTGCATACAAAGGGAACCAGGACACAGGGCCTCATTCTGTACAAATGGAACTGTGATACAAGGCCTGTTCTCTACAGAATAATCTAGGATAAAGTGCTTATTGTAGACAAATGGAATCAGGATACAAAACCTTGTTCTACACAAATGGAATGAGGGTTCAGGGCCTGGATCTGTACCAATGCAATCAGGACACAAGGTCTTGTTCTATACAAATGGAACCAGGGTAAAAGACTTTTTCTATACAAATGGAATGAAGATACAGGTCTGTGTTCTTTACAAAGGGAGCTTGGATACAGTGCCCTAGTCTAAATGATGAAAATAGGATACAGGTTCTTATTCTGTATAAATCAATGGAACCAAGATAGAGACAGGGTGTGTTCTATACAAAGGAACCTAGATACAGGGCATTGTTCTAAACAGTGAAAACAGTATATAGGTCCTTATTCTATACAAATGGAGCCAAGGATATAGGTCTTTGTTCTATACAAATGGATCCAGCATATAATGCCTTGTTTAATATAAATGGAACCCAAGACATAAAGCCTTGCTGTTTACAAATGGAATCAGGATATAGGACCTTGCTATACACAAATGGAACCCATCATATAGACCTTTGTTCTATATAAGTGGAACCAACATATGGGGCCTTGTTGTATACAAATGGAACAAGGATACAGTGGCTTATAGTGTATACATCTAAGCCATGATACAGAGCCTTGTAGGCAAGCACACAGGGCCTTTGTCTACACAAATGGAAATAGGATACAGAACCTTGTTCTATACAAATGGAATGAGCAAACAGGATCTTGTTTTATACATGGTAACCAGGATAAAGAGACTTCTATAGAAATGGAACCAGAATATAGGGCCTTGTAACTAGAATAAAGGAACTTCTTCTATACAAACAGTACCATTATACAGGACCTTGTTCTATGAAAATGGAGCCCAGAATATAGGGCTTTTTCTATATATATGGAACCACAACACAGGTCTATGTTCTATACAATGCAACCAGTATATGGAACTTTGTTCTACAAGAATGGAACAAGGATACATGTCCTTATTCTACACAAATTCAACAATGTTATGGGTCCTGGTTCTATACAAAGGGGGACCTTTTCTATACCAATGGAACCAAGATATAGTGTCTGGTTCTATACAAATGGACCCAGGATATAAGTCCTTGGTCTGTACATATGGAACCTTTGGCACAAGGCTTTGCTCTATACAAATGAAAACAGGATACAAGACCTCTTTCTGTAGAAATTGAACCAAGATACAGGGCATTGTCCTATACAAATAGGAGCAGGATACACAGCCTTGTTCTATACAAATGGACCTAGGGTATAGTGTCTTGTCCTATACAAATGGAACCAAGATACAGTCCCTTGTTCTTTAAAAACAGAATCTGCATACAGTGCCTTGTCTTATACCAATGAAACCAAGATACAATGTCTTGCTCTATAGAAATGAAACCCAGATATACTGCCTCATTTTGTACATATGGAACCCAGAACATGGCCTTTGCTCTAAATAAATGGATTCCAAGCAATAGGACCTTTTTCTATACAAATGTGACCAGGATATAGACCCTTTTTCTGTAGAAATGAAATCAGATACAGGACTTTGTCATATGCAAATGGAACCAGCATACTGGAACTTTTTCTACACATATGGAATCAGTTCACAGGGCTGTGTGCTATACAAATAGAATCAGGCTACAAGTCCTTTTTCTATATAAATGGAAACAGGATAGAGGACCTTGTTCTATACAAATGGAATCAGGATATAGGGCCTTTTTCAATACAAATGGTAACCAGGATACAGGGCCTTGTTCTGTATCATTCAAACCAGGATATAGGGACTTGTTGTATATAAATGGAACCATAATACAGGACCTATTTGCTATAAAAGATATCAGGATAAAGAGCCTTGTTATAACGAATGGAGCCTAGGATACACAGACTTGTTCTCTACTCTAAAAATGCAGTCAGGTTGCAGGGCTTTGTTCTATAAATATAGAACCATCATAAAGGGTCTTGTTTTTTACCAATGATATCAGGACACTGGGCCATGTTCTATACAAATCAAATAATTACCCAGGGCCTTGTTTCACACCTATGCAATCAGAATACAGAACTTGTTCTACAGAAATGAAATCATGAAACAGGGCCTGTTCTGTACAAAAAGATGCAGGATAAAACACCTTTTTCTAAACAAAAGGAACTCACATACAGGACCTTGTTCTATACAAATTGAATGAGGATATAGGGTCTTCTTCTCTACATATGGAACCCAGGATACAAGGCCTTGTTCTAAAAAATAGAACCAGGACACAGGGCCTTATTCTATACAAGTGTAACCAAGGATATAAGGCCTGTGTACAAATGAAGCCAGGGCACAGGGCCTTATTCTGTTAAATGGAACCCAAGATACAGGGACAGGGTCTTTTCTATACAGTTGCAATGAGGACATAGGGCCTTGTTCCATACAAAAAGATTCAGGATAAAGGGCTTTTTTTTTTTTCTTCTAACAAATGGAGCCAGGATATAAGTCCTTGTTCTGTTAAATGGAACCCAAGATATAGGGCCTTATTCTACACAAATGGAATAGCAAAACAGGGCCTTGTTTTATACACTGGAACCTAGGACATAGGGCATTACTCTGTACAATGTGAACAAGAATACAGGGTCTTGTTCTATATAAAAGGAGTCAGAACCCAGGGCCATGTTCTATATCATAGTCCTAGCACATAAGGTCTTGTTCTATACAAATGGAACAAGGGTACAGGGCTTTGTTCTATATAATTGGATCCAGGATACAGGGCCTTGTTCTATACAATTGGATCCAGAATACAAGATCTTGTTGTACAAAAATGGAACCAGGTTATAGACTTTCATTCTATAAAAAATAGAGGTCAAGATATAGGGACTTCTTCTATAACAATGGGAACAGGATAGAGAGTCTAGTTCTGTACCCACTAGATCAGGACACAAGGTCTTTTTCTATGCCTATGGCAACAGGATACAGGACCTTGTTATATACAAGTGGAACCCAGGATTCAGGGATCTGTTCTGTAGAAATGGAGACCAGGACACAGCATTGTCCTGTACAAATGCAACCAGGTTATTAGGCCTTGTTCTATAAAAGTGGAACCAGCATACAGGGCCATGTTCTGTATGAATGGAAACAGGGCACTGGGTCATGTTCTATACATATTGAGTCAGGATATAGGGCTATGTTTAATATAAATGCAACCAGGTTCAATATCAAACTTGAACCAGGATACAGGGCCTTTTATACAAATGAAACCAAGATACAGTGCCTTGGTCCGTACAAAGAAAAACAGGCTCATTTTCTATAAAAATGGAACTCAGTATATAGGTCCTTGTTGTATACAAATGGCACCAGTATACAGGATCTGTTCTATGCAAAAGTATCCAAAATAAAACACCTTGTTCTAGACAACTTGAACGAGAATAGAGGACCTTGTTCCATACAAATGGAACCTGGTTATAAGATCTTCTGTACATACAGAACCCAAGATACAGGGCTTTGTTCTATACAAATAGTAGATAATATATAGGCCAATTTTGTATATAGAAAGGGAAACAGGACACAGGGCCTTGTTCAGTGTAAACGAATCAGGATACACAGCCTGTCCTCTAAAAAATAACTCAGGATAAAGTGACACATTCTAGAAAAATGGAACTAAGATACATGACCTCGTTCTACACAAATGGAACCAGGATTCAGGGCCTTGTTCTGAACATATGGAACAAGGATACAAGGCCTTGTTCAATACAAGTAGAACATGAACTCAGGTCCTTGTTCTATACAAATAGAACAGGAATAAAGTCCTTTTTCCTACTAATTGAATCCAGGATACAGAGCCTGGAACAAATGGAACAAATGGAACGCAGGACATAAGCCTGGTTCTGTATTTATGGAACCAGGACACAGGAGTTTGTTGTATACAAATGAACCCTGATACAAGACCTTGTTTTACGAAAATGGAAGACAGATACAGTAACTTATTCAAAACATTTGGAATAAGGATACAGGCTCACCGTTATACCGATGGAACCAGGACTCAAGACCTTGTTCTACACAAGTGTAATCAGTATACATAGCCTTGTTCTATATAATAGGACACAGGGCATTGTTTTATGAAAATGGAACCAAGAATGAAGGGATTTGTTCTATACAGATGAACCGCAGGATACAGGTCTTGTTCTATACCAATGGAACCAGAATGCAGGGCAATGTTTTATGCATATGCAAACCAGGATACTGGGATTTGCTCTATACAAATGGATGCCAGGAAACAGGGCTCTCTTCTATACCAGTGGAACCAGGATACAGCATCTTGCTCTGTACAAAGGAACCAGAATATAGCACCTTTTTTATATAGAAATGGAACCAGGATACAAGGTCATGTCCATACAGATGAAACTAGCATATAGGTCCTTGTTCTATATAAATGGAACCTTGTCCTATACACATGGCTGTGTTCTATGCTAATGGAACCTAGGATACAGGGCCTTATTCTACACAAATGGAATCAGAAGTCATGATTCCATACAAGTGGAACCAGCTTTGAGGACCTGTTATATACAAATGGAACCAGGATAAAGGGTCTTGTTCTATACAAATGGAACCCAGGATACAGGTCCTTCTTGTACGTCACTGGAACCAGGAGAGAGGGCCTTGTTCTATACCAAAGAAACCAGGACACTATCTTTTCCTATACAACTGGAACCAGGGCACAGGGCCTTCTTTTGTACAAATACAACCAGGATATAGGGTCTTGATCTAGATGAATGGAAGCCAGAATATAGTGCCTTGTTGTATACAAAAAGAACCAGGATACAGGGCATGTTCTCTACAAAAGGATCCAGGATAAAGTGCCTATTCTATACAAATAGAATCAGGAAACAGTGCCTTGATCTATACAAATGGAACTCAGGATTTCTTCGTTAGAAAGTGAACCAGGATACAGGGTCTTTTTCTAAACAGATGGAACCAGAACACAGGCACTTGTTCTACACAAATGGAACTAGCATATAGGGCCTTGCTGTATACAAATGGAACCAGGATACAGTGACTGGTAGTATATACATCTAATCCATGGTACAGGGCCTTGTTCTATAAAAATGGCATCTAGCATACAGGACCTGGTTGTATACAAATGGAACCAGGATATAGGACCTTATTCTATACAAATGGTACCAGAATACAGGAATTTGTCTCTACAAATGGACCCAGGATACAGGGCCTTGTCTACATGAATGGAACCAGGATAAAGGACCTTGTTCCGTACAACTGGAAAAGGGCATGGGACCTAGTTCTATGAAAAGGTATCCATGATAAAGGATCTTATTCTATTGAAATGGAACCAGGATACTGGCTCTTGCTCTATGAAACATAACCAGGATAAAGGAACGTCTTCTATAGAAATGGAACCAGGATATAGGGCCTTGTTATAAATAAATGGACCCAGAAGGTGTGGACTTGTTCCATACAAGTGGAACTTAGAATACAGGGCCTTGTTCTATACTAATGGAACCAGGATGAAGGACATTCATCTATACAAATGCAACCCAGGATATAGGGGTTTGTTCTATAAAATTGAACCAGAATACAGGGACTTTTTCTGAACCAGTAGAATCCAGACACAGGCCCTTGTTGTATACAAATTAAGCCAGGATATAGGGCATTATTTTATTCAAATGTAACCAGGATACAGAACCTTGTTCTATACAAACAGAGCAAGGATATAGGTCCTAATCCTACACAAATGCAACTAGGATACAGAACCTTGTTCTACACAAATGAAGCCCAGAATACAGAGTGTTTTTTTATACCAGTGGAACCAGGATACAGGGCCTACTTCTGTAACAATGGAACCAGCATGCAGTATCATTCCTATACAAATGGAACTCAGTTGAGCCAGCTACCAACTGAGCCTTGTTGTATACAAATGGAACTAGGATACAGGGCCTGTTCTCTACAAAAGGATCCAGGATAAAGTGCCTCATTCCAAACAAATGGAGCAAGGATTAGGACCTTGCTCCATAGTTCTAAACTATTGGAAATATGATATAGGGTCTTCTTCTATACATATAGAACCTATGATACAAGGCCTTGTTCTATACAAATGGAACTAGGATATAGTATATTGTACTGTACAAATGGAAAAAGGCCTTGTTGTACACAATTGGAACCAGAACACAGGTCCTTGTTCTATACAAATGGAACCCAGGATATAGGGCCTGGTTCTATATAAATGTTCCGGGAAATATGGCCATGTTCTACACAATGGAACTGAGGACATAGGGCCTGGTTCAATACAATGTGAACAAGGATACAGGGCCTTGTTTTATAGAAATAGAAACCAGGATTCCATGGTAGTATATACATCAACTACCTGTGAATAGTACAGGTGTTCTGATCCTGAATACAGGATCTTTTTCTACACAAGTAGAACCAGGATACAGGGCCTTATTCTGTGTAAATGGAACCAGCATATAGGGCCTTGTTCTATGCAAGTGAAACCCCACACATAAGTCCTTATTGTATACAAAGGGAACCAGGAAACAGGGGTTTTTGTATACAAATCAAAGCCATGAAACAGGGCTTGTTCTATATAAATGGAGGCAGAGGATAGAGGGCCTGATATATAAATGGAACCAGGATACAGGATCTGGTTCTATACAAATGGAAACAGAATGTAGGACTTTGTTTTATACAAATGGTGCAAAGATACAGGGCCTTATTGTACACTAATGGAACCAGGATTCAGGACCTTGTTCTACAATAGTGGAACCAGGACTCAGGGCACTGTTCTATACAAATGGAAAAGAACACAGGGCAAAGTTCTTTGCAAATGGAACCAGTATACAGAATCTTGCTTGGCTTACTTTGCATCATGATACAGGCCCTGCTTTATACCAATGGAACCAAGACACATAATTGTGTTCTGTACAAATGGACCATGACATAGGACTTTGTTCTACATAAATAGAGCTAGTATACATGGACTTGTTCTATATAAACGACCAGGAAGCAGGACCTTATTCTATACAAAGGTAACCAGCATAAAGGGACTTGTTCTACACAAATGGAACCAGAATTCAGGGCCTTGTTAGGTACAAATGGAACCCAGGATGCATGGACTTGTTCTGTACAAATAAACCCCAAGACACAGGGCCTGTTGTATACCATGGAACCTGGATACTGTGCCTTGCTCTATACCAATTAAGGCAGGATGCTGGACTTTGTTCTATACAAATACAGACCAGAATACAGGACCTTGTTCAATACAAATGGATCCAAGATCCAGGACTTTGTTTTATAGCGTTGAAGCCAGAATAATGGGCCTTGGTCTACACAAAGGGAACCAGGATACAGGTCCTTGTTCTATACAAATGGAATCAGGATACAGAGCTGTGTTCTCTACAAATGGAGACCAGTATATAGGATCTTGTTCTATGCACATGGAACCAGGGCACAGACCTGTGTTCTATACAAATGGAACAGGAACACAGGGCTGTGTTCTATACTAATAGAAAAAGGATACAAGGTCTTGGTCTACACAAATGGAACCAGCATACAGGACCTTGTTCTATACAAATAGAACCAAATTAGGTCCCTGTTCTATACAAATGGAATGAGTATGCAGTCTTAGTCCATACAATGGAACCAAGAAAAGGATCTTGTTCTGTAGAAATGGAACCTACCATGCAGAGCTATGTCCTATACAAATGGAGCCCATGATACATTTGGTTGTTCTTTACCAACATAACCAGGATACAGTACCTTGTAATATCCCAATCAAACTCAAGATAGAGGGCCTTATTCTATACAAATAGAATCCAGGGTACAGGTCTTGTCCTGTACAGATAGATCCCAGGATATATAGCCTTGTTCTGTATAATTACAACCAGGACACAAGACCATGTTCTATAAAAATAGAACAAGCATACAGGGATGTCAGAGCCAGCAGTGGGACTGTGCCTGTGTGATTTTATAGCAATGGAACTAGGATACATGGCCTTGTTCTATGCCAATGAAACCAGGATATAGGTCTTTGTTCTGTACAAATAGAACCATGATATAGGGTATTGTTCTACACAAATATAATTTAGCATGTAGGTCCTTGTCATAGATAAATGGAACCAGGACATAGGACCTTGTTCTATACAAATGGAGCCCAGGATAGAAAGCCTTTTTCTATACAGATGGAAGGCATTCTTCTATACAAAAGGAGCCAGGATAAGTGACCTTGTTTCATAAAGATTGAATCAGGAATATAGGGCCTTCTTCTGAACCAATGGAAACAGGATTCAGGACCTTGTTGTATATCAGTGGGACAGGATACAGGGTCTTGTATACTAAAAGCATCAGAATACAGGACCTTGTTCTATGTAAATTGAACCAAGGATGCAGGGATAATTTCTATACAAATGGACACCAAGATATATGGTTGTGTTCTATACTATTGCAACAAGGATATAGAGCCATGTTCTATAAATGGAACCAGCATACAGGGACTTGTTCTGTACCAATGGAATCTGACACAGGGCAGTGTTCTATACAAATTGAGCCGGAATATAGGGCCTTGTTTTATACAAATGCATCCAGGATACATAACCTTTTCTGTACAGATGGAATGAGGAAACAGTTCTTTTTTCTATACAAGTGCAGTGAGGATACAGGTCCTTGTTCTATACAAATGGAGCCCAAGATTCAGGGCCTTCATCTATATTAATGAAAGCAGAACACAGAGCCTTGTTCTTATCAATGAAACCATAATATGGTTTCATTGCTCTGTATAAATGGAACCCAACATATAGGGACTTTCTTGTATGCAAATGGAACCAGGATACAGGGCCAGTTTGCTACAAAAGGATCCAGAATAAAGTTCTTTGTTGTAGACAAATGGGACCAGGATACCAGACCTTATTCTATACAATTGGACTCCTGATATAGGGACTTCTGCACATATGGAACCCAGGATACAGGGCCTATTCTATACAAATGAAACAGCATATAAAGTCTTGTTCTATACAAATGGTACCCAGCATATAAGGCCTTGTTGTATACAAATGGTACAAGGACACAGGGCCTTGTTTTGTACAAATGGAACTGGTATACAGGGACTGTTCTCTACAAAATAATTCAGGGTAAAGTGCCTTGTTCTCAACAAATGGATACAGGCTACAGGACCTTATCCTACTCAAATAGAACCAGGATGCAGGGTATGTTCTGTACAATGGAAAAAGGATACAATGTCTTATTCTATACCGTGGAACCAGGGCACTGGGCCTTGTTCTACACAAATGAAAACCAATATACAAGGATTTGTTCTACAGAAACAGAGTCCAGGATATAGGACCTTGTTCTATGCAAATATCCAGGATCCAGGACTTTGTTCTGTACAATTGGAGCCAGATACAGGTCCATGTTCTGTACAAATGGAACCAAGATGCAGGGTCTTGTTCTAAAGGCCCTGAGTCCAAGTCCAGTACTACAAAAAAAGAAAAAAGAAAAGAAAAAGAGGGTCTTGTACTATACAAATAGGACCAGGATATAGGGATTTGTTAAAACCATAATAGTGAGCCTATTCAAGGATACAGGTCCTTGTTCTGTACAAATGGAACAAGGATACAGTATCTTGTTCTATATAAATGGAGATCAGGATATAGGGTGTTCTTCTGTACAAATATAACCAGGTTATAGGTTCTTGTTCTTTTTTTTTCTTTATAAAATATGTTTATTGTTGCACAGTTTATTGTTTTTATAAGTTTTTAAATAGTTAAACAGATATTTGCATTTTTTAAAATTATTCATTTATTCACATGTGCATACATTGTTTGGGTAATTTCTCTCCCCTAGGTTCTTGTTCTATACAAATTCCACCCACCTTATAAGGACTTGTTATATAACAATGGAAACAAGATATAGGGCCTTGTTCAATACAAATGCAATCCAAGATACACAGCTTTGTTCTATTCAAATGGAACCCAAGACACAAGACCTTGGTCTATACAAATGGATTCAGGATCCAGGACATTGTTCTATACTATTGGAACTAGGAAAGTGGACCTTTTTCTATACAAATGAAAACAGAATACAGGACTTTGTTCCATATAAATGGAATCAGGATACAGTGTCTGTTCTACACTAATGGAACTAGGATACAGGACCTTGTTCTATACAAATGGAAACAGGATTTAGGATCTTGTTCTACAGTATTATAATCAGGATTCATGACCATTTTCTAAATGGAATAACAACACAGTGTCTTGCTCTATACAAATGGACAAAGACACAGGACCATGATCTATGAAAATGGACCAAGATACAGTGTGTTGTCCTATGCAAATGGTACCAGGATACAGGGTCTTATTCTATACAAATGGAACCTAGATATTGTACCTTACATTATACCAATGGAATCAGGATAGAGTATCTTGTTCTATAGAATAGAACCAGGATATAGTGCCTCATTCTGTAGAAATTGAACCACGGATATAGGGCCTTGTTCTATACAAATGTGACCTGGAGGCAGGATCTTTTTCTGTAGAAATGGAATTGGATACAGGGCTTTGTCCTATTCAAGTGGAACTAGCATACATGTCTTTTTTTGCCTAAATGGTACCAAAACACCTGACTGTGTGCTATGAAAATGGAACCTTGGATTCAAGGCCCTGTTCTGTACACATGAAACCAGAACACAAGGCTTTTTTTCTATACAAATGGAAGCAGGATAGAGGACCTTGTTCTATACAAATGAAACCAAGATATATGGATTTTTCTATGGAAATGGAATCAGAATACATGACCTTCAACTCTACAAATGGAACCAGGATACAGGGCTTTATTCTAAACCATTTGAGCCAAGATACAGGGCCTTGTTGTATAAAAATGGAACCAAAATACAGGACCCATTCCTAAAAAAGATACGAGGATAAAGGGCTTTGTTCTAACAAATGGAGTCCAAGATACATGGCCTTGTTCTCTACAAATGCAACCAGGTTATAGGGCCTTGTTCTATAAATCTGGAACTAGCATAGACAGCCCTGTTCTCTACCAATGGAATCAGGACAAAGGGCCATGTTCTATACAAGTAAAGCCTTGATACAGGGCCTTGTTTTACAAATAGGAAACCAGGATATAGAGGATATAGAACTTGTTCTATACAAATGGAATCAGGAAATAGCCTGTTCTCTACAAAAGGATGCAAGATAAAGTGCATTTTTCTAAACAAAAGGAACCCAGATACAGCAACTTGTTCTATACATTTTGAACTGTGATATAGGAGCTTCTTCTCTACATATGGATCCCAGGACACAAGGCCTTGTACTATACAAATGGAACCAGAACAGGGCCTTATTCTATGCAAATGGAACCCAGGATACAGGGCCTTGTTGTATACAAAATGATCCAAGATAAAGGGCCTTGTCCTAACAAATGGAACCAGGATACACAGCCTTGTTCTGTTAAATGGAACCCAGGATATAGGACCTTGTTCTACACAAATGGAACAGGGAAATAGGGTGTTCTCCTATACATTGGAACCTAGGATATAGGGCATCACTCTGTACAATGTGAACCAGAATACAAGGTCTTATTCTATGCAGAAGGAGTCAGGACATAGGGCATGTTCTATACAGATAGTCCCAACAAATAGAACCTTGTTGTAAACAAATGGAACCCAGCCATAGGGCCTTTTTGCATACAAATGTAATCAGTATACAGGGCTTTGTTCTATACAAATGGAAGCTAGGATATAGGGCCTTATTGTATACATAGGGAACCAAGACACAGGACCTTACTCTGTAGAAATTGAAGCAATTCTGTACAAAAAAATTCAGGATAAAGCACGTTATTATAGACAGATGCATGCAAGATAAAGACCTTGTTCTACACAAATAGCACCAGGATGCAGGGACTTGTTCTGTACAAGTGGAAAAAGAATACAAGGCCAGAGTCCAGGATATATGGTCTGTTCTTTATAAACACAACAAGGAAACTGGGCCTTGTTCTTCACAAATGGAGCCAGGATCGAGGAACTTCTGCTATAGCAATGGAAACAAGATTCAGGGCCTTGTTCTATTCCAATGGAACCATGATACAGGGTCTTATTCTATACAAATGACACCAGGACACAGGGTCTTGTTCTATACAAATGTAAACAGGATGTAGGGCATGTTTTGTAACAACGAAACCAAGACTGAGGACCTTGTTCCATACAATTGGAACTAGACGGAGGGCTTTGTTCTATACAAATGGAACCAGGATACAGATCCTTGATGTGTGTACAAAGAACCCAGGATACGGCTCTGGCCCTACAAATATGGAACCAAGACACAGTGCTTTGTTCTACACAAATAGATCCAGGATTCAGTTCCTTGTTCTAAACAAATGGAATCAGGACACAGGCCATGTTCTATACAAATGGAACAAAGATAAAGGGTCTTTTTCTTTACAAGTGGAACCCAGTATGCAGAGCTTTGTTCTATGTAAATGGAGCCCAGGATAAAGTTCATTGTTCTATACCAATAGAACCAAGATACAATGCCTTGTTCTATGTCAGTGGAACCCAAGATACAGAGAAAATCCAGTATAAAAGGCCTTATTCTAACAACTGAAATCAGGATACAGAGCCTTGTTCTGTATAATCAGAACCAGCATATAAGGTCTTGTTCTATACAAATGAACCCAGCATATAGGGCATTGTTATTTAGCAATGGAACAAAAATGGATGTCTGTTCTCTACAAAAGGATATATGATTAATATGCCTTGTTCTACAAAAATGGAACCAGGATATAGAACCTTCTTCTACACAAATGGAATCAGCATATAGTGTCTTCTGTATTTATGGAAACCAAGATACAGGGCATTGTCCATACAAATGAAACCAGGATAAAAGGTCTTTTTCTATACAAATGGAACCTAAGATGCAGAGCTTTGTTCTATACAAATGGAACCTGGGATACAGTCCATATTTCTCTATCAATGGAACCAGGATGCAGTGCCTTTCTCTATACAAATGGAACCCAGTATACTAGGATACTGGGCTTTGTTCTACACACATGGAACCAGGACACAGGGCCTTGTTTTACACATTTGGAACCCAGGGTATAAGGCCTTGTATACAAAGAGAACCAGAACACAGGGCCTTGTTCTATACAAATGAAGCCCAGGATGCAGTGCCTAGTTCTATACAAAAGGATCCAGGATAAAGACCTTGTTCTAACAAATGGAACCAGGGTACAGTACCTTGTTTGACACAAATGGAACCAGGATACAGGGCTTTGTTCTGTACAAATAGAACCAAGATACAGGGTCATTTTGTATAAAAAAGTGGAATCTATCACATTGGGCCTTGAATATAAATCAATGCAGGATACAGGGTCTGTTCTCTCCAGAAGGATGATGGATAATGTTCCTTGTTCCATGATACAGGAACTTGTTCTACAATAATGGAACAAGGACACAAGGCCTTGTGCTATTCAAATGGAACCAGGATATAG
This sequence comes from Castor canadensis, assembly GCF_047511655.1. Classification (NCBI taxonomy): domain Eukaryota; kingdom Metazoa; phylum Chordata; class Mammalia; order Rodentia; family Castoridae; genus Castor; species Castor canadensis. Next base: position 78,429,567 of record NC_133398.1, on the reverse strand, counting down.
GACTTTGTTCTATACAAATGGAACCAGGATGCAGGGCCCTCTTGTATATAAATTTTACCAGGACAGAGAGCCCTGTTCTACACAAAAAAAGCAGGTGCAGAGACAATATGCTGGTTCCTACCATACGTCTAGAAATCCACAACCTGGAAGTAGAAACTGGGGTAAGTTGTGACCAAAGGAAATTATAAAAACAACATTCTATAAGCAGCCTGTCCAATTAGAAGAATTAAGAAAGTAACAGTGCAAATATATCATAGTCCAGCAAGATCCACAAAGCTTGGTGACAGGGAAATTTTGGCAGGAAAATTTGACTTGCTGTGAACTTATTTATGGTCTCTTGTTGTTAGGGTGCTGTTTTTCATTTTTACTTTATCAAAACACACATGTATTGGAGGGGAAATTAGGGACTACAACTCAGGTTAGAAAATAAAAAACCACCTGTGTCCATCTGTCCAGCTATAAAAGCTGTCCATTCTTCAGTGTGTCTCCTGCCAGACTCTTGTAATTTTCTACCTACCCAGTTATCCTTGTACCTGCCTGGGATCATCCAGCCACCATCTATAATACCAATCTCTCTACATAACATATAGCTATTTTTACAAAGGCAGATTAAACTATACATATGGTCTTATGAACAGCCTTCACTTCCATTAATTGGTCACAATCAGCTTTTTGTAGAATTCACTGCACATTTTTTTCATTCATATTTAATGACTATATTTATAGGACCATACCTTATTTATGTCACTGATCCCAATTTCATGACATTTAATGTTTTTCATATTTCTCACTATCAAAAGCAACCCTGTGACAAATACACTAATAATGAAATTTGTACAAATAAGTGCTATTATCCCTACTATAAATTTTCAACAGTAAGATTACAAGTCAAAAGATATGTTATTAAGTATGTAATAAATTCAACAAATGCTCCAAAAAAGGAAAATTTACAACTTCATGCCACAAAAGCACAAAAACCATACAAATAAATGAATAGATGAATAATGATGAATTATAAAGTAGGAGAAATGATGTCAGATACATGGATAGATGAATGGGTGGATAGGTAAATGATAGATAGATAGATTAGATAGCTGGATAGATACATACATACATACAAACATAGATATGAGCTATTATGTGCCACATACTCTAGTGAATATATTATATATATTTCATTTTAATCTTTACAATAACCCAATTGTTACATATAGCCATTTTACAGATTCATAAAGAAACAATCTTAGAGATGTTTTTAAAACTCAGCAGCAATGCATGGCTAGTAGGTGGCAGAGCTGGGATTTGAACATAACTCCACAAATGGTTTCAGAGTCTGGTGGTAGGGTGGGGTTTATCTCCTCCTCAGAGCTGATGTTTCCTTTTCTGAGCTCTTTGAACTTTGTTATATCTCTCCTTTCACGCTGATCACAGGTTGTCTCAGTACCAGGTTTTCAGCTCTATCTGTCCTTATGTTTGGCATATTCCTGCTATGTGGTTATTTCATTGCAACTGAATCTTTTATGGTTTTATAATTTCTTTTTGGAAAAAACAGGTCTATATAAATAAGATCAATTTAATTGACTTGAAAGCTTATGTTTGGGCTATTGTATCATGCCCTGCATTAACAGAACAGCCTTAGAAGCAATCAAAATCCAAAAGCAGAGCAAAATTTGGTACCAAATACATTGTTCAGATAAAAAAAAAAACCCAGTCATAGACAGTTACAAAAGGAGAGATCCTATTTACTATGATGGATCCTGGGACATGGAGGTGAGATTTCAGTGGACACACTTTGGGGCTTATAAAAGCAAAACTGGGTTGGGGCAGTCTTCCCACATACTAGCAAAGCCAGGAAAGACAATGATACAAAGTCATTGTGTATATTGCATTTCTTTCTTTTTATTTTTTTTGGAGGTTCTGGGTTTGAACTCAGGACCTTGAGCTTGTTAGGCAGGTGCTCAACCATTTCAGGCACTTCTCTTGCCCTTTTTGCTTCAGCTATTTTTCAGATAGGGTCTCATGCTTCTTGTCTGGCCTGGCCTGCTGGCCTCAGACTGAGATCTTCCTATCTCCTTCTCAAGCATAACTGGGATTACAGTAGCAAGCTACTGCTCTGGACCTCATTTCCCTTTTGCATAAGGAGGTTTGGGGGTACCTCCTTTATGTTTATTGAATTCAAATTAATACCTACTTTACTTTTTAAAAGGTTTGCTTTTCCCTCTTCATTGCGTGTGTGTGTGTGTGTGTGTGTGTGACTGGGATTTTAACTAGGGCTTTGCACTTGCAAAGAAGACCCTCTACTGCTTGAGTCACACCTCCAGTCCATGTTGCTCTGGTTATTTTGAAGATGGGGGTCTCATGAACTATTTGCCCAGGCTGGCCTTGAACTGTGATCCTCCTGACCTCAGCCTCCCGAGTAGCTAGGATTAAAAGCATGAGCAACCAGCACCCAGCCTGCCTTTTGTTCTTTTGAAAGCCTGCCCTTTAGGCAGAAACTCTGATCTTAAAAGTAGAATGCCAAGTGGTCTTGCAATTCCCCTAGGCAAAGCAATGTTCAGACACCTCACCCTGATGGTCATAGCTGTAGAGACGCATTTCAGGAAAGTCATTTCCCTTTCGTAAGCTATTGCGAGAAGGTTCAAGTTTCCTTTGAAATACAGGTAGGATGAAACCTTCCTTCTCTCTCTTCTATGCTCCCCTAACAATTTGTGAGCCAGGGGTGGGCAAAATGTGCTAAATGCTTCACTTCCCTACCTTATTTTACTTTTAAAGTAGACTTTGGGACATTTGGGGCATTTGTAACCACATAGATATCCCCATCATCCTATACTCTTCAGGGAAGACAGCCCCAAGAGGCATGGTTTTTAGGACAAAGCTGCTTGCTTAGCCTTCAGGAGAAATTTCAACTGTGACAAATCAAGGAAGTGAGCAGCCAAGTTTTGTAGGTCCCTATGCTTTATCCAGATGCCCCAAAGGTTATCATTTGTAAGTTTCATGACCCTTCCCACATCAACCAACACCTCTCAAAAGAATATTTTTCTTCTTCATTGCTAGCATCAAAAAGCATTTATTAAATACCCATCTGCATGTGGTACTGGGTATAAAACAGCACAGGGCCTTTTTCTGCTTGAATTATAATTCTATGGAACCAACTCATTTACCATTCTTCCCTTTGTTCAAGAAACAATGAGTTGACTTTCACCATGGCCAGAGCAGAGGCCAGAGAGTCAGGATCCTGCACAGAGAGACTTTACCAGGAACAAGAAGAATGGGCTTTTTTCTATCTGGTGTCCTAAAGCAGGTATGGCTCACAAAAGTGATTTTCACCATACTTTTAAAGGACCCACTCTTTTCATTTCATTTTTTAAATTTATTAACATATTATAGTTGTACCAGAGGTACATTGTAACGTTTACAATAGTGCTTACAGTATATCTTGGTTAGATTCACCACCTCCATCTTTCTCTTTTATCCCTTCCTCCCTTTCTTAAAGTGGTTTCAACAGATCTCATTGTTCCTTTTTCAAACATGAATAACCTAGTCTTTCCACCAAATTCATCCTCCTTCACCTTTTCCTTAAACCCTCCTCCCTCCCACTGGTACCAACCCCAGACAGGAATAGCTTTACCTTCCTACTCTTCTTTTTAAAAAGACAAAAACAGGCATTTTTGCTTATTTATGATGGTTATATAGGGAGTTTCATTGTGACATTTAAAGGACCTACTCTTTTTTTTTTAAATTATGATATATTTGTTGTATAGGGGAGACTCATTGTGATAATTCCAAATGGGCTTTCATTGTCCCTCTCAACCCCCTACCTTCACTACTTAAAGCAATTGTAAGAGGTTTTAATGTTCTATTTCATGTAAGAATAGGAAGTCCTTCAACCATATACCCTCACTTTAATCCCCTTAATGCACCCTCCCCCCTCCCATGAATACCTGCACCGACACTCTATTTTACAGCCCTGTCTTTCATTATTAATTTCTAAGTCGATGTTCAAAGAGGTTTCTTGATGTATCCCCGTTGTGAGTATACTTTACTTTGGTTAGTTCAACCCCTTCCATTGCTCTCCCTCACCATTTACCATCCACCCCCCCATTTTTCAACAGCTTTCAATACACATCCTTATATGCTCTATCTTCATAGACGTTGTGTATTACGATATCACTGATACTGTACCATTCAAAGGACCCACTCTTAAAGAAGGAATTGGAGACACAGAAAGTAGAGACAAGGCTGTATCCAGTCTTTCCTTTACTTGTCCCTTCTTTCATTGACTTAAAAAAAATCATGTAATGTACAATACATGCTAAAGGATGTATGTAGCAAATATATGGATTTTGAAATATAATAGTAAAATCAGTACATTATGGACCCACCAACAAACTGACTGTACTCTCAGTGTTGAATCCACCTGATGATCTGCTCCTCCCCCTAAACTTTTCCTCCTGGAGGGGAACACTGTATTGCATTTGGTATTCATCATTGATTCACCTTATAATGTTAGCATATATGCTTATAAATAAACAACGTATTGTTTACTTGCTTGGATTTGAGCTTTATGAAAGCAGACTTAATTTGCATTTCCCTCCTCTAAATGAAGTTAAACATGTTTTAATGTACATTTGCCATTCATATTGCCTCTTTTCAGTTATGTCTCTTCCAATTTCTTCTGTTGGATTGACTGTCTCTTTTTAAATTGATTTGTAATTCTTTAATTGATTTGTAAGAATTTTTGCATATCCAAAAGTCAATTCTATTTGTTATATGTCAGGCAAATGCCATTTCCTTGTATTTTCATTTACCTTATGATGTCTTTTAAAAAACTAGTTTAGTGCTTTCTGCATCTTATTTGAATGTTTCTTTACCCAAGGGTACAAACCATCCCATGCATTTTTGCAAAAATTTTGCCTTTCATTAGTATGCATTAACTCAACTACAATTGGTTTTTCTTTACAATGTGAACAGAACTCAAGTTTCATTTTTTTTCTATATGGATAATTAACTCTCAGAAACATCTATTCAACACTACCTTCTTTCCTGTTCATTCAGAATGCCACCTCTGTCACATAAAATTCCGTATGTGAATCTATTTCAGGGGAGTTGGTTCTCCATATTTAGTTGAATTTGTCACTTCCTATGAAAATGCTTTGTGCCTGGTTATCTGGTAATGTAAGCCCTTCCAACATTTTCTTCTTGTGCATATCTTGGCTTTCCTTGGGATTTTGCTCTTTCATTTAAATGTTAGAATTAGTTTGTCAAGTTCCTCACTGCAGGGATTTCAATAAAAGTTGCCCTGAATTTTTGTTGAAATTCAGGAGAAGTTATAAGTTTATATACTGAAGTATTCTATACACAAAATGGCCAGTTTTAAATTTTATTTAGCTCTTAGTGACTTTTAATAAAGTTTTATTGCTATGCAATTTTCTCCATAAAGATTTTGGGCATCATCTGCTAGATGTGTTCTAGAACTCTGTTATGTTATATTTTCTGTTTGCAGTTCATTTTAGAACTTATCCATTTATTTTATTTCCACATCTTTCTTACACTGGCAAGTACCACTGGCAGTGAATGAGAGCAACAGAAGCTGACTTCCTTGCCTTATTCTGATTTTAAGCAGAATACCATTAACATCTCACTATTAAGAATTATATTTACTGTTATATTTTGAGTAGATAACATTTATCAAGCTAAGACATTTCCATGTATTCTTAGTTTGGTCATTTGTAAATATTATTAAATATTCATCTTTTATTATCATACTAATTAATCTTTTTAATATCATACTAATTGTCAGTGTCTTTTTGTTTGTTTGTTTGAGACAGGGTCTCACTATGCAGCCCAGGCTGGCCTCAAAGTCACAATCCTCTTGTCTCTATCATCCAAATGCTTGGATTACAAATGTGCACAACCACACCAGGCTATCAGTGTTCTTATAGTAAGTCACTCTTGCACTCCAGTAGAAAGTCAACTTGGTCATGTTGTATTAATATTTTATACACTGATGTATTCCATATGATAATATTTTGGTTAAAATATTTACCTCTTAAATGGATGCCTATGGCTTATACCTGCAATCTTAGCTACATGGTGGGGTTGAGATTTGGAGGATTGACGTTCCAGGCTAGCCCAGGCAGGAAGTTATAGAAACCCCATCTCAACCAATAGCTGGGTGTGTGGTGGTGGGTGCCTGTCATCCCAAGTTACATTGGAGGCTGAGATGTGGAAGATCACAGTTGCAAGCCAGCCTGAGCAAAAAAAAAGTTTACAAGACTACATCTCTATGGAAAAGAGTTAAGCATCGTGGCATACACTATCATCCCAGTGACACTGGGAAGAATAAAATAGGTGAATTGCAGTCCAGGTCAGCCTAGCAAAAAGCGAGGCCCTATCTCCAAAATAACCAGAGCAAAGAGTGTTGGAGGCATAGCTCAAGGGATCTAGCACTTGCCCAGCAAGCCCAAACACCTGAGTTTTAGTCCCAGTACTGTCAAAAAAAAAAAAAGATTTTCCTCTTTATCACTGAGTGAAATTTGTCGATTTTTTAATGTCCTCATCAGGTTTTAATATCAAGATCATCTCAACACATGCATTGTATTGGTTATGTCATTCTGTTCTAAGAAAGAATTACAGACTATTGAAATATTTTGTCTTATTGAATTGATAGATCTCACCTAAGAAGTCATTGGGCCTAATATTCTGTTTTGGGGAAGAATTTCAGCTTTTTTTTCTCTTACAGTCAGTTTGGTATGTTACATTTTAAATGAATTTTTATGTTTTATCTCCATTCAAATGAATTGGTGTAAGTTTTCTCAAAATAATCTATAACTAGGTTGCTTCTACCTGCATCGACTTCTGTCACCTTTTCCATTCTTTCTCATGTGTATTCTTTTTTTCCTTAATTAACCTAAAAATAAACATATATATCAATAATCTCAAAAAACAAATTTTAATTTAAAACAAATATTATTTCTAGCTCTTCTTGTTTCTAGTCCATTCATTTATTTAAAGGCATTTATTTTGCCTTTATTATCTCCTTTCTTCAATTTTTCTGTTTTGTTTAGTTATTTTTATAATTTTTAAGTCAAATATCTCATTAAATTTTAACAATTCATTCATAACTTATAAGCATACAAGGCCATAGAACTTTGACATTTAACCCAATTCAAAGATTAACTTTGTAGCACTTCATTATCATTTAGTTTGAAATATTTTTAAAATTTCTATCTTGATTTATTCTTTGACTACTGTTATTTAGAAGAATGTTTACAAAATTAGAAATATATTGCAATTTCTTTTAAATTTGCCTTTTTGTTTTTGATGCACAGTGACCTGAGAACATGATTTGTCTGATACCATGTTTTAAATTTTTTTGAGACTTGTTCTATGGTCTGTTATGTGGCCATTTTTGGCAATGTATAATACAATTTGGGGATACAAAGTTTTATATGTCCATTAAAACAAGCTTGTAAGTTATGTCATTCAAAATTTTAATGTCTTTATTCATTTTTAGCCTACTAATTGAATGATGATTGAGAAAGAGTCATTGGAAGTTCCCAATATTTAATAATGTGTCAATTTCCTTCTTATCTGCATCAGGCTTTGTTTTATGCATTTTTAGATATTTTGTTACATTTATACAAGTTTCAAATTTTTACTCACCTCCTAGTGAGTTAAATCTTCACCATTATGTATGACCTTCTTTATACCTAATAATGTTATCTTGAAATTTATCTACTGTTAATAACCATTTCAGCCAAGTTTTATTTTTTTCTTTTAATCATTCTATGTCTTTGAGTTTTAAGAGTGTTTCTTATTAAGAATTTTAACTGGATTTTATTTCTTTCTATAAGATAACATCTGTCTTTTAACTCATTACTTTAATCCATTTACACTTATTGTTACTATTGATTTGCGTGGAATTCTATCATCAATACTGTATTAGATTTTTCCAGAGAAACAGAAACAATATGATGGGACAGAGAGAGTTCAAATTTGAAGTAATTGGTTTATGATTGAGAAGCTGGCAAGTCTGAAATCCTCAGGGCTAGTCAGGCAGGCAGCAAATTCAAACAAAGTTTCCCCCTGTGTTGGAATCATCAGCCACAATTCTTTCTTCCTCAGCAAACTTGTCTTTTACTCTTAAGACCTTCAACTAATTAGATGAGGCCTACACATATTATGGAAAGCAATCTGCTTTACCCTAAAGTGTATAAATGTTCATCATGTCTAAAAAATACATTAACATCTATAGAAATGCTTAATCCAACAACTGACCCTAGAAAAATTGACACATAAAAACTAACCATCATATGAACTTTGTTTCTTTGTTTTTTTGTGTATGCTTTCTTTTTCTTTACTTCCTTAGACCTTTTAATTTAAATCAACTTAATCTTTATGTTTTATGCTTATTAAATCTAACTTTATCCGCCATGTCTCTTAATTTCTCTTTCATGATTTTTGTCTTTTTTCATATTTGTGATACACTCTACATAAATTCTTAGGTTTTATATTTCAGTTCAACAATTCTCCCTTCAGCTTTGACTGATTTCATCATCTTAGCTAATTCATTAAGTTTTTTTTTTTGGTTTTTATTCATTTATTCATATGTACATACATTGTTTGGGCCATTTCTTCCCCCTGCCCCCCCATCCTCTCCCTCTCCCCCCCAACCTCCTTGCTTCCAGGCAGAACCTGTTCTGCCCTTTTCTCCAATTTTGTTGAAGAGAAGACATAAGCAATAATAAGAAAGACATACTGTTTTTGCTAGTTGAGATAAGGATAGCTATACAAAGAGATTCCTAGCATTGCTTCCATACACAAGTGTATTACAATCTGAATTGATTCATCTCTACCTGACCTCTTCACTACTTCCTGGTCACCTTCCCATATTGACCTCTGTCATTTTAAGGTTACTGTATTAGCTCCTCTGCAGTAGGGACATCAAACACTTTCAAGTTTTGGGTTTTCTATCTATCCCCATACCTCCCATATGTGCTCTTCCCTTAGTGTGTGACTCAAGTCCAACAACATTGCTGCATTTACCCTAGATCTAAAATCTGCATATGCGGGAGAACAAATGATTTTTGGTCTAGAGAACATCATCCTAAGCGAGGTTAGCCAGGCTCAGAAGACCAAAAACCACATGTTCTTAATTCATTCATCTGTTGTAGAACATCTGAGCTATTTCCATAGTTTGGTTATTATGAAAAATGCTGCAATAAGCATGGGTGTAAAAGTTGTTTTATTGTATCCTGCCTTACATTCCTTCAGGAGTGGTATTGCTGGACCATATGGTAGTTCTGCTTTTAGTTTTTAGAGGACCCTCCATACAGTTTTCCACAGTGGTTTTACTAATTTACATTTTTACCAACATTGTATAGACTTCTTTTTCCTCCATTTGTTGTTTGTTTCCTTGATGATAGCCATTCTAAAAAGAGTGAAGTATAAACTTAATGCATTTTTCAATTTGCATTTCCTTTAATTCATTAAGTTTTTAATTCTGTCATTTGTTTTCTTTTTTAACTTCTATATTGCTACGTGGTTGTTTTCAAATCTTCCTGAATATTTTTGTTACTGCTTCTTGATCAGGTTTATTGTTTATTTGTCCATTTGCTTAATGCCTTATATTTCTTTTTTAAAATTTTTTGTTACATTATTGTTGTACTGGAGGTACACTCTGACATTTACAAAAGTTCTTACAATATATCATAGTTGAATTCACCCCCTCCATCATTCTCCTTTATACCCCTTCTCCCATTCCTGGAATAATTTCAACATGTCTCATTTTCTCTACACTCAGCCTCCTTCACCCCTTTTTTATATCTTCCCCTCTCCCACTGCTACCAACCCCCAGACAGGACCTGTTTAATCTTTCTGTTCTCCATTTTTGAAAAAAAGGCATTTTTATTTGTTTAAGATAGCTCTACAGGGAGTTTCCTTGTGACATTTCCATGTATACATGTATTGTAACTCAAATTGGTTCATCCCCTCTATTTTTCTCCTTTCCACCTTAGCCCCCTTATGATGATTTCAACAGTTTTAAAAATTCTATATTCATTCTTATATAGAAAGTACATCACCCATATTCATCTTCTTAATCCTTCTTATATGTCTTTAAATATTTCCAAAAAAGTCCCTTCATATTCAGTATCTGATAACTCTAATATCTAAAATGTGCAAGAAGGTTTAATTTTGTTGTTCTGTGGTCTCAATTGTAACAACTCTTTACTTTCCTTATTTCATTAAGTTTGTATTTTGAGTTTATATTTTATAGAACTTAGATTGTGGGACTCCTGAAGACTGAAGAAAAGATGGGTTATCCCAGGGAAATATGTGTTATTTCAGCTGCGAATCAGGAGGGACTACCAGTTTGAATCTACTTTGGCCCCCTTTGAAGGTCCTAGCTTAGGTTGTAGGTTCAGACACAGCTCCCTTTCCTTGATTGGACTTAATTTTCCTGTCTCAGTGTGCTATTGCCCTGCACTGCTTTTATGATCACTTAATGCTTGCTTCCTATTCTTTCACTACTCTCATCGCCACAATATTGAAAACTGCAGAACTCAAGGCTTCCCACTTGTAGACAGACTCTCTTTTACTTGAACCACACCTCTAAACCCTTTTTGCTTTAGTTATTTTTAGATAGAGTCTTGTGCCCTTTATCTGGGCTGGCTTTGGATCATGATCCTCCAACCTCTGTCTCCTGCATAGCTGAGATTATAGGCATGAGCTACCATATCCTGCTGCAGGGTCTCACTAAGTTTTTTGGGAGGAAAGATTAGTCTTTATGGCTTCATGCCATGACCCTCCTATCTCTGGCTCCCAAGTGGCTGGGATTACAGTCATGAGCCACCAAGTCCAGTGACAAAGAACATTTCTTCCCTTATCATAACAAGACTCTTTAGAGTTTCCAAAGAAAGTCTCCAGGTATAATATAAAGTTATTTGGAAGAGTATGTGAATAGGAGAGTCCTTATTTGTCTTCCTCTTGAGTAAATCTGACCTATAGAAGGAAAGAAAGAGGAGCCAGGCAAGGCCTTGTCTTTGTCTATTTTGTGGTGCTATAAAAGAATAAAGATTTTATTTCTTATAGCTCTGGAGACTGGGAAATCTGAGGCCAAGTGGTCCACATCTTGCATGTGAATTTGTGCTACACTGTCCCGTGGGAGAAAGTGGAAGGGCAATAGAATGCAAGATAGCAAGAGGGGGATGGACTCACTTTTATAATGAGCCCACTCTCACTAGAACAGACCCACTCCCTCCCACAGGAACAGTATTGCATGTGCATGAGGACAGAGCCCTCATGACTTAATCACCTCTTAAAGGCCCCTGTTGCATTGAGAGTAAAGTTTCCAACACGTACACTTCAGGAAATGCTTTCAGATCACAACAGGCCCACAATAGGGGACCACAGGAAGGAAGCAGGCACATGGAGAATCAATATCCAGAGAACTTACTGCTTACTGTCTTTGTCAACATCAGAGATGTGTGTTTGTGTTAGTGCTGCCCATGTCCCCAGACCATTCTAAGGAATACTGCACATCCGTGTCCTACTCCCCAGCATTCAGTGAGAACTTTCCATTGTCAGCAGCCATGACTTTATCTGGGATCACTCAGTGGGAAAGATACTGTTCTAGCTCCATGTATGCCTTAGTTAGACTCTAGCTGCCCTATGTAAACAATCCCTACTCCTTTTTAGGAAAGAGAAAGAGGCACAGGACACCAAGAGGATTAAGAGGAGATCACAACCATCCTACCAGCACATCCTCAGCATGGATGCCTGCACTTTCTCCAACAACCAGCTGCAATATCCTCCCACAAGGGACAGCGAAGAAACTGCTGCCTACATTCCTTCTGAATGTTCCTTCTTGTGCCCCTTAACTGGATTTGCTTCTTTCTCCCACCACCTAAATGCTTGCTCACTGAGAGCTTATCTAACGACCTCCCTGACTCCACTCTGTCCTCCTCAAGTGACAAATCTATACCCATACTACTGTCTCTGGACAAATGTGACAAATACAATTACAGACATATGTAAAAAAGTTGACACTAAGCCAGGCATGGTAGTGCATATCTGTAATCCTAGCACATGGCAGGCTGAGGCAGGAGATTCATGAGTTCAAGGCAAACCTGGGCTATACAGCAAGACCCTGTCTCAAAAAACAACAAAAAATTGCCACTGATGTCTGGAGGTGTGGCTAAAGCAGAACACTTGCCTAGCAAGCACAAAGCCCTGAGTTCAAACCCCAATATTACCGAAAGAATTGTAAAAAGTATCATTGAACTAAAGAGGAGAGAGAGCTCAAGTTTGCCTGATAAGATGATTTGGGAAGACCAGACATAAACGCAGGCAGCTATAGCTATCTGACTTTTGACAAAGGTGTCCAAAACACACAATGGAGAAAAGACAGCTTCTTCAACAAATGTTGCTGGGAAAACTGGATATCCGCATGTAGAAGACTGAAACTAGATCCATGTCTTTCATCCTGTACAAGTATCGATTCAAAGTGGATCAAAGACCTTAACATAACGCCTGAAACTATGAAACTATTTCAAGAAATACCCTAAACACCGTAGGGAATACCCTGGAACATATAGGCATAGGCAATAACTTCCTAAACAGAACTCTAAGGGCTCAGCAACTAAGAGAAAGGATTGATAGGTGGGACTACATGAAACTAAAAATCTTCTGCATAGCAAAGGAAACAGTCACCAAACTGAAGATGCAGCCCACAGAATGGGAGAAAATCTTTGCCAGCTATACATCCGACAAGGGATTAATAATCAGAATTTATAAGAGCTCAAAAAACTAAACTCCCCCCAAAAACAATGACCCAATGAAAAAATGGGCAAATGAACTGAACAGAGCTTTTTCGAAGGAAGAAGAACAAATGGCCAAAAACACATGAGAAAATGCTCACCATTCCTATCCATAAAGGAAATGCAAATCAAAACCACATTAAGATTCTATGTCACTCCTGTTAGAATAGCTACCGTCAAGAACACAAAAAACAACAAATGTTGGCCAGGATGTGGGGAAAAAGAAACCTTCATACACTGCTGGTATATGCAAATTAGTACAACCACTAGTAAAAACAGTACGGAGGCTCTTCAAAAACTAAAAACAGAACTACATGTAATCCAGCAATACCACTCGTAAGGATATACCCAAAGGAATGTAAATTAGGTTACAATTAAAGACACCTGCACATCCATGTTTACTTAAGCATTATTCACAATAGCTAAGCTATGGACATAGCCAAGATGCCCACTACTGATGAATGGATTAAGAAAATGTGTTTATATGCAATGGAATTTTATTCAGCCATAAAGAAGAATGAAATTTTGCCATTTGCAGGTAAACGGATAGAACTGGAGCATATCATCTTAAGTGAAGTTAACCAGGCTCAGAAAGACAAAGGCCACATGTTTTCACTCATATGTGAAAGACAGATCCAATACAAATACAAACATTGTCATAAACACATGTAAATACATACAGAACATGTTATCAAAAGTGGGACTGTTGAGACTAAGAGAGGAGAAAAAGAAGAAAAGAATGATAGTGAATAATAGTGAAATACATCACATCTGTATAGGAACAAGACACAATGAAACACACTGAAAACTGTTGAACAATACAGGACAGGCTGGGGAGAAAGAGTAAGGAAGAGCAGTGTAGGGGGTAGATTGAGTTAAGCACAATATACTTACAGATAAAATACCAAGCCAAAATCCCCACTGCACAATGAACAGACACTTAAACAAAGAAGGACAGGAATATAAAACAGGTCATGTTAATGTGAGAGCACTAATAAGAGGAGGAAGGTAAAGGAAAAGGGCATAGGAGGGTAAATATGGTGATGTACTTTCTATGCATGTATGAATATGGAGCACTGAAATCTGCTGATGTTATTTTAAGAAGGGGAACAGGGTAGGAGGGATGTATAACTATCATATACTAATAAAATATCTTTTTAAGAAAAAAGATGATTCAGATGTCACAATGTACTGAGCAGAGGGTATAGGCCGGACCTGGGGGGATGCTGAGTGGCAGTGGTGGCAGTGGCAGAGATTGTGGCTTTAAGAGCATCTGATAAGGGATGATATCCAGTATCTACAGGGAACTCAAAAAACTCAACCCCCAAAGAATCAACATTTCAATGAAGAAATGGACACATGAATTAAACAGGGAATTCTCAAAGGAAGAGGTACAAATGACCAATAAATACATGAAGAAGTACTCAGCTTGCCTGGATATAGAAGAAATACAAGTTAAAACTACTCTAAGATTTCATCTCACCCATTAGAATGGCCATATTCAAAGACAGTAACAAATGCTGGTGAGAATGTGGTAAAACAGGAACCTTTACACACTGTTGGTGGGAATGCAAACTAGTACAACCATATGGAAAGCAGTATGGAGATATCTCAAAAAGCTAAAGATAGAACTGCCATATGACCCAGTAATACCGCTCTTGGGCATATATCCAAAGGAACATAAGTCAGGATACTATAGACACCTGCACACTGATGTTCATCACAGCAATAACCAAGCTATGGAAATAACCCAGATGCCCTACAACTGATGAATGGATCAAGAAAATGTAGTATATATACACAGTGGAGCTTTATTCAGCCATAAGGAATAATGGCACATGATTTGAAGGTAAATGGATGCAATTGGAGGACATCATGTTAAGTGAAGTAAGCCAGGCTCAGAAAGACAAAGGCCACAGGTTTTCTATCAAATGTGGAAGATAGATCCAAAAGATAAACATATACACAAAAACAAACATGATCATATACAAACTCATATGTGGAGCATGTTCGTAATAGTGGAACTACTCTATGGAATTCGGGGAAGAAGAGAAAGGAAAGAGAGCATCAACAGTATAATAAAACACAACATCTGTGAAGGTAGATGGTATAAGGGTATGTATTGAAAGCTGTTGAAAATGGGGGGTTGGAGGTAAAAGGGCAAGGGAGAGCAATGGAAGGGGTTGAATGGACCAAAGTAAAGTATACTTACAGCAGGGATACTTCGAGAAACCCCCTGAACATCAGCTTAGATATTAATAACAAAATACAGGATTATAAAATTTTTTTTTGTACAGTATATGGAGGGGTACTTGTGGAATGGGGGAGGGTGAACCAAGGAGATTAAGGTGAGGGAATATGGTTGATGGAGTTCATATACTTACATGAAATAGAACAAATATACCTCTTGCAATTGCTTTAAGTGAAGTGAGGAGGAGGTAGAGGGGGAGAGACGGTGGGGGTGATCTAACCAATGACAATATAAGCCTATTTAGAATTGTCACAATGAATCCCCTCCCATACAACAAACATATCCTAATTAAAAATGAATGAAAAAAATAAATATGAAATGCATTTTAAAAAAAAGAGAGAGAGAGAGAGCCCTCCGGGTCCTGGAGATCCAGCTGGGCTGTCCTTTGAGGCTGTGCACCCCCATGGAGCAGTGTCTGGCACTGGCAGGTCAGGCTGGGTTGCTGCCAGTTCTGTTTGGGAGTACTATACCTGAGACAAGGAGCTGAGGCTTGAACACATCTGCCAGCAAGGAATATTTTGAGGTACAGGAGGGGAACCATAGTATAATGCTGAAATTTAATTGTGGTTCTGTTTTATTTTGGAGGGCAATAATCATTCAACAGATAATAAGGAGATAAAGATGAGTTAAGATGTAGACCTTCCTCTTACATGCATATTCTCCAATCAGATTGACAAAGGCATGTATAAATACCCAGAGTAAGAGGAAAGAGTTTAGTCATTATGGAGATTCAGAAGGAAGGGTGAGTGTTTTGGAGGTGGACCTGTGAAGAGGATTTAAGCACACAGGAACTCTCCAGGGGGAACTGCATGCAAAGGCACAGAGACACACAAAGATAACAGAGAGCCTGGAAGAATGTTCAGTGGGCACCCGAGAAGGGAAAAAACATTGGTCTGCTGCTTGGGCTGCCATTGCTACAGGTAGGATCAACTCCATGGCAGTGGACTGTGACTTTCATCCCAGCAGAACTCCTAAGGATGAAGAGAAGTGAATAGGACTCTTTGACATGGATTAAAAAGTGTCCTCAGAGGAAACACTAGCTAGAGATTCTCATGTGTGGTGACTACACAATTTATATTTTATGAAGATTTTCCCATGCAATTTAAGAAGGCCTTCCCTAAGTTTTGAAGATGTAGCATCACTAAGATTCGAGATGGTCACTGGCCCTCAGAAACTTTCTGAACTGACTACCTCCTCCAATGGAGCAAAGTCAAAGCCCGTCCATCCTTGGCTGTGCCAAGTGAGCCAAACATAGTGAGCTACTCCCTTCCTGCTAACCCTAATTTTATTCTCCTGTTGAATTGAAGGGTAATGAACCATCTTCCAAATCAAAGGATGAATCAAACTTTATCTTTTTAAAAGGAACTCTGCTGCAACTTTATAGTTATAATAACCTTCTCGATGTTTTCATTACTTGGCATGAGAGAAAATGAAAAGGGCAAGTGGATTCTCGGGTCATTAACGTCAGCACCAGAGTCTACTGAATGCCCCTGAGATGCATGTAATTGCCTCTGGTAATATGCACCTGGTCATGTTTTGTTGCTGAAGCTATTAGTGACTCTTCTCTGTTTCTCATCACTCTCCTACTTGCTACCACAAAACTGGGCTTGTTGCAGCCCTGACATTTGCAACAACTTCATTAGTCCCTGATGACAAGACAAGGAGCAGGGTCTCAAAGTTTTCTGAGAGTCACATTTATAGGCTAAATAAAAGAAAAGGGGAATTATTTACCATGAGGCCTGGTCATTAGCATCCCATCCCTACCCTCCTTTCACACAGAGTCACAGGCATACTCCCTGCCTTGCACACACACATGCTTCACGAAAGGCTTAAGATGTCCAAAGGGATCTTCTGTCAAGCCAGCACACTGTGAAATGCCAACATAGACCTAAAGCACTTCAGGAGAGAATGGCACATTTATTCATCACAGATAAGCAGTATATCGAGTGTATTTTGTGCTCAGTGAATCCTTTAGGCACTGAACTGGACAAGGGGCACAGTCAGAGCCAGGGCAATGAGATGCTATGCAGGATAGACCTTCAAAAACCATTCTCTGAACATTGAACACAGCAAGCTTCTGTGGATCACAACAATGGCAGGGTGCAGTATGTCCACAAATCATATTTTGTTTATTTTTTGTCTTTTATTTCCCAGATGTGGTATTTGCTGTTGATTAGTTAGTGGGATATTCAGTCATAGGACTGGGAGATCTAAAAGCTCTTTTTCTTGCAGCCCCAGGGGACTCATTTTTTTGGTAATCCCCTGTTACTATTGAAGAAAAAACCAAAAATACCTTTTACTTCCACCCTGCTGAGAAATGTGGCACAGAAGCATAATATCACAGTTGCAAAGAAGTTTTCAGATTCTTGGATTAATGTGCCATACAAATTTAAATGTATCATAAAAGTTGCCTAAGAATGGACAAAATTCTGAGAATGATGATTATGCAAATAAACTCAGTGAGAAAATAATGAAATACTACAAGAAGATATAGACAGATGCAGATGTGAGTTTATCTGCAAGGTATTAGGAATGACATAACTATTGAAAATAATACCAATTATCTGACAACACTTTGATAAAATGAAGAGTGTCACTCACTTTTTAATGTAATTACTGTTACGAAAGTTTTTTATTACAGTAGCAATTCATTGAGCTAAAAGGTAGATTGTTGACACTGGACAAATAATTTTTTGCTGTATTTTAATTCCACGTTTCCACTCATAAATATTAGATGAAGATGCTGTTTATTGTACAGGATGGGCAGTGCCATGATCACAGACAGAGATCTACCATGGACAGGCAGTTTCTACATGAATATGTTTGAATGCTTTAGCCCCAAATAAGAGAACCATCCACCAAACAGTGACTTTAACTATAGTAATATGTCTTATAATACAATGCTGTATCCAGAGGTAGAATAGTTGCAAGATTGGTTAATGACTATTTAAAGAATAGATCAAAGTTGCACATATTTTTCATTTTTCTGCTTAATCACACTCTCCGTATTTTTTCATCCTTACACATCTCTCATGGTCTCGAGAGTTCTGGATGTCATATCCTCACACAATTCCACCCCAAAGAAAGAAGGGCAATTTATTCCTTTGTATTTCTTCTTATCAAAGAGGAAAGTTTGAGGACACATCTTTCGGCTCCATTGGCAGGATTAAGTCATATGCATACCCCTCTGGAAGGCAAGATAGAAAAGGCTGTGTTGGCCATCTCCAGCCCCTCTATTGGGAGATTGGTTCTGGTGTCAAAGAAGAAGTAGGGAGCAGACACTCATAATATTCCTCCTGCATATTTCTTGTCTTCTTTCTCTAAAAAGCAGAAAATCACTGCCATAGTAAAGTCAATACTTTCCTCACTGGTCCGGTTTGCATATAATCAGTAGGCCTCACTTTCAGTTTTCTTCTTTCCTTTTTATGTATTTATTTCACCTCATAGCCATTCCTATGCTTTTCATTTTGGTGGTTATCATGGGTATTATCTAGGGTACTTTTAGGATAGCAGGAAGAGCCCTAGACTTGGCAGATAAAGTTGTGGGTTTGAGAATCTTTCCTGCCTTTCATTACCAGGTAATCACAGTCAAGGCTCTTAGACCCACAGCCCCATCTGTAAGGAGAAAATAATACTCTCTGCTCTGCCTATTTCTGGAAGTAATTGTGGAGGCCAAATGAGGTAAGATGTATGAAACTGTTTTGTAAGCTGTCAAGGTCTATTCATATTAAGTGGACCGCTGTGACATCCTTGCATCCTGTTTGCACTCATAAACACCTACACCTTGAATTGCTTTGTCTCGTCTACTAGACTTAGGTCATTTTTAAATGAAAAATTATTTGTGTGAGTCAGAGATTCTCAAATATTGGCTGGAAAGAAGCCCATGTGTTCACAAGTAAGGAGCACATGAGCAGCTGCACTTTAGCATTGGAAATTAGGGACACAACAGTTCCTACTCTCCTTTTGACAGCATTGCCCTGGACAGTTCACATAGCAAATTAGTTGAATAAGAGTTGTCTACAGTACAGTGTGCTACAGACCTAGAGAAGCAGCTACAAGTGGACCATCATGCAGATCCAGGCAGAGGGTTATCCTTCCTGACTTTTTTCTATGATCCACACAGTTTGCTCTGGACAGTTAAGACCTTTTTAAAGGTCCAGGTGCTTTTTAATGACTTTATAACATTATAGCTGGACTGAGTCTAAGCAATATCATGAATTCTATTGAAAAACTCAGGATTGCCTCTTTTCTTTGAAAACTATTTTAGTCAGCTTCCTATTGTTATGACAAAATACCTGAGAAAATCAACTTAAAAGGAAGAAAGATTTGGGTTGACTCATCATTTCAGATCTGTCAGTTCATGGTTATTTGGCTGTATCACCTTGGACCCACAGCAAGGCAGAGCGTGGTGGGGAGTGCATGGTGGAACAAAGAGCCTCACCTCAAAACAGAGGAAGGGACTGGGATGTCAATATATCCTTCAGGAGCATGTCCTAACGACCTAACTTCCTCCCACTTGGCCCCTCCTTTTCCCAGCATTGCCACAGGCAGGCCACCAAGTCTTCAACACATGAGCTTTTGTGGGGGAAATTTAAGGTCCAAACCACATCTGTAATCTTAACTGGTCAGGAGGCAGCGATCAGGAGCATCACAGTTCAAAGCCAGCCCAGGCAAAGAGTTCACAAAACCCTATCTTGAAAATTCTCGATGCTGAAAAAAGGGCTGACAGAGTGGCTCAAGTGGTAGAGCACCTGACTAGCAAGTGTGAAGCCCTGAGATCAAATTCCACTACCAAAAAAAACAAAAAAAAAGATTCAAACCATAACAAGCACTTCCCTATGACATGCTTGAACCAGAAATTTGTATCTGTGTGTGTATATGTACACATACATAGATACACATATATAGTATATATACATATACTCATATATATATACTATAGATATATTTGCATGCAAACACACACATGGTATAGTATATGCTAGAAAGATTTGGACATAGGCTTCGCTCACTGCACTCCAGGGGAAAATTATGTAAGAATACTACTTGACTTTAGTACAAGGCACACTACAGAAAATGCCAAGGAGTCTCCAAAGTGATCAGACCTTAAGTACCAAACTCAAAGCAAAAAGACTCAATCCAGGCAGGAATGTTAAAAAAAAAACATTTTGGGAAGATAGTGTTACGGTTACAAGTAGAAATCCTGAAAGAAAGAGTATAGCCAAGGTTCAAGGTAGAGCAGCAGAACCACACTGGAGGAAAGAGGGCCAATATATAGTATATACATAGAAACCAGGTAGATTATGCACAGATCTGGGCCATGGGTGAGGGTGTTGAGTGTTAGGTTCTTGTTTTCCCATACCTACTTTGGCAGGAAAGGGCCTTTTCCCCTTTGCTTCTCCTCCCATCCCTCAGAATCTTGGTGTCACATTTTTTTACTCTGATCTCCCTCCCTACCCACCAAAAATTTCTATTAGAGAAAGATCTAATACAAGTAACCTATGGCTTGGCAAGAATTGAAGGCAGACTAATACTTCATTTAAAACCATGGCTTATTATAGAGTAAAAGACATTGTTTCTCATCAAAAGAATTCCATGAAGACAAAAAGACATCATATCCCTTAGCAGACTGAAAACTGGTGGGACTAAAATATATCTGAATCCCACCTCTAGATATATGCCTTATTTGTAAGGTGATAAGTCATCTAATCTCTCTGCACTTCAGTATCTTATCTTCATATGAACATCTCAGAGCTGTTGTAAAGCTCACAGAACAACCCACAGGAAGATACAGTACCCTGGTAATAAGGATGCTCATCTCACAACTGCAGCCTGTGCCTGCTCACAGGCATTAGTCTCATCAAGAAGCTAATGGTTCCCAGAGGCAGCAAGTAGGTGCCTCCAGAACATTCTCCCCTGACTTAACCATTCACTGTCCAGCAAGTCCCAAATCCCAGGATTCTGGCCTGCACTGGCCCAACTGAGGCCACTGGCATGCTTGCACTTTTAGCTACAGCACTTCAGGAGAGGGATGCATGGTCACTAAAGCAAATAATATGCTTGGACCTTATCCTCTCACAGACACTGAGTGTGGGATCACGTTGACAAAGCAAGCAACAAGGAGCACCAAATTTGAATTCTGATCCATTTTCTTAGTCCAGCTCTTTTCTTATCCTTGGGAACCTGGATTAATTACTCTGTTGCTTTGAACCTGGTTTCTTCTATAAACTAAAAAATGATACCTCCTATCCTGTCTACCTCCCAAACCTAGGACATTTTACAAAACAACACTATAGTTAATGTTTATGGTTCTAAGACAAGAGCCCTTGGGCACCTTCAAACACTCTTGCAAGCAGAGGATGTCCTTTCAAATCTATCACTAATTCCATGACCTTGAGGACAGCCGCCCCAATTTCCAAGGCTGAATTACTCCCTATCATATGTATCTCTAAGTACTTCCTCTGATACACTATACCCCATACTCTAACTGCATGGCTGTGTGTCCCTATCAAGGTCTTTAAGACCAAGTACTACATTTTTTGCCTTTGAATCCTTGAGGCTCAACATTGGCACATTGTATTGGTGCTGAAAGTATCAGGATGAATTCTCAGCATTCTCAGATTTATGCTGAATGTTTTTGCCTGTAGGCAGGCCGTTTTTGAGTTGGAGACAAGACACTTTTTAGAAACTTTGTAAAGGCTGGGTCCAGCATGCCAGAAAATAAATACAAGAATATTATGATAGGATGGGGATATCAAATACAGTGTGAGCCATTTTATATTGTTTTTCCTTGTCCTCGGGGCTCTAGGGCAAAGGTGTTTTAATTCTTTTTTTCCTTCTGTCTTAGAAACTGTGTCCTGAAGACATTTTTAATTGAAACACTGGAATTAGAAATCAGACCACGTGATCATATTGATGAGTCTACTGCAGAACTGCCAATAAATTACCTAGTATCACTACACTGTTGCTGGCTCAGTATATACCTTTAGATACACAATATTCTACCCCAGAGGCCAATAGGCATAAACAAGATACTTTCATTGTAAAGCACAGGAATGTGAAATAGCTACACCAAAAAATTTTGCTAAAGTTGCTCTTTTTTCCCCCTCCCTCAGTGTAATCCCAAAATGAAATGCAATCCAGCAGTTAAAAATGGAAAAAATTTAAAGGTGTTTAGTTCCAAAGCATGAAACATGCAAAAGTGAACTCAGAAGAATGTTGAGTCAGGCTGGCAATCAGATTTTCCAGCCATTCCTGGGCACTTTCTAAAGGGAAATATTGCTGGGATTCAGTTGAGCCAGGCAATCAGTAATATTGCTTGCCCCATTGCTTTTCATAGGAAGAAGAACATCCCATAATGGTTTGTAATCATATTGCACAATGTTGTGTTGAAAGACATAGTTTGTTAAGGAGGAGATAGTCACTGCTGTGTTTCTCTATGTGATAAAACACTTCTTGCTAAAAGCATCTAGGACAAATGGAATATTACAGATGATCCTAAATGCTACAGAGAGTTGAAACAAATTGGTTGTCTATATGTCCAGTTGGGTTGGCACTGTCTGCAATAAATTGTCTCCTGAGAGGAATGAGTACTGGTTGAGGCTTGAAATTCATGTCTGTAAGCTTCTGCTCACAAATCAGAATTTTTTAAACATGTGACATTGCTATACTTCAAAATACAATTTATGACAGCAATAAAAACAGGTGGAGCTCCCACTATTGAGCCCTTAGACTGAGCTAACTATTTAATATATGCTATCCCATTAAATCTGATTAACAACTGATTTATTGATGAGTAAAAATGAGGCTTAATGAGGCTATGTAACCACTTCAGTGTCACACAACTAGTTAAGAGCAAAGCTAGTTTTCTAAGTCAGATATACTGTGGATGAAGACACTGAGGGAGACTAATAACTAGACCACAAACAATTATATTGTAGAACTGGGATGTAAGGCCAGATATGCCTGATTCCTGTCCAAGCTTTTCCTCTTACAGAGCCATGTTGCCGTTTGCATTCACCTACATTTCTTAAAATACTCGGAGTGGGTAGCTGGAGGCAAGTAACCATCAACTTTTTCCATATCTCTGGGCATTTAGCGTACCACACACAGTTCAACAGAATCTTGAGTGCTAAAGCAGAAAGGCTCTGTCATTTCTGTGGAGCCACCCAGCTGAGCCTATGCTGGAGTCAAAGGCCTCATTGCCTCTACGTGTCATAGAGACAGCCTGAGGAAGTCTGGATAGCTACAAAGTCACAAGAATCTTACCAGAGGCATCAGTGTTCCTCAGGCCATGGCTTGGCTCTCACAAAGCTCTTAAGCATCTCCCAGGAATTTAATAAATACCTTTTGACAGTTTATCCTGTGCCTGCACTGCGACAAGCTATAGGGAGCTACAAAAACATGGTTATGGGCTCTGCCATCAAGAATAAAAATAACAGCTGACAAGTGTTGAGTTCTTAGTATTTGTCAGAGATCCCCCAAAAGTTATCTGTTCATAAGCTTAGTTAATCCTCACACACCCATGATCTGTAGGCAGAATGGCTTACTTTTAAAATGAGGACACTATGGTACAGATATGTATAATGTTTTCATAATCTATTATGGGACAGAGACAAGTAGACAAGCCTTTCCAGTCTAGTGGGGTGGGTACTGAGCCTGAATAGTGGTGTGGGACTGACTGCAGGATCCTGTGGACATCAGAAAAGGCTTCCCAACAGACACAGAATGAGTTGGAATTGGCCATGGAATAGGTGAGGCATGAGTGACTGACAGCAGGAACAGCATGTGATGAAGGGGAGGATGGACTCCTCCAGGTCCTGGAAAGTGTCAGTGTACCCGAAGCATGGGGAGACCAAAGATGAAGCCAGTGGTAAGATCAGAAGGACGATTTATGTCCTGTGGCTCATTGCCAGGGCCTGATCTTCTTAAACTGATCAGAACCAGAGACTCTTCAAAGCCATAAACATGATCTAGACTCTCAGTAAATCAAAGGAAGGAAGGCATGATTAGTTTCATCTTTCTTCACAAGATTGCTCTTTAAAGGGTAGCTTATATTTTTTTCCTTCACCTCAGGTGAATTCTGGGGTGTCTTGTTTCATATCCAGCTGTGATGATGAAAGGAATTGAGGGAAAGTAATATTGTCTCTTAGAACATTTTCCACAGCAAGGTTTTCCTGAAATGCTGGCCCTCCAGCCTCATCGTGGGCAAGCATGCCAAGAAATATACACCTCTGTGCACCCTGACTCCTCTCCAGCCCCACTTCTGAGAATAGAGGCCCCAAAAGGTGCCAATCACTGTTTAATGCTCATTGGTGAGTTCCCTAAAAAAGGGGAGCCTAATAAAGTCTTACTAAAAGGTCATATATACTACATATCCAAGAACACAGTTTCACAGAAGCATATTAATTAAAATTCCATGGTCAAAAAGGTAAAAAAGATCAAAGGTGTGATCTTTGTAATACAAGTACTATGAGACATTTGAGAATTACTACTGAATGGTAATAATCACATGAAAATCAATATAGTGTAAGAGATTAAACCACCAATCCATGCTCAGTAATGTCCCTGGCCTCATCCCTCCTGGAAATTCATGCACTTCACATGGTACAGTTCTTGATTGTCCTTGAGAAAGTCCAGATGGAAACCAGGCATGGTGGCTCACACCTGTAATCCTAGCTACCAGGAGGCAGAGACTGGGAGGATCATTTTCCAGGCGAGCCTGGGCATAAAGTAAGACCCTATCTCAAAAGTAACCAAAGCAAAAAGGACTGAGATATGGCTCAAATGGTAGAACACCTGCCTACCAAGTGCAAGGCTCTGAGTTCAAACTCTAGTACTCCTAATGAAAGAGGGAAGGGAAAGGAAGGGAAGGAAAGGAAAGGGAAGGGAAGGCAAGGCAAGGGAAGGGAAGGGAAGGCAAGGGAAGGGAAGGCAAGACAAGGGAAGGGAAGGGAAGGCAAGGCAAGGGAAGGAAAGGCAAGACAAGGGAAGGGAAGGCAAAGGAAGGGAAGGGAAGGCAAGGGAAGGCAAGGGAAGGGAAGGGAAGGCAAGGGAAGGGAAGGCAAGGGAAGGGAAGGCAAGGGAAGGGAAGGCAAGGGAAGGGAAGGCAAGGGAAGGGAAGGCAAGGGAAGGCAAGGGGAGAATCAAAGAAAGAAAGAAAAGAAAGAAAGACCCTAGACATAGTGGTCAATTGGTACAATAGACAAGACTCTGGTTTTTGATGCCAAGAAAGAACTAAAGCCTTAGACAACAAGACAGATGAGAGCTAATAACAGGTCTCTAAAGAGATGTCTCCAGTCCTTCACCTCTGATTACTTTATTCTAAGAATCTACTTTTTCCTTATCTCCCAAATTTGAAGGTTATTTGGCGGTGAATGGCTGTATTTAAGAGAATAAGTAAAGGAGTTTCACAAATTGAACTTGAAAAACTTTTTAATGAACAAGTTAAATATATAAATGGAGAATGATGTGAGATTAAAAATAAAATATTTTTAAATTTCCCCTCATTTTTTTGATTTCTCAAAGTCATAATTCATAAAATCAAGTCATTAAGCCAAATGAGTTTTAGAGGGCAGATTCAGTCTTTCTCTCTCTCTTGCTATCTCCTCTTTTCTCACACCTCATATTTTCATTAAGCAAGTATTATTTGAACACCTACATTGCACCAGTTAGTATCCTAAGAGTCCAGGGTAAGCATGGCCCTGTCCTCTTTTTTGCGGGAAAACCTCAGTCATCTCACACAGGTCTGCTGTTGAGGCAGATCCTTAATCCCGTCCAAAGGAACATGTGCAGAAACCCTCACACCTCTAATTGTTAGGCCTTCATCTCCTGTCATGCACTTATCCCCTAGATGGGAATGTTAGAAGTAAGAAACTTCAGAGGGAAATTGATTGAGAAGTTTGCTTACAGAATGGAGACTTTTCATTCAGTGATTTATCTTCCTTTTAAGTTGGCTGCCATCCGGCTCACCCTAGTCTCTTACATTTAGACTCTCTGAGCTGCAATCTGGTTAAAAAGGTTGTTTCTTCAAACTTCTTTAAATAAGATTTGCAAACTGCTGTCTTCAAGATGCCCCTCATGATTGAATATGCTTATGACTATGGTCTCCTAAGGATCTTACTTCAAATTGTTCTAAGGATGTCCTAGTGGGACCATTTCATCTCAGATAACTGCCTGTGCAAACATAGCACACGACGCTCTATAGTTTTCTAATCACATAAGCAAAAACTTTGGAGGCCTGCAGGTCTTCTGAGAATGTTCAGGCTATTCTATCTTTTGCTACCTGGTGGGTAGGTCTGACAATTAAAAACAAAACAAAATAGTGCTTCCTCGGGCCTCAGAGTTTTTAACCACAAAGAAAACCTCAGCTACAATTCATGCTCTCTGCTTCTGTGAACACTTCCAAAATGGCTGGTGTAGAGAAAGATCTTCAGAATCCAAGACCCCCTGAAGTTTGGAGGTGGTAAGAGGGAAAGGGATTCCTTTCTCCTTTCATAATCTCAAGACAACATAATGTGGCCAGTGGAATTCTTGCTAGCTATTCCCAGTTTGACCTCAGGCTGTCACAGAACCAATGTTTTCCGTAAGGAGTTCTTGGTTAAGAAATTTCCTTTCAACAAAGCAGTAGTTTATACACTCTCAGCCTCCACTCAAGTAGTCTAGACTTGACCATCCAAGCTGGCAAGAACTACAATTTCTGAGTAGCTTTGTATGCTGTGTGTTCAGTTGTCATTTTACAGTTACATTTTGGTTTTATTTCTTTAATAAAGAAATTATACTTGTGTGAGAAAATGCTGAAAAATCTTTTTGGAGCTTATATACAAGTTGTGGGGAAAGGATATCTCTCAGTCAAAGGGAAGAAGTGTTGGGGAAGAGTTCTTTTTGCAAGGAAGAGTAAGGAGACTCATCTGCTTTTCAATACAGAACTTCAAGACCGGCCCCTGATTATTTTCTTGGTTACTGCCCCTGGATCATTTTCTTCCAATAAGCTGAATTGTTGAAAATGATTGCCTCATCCTTAACAAAGAACCAAGGAATTTATCGAATGGGGGCTGTTTTCAGAAGAGTTCAGAAAATGAGGGAACGAGAGAAGGAAAGAAAGGAGGAAGAATAAAACTACCAGTACCTAGATGTAGATGTACCTCTGTAAATCAAATTTTCTGGCTCTATCAGTAAAAACCATGATGATCTACTAAGTCTATATTCACTGCAAAGCATTTGTTGAATTATAAAACAAGGGCATCTGTCTACTCATGGAGCTTTTCATTAAGAATCATTCTATAAGCATACAATGCAATATCCTGATGAATCAGCAGTGAATTAATAGCATGTCGTATTTCCAGAAGTAATCCCTGGAGGTTGGCAGAGTGGTAGAGCACCTGCCTAGCGACCACGAGGCCCTGAGTTCAAACCCCAGTACTGCAAAAAAAAAAAATTGTAATCTCTGTGTCTCTGCCTGCCTCGCAGGCTTAGTGTCCAGTGAAAGAGTTTCTACCATATTCCTCTATGTGTCTTCCTCACTACAACTCAGACAGGCATCACTACTACCTTGTATTTGAACACTTTTTTAAAACTATGTGTATCACCCACTTCACACTGTTTTGAAGAGATGCCAGTCAAGTTGCAGGGCTATGCAGACCCATGCTGCATTATGAAGCACTCAGTATCAGCACCCATAGCTCCTTGAGGGCTTATGATGCCATGGATGAGATCCAACTCAACCAGGTCACCCTGGCTCTTCCCTGGTCTCCATCCATTAAGCTATTAAGCTGTCAAGCTCCTTTAGGGCCAAAGTTTAACTGCTTCTTTGTTTTTCTCCTCTGATTTTACTATGGTAGATCACCCATAAAAACTTGATCTTGGGTATTATGTTTCAGATCTTAAATGTCCTTCTAAGGTCTGTCTTGGTCACCAGCCTGTGGCACTACTGAGAGGCAGTAGAAT
Organism: Castor canadensis; assembly: GCF_047511655.1. Lineage (NCBI taxonomy): Eukaryota > Metazoa > Chordata > Mammalia > Rodentia > Castoridae > Castor > Castor canadensis. Next base: position 78,401,550 of record NC_133398.1, on the reverse strand, counting down.
CTTTGGGAGGTATGCCTAGTGGGAGGAAATTAGGTCATTGGGGAGGGGTGCCCTTGGAGGGGATATGGGGATCCTAACTCCTTTCTCTTTTCTTGCTTCCCAGTACATGAGGTAGGTAGCTTTGTTGTACCATATGTTCCTTACCATATGAAGACCATGCCACAGGCCCAAAAACAATGGAGTCAACTAACCATAGACTGAAACCATGAACCAAAATAAAGCTTTCCTCCTTTAAATTGATTTATCCCAGGCATGATGTCACAGTAACAGAAAACTAACTGACAAACTGTGAAAGTCCATCCTGGTTCACAACTCACTGCTTATTTTCTTTTACAGTGGACACTGCTTCTCCAGAAAGTGTCCACATGGATGATAAGTAGGGCTACATGATATGGAGTGCACATTACCTAGGCACTTTTGTGTCAGGATAATAAAAACTGTCTATTTCCTCAACAAAATTAAAAAACAGGTTCAGAGGGGAAACTGAGCTGACCTTGTCATAATTTTTATGTCGATTCTGAGGAAAAACCTTCAGGAAAAAGTTTGATCAACAATGACAACAGTAATCCATACATTCAAAGCTGATAAATTTACCTTAAAAGGAAAAATCATTTGAAAACTTTCTACAGTGTTCTATTCACACAGCCTTTGTTTTATCTACCCAGGTGATCTCTTTTTGTTTCTCTCTTCTTTGTTAAGGGAGGATAGCCCTTACAAAGCAAAAATTCATTTTATAAAAACAGCTTTGACTGTTCTTTTCCCTTTTTATTACTTGTGTGTGCTTTTCAGCCCAAGGATCTTTTAATCCAGTACAACTCATTTAAAATGGATGAGAATGTTCTGTCACCTATCTGAATGCCTTTGAGAGCAGAAGGGAGCTGTCATAATTACAAGCTATACCGTGAATACCACAAGTCGCCATACAGTGTTTGCATAGCATGCTGTGGCTGGAAGGAGGGAATGTGCACACTGGTCATCCACAGCCAGGATGAGTCACTGAATGCAGATGTTTCAGGACAGCTGTAATGCAAAGGAGATGTCAGGGTACGGGGTAGCTGGCCACTGACTGTTGCAGGAGGCCCGCAGTGATGCCTTGTAAGCTGCTTACTGCAGTGAGTACAAATAGTCTCATAGAAGAACCTTCCTTGCAGAGGCAGGACACTGCTCTCTCATGTGGTTATTGCTGGTCCCTATGACTTTGCTAAGGTCGTGATCTGTTTGGCATTATCAGTGTTCACATGTATTTTTATCTGTATTCCTCCTCTAAGTTTACAGTATGTAGACGTCCTGGTCTGGTCTTACCTTTCAGGTTTTTTATGTCTAACCTTGCTCCTGGAGAATTGAGTCTTTTGGTGTTCAACATCTTTTATCTCCTTCCTTGGCTCTGTGCTGTGTGTGGTCTGGGTCTGACCTGCTCATCTTGATCCTGACCCCATGATACACACAAATTATTGGAGTCCCTACTATGTGTATGCCATACCAGTTACTAGAAGTTCAGTAGAAGCAAAACAAGTATCCTTATTATCTTTACCAACCTTACTATCTAATGATGCAGATAGATATATATTAATAATATTCCCCAATAAATATATAATTGCTTATTATTATATGTACCATGAAAAGAACAAAGTGAAATAGACTAAAAGGAAAGGACTCTCCAAGAGAATATTAAGCTAAAACCTAAAGAATTAGTAGGAGTCAAATGGACAAAGAGCTTTCCAGGCAAGAAAAATAACATAGCCAAAGCTCTGCTGCCAAGAAAGAACTTGGCAAATGCAACAAAATTGAAGCAAGTTAATGTGACTGGAGAGGAGAGAGCAAGGAAAACAAAATGAGGTTGAGAATTAGGCAGGGACAGTGCAATAGAAGGTTTTTCCAGTCATGCTAAGAATTTGGTGTTCTGGTCTAGGGCCATGGAAACCCTGCAGGTTTTCAAGCAGAAGAATGACTGTGATCCCATTTATATTTTACAAAGAGCAAGGGAAAGACTGGAAGTAAGGAGACCAGTAAAAGAATATTGTCACAAGCTCTGGGCATGTTGATTTTGACCCTCTCAGTATCGACAGTTTAGCATGTTCCTATATGAAGCTTCAATCCAGCACCACAGCCTTGAACCAGTCCTTCTTATCTTATCTTAACCTATCCTTAAGAGCTTGTGGAGTTCAAACACCACCATGGTTTATCTTTAATGAAAAGGGAAAAAAAAAAGTTTACAAGATTCCATCTCAATGATGGCACACAACTGTCCTCCCAGTGACAGAGTAAAGTGTAAATGAGGAAGATCATGATCCAGTCCAGCCTGGGCAAAAAGTGAGATCAAGACTACCAAGACAGACTGTCTGCCACAAGAAAGACTGAGATCAATCATTTGCCTTTTCTCAATCTCCTCTCATCACCATTGATGTAGGTCCAATAGCCCACACTGAACAAGGAATTAGGAGCAAACTGCTATTCTTATTTCAGATATTGTCCTGACTATCATGAGCTACAGTTTGAATCCTAAGTGTCCCCCAAAGTTACATGTGGTAAAGGTTTGCCACATGGAGCTCTTCATAGGCCTAAAACCTCCAAAACTCTACGCTAAAAAAAACCTTTTCTCTTTAGAAGTTGATTTTCTCAGAACTCGGTTTAGTGAAGGAAGGCTAACCAACAGAAACACAGATGGAAGGTACAACAGGAAGTATCAAAGCTGATTATGAAAAACTACATCAACAAGATTGACTTTTAACAAAATGCAGAAGAGTGTTTCTGATTCAGGCACCATGTCTTGGGTTAGAAATTTAAACCTCTAAGAGGTCAAATTCAGGATTTGATCCATGGGAATAAATCTCTAAATAGAACCGAACAACCAAATGAACTTAACTTCACACTCACAAGAGCTAATCCTAGCTACAAGTTCTCTCACAAGTATAACTGAGTCCTTACAGATACCAGGAGGTCCTGGGGTCAGAGGTGGTAAGAAGGAAGGTTGATAGAGGAGGAATTTAATGGAAACCCTTTTCCATGGTCAGGAAATTGAATAATGTTGAAATTAGTCAGAATGCAAAGGTTTTTTACTAGAACCCAGGCATTCTTGCAAGAAAGTTCCAGGGCCCGTGAGTAGCCAACCCACAGTGTTGGCTGCTGAATTGTGTGGATGGTATTTTAAAGTCTACATATCTATTTGGTGTACTGAGGAAGGAAAAGGGGATAATTAATAAAATGTGTTGTGTGTGTGTTCATATGTGCATATGTACGCATGCATGTTTAATTTCTCTGAAATAAGAGTAAAGATATACTTTAAAGTACAGAAAAGATAATGGTTCAGAGTGATATCGCCTCCAAAGCACTGCATATAATCACCTGAGAAGTAGATAGATTCATTTATTTTTCATTCTGAAAAGCAAATAAATAATACTGGTTTATTCATCTTACAACTTGTGTTGTAAAACCAGTTAGATGGAAGATGCCTAGTTAGATGCCTCATTAGATGGAAGTTCTAGGAACGTGAATTGCCTTCTGTGGCAAGCTCTCCCTTTGACAACAGTAAACCCAAGGAAGGAAAGAGACATCTTGTCTTCAAGTTACCAACTATTCTCTTTAATTCTGTCATGATAGATCATGATTGATTCCAAATCTTGATTCCAGTAGGCAATAGGAAAGAAGACATTGAAATTTCTGTAGATTACAGGTATAGCTCTGATACCAGAAAATCATCACAAAATTAAAGTACACCATTTCCACCCTGAAGGTAGGAGATCCAAGAAAGAGATAAGGAAACAGAAAGAGCAAGAGCCCATTGCAAGCTCATGCAGGGCTGTGGTCAGAGAGTTGATCATATTTACTGAAAACCAAAAAGAAATTATCATGAGACAGAAAATGTGTCCAGAAAAATGTCCAGGTCCTACTGGATAAGAACTTTATGTCTCTCTGCTTTGTGATTTTCTTATGCTGTGGTTGGTGACTCCCCACGAGTCAGACATCCCCATTGTGACCATAAAAAATACCTTGTAATACAAGAATAATTTTTATTCATCTATAACATTATCACCACCTCAACCCCAAAATTCTAACTTATAAACGTACTTGGAGCACACCACTTGAGAGCTGGAATTGCATCCAGGGGAGTCATGATTGTGCTCCTTTGTTCTTGGTGTAGATGATACCAGCAGGTATTATGACTGAAGAAATTCAACCCATAAAATAGGCTAACGTTCACCAAAGATTTCCTCAAAGGGCAATATCTATGTCTTAATGTGTTTATGAGTTTAGTAGTTCTCATACTTCTTTTCCCAAGGAAAAGAAAGAATATGAACTGGAAAGGATAGATTTGTGGCTCAAATGGTAGAGCACTTGCCTAAAAAAGCATGGAACCCTGAGTTTGAACCTTAGTACAGCCAAAGGAAGAAAGGAAGGGAAGGGAGAGAGGGAGAGAGAGAAAGATAGAAAAAGGAAGAAAGAGAGAGAGAGAAAGAAAAAGAGAGAAAGAAAAAAGAAAGAAAGAAAAGGGAGAATGAAAGAGAACTAGAAGTAGCACTGAGATAGCCCATGGTACTAGCACTGATGTTAAATGTCTACATAACCTTGGGCATGACAGCGACCCTCTCTTAGCCTCAGTCACATCATCTACAAATGAGGAAATGCAATCCAGTGATCAAGTAATTGGACTCTAATGTGATGTGGCCTCTATTACTTAGAGTGTAAAGATGGAAAGCCCTTGTAATCATGCCTGGACCTGGTAAATGCTCAATAAATGTCAAATCCTTTCATTATCATTCTTTTTAGTGTCAATACACATGTGATTTAGACAATTAACTGAACTTCTCTTGACCCTCACTTATACTTATTTAAAATCTGAGTTAAACAGCCACTCTGCCAAGCAGAGAAGAATTTCTTTCTTACCCTAAAGTTACATGGGTTTACAACTAGGATAAACACAGGAATAAACAATGAAAACTTTTCTTTTTCCATAGCAAGATTTTTGAAGAAAGGAAAAAGGGATTATGGTACCCAGCTCACTGCAAACTTCTGTTTACTCACTTTCTAAAGTCCAGCTCATTAGAGAACTTGCCTAACATGCATCAGGTCCTGGCTCAACTCCCCAGCACCATAGAAACAAACAAAAACTCCTTTATTTGAAAACCTTTGTTATTTAAAATCAACCAAAATTTAAGAAGCATTCAAAAAAATTTTCAGAACTACTACATCTCTTAACTTTTTCTTACTGTGGTAAAAAATTATATAACATAAAAACAATTTGCCATCTTAATCCTTTCTAATGGTACAGTTCAGTAGTGCTAAGTATATTCCCATTTTTGTGTAATCAACCTCCAGAATTTTTCTTCTCACACTGAAACTCTATACCTATTAAATAACAACTAATTTCCCCCTTTTCCCAGCCTATGGTAACTACCATTCTACTTTCTAATTTTAAGAATTTGACTAGTATAGGTCCTCATATGACTGAAGTATACAGAATTTGTCCTTTTGTGATTGGATTATTTAATTTAAGATGATATACTAACAGTTCATCCATGTTGTTGCATGTGTTGGAATTTTCTTCTTTTCAAGGATAATCACCCACTGTAGTTATAACACATTTTTCATATCCATTCACCCATCAATACTCTTAGTAGTTATAATACTTAAAATCTTTTAAAAATAAAACTTTCAGGGAACAAAATTGCACTTTCTTCCATCTGCACCTTTTATTTAAGCACATCTAAATAGATGTGCTCAGAACCATGGAGAAATTAGAGTTTATTTTTGCTTCTGCTCAAACTTCAGCTAGCCCTTCATTCTCAGCTCAACTCAGACAAACCAAAATACTGTTGTGCAAACCTTAATGACAGGTACATGTTCCAAGAATTGTTAGGTGATTTAACCATTGTATGAACATCATAGACTTACTTACACTGATTAAGGCAGCTATGATGTCACCAGACATTAGGAACTTTTCAGCCCCATCATAATCTTATGGCAGCACCATTGCCAATGTGTTTATCGATGACCAAACTTTTCTTATTCAGAGTGTGACTGCAATTGAAGTGATAAATCTCTTGATTTTGTTTCTTTGACCAAGAGAGGAACATTACTGTTCTCCATTCTCTTTACATTCTTGCTGTTAGCTTGTTCCTAGCTGAGGTTTTTTGAGGGAACAGTGTATACAGGAACAGTGGAAATTCTCTTGGGGAAAATTTTTTCTTCCGACTGGAAGGTATGGAGATCAAAAGGTATGAGCACTTGATTTCAGATTCTCACGGGAGCCCACATTTTCCATTGTCCATCTGACTGAAATTTTATGCTGTGTTCTAATAAAGCCTTTGCACAAGTAAAAGGAAAATCAAAGTCAATACCCAGGCTATGAGTTTGATTTTTCATATTTAATTCCTGTGCACCAAAATAGTCAGCTAAGCTGTGAGGGAAGTTTAAAACTTCAAAGAGGAAACTGTCTTCTCCTTCTAGCGACCACTAGCCACTTGCCTCTCATTCAGATGCACAAGTCCAAACTATTTTCTGACTGGATTTCCAGTTATTTATTTACTAAAGTGGGTGATAGGTTGTTATTTATGTTTTGAGAGTTGTTACATGTATTTTCTTTCTAGAAAGAAAATTTTATTGCAATTGAACAATAAAATGGCAACTTCCCTGTTCTTAAATATTGTTCAAGGTGTTTTTCAGCACACTGACGCAGAACCCTAGGACCTGACCTTGATAGCCTGGTAGAACCAAAAGTCAAGGAAGAAGAACAGAGTTTGGCTGACCTAGATTATAAACAAGGGGGATCTTCAACAGTGCTAGATGGATCAGAGCAATCCACCAGTTCCCCCTGGATGGACCATTTCACTAGGACTCCTACTACAACCAATCAGGACAAATATGTCCTTACCCGAGATGCTTCAATTCCTTCACTTTTGTCTTAAATTCCTTCACTCTGGCTGACTGGGAAGACAGGCTTGGTCAGGGTTTGCCTGTTGGTCAGACATCAGTAAAGCTCTTTCTTTCTGTGAAAACACAATGTCATAATACTGGCTTCTGAGCACGCCCGGCAGCGAGTTCTGGCTGGGCATCACTCTTCACTGGCTGTGAGATTCCTTCAAAGTGTGTTGCAACAGCTCTGCCAGATTACATGCAGCAACACACTGGTTTTCCCTTATGCCTCTAATGCCAGAGCTTTGCAGGGGCTGCTCTGTCTCCCACCCTTGATTGCTCCCTCCCTTTCTCCTTTAGGACTACCATTTCTGCTGTGCCCTCTGTTTTATGCAGTAATCCACGCTACAGTTCTTCCTGTATGCTTGTTTCTGAGGACAACTAGAAAAATGATCCATTGAGCTACCAGATTTGCCAAGAGAAAAGTGCTGGTAGATTTAAAGAGAGGTCAAAAAGATGAAAGATGAAGAGAAGACAAAAAAAGTCAGGAAGGTGTGGAACTGGGAAATGAACCTGGATGCTAAAACAAAGAGACTAGAGTATACTGGTCCACAGGTAGCTTTAGGTGTCTGTATATAATTAGCTGTCAGTCTGTAATGTTAAATGAAATGAAATTTAAAATTTTGTTCCTTGGTCATACCAGCCATTACTTAAATCATTCACTTTTTAAATTTTCATTTTTTTTACATTTTTATTAGAATCTATTCTTGTACAGGGGAGAGTCATTGAGAAAATTCTCATTAGACTTTTGTTGTACATTGGTAAGATCACCTCCACCATCTCCCTCGATCAGCCCCCTCCCTGTCCCACTTTAAGCAATCGCAAGAGGTTTCTTACTGACCATTTTTAAAGACTACTTTTTAATAGCACACATTACCCATATTTCAAAGTGCTCCATAGTCACATGGAGCTGGTTATCTACCATACTAGACAACACAGATCTATAGCGTTTTAATCATTGCAATCATTAGTCAGTGCTGCTCTAAAGTTTTCTAGAGAAAGGTAGCTAGTAGTTCTTGAGAGAGTATATGTTGTCAATAGTATGACAATATAACTTATTTTCCAAACAGAAATACTTCTGAGAGAAAGGGAGAGTTATTAATAATTGTTCTGGATGGTAGTTTAGCATGCATGGGCCCTGGGTTCAATGCCCAGCACCAAAATAAATAAATAAATATGGTAGAGAGAGGGAACAGGCACTTATCAGTAACTATGCTGTATCACAGACAAACTTGGAAGCATTGCCACCTGATCATCACATCCTGCTGGGGTGCCATTTGGGTTATAACTTGAACAGTTCTCCCCTCGAATTGTGGGTGGCTATCTATTATAGATACAACTAGAAATCACAACTGAAACTAGAATTTCTCCCCAAAACTCTCACCTTAAAAAATGATCTATTTCTAGAAATGAACATGTTTCTAGGTTGGGCTGAAGCCACTCACTCCTTTTGGTGCTGGAAGATTTCTAGTCTACAGCATCTTGGCCCACATTTCAGATTTGTGTTTTCTCTGGATCAGTCTGAGTTGAGGCTGGTCTCATCCAAACTGAGCTGAGTGCTGGGAGATAAGGGTACTTTCTAGCAGTTTCTCTGCTGTATGACTCCTATATTGACACAGTTGTTTTAGAGTCATTTTGTCTACCCACGCTTCAAACTGTGATTTCAAATAGTGACATCAGAAGGGAAGGAGTAGGAGCAGAAGCTATGAGGATCTCAGAGGGGTCCTGGTTTCATTGAGGGGAGGGAGATTGAGGGAGACATGAGAACACAGAAAAATCTTCATTTCAAAGTTCTATCAAAGGGTGAGGAAGTACAGTGGAGAGGGGTTAGATTGACTTAAGCACAACACATTTACTGGTAAAATAACAAGACAAAAACCCCACTGAATAATGAACAGACACCTAAATAATGAAAGGCAAGAATGTAAAACAGACACGGAGGACAGGTGGCTCACACCTGTAATCCTAGCTACTCAGGAGACACAGACCAAGAGGATTGTGGTTTGAAGATAGCTTGGGCAAATAGTTCCATGAGACTATCTTGACCCACCACAAAAAAGGACTGGTAGAGTGTCTCAAGGTGTAGGCCCTGAGTTCAAACCCCAGTACTACACACACACACACACACACACACACACACACACAAATGTAAAACAGGTCACACTAAGGAGAAGGGACTAATGGGAGGGGAAGTGTAAAGGAAGAAAGTGAATATGGTTGATGTAATTTCTATGTAAGTATGAATATGAAACATTCAAACCTGTTGAAATCACCATAAGAAGGGGATTAATGTAGAAAGGAGGGGATGAACCAACTTGGGGTATAATATATATATTTGTATATATGTACATATACATGTATATATATGGAAATGTCACAATGAAACTCCCTGTATAACTATCAAAACAAAACAAACACAAATGGCTTTTTAAAAAAAAAATAAAGGACATGAAGGTAAAACAGGTCCCATCTGAGGGTTGGTACCACTGGGAGAGGGGAGGACATAAGGAATGGGTATAGGAAGGCCAATATCATAGAAGCATTATGTATTCAAGTATAAAAATGAAAAAACGAGACCTGCTGAAACAATTCTAAGAAAGGGGGGAAGTAGAATATAGAAGAATGATGGAAGGGATGAATCCAAGATATATTGTAAGAACTTTTGTAAATGTCACAATGTACCCCAATAAATAAAAAAACAAAGTTCTATGGAATAATGAATCAAGCAGATAAACCAAAATCTGTTGAAAGTCAAAGTACAATCAAAGCATAAATTATGCCCACTTTGAACTTTCATATTCTCTTCACCTGCAGGGAGGCGCCCAAGCTCTGGACTGGCTACGGTTTGATGACCGACATGAATATAAACACTGGTATTCTGTAGGCCCAGGAGAGAGACAGCCTGGTAAAATGGATTAGTCCACCCAGGGCTATCAAAAAAAATGGATAAAGTCACTGACTTCTCAGTACACCCCTCTTGTAAGCCATATGGACTCAAAGATGTGTCATGGCTATAGGCCCCACTCTGAGAAAACAAGAAAGGAGGTAATCTCTAGCCCCCTGCCTCCATATTTGGGGTTGGTAGATTTTCTCATGTAGTATGATCATGTGTGGATTCAAAGATCCCACTATCCAGACTAGTCTCCCAGCTTGTTCCGCTTACAGTCTGCTCAAACATTAGAAAATGCAGTCATTCCTTGGTGTCCTTGACAGATTGGTTCCAAGACCCCTGTAGGGTCCAGCTATTCAAGTCCCTTTGCTAAAATAAATATGTCCTCCTATGTACTTTCAATGATCTCTAGATTACTCTCAATACCTGATATAATATTAAGGCTATATAACTAGTTGTTGTATTATATTGCTTAGGGATTGATGACCAAAAAACAAAGTCTGTACATGTTCAGTACAAGTGCCATAATTTTTGAACATTTTCAATCTGTTGTTGGTTGAGTTCACAGATATCAATTGCTTAGGAAGTTTAAGTCAGACCCCCTGTTTGGGCCCACTGTCTCATACAACAAAAATTATCCTAGTGCCTACAACGTGCCAACACCTCTCATGGGCACTAAGGATACATCTTGGAATGAGAGTGAGGACCATGCTCTAGTAGGGGATATAGACAGCAAGCAAATAACTAAATGAAGATGATTTCCGGAGGTGATAACTGCTGTCAGGAAATAACATGACATAGCAAGTAGCTCCTGCAGGAAGGGCCAGCATGTCATAGCATTGTCAGTAGGAGCCACCGTAGGGCTAACAAATGTGAGACCTGAAGGGAGAGAAGGAATTTGGCAGGGAAAGGAGAGATAAAGAGTGTGAGGCCTAAAGGGAAGCCCATACCTCTCCATTTTCAAGTGCAACTTGAGAGAAAGCCTGAGAATATATGCCTTGTGAGTGAGAGGAAGGAGCAGGAGAAAATGAATTTGAAGTAGATAGGTGGTCGTGCAAGGTTAGAAAGGTACTGACTTTAAGGCATTTGACTTTAAGCCCAATGAGAAGACACTTAAGGGAGTTAAAACAAATTATATGTTTTATATGCTTAAAGCATATAAATCATAAAATATATGATTTATGTGCTTAAAGATTACTCTGGAGGCTGTGTGCAGAATGGGTTAGAGCAGTGGTTCTCAAAGTGGGGTTCTCAGGCCAGGGGCACTGACTTGGAAACTTGTTAGAAATATACGTCCTCCAAAATTAGAGATAAGGGCAAAATAGTTTCTGCCAGGTATTGAGGGGGTTGGGGGAAGAGGGAGGGGGCAGAGTGGGTGGTAAGGGAGAGGGTGGGGGGAGGGGGGGAAAGACCCAAACATTGTATGCACATATGAATAAACATAAATAAATAAATAAATAAAAATAAAATAAATGTACATCCTCTGGTTCCACCCCAGACCTCCTGGATCAGAAACTATGGGGATGGATCCAGTAGTTTGTGTTTCAGCAGACCCTCCAGGAGACTGATCCATACTTGTGTTTGGGACCACAGAGTTAGGAGAAAATGTAAGTGGATCATGGGAAACTGTTAAGATATTGATGTTCTTATTGACATTGCTCAGTTGCTATAGGGCTAGATAAAGTGCCCCTGTTGGGGATGCCCTCTTGAATTTAGACTTCCCTACAAAGTATATGGAAGTCAATGAAAGTCAATGACAAAGGCTTTCAAAACCTGTCATTTAAACAGAATGGCTTTCCTTTTTTTTTTTTTGATGGAGGAGGTATGAAATTCAAAAGACTGCATTCAGACCATTTAGCTAAGGAAAAGGAAATTGAAAAATGAACACTTTTCATATCTATACCACATTACACAAAAAATAGAATAATCTTTATTGAATACGAGAAACCGGTGCAGTTAAGACCAGTGTCTCATAAAGATCAGAGTTCAGATATTTTGCACAAATGCAATTGGATTGAGTGTTTTCTGAATCAAGAGTAAAATCAATTAGGAAGTGCTAATAGAGGACAAATCTCCTTACATGTTCAGAAGGGATTTTCTTTTCTTGTTGTTATTGTCCTGGGGGTACATTGTGGCATTTACAAAAGCTCTTACAATATATCAAATATATCATACTTAAACTTACCCTCTCCATCATTCTCCTTCATGCCTCCTACCCCATTCCTGGAATAGTTTCACTAGATGTCACTTTTTCATTTGCGTATATATGTACACAGATTTGCACCACATTCCCCACTTCCTCCTCCCTCCTACTGGTATCAATTCCCCAGATAGGACCTATTCTGCCCTCCTGTCCTCTGATTTCATAAAAGAAAAAAAATGTCATTTTTGTTTGTTTAAGGAGTTTTCTGTGACATTTCCATGTAAATATGTATTATAACCCGAATTGGTTCATCCCCTTTATTTTTCTCCTTTCTAGTCCCATCCATTTACCTGCAAACTACAAAATGTCATTCTTCTTTGTGGCTGAATAAAAGTCCATTGTGTATAAATATCATGTTTTCTTAATCCGTTCATCAGTTGTGGGGCATCTTGGTTATTTCCATAGCTTGGCTTATTGTGAATAATGCTGCAATAAACATGAGAATGAAGGTGCCTTTATTGTATCCTGATTTACATTCCTTCAGTATATACCTCAGAATGGTACTGCTAGATCATACGTAGCTTTATTTTTAGTTTTTTTTAAGGAGCCTCTATACTGTTCTCCATAGTTGTTGTACTAGCTTACATTCTCACCAACATTCCCCATATCCTGGCCAACATTTGTTGTTGTTTGGGTTCTTGATGCTAGCCATTCTAACAGGAGTGAGGTGGAATCTTAAGTGATTTTGATTTGCATTTCCTTTACGGTCATGGATATTGAGCATTTCTTCTTGTTTTTGGCCATTTAGACTTTTTCTTCTGAAAAAGCTCTGTTCAGTTCATTTGCCCATTTTTTTACTAGGTCATTGATTTTTGGGGAGAGTTTAGTTTTTTGAGCTCCTTGCATCCCTTGTCAGCTGTATAGCTGACAAAGATTTTTTCCCATTCTGTGGGCAGACTCTTCAACTTAGTGACTGTTTCTTTTGTTGTGATGAAGCTTTTTAATTTCATGTTGTCTCATTTGTCAGTCCTTTCTCTTAGTTGCTGAGCCATTTGTGTTCTATTTAGGAAGTCATTGCCTATGCCTATTAATTCCAATGCATTCCCTGCTCTTCCGGCACTAACTTAAAGGTTTCAGGTCTTATGTTAAGGTCCTTAATCCACTTTGAGTTGATACTTGTACATGTTAAGAGACATGGATCTAGTTTCAGTTTTCTGCAGGCAGTTATCCAATTTTTCCAGCAATATTTGTTGATGAGGCTGTCTTTTTGGAGCCTTTGTCAAAAATCAGGTGGGCATAGCTGTGTGGATTCTGGGTAGATCCTCTATTCTGTTCCACTGGTGTTCATATATGTTTTTGTGCCAGTACCATGCTGTTTTTATTGCTATGCTGTATATTACAGTTTAAAGTTGGGTATTATGATACCTCCAGTGCTGCTCTGTTTGCTCAGTATTATCTTGGCTATACACAGTCTTTTGTGCTTCCAAATGAACTTTTGGGTTGATTTTTCAATGTCTGTGATGAAGGTCATTGGAATTTTGATGAGGATTGCATTGAACATGTACATTGATTTTGGTAATATAGTCATTTTCACAATATTGATTCTACCATGAGCATGGGAGATCTTTCCATATGTGTCCTCATCCTGGAGAGGAAAAAGAAACCTTTATTTCACACCCATCCATGGTCCCTTCTTCAGAAATACACACAATTCCTGACTAGCGGCCCTCTTCTAGGCATCATGACAATACCCACACTCTTTCTATGGTCTCATTGAGCTTACCTACTGTTTATGGTTTTCCATGGTCAGCCACAACATCTAGATTCTTATGGAGCCTGAGAATTGTCTTAAAATGCAAACTTTATGCTAACAGAGTAAAGTATTATACTCATGTATGTCACTAAAAGATTTGACAGAAAGAATTTTAGTAGATTGGTTAGCCAGTCAGCTAAACCAGGAATAGTACAGCCAAAATTGGAGAAAAACTTAGAAAATACTGTAGTAAAATGCAACAATCAAGGATTAACACAGATATAGTTTTAACCTGCCACTGCCTCTTGCTAGCTATGGATATGGAGCAAGTTATATTAATGCTCTAAGCCGCAGTTTACTCATCTGCAAGGTGAGGGGTCATAATGGGCACTACATAGAAGATACTGCAAAAATTAAGTAAAATCTTGGACTAGAGTTGTAGCTCAATTGTTAGAACACCTATCTAGCAAGCATGAGACCCTCTGAGTTCAAACCTCAGTATAACCAAAAAAATTAAATAAAATCTTGTCACTAAGTGTCTGGTATTGTACTCAGAACATGGAAGAGATTAGTAAGTGCTAATGACTTCCTTCCTGTATACTTCTTTCATCTGCCCCAACATGTGGCATGGAGAAAAAGAAGACAGTAAGAGAAAAAAATGAAAAGATAAAGGTATTTGTTTTGTACTATTTTACTCTAAAAGTAAAACTATTGAAATTTGAAATCTGATTTTTGTCAAGCTCATTAGCCCATTATCTCCTGAGGGTCCAGGTAGAGACCTACCTTATGACCCTGATATACCACCTTTAGTCAACATACAAGAGAGATTCCTTCACACCTATGTTTATTATAGTTCTAGGTGCCCAATAATCAATGAATGAATAAAGAAAATGTAGTACATATACACAATGAAGTACTACTCAGGTACATAGAAGAATGAAATTATGTCATTTACAAGAAATTGGAGATTATCATGTTGAGGGAGATAAGCCAAGCTCAAAAAGCCAAATATCATAATGATAATAGTAATAATAATATTGGGACATGAGTATAAAAGGTGGACTGTTTGGGGAGGAAAATTAGTGGGAAAGGGGAAGGGGAAAGAAGAGAACACTGGTGGGGAGGTTGAACATGGTCTATCACATTTATATATGAGGACATTACAATGAAAACCACTAAATACTGTTTGAAAAGTAGGGAGGGGAGAGAGGAAGTTAAGGGAATATAACAGAGGGGAGAATCTGATCAAAGTAAATTTTATTCATCTATAGAAATATCACAATGAAATCCCCTTGTACCATTAGTGTATACTAATAAAAAATAGAGAAAGTAAAATGACCCTCTCAAGTCCTCGGAGTGGCTGTGATAATGTGTCTTCATGACCCTAGCCCCGGTGCACTATGCACTCCTTGGATCTCTAGTCCTACCAGAGCTATGCCGACAATCTCAGCTCCCAAGTGGAGGAGGGCAAACATTTTCTCCCATTCCATCAACGTGTACAAGGAGGCCTAGAACACAGGCCTGTAATTCTACTGCTCCTTACAACTCTCCCCAAGCATTTGGAAAGGTAAAGAGAATGAAAGCATCAATGACTCAAAGGACTAAGGGATAAGTGTAAATGTCCTAAGAGAATTCTTTCTGCCTCCACAAATGGAAGAGACTTTGCAGAGTTCTGAAAAGGACCTTGGGCTATCCAAAGTCCAAATTAAAACAAATACAAGGCAGAAAGAAACAAAAGGAATCTGTGACTTGACCAAGGTCATATAACAAATTAGGGTAGCTTCGCTAACCTTAATCAGTTAACATCAAGTCCACACTCTTGTCAAAGGGCATAAATGGTCCAGCCCAGCATGCAGTACACAATGTTCTTCTTCAACAATTTGTACTTGGAAAGTGAGACTGTCTTTAGAAATTCCTCCTGTTCTCCTGAGACCAAACACTGCAACACCAACTTGAAAATGTTTACATTTTAAAAACAACTGCAAAATAAAATCATTCATTATACCCCAAAGCAATGAAGACCATCCTTGCCTTGCCACACTTACAATTGATATTTTATTTGTGGGGAGGAATTCTTTCTTCTCTGCTAGCCAACATTATTTGTAGCCTAATCATTTATTCACAAAATAATTCCCCTTATTTATGTTTCAGATATTTCTTTCCTGGGAGACTTAATAAATTTAATGATTGCACCACAAATATGCCCAACAAGACAGTGCAATTTGCAATCTAACAGAAAAGGGTTGTTAACAACACAATATGGTTTGTGTGTGAAAAGAAAAGTTTCCTCTGAATGTGTTGGCCCTGAGACACACAGGGAGTGCAGCGAGACACAGCTGCTCACGTGAGCCACGAGAGTAATTTCCCAGCAAAAGCTGAGAACACAGGTCATAACCCATGGCCAGCATCAGTAAAAGACAAGTAATAACGGACAGTAAGAACATGTCCTGCTTCCTAATCTGGTCTGTCTGCCAGGCAGATCATTCTTTAATTTGTTGCCATTTCTTATAAAAAATAAAAAGAACATGGACCAAAAAAACCCTTGAATTATGAGACAAAAGAAAAAAAAAAGCTTAGTTCTAAAGCAGATCCCCTATCTGAAACAAATTGCACCATACTTTTAACAAACATATCACATGTCTTTTGTTTTCCCTAAATAAATGTCTGGAACTCTAAAGCCAAATTACTAGGATGTCTGGTGTCCTCCCCTGTTGTCATCTTTAAAACACACAAAACGCTTAAACTCCAAAAAACAAAGAGAATGGTGGATGGACGCTGACATCCACACCCACCAGAGACCCTGATGTCTGATGGCTGCTCCACTTCTAACTGTCCTGTGTGCTGGGCCTCTGTGTCACTATGTCTGCATTCACTCAAGTCCCTACACACCCACTGCACATCGTCACAGAAAAATGATCCTGTCCCCTTAAGAGTGTATGTGATCCGCAGTGTCTTTAGTTCCCAGAATCAGAGCTGAGTGCCTGGCTTTTCTTTTGCCATCATTCCAATAAGGAGCACGCCCACTTCCCAGCTCCTCAAGGTGCTCAGGTTTCAGCCCATGCTGAACACAGAACCACACTTCTGATCCTGCTCTGGGATCCACTGTTCCTCTTCTCCCTGATATTAGGCAGCTTTCCTCACTAATCCCTGAAATGAAGAGGCAGGCAAAGGCTTGCCCAACCACTATCTCAGCAAGCCACTCAGTTCACCTCAAGAGGGCCCAGTAGCTGCAAAGCCCAAAAGAGCTGATGTTAAGTATATCCAGCCACCTCCTGGGGGGTATACCCAAAATGAGTTGGTGTATGAACTGTGACGAAAACTCCCTTCCTCCTTCTTCAGGGAAAAGCCAATATAATCATGCCAAAAGTGACTTAATCTCAGAATGAAGATGACTTTCTCTTACTTCTTTCATTAGAGTAGAAAAATAAAGGAAGTGAGTTCCATCAAAAGTGGAGCATCCTGTGATGAGAGGCTAAGACTGAAGTGTCCACACACCTACACAACAGTGTACCCATGTCCTTGAAAATATGTGCTCTAATGTGCATTATGACTTGCTTCATAAATGTTGTGCAAATGAGAATTACAGGGCTGGCAGAATTGAAAATTAACATATAGGTGGACATATGCTAATCCAGTAGATTAGCACTTGGGCTTTCACATACACCTATATTTGAAGCTTCATGACAACTTGTGAGATACATATTATTGGAGAGAGAGCAAGATGGTGGCTAGAGGTAGGAAGCAGAAAGCGACCCTCCTATAGTGAAATCTTGGAGAGACGCTGGAGACACACTTTGCAGGCATGATCACTGAGAAAAGGCATAACTTTGACCCCTCCACATCTCCAGCTGGTGCAGAGAATCTCCACTTCACGTTAAATGGAGAAACGAAGAGGGCCCCCGGGCCGCCAGTGGCCGATGCCCATACAGCTTGGGAAGACGCGGACCAGGTGAGCTTCGCAGTACCGCGGTACCCCCACAGACAAGCCTGGGCCAGAGCAGCATAGCCCCCTGGACAGACTGACCTCCACCTGGGAAAAAAAAAAGAGAAACTGAGTAATAAGCAATAAGAACAGTTAAGACACGCTGGAAAGAGGGTGGGGCGCCCTGAGCACTGAAGATTGGGGGAAGGGAATCCTTCCTGGGACTGTAAATAAAGAAGCCGGGCAGGCCCGAGAGGCTCTGGCGGGAGCAGGGCTTGCACCCAGCAACCAGGAGCGGGAAAGCTTGTGAGAGTGGAGGAGGGAGGAAAACTCCACAGGAGAGGAGGAAAGACCCACTTCCCACGTGAACTGTAAATAAACATGGCGGTTGGCAGGAGCAGCAGCACCGCCCAGTAAGCAGGAGCAGGAAAGCTTCTGAAAGTGGTAGTGGGAGGAAAACTTCACAGGAGAGGGGGGAAGACCCACCTCCCACATGAACTGTAAATAAACATGCAGGCCTGACAACGCGGGGCAGTGTCACCTTTCCCAGTGCTTGGAAAGTGGAAAGCCTGTAGCAGAGGCTCCCACACAGGAGAACTCTGGGCAAACAAAGCCTGTGGGACCAGGTGAGTGCTAGCTCACCCCAGAGATCTGCATAAATAACGCCGCCAGCTACAGGCTGAGAGCAGCAGGCAGGCAAGCCACAGTTGCAGATACCACCCTCAGAACTGTATCCAGACGCTTTTTTTTCTTTTTCTCCCTACCTTTGATGAGAGAACAACCGAATTACACCTCCAAGCTGAAAAACTTACTGAAACTGTATTGCATTTGAACTTGGGACACTTGTGGGGCTTTTGTGTGTGTGTGTGTGTGTGTGTGTGTGTGTGTGTGTGTGTGTAGTTTTGTTCTACTTTATGCATCCCCTTTGATGAAACAACTACAGGACAACATCTGAGGCACCAACTCAAGGACTGGAGATTGAAACGGACACCCAAATTATTAAGACTGAAACTGCATTGCATATAAACTTGGAAGTTTTTTAGTTTTTTTTTTATTTTTTATTTTCCATTTTATTTTAATTCATTTTTATATATAGATATTACTTTCATTTACTTATTTTTTATTTTTTTTATCTTTGATTTTCAATCCTCTCTCTGTCTCTCTAATGTCCGTTCAGCTTACTGTTGATTAGTACACTAACACTCCCTGTTTATACCTTTGAAACTCTCTTGTCTGATACCTTGTTCTGCTTTCTCCCTCTTGTCTGTGTATTTGTTTTCCCCTTTTCTTTAACTTCTTGCTTTCCATCTCAGCTCACTCTTCCATTCTAAATATTACCATTGTTATTATTACAAGCTAGAAAATACTTAATTACACACAGTACAGGGACAGTAACAACACCAAGGACAATGACGGGAAGACAGAAAAAACAGGGAAACCAGTTTCCCCACAGCAAAAAATTAGTACAGGAACCAGAGGGGAATGAAGAGAACAGAAACTCAGATCCAGACTCCAACAAAATGAAGATAAATTATGCCAAAGGACCCAATGAAGCCCACAAGAATAATTTAAAAGAAGACATACTACAAGTACTCAATGAGAATTTTATAAAGATGATACTGGATAGGGTCAACCAAAATGTACAGGAGACACTCAAGAAATTCCAAGACAATAAAAATAGAGAATTTGAAAAAGCAAAAGAAGAAATAAAGGAAACCATAGAAGCACTGTATAAACACCAAAGTGAAAGAGAGAACACAATGAATAAATGGATAAATGAACTCAGGACAAAAATAGACAACAATAAAGAAGAAAACTGCCAGGATATGGAAAACCTCAGGAATAAGAACAAAACAGAACTGCAAAAAAAAATGGAAGGCCAATCCAGCAGAATAGAACAAACAGAAGACAGAATCTCAGAACTTGAAGGTGAAATGGTAATTAAAGGAAAAACCAAAGAACTATTAATTAAACAACTCAAGACCTGTGAAAAGAAAATGCAAGAACTCACTGACTCCATCAAAAGACCAAACTTGAGAATCATGGGCATCGAAGAAGGAGAAGAGGTGAAAGCGAAGGGAATGCGTAATATATTCAAGAAAATAATAACGGAAAATTTCCCAAATCTAGAGAAAGATATTCCCATACAAATGCAAGAGGCCTCCAGGACACCAAACAGACCAGATCAAAATAGAACTACTCCACGACATATCATCGTTAAAACAACAAGTTCAGAAACTAAGGAAAGAATATTGAAGGCTGTAAGAGAGAAAAAACAAGTAACATACAAAGGTAAACCCGTCAAAATCACAGCAGACTTCTCAACAGAAACATTAAAAGCAAGAAGAGCATGGGGTGAGATCTTCCGGGCACTGAATGAAAATAACTTCAACCCCAGGATACTCTACCCAGCAAAGCTATCATTCAAAATAGATGGAGCAATAAAAGTTTTCCACAATAAGCAGAAACTAAAACAATATGTGACCACAAAGCCACCATTACAAAAGATTCTGCAAGGGATCCTGCACACAGAAAGTGACACCCAACTTAACCATGAAAAGGCAGGCAGCACCAGACCACAGGATAAGAGAAAGCAAGACAGTAGAGAGTAACATCAAGTTAGGTACACACAATCAAACCTTCAAACAACTAAGACAACTAAATGGCAGGAATCACCACATACCTATCAGTACTAACACTTAATGTTCATGGACTTAATTCACCCATCCAAAGACACCATTTGACAAAATGGATTAAAAAAGAAGATCCAACAATTTGTTGCTTACAGGAGACTCATCTCACCAACAGAAATAAGCATATGCTTAGGATGAAAGGCTGGAAGAAGATTTACCAAGCCAATGGCCCCTGAAAACAGGCAGGAGTAGCAATACTTATCTCTGACAAAGTAGACTTCAAACCTACATTGATCAAACGAGATAAAGAAGGACATTCCATACTAATAAAAGGGAAAATAGACCAAAAGGAAATAATAATCATCAATCTGTACGCACCCAATGTCAATACACCCAATTTCATCAAACATACCCTGAAAGACCTAAAAGCATATATAAAAGCCAACACAGTGGTTGTGGGAGACTTTAACACCCCATTATCATCAATAGATAGGTCATCCAAACAAAAACTCAATAAAGAAATCCAAGATCTAAAATATGCAATAGATCAAATGGACCTAGTAGATGTCTACAGAACATTTCATCCAACCTCTACACAATATACATTCTTCTCAGCAGCCCATGGAACCTTCTCCAAAATAGATCATATCCTAGGGCACAAAGCAAGCCTCAGCAAATATAAGAAAATAGAAATAATACCGTGCATACTATCTGACCACAATGCAGTAAAAGTAGAACTCAACAACAAAAGTAAAGACAAAAAACATGCAAACAGCTGGAAACTAAATAACTCATTACTTAATGAAGAATGGATCATCGATGCAATAAAAGAGGAAATTAAAAAGTTCCTGGAAGTCAATGAAAATGAAAACACAACCTACCAGAACCTATGGGACACAGCTAAGGCAGTCTTGAGAGGAAAGTTTATAGCCATGAGTGCATATATTAAAAAGATTGAAAGATCCCAAATCAATGACCTAATGATACATCTCAAACTCCTAGAAAAACAAGAACAAGCAAATCCCAAAACAAATAGAAGGAGAGAAATAATAAAAATAAGAGCTGAAATCAATGAAATAGAAACCAAAAAAACCATACAAAGAATTAATGAAACAAAAAGTTGGTTCTTTGAAAAAATAAACAAGATCGATAGACCCATGGCAAACCTGACTAAAATGAGGAGAGAAAAAACCCAAATTAGTAGAATTAGGAATGCAAAAGGGGAGATAACAACAAACACCATGGAAGTCCAGGAAATCATCAGAGACTACTTTGAGAACCTATATTCAAATAAATTTCAAAATCTAAAAGAAATGGACAGATTTCTAGATACATATGATCATCCAAAAGTGAACCAAGAGGAAATTAATCACCTGAATAGACCTATGACACAAAATGAAATTGAAGAGGCAATCAAGAGTCTCCCCAAAAAGAAAAGTCCAGGACCTGATGGATTCTCTGCTGAATTCTATCAGACCTTTAAAGAAGAACTGATACCAACCCTCCTTAAACTGTTCCATGAAATAGAAAGGGAAGGAAAACTGCCAAACACATTTTATGAAGCCAGTATTACACTTATCCCAAAACCAGGCAAAGACACCTCCAAAAAGGAGAACTATAGGCCAATCTCCTTAATGAACATTGATGCAAAAATCCTCAACAAAATAATGGCAAACCGAATTCAGCAACACATCAAAAAGATTATTCACCACGACCAAGTAGGCTTCATCCCAGGGATGCAGGGGTGGTTCAACATACGAAAATCAATAAACATAATAAACCACATTAACAGAAGCAAAGACAAAAACCACTTGATCATCTCAATAGATGCAGAAAAGGCCTTTGATAAGATCCAACATCATTTCATGATAAAAGCTCTAAGAAAACTAGGAATAGAAGGAAAGTTCCTCAACGTTACAAAAGCTATATATGACAAACCTACAGCCAGCATTATACTTAACGGAGAAAAACTGAAACCATTCCCTCTAAAATCAGGAACCAGACAAGGATGCCCACTATCTCCACTCCTATTCAACATAGAACTGGAATTCCTAGCCAGAGCAATTAGGCAAGAAGAAGGAATAAAAGGAATACAAATAGGTAAAGAAACTGTCAAAATATCCCTATTTGCAGATGACATGATCCTATACCTTAAAGACCCAAAAAACTCTACTCAGAAGCTTCTAGACATCATCAATAGCTATAGCAAGGTAGCAGGATATAAAATCAACATAGAAAAATCATTAGCATTTCTATACACTAACAATGAACAAACTGAAAAAGAATGTATGAAAACAATTCCATTTACAATAGCCTCAAAAAAAATCAAATACCTAGGTGTAAACCTAATAAAAGATGTGAAAGACCTCTACAAGGAAAAGTATACACTTCTGAAGAAAGAGATTGAGGAAGACTATAGAAAGTGGAGAGATCTCCCATGCTCTTGGATTGGTAGAATCAACATAGTAAAAATGTCGATACTCCCCAAAGTAATCTACATGTTTAATGCAATTCCCATCAAAATTCCAATGACATTCATTAAAGAGATTGAAAAATCTACTGTTAAATTTATATGGAAACACAAGAGGCCACGAATAGCCAAGGCAATACTCAGTCAAAAGAACAATGCAGGAGGTATCACAATACCTGACTTCAAACTATATTACAAAGCAATAACAATAAAAACAGCATGGTACTGGCACAAAAACAGACATGAAGACCAGTGGAACAGAATAGAGGACCCAGATATGAAGCCACACAACTATAAGCAACTTATCTTTGACAAAGGAGCTAAAAATATACAATGGAGAAATAGCAGCCTCTTCAACAAAAACTGCTGGGAAAACTGGTTAGCAGTCTGCAAAAAACTGAAACTAGATCCATGTATATCACCCTACACCAAAATTAACTCAAAATGGATCAAGGATCTTAATATCAGACCCCAAACTCTTAAGTTGATACAAGAAAGAGTAGGAAATACTCTGGAGTTAGTAGGTATAGGTAAGAACTTTCTCAATAAAACCCCAACAGCACAGCAACTAAGAGATAGCATAGATAAATGGGACCTCATAAAACTGAAAAGCTTCTGTTCATCAAAAGAAATGGTCTCTAAACTGAAGAGAACACCCACAGAGTGGGAAAAAATATTTGCCAGCTATACATCAGACAAAGGACTGATAACCAGAATATACAGGGAACTTAAAAAACCAAATTCTCCCAAAACTAATGAACCAGTAAAGAAATGGGCACGTGAACTAAACAGATCCTTCTCAAAAGAAGAAATTCAAATGGCCAGGAAACACATGAAAAAATGCTCACCATCTCTAGCAATAAAGGAAATGCAAATTAAAACCACGCTAAGATTCCACCTCACCCCTGTTAGAATAGCCATCATCAGCAACACCACCAACAACAGGTGTTGGCGAGGATGCGGGGAAAAAGGAACCCTCTTACACTATTGGTGGGAATGTAGACTAGTACAACCACTCTGGAAAAAAATTTGGAGGCTACTTAAAAAGCTAGACATTGATCTACCATTTGATCCAGCAATACCACTCTTGGGGATATACCCAAAAGACTGTTACTCCAGAGGCACCTGCACATCCATGTTTATTGCGGCTCTATTCACAATAGCCAAGTTATGGAAACAGCCAAGATACCCCAGCACTGACAAATGGATTAAGAAAATGTGGTATCTTTACACAATGGAATTTTATGCAGCCATGAAGAAGAATGAAATGTTATCAATCGCTGGTAAATGGATGGAATTGGAGAACATCATTCTGAGTGAGGTTAGCCTGGCCCAAAAGACCAAAAATCATATGTTCTCCCTCATATGTGGACATTAGATCAAGGACAAACACAACAAAGGGATTGGACTATGAGCACATGATAAAAGCGAGAGCACACAAGGAAGGGGTGAGGATAGGTAAGACACCTAAAAAGCTAGCTAGCATTTGTTGCCCTTAACGCAGAGAAACTAAAGCAGATACCTTAAAGCAACTGAGGCCAATAGGAAAAGGGGAACAGGTACTAGAGAAAAGGTTAGATCAAAAAGAATTAACCTAGAAGGTAACACCCACGCACAGGAAATCAATGTGAGTCAATGCCCTGTATAGCTATCCTTATCTCAACCAGCAAAAACCCTTGTTCCTTCCTGTTATTGCTTATACTCTCTCTACAACAAAATTAGAAATAAGGGCAAAATAGTTTCTGCTGGGTATTGAGGAGTGGAGAGGGAGGGGGAGTAGTGGGTGGTAAGGGAGGGGTGGGGGCAGGGGGGAGAAATGAACCAAGCCTTGTATGCTCATATGAATAATAAAAGAAAAATGAAAAAAAAAAGATACATATTATTAAATTTATTTTTACACATGAGAAATTTAAGGTTCATAGAGATTTTAAAAAGCTAAAGTTGGCAAATTATGAAGTCAGAATTTGAATTGTTATCTTCTTTTCCATTTCACATTTTGATCCTTAGGAGGAAGAAGATAAGAAGGGACATAGTTTTCTAGCTTCTAAAATAAGAGGCCCATACTAACTTGTAAGTCAAAACTCAAATACATATCATTTTTCTCTAGATGGCTTTAGAATACTTTCATTTATAAGTAGCAACTTGGACCTTTCTAGAATCCCTGGCTGACTGATGGTCTGAGGCTGTTTGGAGGGCAGTTTATGCAGAGAAGAGACATCACGTCAACAAACCCAACTCTAAGTGATAATCATAGCAGCAAGTAGTATACAACACAACCAGCAGGTAAAGATGCACCTTTGTTGAAGGGAAACAAAATTACCAGTATTCAAAGCTCTTCTAAGAGTTTACTATAGAACTGAGAGTGGTGACTCATGCCGGTAATCCTAGCTATTTGGGAAGCAGAGATTTGGATGATCACTGTTGGAGGCCAGTCCAGGCAAGGCCCAACCTCAACAAAAAAATTGGTCACTGTAGTACGCACTTGTCATCCCAGCTATGCCTTTGTAGGAGGATCATAGCCCAGCCTGGCATGGGCAAAAAACAGGAGGCCCCACACGAAAAGCAGTGAAGGGCTGGTTCGCATCTGTAATCTCAGCTACATGGGTGGAGTTTGGGAGGATGGAGATTAGAGGCCAACCCAGACAAAAAGACACCTTCTCAATCAATAAACCAGGCATGGCGGTGCCCCTGCACCTGTGATTCCAGCTATGTGGGAGTCACATAGACAAAGTTAACACCAGACCCCATCTGAAAACAAACTAAAAGCAAAAGGATTGGGAATGTGACTCAAGTGTCACTTGCCTTAAAAAATTAGAAATAATTTAAAAAAAAATAATTTACTCTGACTTGACAGATTTATTTATTCAATTATTCATTATAGGGTATATTAACTGCACAAAATAATGGATTTCATTCTTGACATTTTCATACATGTATTCACTCATCCACTGACCTCTCTTGTCCCCCTTGCCCCTCCTGCTGGTCCCCTTCTTCTTGATGTGAGCCTAGGAGGAGCAGGCTGTCCCAGCACAGACAGAACACCTGTCCTGAAAGACAAGCTGTGCTCCACTCTCTAGAACTCCACTCCCCACACACACCTATTCCTCTCCCAGCATCCCAACTCAGCTGCTTGGATTATAGATAAATAGAGAGGGCCTTAGTAGGAAATCCTAAAGGCATTGCTTACAGTCCTGGCTTCCTTTGCTTCTTTCAAAGGCCAGCATCTATCTCCTTTGATTCAATCTGTTACCCCCATCTTGCAAAAAGGAAAGTAAAATAGAAAGAAACCGAGTGGTGAGTTCAGGTTCCCAGTAGGGGAGATAATAGGATTCAGCACCAGACTTCAGCTTCCCTAATACTCAGCCCTATAATCCTACTGGACAGATGAGGAGAGATTAAAGAGGACACTCCTTTCTTCAAAGCATTTTTTTTGTTTTAGCCTGTCATCCTTGCTTTCTGTCCTCTTTACATCACACACACACACACACACACACACACACACACTCATACATGTACTTCACATACTTAATACAATGGTTCCAAAAGAAGAAATAAGAGATACTGGGTGTAGATCAAGGCTGGGCAGGTCCTGCACTGACAGTGTGCTGAATGGGTTCACAGAGGTCTGCTTGAAAATTGGAAGAACTCTTGATTTCTCCTTTAGGCCATGGGATAATAAAAGGAGAAATACTTGCCAACACATAGGTCAATTAAAACATGAAGAATAAGTAACCGGAACTCTTGCTTCTGAGATAAGTCTATTAGAAGAACATAGAGTCTTTGATATTATCTCTCTGTCATTATCTTTTTATAATAAGAAAATAGTATGATGGTATCCAGACCTTAGCCAGAGTCATTATTTTTGTGTCTATTTCATACCCAGGAATGGTGTAATTTTTCTGTGTCTTCTCTGCACATCAATGAAAGGGTGATGTTTCCTAAGGAGAAACTTTGGATCTTTCTGTAGTAACCACATGAAGTCCAATCTACTGGAATTCATGCCATTGGCTTCAGAGGACTCCACTCTACACTTCCTGTAGGACCAGGACCAGAAATCTACAGGATCAGAGGTATATATACCCACTTAAAATTCACGCTTACCTGGAGCCCACACCACTAATCCTATACCATGTTCTGTGTACCTTCAGCCCTGGAATTATTAATCCAAGGAGCCTAAGATATATTTCAGGACCTCCTTCTTACAACGGAGCAGATGCCTGAGAACAGACAGTGCAACCTAGATACAGGTCTGCAGGTCTGAGCTATTATCAAGGAGTGGTTGTAAGAGGAACCCTCTTACACTGTTGGTGGGAATGTAAACTAGTACAACCACTCTGGAAAAAAATTTTGAGGCTACTTAAAAAGCTAAACATTGATCTACCATTTGATCCAGCAATACCACTCTTGGGGATATACCCAAAAGACTGTGACACAAGTTACTCCAGAGGCTCCTGCACACCCATGTTTATTGCGGCACTATTCACAATAGCCAAGTTATGGAAACAGTCAAGATGCCCCACCACTGACGAATGGGTCAAGAAAATGTGGTAACTATATACAATGGAATTTTATGCAGCCATGAAGAACGAAATGTTATCATTTGCTGGTAAATGGATGGAACTGGAGAACATCATTGTGAGTGAGGTTAGCCTGGCCCAAAAGACCAAAAATCGTATGTTCTCCCTCATATGTGGACATTAGGTCAAGGGCAAACACAACAATGGGATTGGACTTTGAGCACATGATAAAAGCCTTAGCACACAAGGGAAAGGTGAGGATAGGTAAGACACCTAAAACACTAGCTAGCATTTGTTGCCCTTAACGCAGAGAAACTAAAGTAGATACCTTAAAAGCAACTGAGGCCAATAGGAGAAGGGGACCAGGAACTAGAGAAAAGGTGAGATCAAAAAGAATTAACCTAGAAGGTAACACACATGCACAGGAAATTAATGTGAGTCAACTCCCTGTACAGCCATCCTTATCTCAACCAGCAAAACCCCTTGTTCCTTCCTATTAATGCTTATACTCTCTCTTCAACAAAATTAGAGATAAGGGCAAAATAGTTTCTGCTGGGTATTGAGGGTGTGGGGAGGAGAGGGAGGGGGTGGAGTGGGTGGTAAGGGAGGGGGTGGTGGCGGGTGGTGAAATGACCCACAAGCCTTGTATGCACATATAAATAATAAAAGAAAAAAAAAAGGAGTGGTTGTTTATGGGATGGGAATGAGCAGACAGACAGAGCTTAATCATGTGGATACAAGAGTATTGAGTGCCATGCATTGCAGAAGGGAAGAAAAAAGGGCAAGCATTTAGAAGTGTAAGTTTGGGGTGGGGAGATGGTCTCTGTCTGTCCTTCTGCTTCAGACCTGCAAAATGCAATGGTTGCTGTGTGGAGTCAGCCTCTATCACTGACAAGAAATGGGCCTCCTAACCAGACTTATTGTCTCCTTCTTTTGCTACACCCATTCTCCATGCTGTAACCACCACCAACCTTTAAAAACACATATGCAATCTTATCAAGTCTCTGCTAAAAATATCCCATGGCATTTGTTGCAGGCAATGTCATGACCAAACGCTGGGCGCTCCTGCTTATCTTTCTTTGCAGAAACCTGCTTGCTCCATCACCATCTTCTATGCCTTATGTATTGACCACCTGGGACCATCCCTTGGTTTTCCTGCTTACTCACACTCATGCACGTTTAGTTGTGATGTTCCCTTTGTCTGGCTAGTATACAGAAGATGCAAAATAAATTTTTCTTGAGCTGAGTTGCAATAATGTTTTGCCAATATGACAGAATCATTTTTGTGAAATTTTATTTGTGTTTGTTCTCCTTGTGTTTCTCATGTCCCCCCATTTTCAGCAAGTTGACAACCCTTTCGGGTTCATTGCCCTGGGAATTTTTTTTTAATGTAGAAAGCATATGATTCTTCTTCTTCAGCTTAAATTTTTTTCTCATCTACTAAAAAAGCCTAAACTTTCTACAAGAGTAATGTTTCAGAGGGAAAGTAATGGTGGCCCTAGCACAAGGGCTTTTGAGAGGAAATACAGAGAGAAAAAGAAGATTTCCAGAGATGGAGAGGGAATGCAGAGTGGCAGGAAAGTGCCTGAATTTGATGTCAATGTCCTGGAAGTGATGAGTCCTCAGAGGGCTAAGGAACTGTTAAGATAATCTCCACAAATTTGTTTGGACACACTGTCAAGACATCAGACTGTGGCCCTAAGTCTTCCACAGTATTAGTCAAAAATTGGTTCATCTCCTATAAATAAAGCACCATACATTCACATTGCCCTTTATTTGATGGATAAATGCTAGAATGATCACCCCAACCACCATTTCCTGCCCAGAGAATGAATGAAGGGCTCATCCAGTGGGGGCAGGATCATTTCTAACAATGGTCACTGTTCCAAGCTGCTGTGCTCACTAGGCCCCAGGTTATCCAATAGAGTTTGAAGGGATTTCCTCAGGCAATAGCTATAAAATAAAATGTTTTCCAGCCACTTATCATTTGGTTCCTTCATCTCATAGTATTTTTTTTTCCTACACAATTGTCAGCCAAGAGATGGTGTGAGGCCAAAAATGAAGAGTGAGTCCAAAAATTTCCCTGGAGCTGTTTCTGCCAGCTTAATGAAAAACACTTCTCAATGGATACAAGCATGAATTGCCCACTCTAGGGAATCACACACCTGAACACCTCACTCTCAGATGTTAAAGAAGGTTGTATCTAGATAGAAGGAAAGAGAAATACTGTAGACACCTGCATTGTGGCTTTTCCAAAGACATAGGAGTTGATCATCAGAAGTCAGTTCCAAGGATGGTATTCATCCAAAGGCAGCATCTCCTGTCTACTTGCAGTTCGCATTAAGTCTCTTAGGCACAGTTGTTTTATTCTTATCATTATAAGCAGCTTTATAGGTGTTTCACAACACCTGTCAGCACCACAAACCATTTACCTTTCTTCTAAAACTTACCCTATCACATCAAGATATTTGCACGGTTCTCATCCCAGGGCATCTGGAGTCAACTTAGACTAACATGAGCTGCAACTTGAGATCCACCTTCTTTCCTTCCATTTCTAGATATTCAGTTGGGTTGAAGAACACCAACTTAACTAACTGAGTCTACTTTGATAGTCTAACAAATGTAATTTTGGAAAAAAAAATCTTTCTCCAATCCATAGAAATATTCTAGGAGACAAAAATTTTCAAGAAAAGAAAGGAGTAGAAGAGGTTAGAAGAGTGATTTATTATTCATGGATCAATTTCTTCCCATATTTTCCCAGGAACAATTTATATGTTTAGTCTTACATACTTAAAAAAAAAGCCAACAGGTCCAGAACTAGTGATGCACGCCTATAAACTCAGTTACAATGGAGGCATAGGTAGAAGGATTGAGGTCTGAGTGGCAAAAGTAAGAGATCCTATGTGAAAAGCAAACCAAGGCAAAAAAAAAGAAAGAAAAGAAAAGAAAAAGAAAGCCAACAAATAAGTAAACAGGGCTTTGGACCACAAAACTGAAAATCACATAACTGTTACCACTCACTAGTGAATGTACATTTCTCACCTGGAAAGACAGATGCATCAGAACTCCCAGTGTTCTCACCAGCTTTAAACTTCATAAATATTGGTGAAGAGTTGCATTGTCACTTTGGGTTGTTGTACTCCCTTTCTCCCCTGGAGGCCAAAACATTTCTCTTGCACTAGCATTTATCCCCATTGGGATGAGAAGATAGGACAAAATTAATCAGCCACTTTGTAGACCTTCCAATCCCTTCTCTCCCTGTGGATCCCTCCTCAGTCAGAGCCTGCATTGTGTCCTGGCCATGAAGGAGACAGAGATTCTCTCAAGTCTTCTATCTACAAGGAGCCTTATTTAAATGTAAATCAAAATCAAAACACTTCCAGATTAGAGATGCTCACAGGTCAGTCAGACGTCCTATTGTGACAAAGTTGAAGCCATTCTTTTCAACTCAATGAGTTCAGAAACTGTTCTTAGTGGAAATTTGCTGGAGGAAATTAACATTTTAATATCACTTTAAAACTTTGCCTCTGATCTATTTCAGTTCCAGTACTGTTTCAGAAAGTGCCTTGTGCAGAATCACCTATGCTCAGCATCAAAAACTCAAATGTTTTTATTTAATTTTTAAGATTGTTGGACATTGTGAAGATTTTGTGTTTCTCTTATATCTGAGAAATTGTGAAGTTGTAACAATCTCCTTTGATAAATGTTTAAGTGACTAGATAATCTACATCCTGGACCATATGTCTGCTTCCCAATCCTTGTACAAATAGTGGCAAAGGAGCACATTCTCCTATCCTCCGTAATAGAGGAAGAGTTGCCATCTGTAGGTTAAACAACTCCCCCCACCAAAAAAAGAAAAATAATACTAATGCAACACACTGAACCTTCTCTATTTCAAGAAGACACTTATTGGACTGTGTTGATGTTTGGAAGTTAGCTTGGAAAGCCAGGAATTAAAGTAAATTTCATTTATGTAAGGAATTATGAACCCAATTATCCTGCAAGGGAGACTGCAGGGACATTGAAAAGGTTTAGAAGGACATGGAGGTTGTCTTTACATGCCCCTGAGCCAAACGCTGCTGCTATGAAGCCCATGGAGTAGGCAGGTGAACCACGTTTGGAGATACCTAATGTTTGCCCCAAGCTACCTGACAGCTGCCTCAGGAAGTCAGCATATGTGTCTACTACCTTCCTCCCAGGTTAAAGGAAGGGTACATCTCTCTATATTTCCCCCTTCTCTGCAGCTTTTTTTTTTTTATACTTTCCCACTGTTTAGAAAGTCATTCATTGTTATTACTTTAAAAAATCCTTCACATCCTAACCAGCCCTCTCCTCCCTAAAGCAATCTCCTCACCAGATAAGATCATGTCTGCTTCTGAATTGCCACCCACTCAATAACTTTGACATTTGTCACACATTACAGAATTAATGACTTAAGCATATAGATTCCTCCTCCTACATCCCTCACCATAAATACCTTCAGGGCAAACACTGTACTTTCTCATTCTTTTATTCCCATTCCTCCACCAGCCAGCACAGTGTCATGCACTCAGTAGTTCTTCAATAAATATTGACTGAGTGAATGAATAAAAGAAGACTTTAAAGAGTCCCCCAAAGCCAGGACTGATTTTAGAGGGAAATAATAAATGAATGGAATGAAGATTGGGTGATGATACCTTACAATGAGCATGTAAAATTGTACAATGACTAGTTGACCAACGCTGCTTAGCCATTTCCTTTCAACAGACATCTCTCTGATGAAGGGGGGGAGGATGGCTCCCATACCACTAGTTCTTTGGACTAAGGAAAAAAATTGGGTATTTCAGGGGGTTTGAATTGCCATACTTTGGTATTCTGCAAAGAAGTAAGATGTAGGGCTGACAGTGTAGTTCAGTGGTAGGATGAAACTTTTGTAGATCTTCATCGGATTCATGAGTGTTCTAAATCTACGTTATCTTTTCACATTTAATTTGCTTTATTTTTATAACACAAAGATTTAAAATCTCCTCAGAAAATGCAAAATAAATGTGGAGGAGGATGGCAGTCATGTTATCTCCTAAGAATCACTAGGTTTTCTCTAATATCCATTCTATTCTTTTTCCTGAGTTTTCTTGGACATACTGTTTACCAGTTAAAGGTCAACTTTCCCAGACTCCCTTGTGGCTTGGTGTAGTTACATGACAGAACTCTCTACCATGGGAAATGAGAGAAGTAATGTGTGAATTTTTCAGGTTATGTGCTTCAGAGGAAACTATGCTCTCTACTTTCTCTTTCCTCCTTCTGGCTGGGGCATAGAGAGGTGGAAGCCAGAGAACACTGCCTACACTGATGAGGGCAGCACTCCTGGAATGGGTAGAGTGGTAGAGTCACAGAACAGAAGTACCCTGTGTGTGAGAGAGAGAGAGAGAGAAAGAGAATTCAGGTTTTGCAAAATCAACCCTGGGAATCAGCCATCATACACTTGTTAAAATGGCTTCGTAAGTCTGTAGACTCTGAGGAGCCATCATACCAAGTTGGAGTTTTGCATAACTGAATTCTAAGTCTAAATGCAAATAAGTAGACCATAAAAACACAGACAAGGTTCTTTTTCTTTTAGCACCTAGCACCTAGAATAGTACCATATTGAGTTGATGGGTAAACTCATAACCATACCCAGAGTACTTCCTATGTGCCAAATATGCATTTTCTTTGAAGAGTTTGAACTCAGATTGAGTGGAATAAAACACTTCCTCATTCATTATTGTTTAAATGACGGCTAATTAAGGTGTTGTATTCACTGTGACTCCTTTCTCACTTGGAAATCAAAGATGAGTTTCTTCCATCATCCTGAAGGTACCTAATATTTCTGATTAGAATTGAGTGGGGTGACCATAAAATCCACTGTGAAATCAGGAGTCAAATGATGTCATTCCTAAACCTGGGAGCTAAAGCTTCACTAATACCCTCTGAGCGAACATCATCCACACAGTAAATGCAATGAGACAGATTATAATGGATATTTTATAAGTTTTGCTTAAGTTGCATGATGAATTGAGAATTTCAGAATTAAATGGGTATAAGAAAAGGAAGAAATCATTAACATCATAAAAGAATTCATACAGGTTTAGAAATTAGCATATAATTTACAAAAAGAAAAGAAAATTATGGAAAATATGAAATGAAGTATGACAAAAGTAAGTACTGAATGTTTAGGCAATATTCAAAATCATGAAGATCCAAGGAATTTAAAAATATAGATAACATTTGCTGTCAATCAGCTAGTATTCATTTGCTAAGAAATTCCCCAAAGATGTAAGCAGCCTAAAAATATATGTATTATAAATGCTTTATGGTTGTTTTGATTGGTTTGGCTTTTCTCAAATACTAGAATTTAAAATACCAGACCACTGCATTCATTTGCCAATGATCTGCTGGCTATCATTCATTTGTCTCTTCTTATTTTGTCTGCTATTCATTCTTTTCCTATTCTGTGTTCAGGTATATTTTTTGCATTTAATAATGCAAAAAGTCTATACATTTGTATAGATACTTCTCTCAAAGCATTAATAAGATTCTCTCATTTGACCCTCAAAATTATTCTGGAGGATAAAAAGGTAAGTATTATGATTCTTTATTTTCCACAATTTACCAATGACAAAAATGGGCTCAGAGAAGTTTAATAACTTGCTCAATATCTGATAGATCTGAAATCAAGATTCCCACTGAGTTCCATAGAGTTGCCTCTGTCAGCTCCATGGAAAATCCTCAAGTCACTGTAGGTCTAGAACATTCTATTACAACATTAGGAGCTGCAACAATATGAATACTCATTCATGTATATAAATTTCTTGAATACCCACTATGTGCTAGGCACTGTGATAGATATTAAGTACTCATTGGTGAACAAAACAAATGTGGCCCCTCAGTGGACCTTAACAGTCACTAAGGAAAAAATGCTACTAAATAAATATACTGATATGGTCTCAATGTTTCTTTTATCCTAGAATTCATATGTACAAGTCCTTACTCCCAAAGTGATGACATTAGGAGGTAGGACTCTTTAGGCAAAGCTTGTATGAATGGGTTAGCGCCCTTATAAAGGAGGCCCTAAGGAGCTGCCTCACCCCTTTCACAATGTGAAGACACAACACAAAGGTGCCACCTATGAACTAGGAAATGGGTCCTTATTAGATGCTGAATCTACTAGTGCCTCCATCTTGGGTTTCCCAGCCTCCAGAACTATGAGAAATAAATTTCTTTTGTGTATAAGCTACCCAGTCTATGGCATTTTATTATAGCAACCAAAAATGCCATACACTAACAATTACAGATGGATGCATATATTCTGATATAAGTGCAGGGAATAAGAGTGCACTTATATAGTGTGGAATGCTCTAAGAGAGAATAAAGGAGTTGCTATTTAATGTGTGTGTATTTGAGTGTGTGTACACTCATGTGCATGTCAGAAAGAGCATTTGAGCTGAGAGCAGAGGAGGAAAAGGAGAACTAGTATAAACAGAGGAATAGGTCCTGTGAGAAAGATCAGCCTGTGCAAATGCTCTGAGTCTAACATTTTTCACAAACTAAAGGAGGAACTAGAAGAAAGCCAAGGTAGCTGCGTCTTCCCACATCAAGTAGGAGACTTTCGTGAGTTTGTGCAGGCTGTGGTAGCCATGTGCAACAAGAGGCTACTGAACCTGAAAGAGACCTGATCCAATTTATGTAGAGAATTGATTGGAGTGCACAAAAAGTAGAAAGACAAGACTTGTAGTAGTTCCTGTGAGAGATGATGGTACTTGGGCTAAGACAGCTGGGAAAGAAGTGAAGGTTTTAAGATACCTTGAAAGTGGAAATGAAAAGGTGAAAAGGATTGATGGAGAGAGAGAGGTGAGACTCGAGGCCAGCTCTCAGGCTTCTGAAGGTGTCATTCATGCAGCTACCGTCAGTTGAACATTTTCCTTGCTGCCACATTCACAGTCAGGCCCACATGTACACAGAACTTGAGATAATGAGATTCATGTTCCAGGCTTATTGGCATATCATTTCTTATTCTAGGCAATAGCAACCTGGTGGTATTTTTAACAGGAATTTATTCTTCTCATATTCATACTAAGATTGTGTTAGAGCACATAAAGATATATTTATACATCTGAAAGTGAGGAAAAATCTGGGGTTTTAACAACTTTCTGTGGAAAGACATGTGATTTTGGGTAGTTATTGCAAAGGGAGCAAAAGGCACCCCCTTCTAAAGACACAGAAGACAGATCTAATTCTTCCATCTTTTATAGATTCTTTCAAAGAATAAAAAAAAGATGTTAAAGATAGAGAGGAAAACTCAGTTAAACTGAAAGACCTGTCTGGGCACTTATGGTGGCTCATGCATGTAATCCTAGCTATTTGAGAGACTGAGATCAGGAATATCAGGTTCAAGGTCAGGTTGAGCAAAAAGCAAGACCCTATCTCTAAAATAACCAGAGCAAAAAGGTCTGGAGACATGACTCAAGATGTAGAGCCCTTGGTCCCTTGCCAGAGTGAAACCCTGACTTCAAATACCAGCACTGCCAAAAAAAAAAAAAAAAACCTGAAAGCCCTCCTGTCTCATTGCTCACTTTTATATGTACCTCATTTCTTTTCAGTCGCTAACAAATGCTGACATGACCCTCATTTCTTTTTACATCTAATCTGGAATAGAACACTATGATACAAATGATAGACATCACTAATAATCATGATAGTTAGTATACATATGTGTTTTATAGTTTACACATGGCTTGCACATCTATTGTTTCACTAGGGTCTTTTAATGGGGCCATTGGGCCATTTGAGAGCTACAGTGTTTTTATATATTAATATATGTACTCTTCCCAACAACCTAGAGTTTGAGGGAAACTCTGGAAGCAGCTCTTGTTAGGACTGGAGCCCAAGCTAACCAATGTGTAGTCTTTGAATCTGAAGCATTCTACAGAGGGCCCTTAAACCCTTTGAAACCATGACCAAAATAAACATTTCCTCCTTTAAGTTGTTTATGTCAGGTATTTGGTCACAATGATGAGAAAAGCTAACCAATACAGCTGTATCTCCCATCTGGACAAAGGTGGTGGCTCCAAGTTTCAGTCAGCTTGCACCAGCCAATGTGGAATAATCTCTCAAGGCAACTTTCAGACAGTCTTGTTTATCAGCCTACATATCACTACTCTTTAGATACAAATATTATTTCCATATGAAAATAAAGAAACTTTGACATAGAAAAATGAGATAATTTGCCAGGGTGTCACTTCCAGTAGGAAATGCCTCCACTTTAATATCTGCGTCTCCACCAAGCAGGAAAACAAGGCCAGACCTCTATGATAAAAATGCTGAGTCTGGCACAGCCAATGTGATAGTCATGCTAACACCCCCCACACAGGCATCCAGTCTTACAGCCTGAGAACCACAGTATAAGGACCTAAGTTGAAGTACACACCTATAGCTTCTCACCAAGATAAAGATCAGCTGGATAACAACTGAATATGATGCAAACTAATTTGATGCCTCAGAGTTTACTCGCAGACTTGTAAGTCTAGGTACTTTAGGATCTAATCAAAAAACAAAACAGCAACAAAAAATGATGTATTTGACGTAATACACAGATTAGTTGTTGCATTTATGACTTGGGCTCATGTTCTAAGAAAGAAGGTATCCTACGCTACATGTGCTTATGACTGATTATGGGAAAAAAATCTTCGAGCAAAAATGACCACAGTTTGGAAGCTAGTCCATCATGAAGCCTCAAGAAAAGTACAGAGCTTGAATAGAATTTTCTGCTGGTGGATTGACTCAAGTGGCAAAGTGCCTGCCTAGCAAGCATGAGGCCCTGAGTTCAAACCCCAGTACCATCAAAAAATAAAACAAAATAGAATTTTCCAAGATGCAGCAATGCTCCCTGTTACACATTTCAAAAACAGCAGGAAATCTGAATCCATTTCTACATAGTAGTATCCTTGACCAGTAACTTCATCTCTCCAGGAATCCAGTTTCTAACCATGGAATAAAGATATTAGACTAGCTGACCAGCCCTGGTGTTCTATGACTCATTGCTATTAAAAAGCTACATCTTACTCCTCTAATAAATATGCCGGATCATATTTAGAATCTGGACTTGGAATGACATTTCAACCTACAAATGTCAACTATCAAGATGCAAAGAGGTAATTTTGATGTTTGGTTATAGTATACACATTCTGTGGGTTCGTTAGCAGACAACGATCAGAGGAAGCTTCCATATTAGTCCTGGCTGCCAGGGCTTGCTTCCTGCAGGCAGTCTCCAGGAAATTTTATCTTAATCAAAAATGAAAACAGGTGATCAAAAGTAAATATTGCCAAGTTTCAGTCCACAGGAGACAGACAAGAATGTCTCCATTCACATTTTTAATCAAAGGCAAGAGTAATTAATGACTAGTTAGTTGATGCTTTCCTAGTCATCTCTGTGAGTATGCACTCTTTGTGTCATAAGTGGTCCTTTAATCAAGCCTGTTCTTTTCCACATTTCTCTCCACAATTCAAAAGTTACCATCAAAAATTTAAGTTTTTAATGGAAAGGTGCCCCTCAGGTAAATTCCACCTCATTTGGGAAGCTATTCCCAGATTAAATTATCCCGTTGGGCCCATAGATGTCTGGATAACCAGACAGGCTATTTTTTTTATTTCTTGGGTTTGTTTTATTTTGTTCTGTTTCGGTTTGGGGTTGTTTGGTTGGTTTTGGGTTTTTGTTTTTTTTTTTAAGAAACCCAGATTACTTTTAGAGTGTTTCAAAGTTAGTAAGGCTGTATCTTAAGATAAGCTCAGATGCATTTATTCAGAAATTAACTGTCACTCCTCTTATATACATAATAGATCAAAATTGATAATAGTAATTAAATTTTAACTAGCAAAATTCCTAACAGTAGATCTCATAGTCTCATTTAAATATCATATATATGATTTGCATTCATTCATAGATTCAACAAACATTTTTGAATGCTAAATATGTGCCATTCTCCATGATAAGCATGAAGAATTCAAAGAAAAACACAGCTCATTCTTCAGTAGTATCTTCTCCTGTCAAACAAAAAATAAGTCCATGAAAAGATACCTATGACCTACCTAACTTACTCAAAGAACAAAAAATGTGGTTCCTAAGAAAATGTTGATAGAGCTTGCTGTTCATGAAACGTCTCATGCCATTAGGGTATTTCTTTGTCTGTTTTCCAAAGACTGGGACCTGGAAAATAATACTCAAGTTTCCTGTCCAGAAAAAATGGGTTCTGGCTTCCTATCATCTGTGTGACTTGGAAGATTTTGAACTGATTAACAGGAACTGTATTATTTTGAGGTTGAAACTATTTCTGTTTCAAATAGCATAAAGTTGTACCCTAGGAATGACAAATATGCCAAAAGTAATTTCCAGCATTCCAGAAGATTAAGAAATTGAAAACCAAATATTTGGGGGTAAAAGCAAGTGTATAATAAGTGTTTATCCAAATTTTATATAAGAATATTACTGCCTACACATGGCAACTCAAGATGTCTGTATTTCACACCCATTCTTCCCTTTTCCCCAAATAATCAAATGGTTCATGAAACTCCCAAAGCAAAATACACAAAAAGTTGTTTTCTTTCAATTGTATTTATTATAAACATACATTCACTGGTCTATCTTTCTAGAAGCTCAGAACTGCAGAATGGGCTAGCACCTGAGTGGTCATTTCCTTTCTAGCATTGAGAAAAGGGAAGTTCTGAGGTGATCAGTGCTTTCCTGAAGTCACCAAATTACTGGCAGAGATGTGAATAAGTTAGATTTATAATCTCAGATTCCTGATTCTCCACTCAGTTGTTTCTACAGCATCACACAGTCAGGCTCAACATGTAGATAACGAGGCTGGATTGTCACAGACGAAATATGGACTAGGTCTCTTCCCTCGGGAAGTAGATGAGATTGTTACTGAAGAGAGTGGATACATATAATTTTTCTTTAAAGCTTAACCATGCTTCCTTGTTCTGTCTCAAAACTACCAATACAATTCATACCTTACAGTTCTCCTTATAGTGTGTCTTCCACATCAGCCTTCCTCTAGCATGAATAAGAAAGATAAAGTGAAATACAAAATCCCAGAACCACCAGTCATGAGCTTCCTTGGGCCTTGCCTCTTCCTTCAGGAGTTCTTAACTTCCAGGTTATAAAAAAATGTATCTTTACTCACCACCAT
This sequence comes from Castor canadensis, assembly GCF_047511655.1. NCBI lineage: Eukaryota > Metazoa > Chordata > Mammalia > Rodentia > Castoridae > Castor > Castor canadensis. The sequence goes on along the minus strand of NC_133398.1, from coordinate 78,362,110 downwards.
CCCCATTAAGATTTCAAAGGAATAGTCAAGTAGTTCATCTCAGAGATACAAACATTTCCCTGACTTGCACATTTATCTCAAGTCACATGTAGAAAGTTCTTTGGCAGCTGCTCAGGGAAACAAAGGTGAAACTTCCAATTAGGAATGACTTATATGTACTCCTCCAGCCAAGAGTCACCCTGTCTTGTTAACCTCCTTTGCTCTGCCTTAATAGGTGGGAGCCTATGAACTCAAAATTCATTTATTGTTGTTAAGGATAATTATCTCAAATTTTGATGATTCCTCTAGCTATTGAAGACATTCCTCTCCATTTGGGAAGAAAAATATGAGGTGCTTATGTAACACAGACTCAGTTTTCAAACACAGCAACTTAATAAGCTTCTTCATAGCATAAGATTCAAACTTAACCTTCCCAACAGGCTATGATTTTTGTGGCTTGATTATTGTGTGCTTTAAATGTACATGACAGCAGAGACATAGAATAAAGGACTATGAAAGCAAATTTTGTGATATCAATGGATAGCCTTTATTAGAAGAGACAATTTTACTACTCTGGGTGGAATGAAACCTCTGAGTTCCATTCCATCAACATGGAACATGTTTACATTTCTTCCATCATAAGACAATCCCTAGCCTGGCCTGTTTCTTCCATTCCCTTCAGCATAATCCTTTCCCCCCCCACACACACTTCTATTTATCTGCTTTTCCTAGCATATTTCTTTTTACTTTTAAACATTTTTATTAGCACATATTAGTTGTACACAGTTTCATGTGACATTTTCATAGATGCTTACAATTTACCTTAGTTAGGTTTGTCCTTACCATCATTCTCCCTCATTGCCCTGCCCCTACTTAAAATGATTTTGACAGGTTTCATTGTTCTATTTTCCAACAAATACATACAGTACATTGACCATATTCACCCTCCTTTAACCAATCCATCCACTCTCCCCCTCCCGCTAGCATCTGTCCCCAACTGGACTTTTTACTTTCCTATCCTCTACTATTTAAGTGTATATTCAGAGGTTTTGCCATGGTATGTCACCTGTGAACATATTGTACTTTAATCAGTCTAACCCCCTCCATTACTCTTCCTTACACTTTCCTCTCTACTATTGCTTTTATTATGCAACAGCTTTCTGTGCATTTTGTTACTTTTAATATATTCACTCTCTATCATTCTCTTTTCCTCTCCTCCTTCCCCTAGACCCATCAAAAGGTCCCACTATTGCAAACATGTCCTATACATGTCATATTTATTTTAAAATTATTGAACCCATCCACTTTCATACAAGTAAATACTCTGTTTTTTGGCTGTGTCAACTATGTTAAAACTGTTCTTTTCAGGATTAGCAGCTCAATCCTTGTGGCTAAATCCCATAAACAATTTTCAGCCCTTCTTTTATAGAATGCAGGCATCACTTTGGAACTTTTCTTCATCTCGGGCCCAAAGGGAAATTGCCTTAATCCTCCCCACACCTCAATCTAATGTCTATGGCCTTTAGAAGCCTGAAGCCCTTCCATTTGCTTCGAGAAAACTTTTGAAATATCTTTTAAGAGTTACTATGTCAGCACTTTTGTGTGTTTTTATTGAACTTGTTTCTCTTTTTATCTTTTATGGTTTTTCCTCTACAAAATCCAAGAACAGGAGGGCTGAACAGGTTTTATGGGGTGGGGGGTGTTGGCACTGGTGGGAGGGGGAGGTGTCAGGGAAAGAGGTAAGAGGATGAATACAGTGCAAATTATGTGTACACATGTATGTAAATGCAAAAATGATAGCTGTTGAAACTGTTCCAGGAATAAGGGGAGGGAGTATGAAGGAGAGCAGTGTTGGGGTGAATTCAAGAATGATATATTCGATACATTGTAAGAAAATTTGTAAATGCCACAATGTACCCCCACCCAGCACAACAATAAAGGGGAAAAAAGAAATACAACTTAAAGGATAAGAGGCATATTTTGACTCATGGTGTCAGAGGTTTTAGTTCCCAGTTGACTGGCTCCAGAAACATCATACAGAAAGGCATGAAGAGAGAGGGGAGCACTGCTCACCTCATGACAGCCAGAAATCAGAGAGATAGAGGGTGAAGGGGCAGGGGACAAAAGGTACCTTTCAAAGGACATGTCCCAGTGACCTACTTTCTCCAACTTGATCCCACTTCCTAAAATTTCCACCACTTCTCAATAGCACCACCAGCCAGAAACCAAGCCTTCAACACATGAGCTTTTGGCAGACATTCCAGATCCAAACTGCAACATCCAGTGTAATGACATAATCACTTAAATCAAGCACACATTTATTAAATTTTGTAGAAATTTTGTAAAGCTTCATAAAAGTGTCATATCAGCCAAAGATCTGGGCTATCTCCTGAGCTCTTTACTTCCCTCTCTTTCCTCACCCTTCTCTTCCAGAACTTCCCCAAGACTGCCATATTCTCCTTCTGAACTGAAGAAATTTGTCACTCTTTTCAAATCTTGACATGGGTAGTTTTATTATCAAGTGTTTATCAAAGTTTCTTTTTTTTTCAATAAGCCTGTATTTCCCCATTATAAGAATTCTTGTACCACCTGTTAAAGATAAGCAGAAACAGTACTTTCCCTAATTTACAATAGTTCTTTGACCTTGACCCACATGCTTTACTCTTCCGTAACTTCTCCTTGACACACTGCCTGGTTTTGGCCTCTGAGTTACCATATTTCACTAATTTTTCTTCTGCCCTTCTGGTTAATTCTTTTTAGACTCTTTTGGGGGTGATTTCTCTTCTACTCAAAAGAATATTTATCCTTCACTCATGCCCTAAATGTTACTGTTCTTCAGGATTCTGCCCAAGACTTCTTTATTCCTTACTTGACACATTGAACCAAAACATTTCATCTACAATCATGATTTTTGTTACATTCACATCTCCTAAATTTACATCTCCAGCACACAATACTGTGTTCATGACATACATGGTCTATCCTCTTAGATATTCTAAACATCTCAAACAGATTCTCTAACATGGACTTCATCTTTTGGAACTTTCTCCTCCTATGATGGTCCCACTCAGCACTACCATCAGCCCGTGCTAAGGAGGAATCTCAGCTTCTTCAATGACTCCTCCTTCCCTACCACCATCCAGTCAATCCCCAAAGCCTCTTGATGCTGGCTCTCACAGATTTCTCTAAGTCTCTCATTTCTCTCTAGTTCTGAAGCCATTTCTAGAAAAGGTCACCACCAAGTTACTCTAACAGTTTTACTTGTCCTCAGACTTGTCTTGTCCCTCTTTGATCAACATTCTACATGGCTGCCAGACACAGTCCTAGAATGGATCTTGCCATTGTCCTATTTAGGATCTCTCTTTTGCCTGCAGGATGAAGTTCAGTATTATCTGCTCCTGGATGACTTCTGCCTCCTCATGCTCACTTGGTATACTCCTGCCTCTGCCCCTTCTTACTCTACATGCTAACCCCTCTCTGTTCCTCAAACAAGACGTGTCCTCTCAATTTGCAATCTTCAAACATGCTGGTTTTTTCTGCCAAAAATTCTCTCCTCTTGCCTCTTAGCCTGACTTTTGGAGATAATTTGATGTTGCTTTCCCAAGAAGCCTTTTCTAACTTCCCAGACTATATTAGGTGTCTTGGATATATGCAGGTGAAAAAAAACTGCCCCACTCCCCAAACAGACTTTAAAAAAAAGAGTAAAATTGTATAAGTCTAACTTCAAGCCTAGTTGAGCACAAGTCTTTGAATGTTCCCATTTTAAAAAAAACTGTGTCTTCTTTCATCACTCAATTCCTTTCCTTCTATTTTTAACTTCATGTTCACATAATTTCTCCATTTATGATGTCAAGATGGCCACCAGCCTCTCCAGGATTGAACTCTACTGATTTAGCAACCCAGAAGAGGGTACTTCTTCCTGGTAATTCCAGCTACAATCCCAGAAATTACTCTTGCTGGTCAGAACTGGATCCCATATCCTCTTCTGAAGTTTAGGTAGGCATCCAGCCTCCCTCAACCACACAGGCTGGCAGGGTAAGAGGGTGGATTCCCTGAGGAAAATCAGGATGCTGTTTCCAGGAAAAAGATGGTGAGCTTACAGTCTAGGCAAACCAAGAATGGATAGATGGAGGGAGAGAGAGAGAGAGAGAGAGAGAGAGAGAGAGAAAGTAGGTGAGGAGGTAGATAAGTAGGTAAAAGATGTATGTAGGTAGGTAGATGGATCAACTGATAGATAAATAGATAGATAAAAAGGGAAAAGGGAAAGGAAATGTTTATTTCTTTAAACCACCCTTTAGAGTAATGAGGTTTGTGACATGAACTAACATGGATCTTTATTTCTTTGTTGCTTCCAAAGGTCACCATTGAGAAATAAGAATATTGCCAGGATCTAAATTCCCATGGGGATCTGAGCCTTTTGTCATGCACTTGCTCTACCTTATAAGCTCCATAAACTCTGATTAAATAAGTAAATGAGTGGATTAACTCATGTCAACCCAGCCCTTCCAGTGTGAGACCCTCTCATACAGGAACATCCAACCTCTGTTTTCCATCTCAGGATAATAAATCAAACAGTTTCTGAGAGAAAGGCACAGCAGCAGGAAACATTCATTTGTGAAGGCAGCAAGTTGTAGGCAGAAGGTCTGACCTATTAATTCCAAGTGAAATAACTCATGGTTCCAGAGAAGCTAAACATGTGGATGACCTCAGCAATTTTGAAAGAAAAATACATTTGAAGAAAATTTGGTTTTAGCAAGTGAGAAGGACATGAAACTAAAATTTCTTTTACAAAAGCATTTCCCAATAAGTTTTTGGGTTTTCATGTTTGCTTTTAACCTGTGGTTCCTAGTATAAACTTAAACTAAGCAACTTGTACTGTTGTACTCTCAAGCTTTTCACAGCTCAACTTCTAAATATGATAAATCCTACAACAACTATAGGAAGAACTTTAAAAATTGTCATAAGAAACTCTGTAACATTTTAAAATCTCAAAGAAACACAGAATAATAAAAAGTGAAAGGGCTGGAGGTATGTGGCTCAAGCAGTAGACTGCCTGCCTAGAACAAGTGCAAAGCCCTGAGTTCAAACCCAGGTACCACCCAAAAACATACAATAAAAAGTGAAAAGGTTCAGGTTTGGTCTTTGAACCCCCATGAAGTTATAATTCATTGGTTGGATGTTTGGAAAAAAATTTTTACAAATTATGTTCATTGTATATTCCATATCCCATATGTAAATCAAACTGACACAATCGTCTCGTGTGGAAGAAAAAATGATTTTTATAAAGTACAGAATTTTAATACTATACTCATTCACTTATTTATGCCATCAAGAATTCTTTTTTGTGAGTGCCATAAATTGTGTCATAGGCTGAGAATCAAACATTTATACTTACCTGTCGGAAATCTCAGAATAATGGAAAAAGAGATGTTTAAATATATCCCTGTAATCACCACACTGGAGGAGTGTCCTACACCAGCCAGGGTAGAAAGGTGTGATTGATTTCACTACATTAATTTTAACAAGAAATTAACTCTATTTTAATGAAAATAATTTCAGTGTTTCATAGTTTATTACAGTATTTGCTATTGAGTTTTGGCAAAAACAATCTATCATATTTAAGTAGTTTCCTTTATTTCTTACTTACTTGGAATTTTTATTAGGAAGGGCCTTTGAATTTTATGATGCCTTTCAGGCATCTATTGATAAAATCATCAGCTTTCTTCATTTTATTTGTTGATGTAATAAATTATATTGATAGATTTCCTAATATTGAACTATCCTTATGATCTTAGAATAAACTCTACTAGATCATGTTACACTGTTCTGTAACAGCCAGAATCAATTGCTATATGCTGTACTGAACTTTTATATCTATAATATTAGAGGAAACTATAGGTTTTCATTTTTGTGATATATCAACAAACTTTTAGTATTAAAGTTATCCTAACACTATAAAAAGAACCAGGAAACTTTTGTTCCTTTTCTATGTAGCAATTCAAATTCTCGGCAGTAATTCAAGTAACATTTTTTTTAAGAGTGAATAAAATTTTGAAAAATTTATACATTTTCCTTCACAACTCACCTTTCATTTGGAACAAATTTCATTTGCCCTTATATCATGCTTACATTCTACACATGTCACAGATTGGATTCCCTGTGAAAGAGACTGAGGTATGTGGCTCCAGCACATGGAGATGTAAGAGCAGGAATGTTTTTGGAAGTGCTCATGAGAGTGTGGACACAGTGGTGGAGGAAGCAGGTGAGAGCACAGGAGAGAAGCCAAAAGGGTATAAGGAGAGGATGAAATCCCCTTACCAGGAAACCTAGAGCTAGGAATTTAAGTGAAACAAGCAAAAACTCTTGAGACCAAGGGATCTCTAAAATAAAAAGGTTTATTGAGGACTGGGTTCTGGGATAAGCACCCACAGCTACAAGCAACAGAACTAGCAGTTGAAAGAAAATAAGTCCACCAGATCTATGGACTAAGAACATTTTCACAATGAAACTATGGAGAAGGATAGTTCAAGTTGTTGACATTGAGCCTGTATTAGCTATAGATACAGACAGCAGGATAACATGAAGAAGGGAAAGTTTGGGGCTAGGAGGACATTTCATAAGAAGTCATACTTATTGCTTCTAGAGTGGTTGGGATTATTGACAGATGTGATGGTGCATGATGACCACCTGAGGCTGGGGTCAAGGTTTCAATATACATTGAGAAATATGGAATGGTTTGTTAATTTGGTCTGCAATTGTTCACCAATTAGCTTCCCTTATCTCTCCTCCCCTCCATCCTGAGGCCCTTGTAATTAAATTTAGGACATCTCAGGATTTTCTCTCATCATCATTTATGTCTATTAGTGTATCTGCCCATATGTATATGTATATATGTGGGTAGACAGATTTATTAGAAGGAATTGTCTTATGTGATTATGGCAGCTGAGAAGTCCTACAATCTGTGGTCTACAAGCTGGAGACCCAGAAAAGGGGTGTTATAATTTCCAGTGCTAGTCCCAAAAGCATGAGAACTGACAGCACTAATAGCGTTTAGCTCTTAATCTGAGAGCAAATTGATGCCCCAGCTCAAGAAGTCAAGGAGAGAGAGAGAGAGAGAGAGAGAGAGAGCAAGAAAAACCAAATTCTCCTTTCTTCCATCTTTTTGTTCAATTTAGGTCCTCTAAAGATCAAATGATGCCAGCCTGTATTAAGAGGAGCCATCTTCTTTACTCAGTCCATAAATTCAAATGCTAATCTAATCTAGAAGCATCCTACCAGATACACCAGAAATAGTGTTAGAATATTAATCGTCTGTAGCTCAGTCATTTTGACCCATAAAACTGCAGGAGGTTGGGGGAAGGCCTTTGTATCCTTGCATGATGAGAACTGCCTCTAGGCTGGTCACCTAACCTTGGGTGAGGCCTCTCTCTCTTAGGCCAAGAACAAGTCCTGAGAGAACCTCCATGGTAAGCATCTGCAACAGTGAGGAGAATGACCACATGTTGTTCCTGAATGAGAATGTACATCTTCTGTCTGTTTTAGGTGGGCTAAAATTTTCACTTCATCCTCTTAGAATGAATATTAGCATGGACCACAAACTTCCAGATTTTCCAAAACTTCCTATGTGAACTATTACTTCACAATTTTTTATGCTAAATAGACTTTCATATGCTAACTTTCTATTGGAGCCACTAAAAGTAAGTGAACAGTTTTTTCACTTGAAAATATATGATTTCAGAAATAAGAAGTTTTGAACCTGTCAGGTGAATATTTCTGCTCTCACAACTTTATGTTAACACAAGTATAGTCATTATAGAATATCTGCAATTTATTACACTATTGCTTTAACATTTTCTGTCTTCATTGATCAAATAATGTTCTCTAGGATTACAGAATTTCACGTAAGACTTCTACCCCTGATATATCTGTTTTGAAGGTAAATCTTTTGAAAAGTTATTAAGTAGAGCACATCCCCATGATATCTACTTCCCCATGATATCTTCATTATTTACTCAAAAAGATCATATTTCCCACACTACTGCAGATACAGCATTGATTAGCAGGAGGCTCAAGGTTGTCCAAGATCTGTGCTCGCCTAATTACGTAACTTCACGTCCTAACTCCTGCCATCCCCCCTGCCCCCACCACTGCAGCTAAGAGCAATGCAAGCACACGCTATAATATGATATTTCACAAGTGCTGTCTAGACCTAGTTTTAAAGTCATGACTAGAAACTCTCAGTTCCCTTTTGAGGGGCCTTTGATAAGCCCCAAACTCCACCTCCCTCGCCAAAACAAAACCCCACTTCCTTTTTCAGGTTCACACTGTCTAGGACCACTAAACATCTACTGTAATAGTCCTAGTTATGGGGCTCTCACACTCCCAACTAGGGAAAGCCTCTATGCTCCTGAGCTGTATAAATGTTCAAATTAACCAACCCCTTAGAGGTCCTGCCCTACTGCCATGCATAACAACCTGTTACTCTGTCTCCCACGTGTAGCATCCTTCTCTAATGTGAAGTTAAAAGAAACCAAGACTTCTGCCTTTCATCTATCTCAGTGTCAATGTGTTGTGTCTGAACATCAAAAGAATCTTTAAGTTTTATAAAACCTACACTTACTAATTTGTGGCTGAACTTCTCTAGTTTCACACCTAACCTATCCTGTTTTCCCTTTGCGTGGCATCCTACTTTCTGAGTTCATCCTCAATCACAAATTATCCATCTTTTTTATTTAGAGATCCACCTGAAACTTCACCTCCAGGGACCCTTTTCCAAGTCTGTGTTCTTTAGCTGGCCATCTGCCACTCTCCTGGCCACTGGCAAAGCCTGAACCCTCTGTTCATGTAACATAGCTTTTTGAGTAGATCTGCTTTCTCACAAGAGCAGACCACTTGATCAGATACTGGAAAACACTGCAGCATTTTCATTTCTTTTAATTCTTTGTAGTCTGTGGTTTGAGGTCTGTTGCAGGGTACCCCCTCTACTGACTTACTGAATTCAATTCCCTGGAGCGCTGCCATACAAAGATCACCCTTCCTAAAATTGACAAGTCATATTCTTGCCTTTTTTTTTTTCCTTAACCACTGTGCCCTATAAGTAATTTTATTACTCATTTTTTTTCTTTGTCGATGCTATGGTTTGAACTCGGGGCTTCATGCTTACTAGGCAGAAGCCCTACTACTGTACCACTTGAGCTATTGCCCACCCCACATTCCTGCCATTTTGGGTGCCTTCTTTTACTGCCCAAAGTACAAGGGCAGAAGGGAAGGTGAGGATGGAGGAAAAGCAAACACTTGAGAAGAAACTTTGCAATCCTGTCCAGAGGAGATCAGTGAAAAGGAGCAAGCAACCAGAACATCAAATATACAAAATACTTCATGGAAATTTAGGATAAGGATACATAGAAGATAGTCAACAACCTTCTGTTGGGCACAACTCAGAATTTGAGTTTCAGGGATATAGAGGACCACAATGGACAAAAATATTCCTCTTGCAGTTAATTTGTCTCTCTAAATAATTCACATGGCAATTAAGTTCCCTTGGCTCATAATTGCATAAGATAATGCTTTAAAGACAAAATCTTTCTTTCTTTATAATTCATGAGTCCTAATATTTTTTACCTGTAAGATTCTTTGAAGTCTTATCCTAAAATACTTTCTCAAGTTAAAAAAAAAAAAAGACTAGAAAACATCTAATATATTTTTCTCTCTTGAACCACAATTAATTTAAGATACAGGATGCTGAGGAAAAGATGATTACTTTGGGGTTTGTAATGTAAAGTGCTGTTTGCATTAGCAAATTTGTGTGACTTAACTATCATATGGCTAATTAAATGAACTTAATAATAAAAATATGCATACCCAAAATAAATACGATGACCAGAATTGCAACTGGAATAACAAGCTGTAGTGAATGTGGGCAGCTCTCAGCCTGGCTCTCCATTCTGTTCTGTTCTTTCTCGCTCTCCTCCATCTCCTTTTCCTCTTCCTTGTCCTCCACTTCCTCAATCCTTTTCTCTTCTCTCCTCTTTCCCTTTCCTCCTCCTTCTCCTCTTCTGCCTCCTCTTCTCAGTCTCTGTTTCCTTCTCTCTCCAGCCCCCCAACTATACCTCTACCACCAGTTCAATCTCTAAATGGCATCTCTATTTGATTCCTTATTTATTTCTCATTAGCCATTCTTCTACTCATCCTACACTCTAATCTGGTCCAGCCAAACAAACAGGCTCACCTCATGACCAGCTAAAGTACTGGATTCTATCCATTTGTCCAGGTCACTTCCAGGGATTGAGCTGCCTTAAGCTTGAAACCCATTTCTGATATAATTAAGGCCTTTGCACAAAGAATAATCCAGTTCTGTTCCTCTGAGCTATGGGCTCATGATAAAGCAGTTAAAACTAGGACAGGATTCTGAGTGACTAACAAATTTAATCAACACAATAAGTTTTATCTTTCCTTTTTTCATCATGGGAAATAGGAGCTAAAGACCTCCAGTGATTCTAGGACTCTAATTGCTAATCAAATGCAGAATTCCTCATCTTTAGTTTATTTCAGCAAGGGTACAGAACAAGTCACACCAACTGACATTTTTTGGGCATCTGTTTCTTTCCAATACTTTGTTGTATGTTCTAACACATCCAGAAACATGACAAAACTGCAGCACTGAGCAAAAGTTTAGCAACTCTGTCATGTTATAGAGGAGAAAAATTGGAGACCTGAAAGGTTTAGATTTATGTAGAGTATCTGGTTTTTGCCTCGGAGAACTTTTAGATCCAGTTAATGAAACAAGACATGTGAGAGGAAAAAACAAGAGCACATTGTAATCAATTATTACATTGATTCACACAGACTTCAAGCTCTATAGGAATTCAGGAAAGGGGAAAATTGCCAAAGTGACTCAGGATGAGCCCTGCAAGAAGAAGAACACTGGAGGTAAAGGCCCAGGCTCCAGCTTTAACAGGGACTGGTGAGTGACAGGAGAGGGACCACCTGAAGAGCAGTGAAAGGCAAGTCAGTCTAGTGGGGTCACTTGATGGAGCTTCCTATGATAGAACAAAGAATTTGCACTTCATCCTAAAATAAGCCTATTATTTCTAAAATACGTTTTTATAAGTTTTAAAGCAGGAAATAAACATCATGAAAACAACATCCCACAAAAGAAAGTCCAGGATAGCACAGCGGTTAAGAACACAAATTTGGAGCCAGTCAGACTAGCTTTGAATTCTATCTCCACCTTGAACTCACTCAGAACCCTTGGGCAAGTCACTTAACCTCAGTGTCCTCATCTGTAAAATGAGAATGACAATAGTCTTGCCTCACTAGGTATCTGGAAAATTAAATGAAATAATACCTGTAGCACATAAGGAGCAATACTTGCTCTTGTTAACAGTTATAGCCCCAGACACCACTAGGTATAAAATCCTGCCCACAGAGAGATTAAATCAGTGGTGTCTGGCACAAACCAGAAGACAGAGGATAGTGACTGAATCTAGGACGACATGGTAAGGAATTCCAACCAATGCACCCAAGGAAGGAAAAGGATTTAGTAACATGGCAGGTCTACAGTTGAAATAGTTAGGATTAAAGTTAAACCTATGATGCTGGTACTATATTGAGTACAACAAATTAGATATCTTACAGTGATGAGTGTTAGGCACAAACAAATACACTTTTTAAATTTTTGGAGTGAAATTACCCCTTCCTACCATTATACTAGTCTTCTGTCCCCATAAATATTCATACATTCATCCCCCCATCTCTCATTATCTCCCACATTTGACCACTTTTGGGACATAGTGTTACTCTGTCCTTTTCATTCCCCTCTTGTGCTTCCAGCAACATCCTCATCAAAAAAATTCATCAGTATGCCTTTATTTCTCAAGTTGTGTTGCTCATTCAGTTTCCCTAAGGTTTCTATTAGTTGACATCACATCTGGAGAACTTTCTAACTACAGATGTGAGACTAGCTCCATACAATGAATGTCAAGACCCTTGATAGCCACATGACACAAAAGAGAGGTTGAAAATCCCATTTCACGGCCCCCATGGATGTGGGGAGACTTGTGTGTACACACATGAGCAAGACGTGAAGGAGGCCTGGTTACAAAGCACCACCTCTCCTGTCTTTTGTTTACCTATGGATCCCCTCTGAAGTGCTCCTTTAAAAAATAAACTTTTAAAAAACTGAGTCATGGCTCTATGGAGATGAAGTGGGGTAGAAAAATGACATTCATCTGCAGGCCTCTTACTATTTAAAAGTCTAGACTCCTATAGTCTCTTCATTCTTTTCAGATTTTTCCTACTCTTCTCTTTCCCTCCTTAAAGGACTTATTCCTGCATAATTAGAAATAGACATGTAAATCTAGAACAAAATGGGGAAAAAAAGATACATCCAGTCCAAATCTTTCTTATGAAACATAGGTCCCAAGATGTTTACCTGACTTTTTTTAAAAGCCCAAAAGACTTTCAATATTCATCACAAATCTGAAAATAACTTCTTACCTACTTTCTATTATTCAGAATCTATATACCATAAATTTAGTACAGTCAAAGATCTCTTAACAACCAGGATACACTCTGATAAATGTACTGTTAGTCAGTTTCACCTTGTGTGAACATCACAGAGTGTGTTTACGCCAAGTAACCACTCAACAGGGCTTCTCGATGCCATCAGGAGACCTCGTAAACATGAGATGCGTGAGGCTACTGCTTCAAGTGCATAATGCACCATGCTAACAGTAAACAGTTCTTAATATGTAAGAGTCCACTCTAAAATAACAGTAAAAGTTATAGTATAGTAAAGACATAAACCGGGAACATAGTCCTCTGCTATCAAGTATTATGTACTGTGTGTGCTATGTGTTTTAGGACCGACAGCACAGTGGGTTTGCATACATCACAAATAGGGAAGTGATGCACTGTTATAGCATTGCTATAGTGTCACTAAGTGACAGTAATTTCTCAGCTCCATTATAATATTATTGGGCAGCTCTTGTATATGTGGTCTGTCAATGACCAAAACAGTGTTATATGATGTCTGACTTTATGTGCCACCAGAAATTATCTCATGCAACCCTTTTGAAGAGGGTATTATTGGATTTTTTTTTTTAAATAAGGAATCTGGAGCACAGACAGTTGATATAACCAACAGTCACTCAATTAGTAGTTATTAGCGATGAGTTTTAAACCTGGGTGTTCCAGCTCTCTCTTCCTGCTATATTGAACATCTACCAGTTCTATGGCCTGGACTTGGCTAGAATCGGTCTCAGTGTCCATGTTCTTTTCTCCCCTATCTGCACAGCATTCAGAACTCTTGTTTGCTCATGTAATTTTTCATTTGTATGTCATTATCAGCATATAAGAAGAGACTGCCTAGCCACTAGCTCTCTTCTCCATTAACCCTTACCACTGGTACAATGTATCCATCTTTGCTAGAATTGCTGTTGGCATTCATTAGGAATGCTTTGGGGCTATAAGTAACAGGTAATCTACTCTCAGAAGATTCAACTATGAGGACACTTGAATTATCCAACTCCCAAAGACTAACATGAGTTCAAAGATTGCTAAGAACAATACGGAATTCGCTAGTTTTGTTTTACTACCCCTTCACTTACTACCAAATAAGTAAATACATTTTTAAAGGATGTACTATAGCTTAGGGAAGCAAGTTAATGATTCTTCAATGTCTTCCTTTTTTTCTCAAAAATGTGCCCAAATGTGGTGTCAAAGGATGACTCAATACAAACCGCTGTCAGCAGAGTCAGAACAGCATGTTCACTGCCTTTGATATCATTTAGTTGAAGAGGGTAAGGACAGTAATGTCCAGCCTGACTGTCAGATAAAGAGATGCTTACTTCCCCCAGTTAGTTGAAATATTCGGTGTTCTGTTCCTCAGGCAGCATCAAGCCTATAGCATCTTGTTTACGATCCTTACAAAATTATTTAGTAACTAAACAATATCTTCAAAATTTCAGGCTCAAAATACACAGGCTCTGAGCTGGGATGTTAACTCATTGGTAGAGTGCTTTCGAGAGGCATGTGTCAGGTGTGGGTTTGTTCACCAGAATCAATCAGACAGAGAGAGAGAAGAGAGAGAGAAAATAACCTTGGGATGGTTTGGTACTGTGACACAGAAGTAGAGATAGAGTTTTTTTCTGGAAGTAGGCACCATTGACTTTCTTAATGATAGATCATTGGTCAGAACTGAGTCACATGACCACCCTTGGTTGCAAGGTGACTGAGAAAGTATAAATCTGACAAAAGAGAAAGGGAACCCCATGACTGACCCATACCAAAGCTGACTCAGTCCTTGCAGCAGAGCACTTTGCCTATCTGACTAAACTGTGAATTTGGTCAAGAAGGAAGTAAGGAAGCCAGGTGTAGTGTTCCATACCTATAATCCCAGCTGCTGGAGAGGCAGAGATAGGGAGGATTGCAGTTCAAGTATAGCCTGGGAAAAAAGTTATTAAGACCCCAGCTCAACAAATAAGTCAGATTTAGTGGCACATACCTATGTGGGAAGCTTAGAAAGGAGGATTGCAGTCCCAGGGCAGCCTGGGCAAAAAGTGGACCCCATCTAAAAAAAAAGTAACCTAAAGCAAGAAGGTCTAGAGGCATAGCCCAAGTGACAGAAAGCTTACCTAGCAAGCAAAAGGCCCTACATTCAAACCCCAGTACTGCCCACACACACACACAAAAGAAGGAAGTTTGAAAGAATAGCTCTTGGTTTGAGACTAACAATGTCTGGTACACGAACACTCCACACAGCATGTATAATGACATTCTTGTTGCATGACTCATGACATCAGAGAAGAACCTGTTTATATAATTTAAAATGTAGCAAAACAGCCCATCTTGTCAAGAGGATACTCTTGATCCAGCTTCATGAGGCAACTAACCTCTGCCCCAGTTCTGTGTGTTTTGTTATTTCTTTTCAAATCTCTAATGGGTCTACAATTTTATTAGCCAATGTGCCTCATTGTGACTCATTCTGCTGGTCTCCACTATAAAAGGCTATGCATTCAAATTCCCAACACACATCCACCGGAACTTAAGAAAGTCCGATTCCAGACACACCTCTTACTCCTCATCTTTAAGCTGAATGACTGATGGCTCTCATCTAAGCCTGCAGGTGACGCAGCTGCCAGGCTTTCCTCCATCTGTACACAAATGCCCAATCCAAGGCAGTGCCAGGTTGGACCCTACTTTCCCCAGGGCTTATATTTTTGAACTTTTCTTTTGATAGGTACTTTTTAGGCCCTTATTTTTCCTGCTAACCATCCCAAAGTGAATTACCAAACACTTCCTTGCTTTCTCAATTCTTCTCTTTCTTTTCTAAATGAATCTAAAGAACAAATGATTTCCATCATCTCAGACTTCATCAGCTCACTTCTCCTCCATTTTCTCTTCCAACTACCTCCTAATTATCCCATATGCAATAATCATTCCCTCATTGAGAAGCCCCTTATTCAAAATTCAATTGCATACAGATTATAAAGCACAAATTCAAAATTAGTTTTGTAGCAAATGTTATACATACAGAGTGTCATCACTTTTTTGTCTGCACCTCTATACAAACATTTAATGGAATTCATTACAATTATGGCGTTGGATAGAAAAGCGGAACATAGGAAGAAATCCTGAAAAGTTTATAACTGTGGCCTGATAAATGTAAATTAATTATATACACAAATGATTAATAATTTAAGGTATAATGAAAATGGGATCTGTATCAGTTACAATTATGCTCATCTGTGTGTAACAGAGGCCTTCAAACTACAGTAGCTTAATGTACACATTTATTTCTCTCTCACTGCTTATGATTCAGGGACTGTAACTTGATCAGGTGGCCAAAGGGACTCGACAGAGAGGCTAAGACATACAGTTGTTCAGCTCATTGTCACTGCACTCAGCCAGAATGGAAAGTGTCTACAGATAGGTCCTAGACTTCTTCACTTTGACAGTGGCGTGCTTAGTTACATATTTGCAAGTTAAGAAGAAGGAGAGAACAGACATGGGGAGATCATTGCCAGTCTCTGCTCCATCACTGGTATCTATCTAGTGAACACAACCTCATCTTAAATGCTTTTATAGTCTGACATTTTTGTTTATGTTGGTTATACAAGGAGTTTCATTGTGGCATTTCTGTGTGTGTGTGTGTCTGCCTGTCTGTCTGCCTGTCTGTATTATGCCCTGAACTGGTTCATCCTATTACTCTCCTTTCTACGTTAGTCCCCTTCTTATGGTGATTTTGACGGGTTTGAATGTTCCATATTCATACTTATATAGAAAGAACATCAACCATATTCACCTTCTTTACTTTCTTCATTTACCCTCCCAATCCCATTTGTGCCCTCCCCTTGGAGCTCTCCCCTTAGTGTGACCTGGTTTACATTTTTGTCTTTCATTGTTTAGGTCTCTTTTCATTGTTCAGTGGGATTTTTGCCTTGGTATTTTACCAGTAAATGTATTGTCCTTAAGTCAATCTAACCTCCCTCTGCTGCTTCCTCAACCTTTTCCCACTATCCTGTATTGTTCAAGTTTTCAGTGTGTTCTGTTGCATCTTGTTCCTACACAGATGTGATGTTTTCCATTATTGTTCACTATTTTTCTTTCCTTCTTTTCCTCCTCCCTCAGTCTCCTCTACAAGTCCCACTTTAGGATATGTGATCTACAGATATTTCTATGTATGTATAATATTGCTTGTATTTGTATTGGATCTATCTTCCACATAAGAGAGAAAACAAACAACTTTTAGCTTTCTGAACCTACAAGCTTCACTTAAGATGTTCTCTGGTTACATCCATTTACCTGCAAAAGACAAAATTTCATTCATCTTTATGACTAAATAAAATTCCGTTGTATATAAATACCACATTTTCTTTTTTAGCAAAAAGTGTGAAACATTTAATGCAACTCATAAGGACAACATCATGCTGCTAATAAATGCATTTGCAAAAATCATTAATAGCAAAATGACTGAACAGAAAGTAAAATTAACAAATACATATTAGATATCATTTAATTTTGCTGATATTGAAGTGAATACAAATTAAAATAAAACTAAGGTATGAATATGCTTCTAGCAAAAAAATAGTGACAGTGCAGTAAATCCATAATAATTCTGGGTTGATTGTAGAAGGGACATTTTGTTTTGTTTTACTTTTGCACTTAAAGATTTATTGAGTTTATTGCCTAACTTGACAGAACTTTCCTTCTTCCTTTTTTTCCTTTATTGTTTTGATGGGTGGGGGTACATTGTGGCATTTACACAGGTTCTTACAAAGTATCGACTATATCATACATGAATTCACCTTAACCATTCTCCTTCATCATCCCCTCCCCAATTCCTAGAGTAGTTTCAACAGGTATCATTTTTGCATTTACTTACATATCTACACATTTTATTGTACCTTATTCACACTCTGACCCCCTTCCCCAACATCTCCTCCCTCCCACAGGTGCCATTCCTCCCCGCCTCAGCAGGACTTGTTCCACCCTCCTGTTCTCTGATTTTGTAGGAGAAAAAAGACAAAATGAAAAACACAACATTTTAGCTTGAGATAAATGTAGCTATGCATGGAGTTTCCTTGTGATATTTCCATGTATGGCCACATTTTCTTAATCTATTCATCAGTAGTGGGACATCTTGGCTGTTTCTAAAGCTTAGTTATTGTGACTAGTGCTGCAATAAACATGGGTGTACAGGTGTCTTTATTATAATCTGCCTTATATTCCTTCAGACATATGCTTAGGAGGTGGTATTACCATTCTATTTTTAGTTTTTTGAGGAACCTTCAAAAAACTTCACTACTGTTTTCCACAGTGGTTGTACTAATTTACATTCCTGCCAACAGTATATGAGGGTTCCTTTTTCCCCACATCCTCCCCAACATTTGTTGGTGGTGGTGTTCTTGATGGTAGACATTTTTACAGGAGTGAGATAGTATCTTAATGTGGTTTTAATTTGCATTTCTTTCATGGTCAGGAATATTAGGTATTTCTTCATGTGTGTTTTGGCCATTTGGACTTCTTCCTTTAAAAAATCTTTGTTCAGTTCATCTGCCCATTTCTTCATTGAGTCATTGATTTTGGGGGGAGTTTAGTTTTCGAGTTTCCTGTATCTTCTGGTTATTAATCCTTTGTCAGATGTATAGGTGGCAAAGATTTTCTTCCATTCTGTGGTCTGCCTTTCAATCTGGTGACTATTTCTTTCATTTTACAGGAGCTTTTTAGTTTCACGTAGTTCCATTTGTCAATCCTTTCTCTTAGTTGCTGAGCCATTGAAGTTCAATTTAGGAAGTTATTGTCTATGCCTGTAAGTTCCAGTGTATTCCCTGCTCTTTCCTGCACTGGCATCAAAGTTTCAGGTCTTATATTAAGGTCTTTAATCCACTTTAAGGTCATACTTCTACAGGGTGAAAGACATGGGTCTAGTTTCAGTTTTATGCATGCAGACATTCAGTTTTCTCAGCAACATTTATTGAATAGGTTGTCATTTCCCTGTCATATGTTTGGGTGCCTTTGTCAAACATCAGGTGGATGTAGCTGTGTGGATTTATATCTGGGTCATTGTTCTTCATGCCTGTTTTTATGCTGGTGCCATGCTGTTTTTACTGCTATGGCTCTGAAAATAGTATGAAGTCAGGTATTGTGATACCTCCAGCATTGCTCTTTTTGCTCAGTTTTGCCTTGGCTATTTGCAATCTTTTGTGCTTCCATATGAACTTCAGGGTTCATTATTCAATCCCTGTGATGAATGTCAATGGAATTTTGTGGAGATTGCATTGAACATGTAGACTGCTTTGGGTAATATAGCCATTTTCACAATATTGATTCTACAAATTCTTGAGCATGGGACATCTTTCCATATTCTGAAGTCTTCAATTAAACTGCTTACATTTGACTACTTGTATCCAGTCATTGCTTCCTCCCCCCAATTCATCCTGTTAATATTTTCTGATAGCTCCAGGACTAGATTTCTAAATAACAATTAGGGTTATATCTGTTTTGAGAGGTGCATAAACTCTGGGCCATGCAATTATTCTTAATATTTCATATATTTATTGAAAATGTCATTGAATATCTGCTATGTGCCAGACTCTATGTTGGGTTAGGTGCTAAAGAGATTGGATAGAACAAGATTCACTCACTTTGACACATTTGTCAGTATGAAAATATCAATAAAAGAAAAGGGCTATGCCCAAGAGTGGTGGTACATAGTGGTAATCCCAGCACTTGGGAGGCTAAGTCAGGAAGATCTTGAGTTCAAATTCAGCCTGGGCTACAAAGCAAGACACTGTCTCAAAGAAACAAAAATGAAAATTTTTAGGAGAGAAAAGGAGATTACCTATATATGAAATGAGAAAGAACAAAGAAGGTTGAAATGGCATCTAGTAAAGATAGAGCATAGACACTCCAAAAAGTCTGGGCATAGTCTAACTTTCTAACTGCTAAATGTCCCCACTTTTCCCATCCTTCCTGTTTGTTTCTGTCATTAAAATCTCCAAATTGCCAAGGAACTCATCAGCTTTGTCTTTGTCTCTGTCTTCACCCATCAACACACACACACACACACACACACACACACACATCACTAACACTCCTCACATACTCCCCGAATTTGCCTGTTTTGTCCATTGTTACCATTGGCATGATATGCTCTAGTCTTGTTGTTAGAAATATAGTCCATGAACCAGCATTTCTTGGATCACTGTTTGTTAAGAATGAAGAATTTCGTATCTGCTCTGAGGCCACCTTTTCCCCAAAACACATAGAATCGATGGAAATCTGCTTTTTAATAAGATCCTCAGATGATCTGCATGCACATTAAAGTTGAAGATGCTCTTATCTGCCTGCTGGGTCTAAATAAAGATAGCAAGTTGTTCCTCGCCCTCAGCTCTGTTATGGCTACCTTGACCTCTCATCTGATTCATTATAATGAATTTATAATGCTTGGCATTCCTCTAAGAACAAGACAAGCTAATCCTGTGTTGAAATGTTTGCCTAGGGAAGACTCTGTCTCCTGAGAAATGGTGTGATGATGTCCCATCACAATGAAAAAAAGTTAAGAGTCATTCTTCTCCACAGTTTCTTTTTTCTTCATATTTCTTAAATTTACACTTGAGTGGTTAGATTTCTATCAAGTTGACTTTCTTTCCCACCTTTCTTAAATGAAATTTCTATCAGTGTTTTATACAGAGTTGATGTTTTCACCTCTATGTACTTAAATCAACCTAGAAATAATGTTTTCTAGATGCTTTGTGTGTGGCTGTGTGTGATCTCTCATGTGCAGAAATATGTTATAGCATTATTTAGATGTTTTCCCAATATATGAAAAGGTCCCTACACCACTTTGAAGGTAGTTCTATGCTTTTTGCTAAAGTGACCATCTTATCTCCTCCCTTATCTTCTTACTGGAATTTCAAACACCTTACTTAACCTCCAGGGTATAATAAATACATAGAAAATTAAAACCTGTGGGGACTTTTTATTCAGAGATTGAAACCTATCCCCTTCCTGACACCCCTTCTGCCTGCCACTTCTCCAGTGAAAATCTCTTCTCATAGCTAGAATATTCAGAACAGAGGCTGGGATTTCTCCATTTCCCCTCACCCTGCTTTTCTTCACTGTGATTACATGTAGAACTGAAGAACTGCCTCTGCCTCTACAGACTTCTCCCAAAGCTAGCCTCAATCAAAGGCTAAAAACTTCGTGCTTCTGTATATGTAAGATCTGGGTTTATTTAGCTCTTCTTTCACTTGCTATTCAGGATGCACTTCTCCATTAAAACGGAAGAAAGACCTGTACTTCGCTTTGCCCTCTTTCACTATGTCCCTTTGCAGTCTCCAGTGGGTGTTTGTGGTCTTCAGAACTCCTTCATTGTATTTATCACAGTGGGAGATTAGTTTGTAACAAAAAGAACAATCAACATCCCTACAGGACCAACTCTGCTGCTGATGCCATGCCTAGTACTCTGAGTTCTTAACCTCCTATACTCTCAAAACCCCTTGATGACGAGGGGCTAGTGCCCAAGAACACTAGCTCTGAAGTCTAGCTCCATAGGTTCAAATTTCAACTCTACCACTTACTATCTTGGAGACTTAGATGAAGCACCCAACCTTTCTCTACTTCAATTTTCTTGTCTACAAAATGAAGATAATAATAATGCCTACTACGGAGGAGGCCCCCCAGATTAAGGAGACATGATGTATGAAAAAAAAGTATCAGGGGCCAGATGGAAGGTAGAAGTAAATCAAGTGCAGGAAATAGGTCAGATGGAATGCAGAAGTAAAAGTGAAGTTCACAGAGATGTTCCCATGTACACAAAATTCAAACCATGATCTGAGGAAGAGACAACCAACCAGCAAGGTCCAGAAAAGGGAAGACAACCAGTCAAAACTAGTCTAAACTAAAATGTAAAGCCTATTCTCATCCCTACCTCAGGGCACTATGCTACTTGTCTAGCTGCCTACCATTTTCTTTCCTTCTTGTGGTGTCCTACTCTTCCTTCTTCCTAAATTCCTTTACCAACCTGTGGCTCCGAAATTCACAACATCTGCTTCATAGGATTGTTATTGTACATTGATGTGTCTTGCATGCAAAATGCTTAAAACAGAGCCTGATTCAGCCAATTTTAATTATTAGTAGTACTGTCCCATTTTGCATGTAAGAAAAAATGAGGCACAAAGAAATCTTATAACTTCGTTGGCTTACCTAGATGTTCATTGGTGATAAACAGGCAATCTGGCTGTGAAAAGGAATTAAGGAACCAAATTATATTTCTTCAGAAAGTCAGTGAAAGAATCTAATTGTCAGTTGGACATCTACATTGTGACACAGGAAGTACTAGAAGGATTATACAAGGTCTGAGAAACAGACCCTTGATGAATGCTCAGTTTAGAAGTAATCTTCCTCCTTCCAAAATTCAGTTCACAGAGGGGCTCAGAGAGGAACATATTTTTGGAGGTATTTGAAAATACAATATTCATAGAATGTTGCACACTCAAAAATCCTAATTTCCTCAGATTTGTGAAGTACCAAACAGGAACAAAAATAGCTAAATCCACACAAGTACGTTCACCTATTCAGCACACCCACTGAGTCCCCTGCTGCTTTGCTGGTAAGGTTCTCAGTAATGGGGATACAACAAGGAAACAAGTCCCTGCTTTCATGGAGTTGAAATTCAGGATATAAAGAATATATAGTTTGAAACAGTGAACTTGTCAAGGTAGAGAGATTTCTCAACAATGCATGAGTATAGTTGCTATGAACCAAGGAACTGACTAGTATCACATGGATCTATATAGATTAGCATACAACCAAGAAACAAATCAAGAAACCACTTGGAGCCAACCTCTTCTTCACAAATATGACACAGCATACAGCTTAAAGATATTTTCCTTAGCCACTCTTAGTAGGGAGTGACCTACCCAGAGTGAGAACTTAATTTGTGCCTGTGCTTAAGTTAGTTGCTTAGTACATTGTATATAACGCTTTCTCAATAAGTCTTTTTTCTTGTCACTTTATAAAATTAGGAATTAAAATATCCTCTAGAGGAAATATTTAGTGGAACCTTCACAAGACAGGCCTAACTGACACTTATGCTTGCAACCATGGCACCTAGAGTATATAAACCTCAATAAGCAGCTCCTTCTACACAAAGGTGTCCAGGTGTCCCAGCAAGACTGTGATTCTATCATCCTTCACTCCTTTGTCAGTTTTTCTTCCAGGCAGGCTTTTCTCCTGTGTAGATCTATGATCTGACCTATCACTTACACAAAATACCCCTGAGGCTCCCATGGTACTCTAAGAACCAAAAGTGAACTTGGTGTATTTCCAACTCCTGTAAGTACTTCCTGCTTCATAGCATGACTACTGTGCAGCCATCATTTAAATTCCTGAAGTCAGAATTTCATGTATATTCTACTACATTTTTTAAAAAGAAGAAAAAAACAGAAGATGAAGAGGAAGAAGAGGAGAAACGAGCAACAGCAACAGAACCAGCAATAGCAGCAACAGTCGCCACCACCACCTGCATCACCACCTGGAGAAGGTTGAAAATACTTCTCCCTGTGTTTCTTTTATCCTGAGCTCCCTCTGCTCTTGTTTATTGGACCATGATCTTGGGATTCTGACAAAGAACTAGAATGGAGATTAATTTGGAAAGATATTGGTGTCAAAGTCATCATGATAAAAGATTAATGAATATTATACTTTCTTCTTTTTCTCACTTTCTTTTTCTATCCCTCCATCTTGTTCTGTCTTCATTCCCTCTCCTTCCCACACTTGATATTGTTCAGATAGATGGTTAATTTTGCTTACTTTGAACTCAATCCAATAATGTGCTACAGAGGATTGCTTCACTTAAAGTAAGGATAGAACAAACTTCATATATACATAGCAATTTTATAAAAGAAATACATGGAAATGGCCAGTTTTGTGAGGAAATGTACTGTTAGAAGAGAAGAAACACAAGGTTGCCAGGGGGGTGGGGAATAGTGGCCTCTCCATTCTCTCCCTGGGATTTTGAAAATTCCAAATGTGGTATATTTTTCAGACTATTTCAGAAAGAACAGTTGGTATCTAAACAATCTGAGTAAAACTTGTGCCCAATTATTTCTGTGGTCCTTTGTGGTTTGTTATGACATTCTCCAATCGACTTACTATTTCATGAATCAACCAAACATACTTTTGGCTGGGTTTTCTGGAGTGCTTTCCCTATGTACTTTGTGCTTCCATTCAGACCACAAAGGGAGATGAGTTTCTTTGGTTCCTTAGGCCCAGTCATCCTAAATAGCATTGAGACTGTACTACTTTTCTCAAGGCCTTTCTGTAAATGAGTCATGAAGACAGCTTCTGTCCTGGTCTTACACCTGTCTGTAGTCATTCTGCAACCATGGAGTCTGATCACATCCTGCCAGGTGCTCCATCAGAACACACTGGCACAAAAATGGTCAAGCCAGGGTAATTCATTATTGATTTTAATACCCCACCACCTCAGTCACATCTCAGCTTGAATGCCTTAAGCAATGGAAAACTCACCTTCTGAGATCTGATTTTAGTTTCTTCCTCCATTATTCTGGTAAACAAAGGAAAAAACAGAAAAAATTTTTCTATCCAGGTCCTTCCTCAAAATAGCATCAAGCAGAGGAACAGTGATATGGCAGTGATATTTCTAGCCTGAGTCTACAGATGAGAAGTTTGAGAGTCAGAGTGATGAAGAGGAATGACAATGACAACATAGCAACCTGCCTCAGAACTTAGACTCCGGACTTAGCCATGGCCACGATCAAAACTTAGCTGTCACTTACTAGCTCTGTGACCTTCGGCAAGTTCTTCACTCTACCTCAGTATTCCCAACATATATAATACTAATAATATATAACCCATCAAGAGGCCATGGGGAAGAAATGAGGTCATGTATTTAAGGTACTGAACACAAAGCCTGGAAAATGCCAAGTAATGTAAGCCGATATTATAATTATTAGATTGTCATGATCATTAAGAAACTGGCACTCTCATAATTATTGCAAAGCTAACATATTTCTGTAGCAACCAAGATGCTCCTAGCTATGCCGCAATAACAAGCAACCCCTAAAACCTCAGTGACTTACTACAAAGGTCATTTTCTCACTCTGCTTACAGTCTTTATCTTGAGCCATCGAACAACAAAATCTTGGAATGGAAGGGAATTTTCAGTTCATATAACTGAAATCAACATGTGATATGGAAATACTTGCTCCACATTGCCAGTGGATTTGAATATTTGAGTACAGTAAGTTTCATCAGTCACATCTCAGCTTGAATGGCTTAAGCAATGGAAAACTCACTATCAGAGGCAATCGATTCCACTTTTGGAGTACTATGATTTTTAGAACGCTTTGCCTTATGTTGAACTAACATTTAGATGGACACAAATTCCATTCTGTGTCCTAACTGAATACTGCTGAACCATGGGAAAACTAGCACCATACCAAGAAATATCTTCTAACACACTTGAAGAAAGTCCTTGGAGCAGTCCCTTGGTCCTCTCTCCTGATTCTCCCATCATTTTTCATGTGGCAGAGATTCCAGTGTCTTTCATACTTACTGAGCCAGTCTGGCTGTAAGCTTTCTAATGAAAAAAAAAAAAACTTTTTAATTTTAGAGGCAAATATACTGCTAAGCCACTGGCAAAGAATGTTATACACACCCATAAAGTTTAAGAGTATCAGTTGCTAACCTGTTTGTATTGTATTCATGTAATAAAGAGTAATGGGATTTTTTTTCAGAAAAAACTTAGTGGAGGAGGAAAAAGACGAATTTTACATTATATAGTGAAAAATTTATTCTGTAATATTAAAAAGAATATTGTACATTTTCAATTTTATATTGTATCATTCATAATGTCATCAGGAGAGTCTACTTTTGAATTGTTTTCTAGAAGTGACTGGAAGTAGAATATGTGAATAAAACCAAGCTCTTTTTTCAAAGATTCTCCCAAGACCAACAACCTTTAAAGTAAGGATGTCCAGGTCTTTGGATAGAGAACTGGCTTTGCACCCTAAACTGTGAAGCATTGGATTCTCATGGAGAATAACACTAGAATTTCCATTTGGAACGTCCACTGGTCTTGCAAGCCACAATCTCAAAATAGAGGACAAGAATGTGGAGATTTAATAAGCTTTAACTTGAAGAGTGTGCTATCCAAGGTCTTTGTTAAAGGTTACCTTAACACACAGAGCTCTGTCCTCCTGGGATGCCTTCCTTGGTCATTACTAATCATGTGTAAGTCAGCAAAGTCTCTTTTGCAGCTGCTTTGAACACCTTTTCTTGGGCTGTCTATATGACCTACTCCTTCTTGTCATTCAAACTTTCAGCAAAATATATCACTTCTTAAAGGTGAGTTTCCCTGGACACAAGTGTGCACATATGCACAGACACACATGGTCTCAAATATAGAATCTTGGTTTATGTCCTTTTTGTAATATGTTTCTTCTGTAATATCCATTTATTGTCATACTCCTTGCCCACATTAGGCTGTAAACCCTATGATAGCAAGGACCTCTTCTGTTTTGTTCACCATTTATATCCAGTATCCAGTGTCATACTTAGTATATAAGTCTGATGTTGAACAAAACTCTGGATGAGCACAAATTCCAACCATTTGTCCTAGCTGAATATTGGCAGAACATGGGAAAACTAACACCATCCCAAGAAAGACCTTCTAACACTTGAAGGAAGCTCTTAGAGCATATCTGATTAATGTCTTAAGTCATTGTTACTTGGTAGCAGGCTCTGAAGCAGAGATCTGTGTTCAGTAAGTTTACAGGGGGTGAGCTTAGGGAAAGAACCTGTAATTCCATGAGAGGAACAGAATTTACAGAGGGACGAGTTCAACAGTGAGTTAGACACAATTGAGCTAGGATAGCCCTTCAAAGATGCTCCTGATAGGGACCCTCTGGAGCCATGCCTGAGATTTCCACATGAATCAATCACTGAAAATTAGTTGCTTTGAGAAATAGGTAATCATGGGTGAGGCAACTCCCTTCCACCAAGGTAAGTCCTCCTAAAGAAGCATTCAGCTGTGAAACGTCTGAAGCCAATATGCAGGGCCACTGCACAAGTAAGAGTCTCTCTCCTTAAGGGCAGAATCTAGGTTGCACATCATAGTACCTACTGCAATACATGAATGATAATGAATGGGTGGATTGCTCCTGCCTAAACTTGTGTGAAAGCATCTCTAAGCTAGTTGATCTTACCCAATAAGCCTTATCCTATCTTTTAATACCCCTTTACTCATTTCGACATTGTCTGTAAAATAGGTACTAAAATTATTTAAATATTAGAAGATTTTAAAATGTGTGTGTTTTAATTGTGTTTATGTCAAAAATAGTTCTAGCCAATTTCTGTCACCTTATTTCACTGCAACTCTTATAAAGAAAGATGCTTCCTTAATAGGCTTCTCACCAACAATTTCATGATGATCTCGAAATCAGGAACTGTGTCTGTTTAAGGTTTTATCTCCATCAACAGAGAAAGCTCTACAGACACCAATCAACTCTTTAGGTTTATTTTACTTGTGGCTTCTTATTATCTGGCTATTTTTCTGCATTTAGCTATAATGAAAATTCAGGCTAACAGTGGAACTACTCTATGGAACTCAAGGAAAGGAGAAAGGAAAAGAGAATGACAAAGTATCAGTAATATTGCATACCATAAGATGTGAAGGTAGAGGATATAAGGATGTGTATTGAAAGCTGTTGAAAAATGTGGGGAGGGAGGTAAAGGGGTAAGGGAGAGTATTCAAATGGATTGAACAGACTAAAGTAAAGCACACCCACAGTAGTATACATTGAGACACCCCTTCGAACATCAACTCAAATTTTAATTATGAAAACTAGGACTGTAAAATAGGCACAGTGTTTGCTGGGTGCAGTGGTGGGGGGAGGGTTAAGAAAGGAGATTAAAGCAATGGTATGTGGTTGATGGATGTCATATACTTACAAGAAACAGAACTAAGAAACCTTTTGCAATTGTTTTAAGTGGGTAGAGAAGGGGCTGAGAGGGCAAGACAATGGAGACAATATAAATAATGTACAATATGAAACTAATTGGAATTGTCACTCTGAATCACACTCCTGTACAATGAATATATCCTAACAAAAAATTTAGAATTAAAAAAAAAGAAAATTCAGGCTGAGTAATCTTTTAATTCCTTTCCTTCCCCCCTAGAACCTATTTGTGAATGTCTCTATGTTTTTCCTTCTGATGTGTGAAACAGTTGAGAATAATAACAGCAATGTTGAACTGGGTAAGTCACCCAGTGAAAAGTGTGACAGGTAAGCATGGAGGTGCTGAAATAACAGTCATTTTACTAGAAGTGTCCAGGTTGCAGGTAGGAAAGCATAGGCACACAGTTGCACATCGTGTGTTAGAGCTATTTTCATGCACAAGCTTGATTTGCTAATGGAGGAATTTATGACTAAAATGACTCAGCATGATAGTTCTTCCTCTTTTAAACTTTCTTTTAAAAATACCATTGCACACCAAAGTAACTAAAAAGCAAAAGGAATTATTTTCATGTTCAAGTTGGAAAATGAGTCTCCCCACTCATTTTCAAATAGGCCCACACCTTCTCCCATCCCTGCCAGATGATTCCAGGCATTGGGTTTCTGATTGGATAGACTCTGAAGTCATCCAAACATGGGAACAGAAAGATGAGAGCCACATGAGCTAGTCACAAGCAAAAGGAAAAGAGTAATCAAGATGAAGTCAGTTTTCCTGAACTAGTATGTCCATGATGCATGGGTGACTTGACTTGGTTTAAAATATCAAGAAACAAAGTAAACACTATAAATGTGCCCACATTAAAGTGACTAGGAAAGAGATACCCTATGCCCTAAACAGTAGTGACACATGGGAGGAAAGGGAATGGACTACTTATAGCGTACAGAAAGTACTTCTGCCAAACTCATTTTTATTCATTAGCCTGACAAGCAGACCAGCTGACCTGAGTCTCAACATAGCCTACTAACACCTTTAGCCCCAGTTTCCACCTCAGGCAGTGAAGAGCTTCTTCATGTGCCTCACATTCATTCATCAATATGGTGGGAGACCTAGTGAACTTAACCTTGTCCATAAAGTTGGAGCTATTTACTAAGGTAACAGACAGATAAGTGGAAAAGAAGGAAAACGCGAGGTCAGGTCAGGCACACTTGTGTCCAACTATAGTTCCATCTACTTGCAATGCTTTGGCAGGAAGATTGCTTCAGCCCAGGTGTTTGGGCCCAGAGTAGACAACACAGAGAAATAACATCTCTCTTAAAAATGTGCCGTGGGAAGGAAGAATAGATTTGTGGAATTTTAGTGAGTTTTAAAAAGTATAACTTGGAAGTAGGGTGTATTCCTAGCTCCAGCTCAAACATAAATATGAAAATTCTTCCAAAGCACCAAAGCATCCAGCAAGCTTCTTTACAGAGATAGAGTAGTTTATGGCCTGCATAATATATATAGGGGCAGAGGGAGCTCACTCCATAGTGTTTTTCCATTCATTAAGTAATGCTGAGAACACCACACTTTGATTTTTATGCCTTTGAGGCACTGGTAAAAGAATGCAGAAGTCAGGTAACAGTGACTATTTTTCTTCTCCCTCACAGTTTTGCCATGGACCAACTCTGCTTCTTTTTGGTTGTAAGCTCCTAAAGGAATCTTCCTGATGATATCAGATGATTTCCACATTCTGCAGGTGAAGAATTGGATAGAGGTGGGGCCAAGAATGCAAATGATACATTTGGGTTATTTAAAAAAATAAAGGTAGAGCAGGCTCTGAAAAGAGGGTCTCATGACACCAAGTTTAGAGACAGACCCTCTTCCATCCTTCCACATTTTCTCCATCCTTTAATCCCATCAGGACTGATTTCTACAGAATAGTAATGCAAGAAGGGACAGAAGATAATAGAACCTCAGACTTGATATAGTGTTTAAATAATTCTCAGTTGAATAGATCATAGGTTTAGATCACAGATGCTCATCTTGATAGAAGTTGAATGTGGTATGAAAACAATCATCACAATTGTGGTGGTTAATCTTGATTGTCAACTTGACTGGATTGAGAGATAATGAGAAGTACTAATGTAAAGCACATTCTGAGTGTGTCTGTGAGGGTGTTTCCAGACAGGGTGAACTAATGGGGAAAGACTTACCCTAAATGGGCTCAGATGAAATCCCCCCTACTAGCAAAGGGCATTCTCTCTCTCTCTCTATCTCCCTGTCTCTCTCTCTTCCTCCTTCCCTGTTTCCAGGTCACCATGCTATGAGCTTCTGTGCTATGTTACACCCTCCCCACCATGATGGACTGAAACCTCTGAAACTATGAGCCAAAATGAATCCTTCCTGCCTTAAGTTATCAATGTCAGGTGTGCTGTCACAGTGATAAGAAAGTGACTAACACAGAAAATTGGTTCCTCAAAGTGGAGTTGATCCTGATCTTTTAGAACTGGTTTGCAGAAGCAGGCTAGAAAAGCTTAAAATGACTGTGTTCATGAGGTTTCAGATTGGAACAGGGACTCTATTGGGAATTTAACTAGACACCATGCATGTTACATTCTGGCAAAGAGCTTTCTACATCTGGGGCATGGCCTAAGACTTTGTGAGAGGCTGAATTTAAAGATAACAGATTGGAGGATTCCAAGATGGCAGCTAGAGGGAGGAAGCAGAAAGCGAGCCTCCTATAGTGAAATCTTGGAGAGACGCCGGAGACACACTTTGCAGGCATAATCACTGAGAAAAGGCATAACTTTGACCCCTCCACACCTCCAGCTGGCTCAGAGAATCTCCACTTCATGTTAAATGGAGAAACAAGGAGGGCCCCCGGGCCGCCAGTAGCCAGCACCCAGACGGCTTGGGAAGACGTGGACCAGGTGAGCTTTGCAGGACCACGGTACTCCCACAGACAAGCCTGGGCCAGAGCAGCATAGCCCCCTGGACAGACTGACCTCCCCCTGGGGAATAAAGAGAAACTGAGTAATAAGCAATAAGAGCAATAAAAACACGCTGGAAAGAGGGTGGGGTGCCCTGAGTGCTGAAGATTGGGGGAAGGGAACCCTTCCCGTGACTGTAAATAAACAAGCCAGGCGGGCAGGAGAGGCTCTGGCAGGAGTGGGGGCGGGGCACGCACCCAGCAACCAAGAACAGGGAAGCTTGTGAGAGTGGCGGAGGGAGGAAAACTTCACAGGAGAGGAGGGAAGACCCACTTCCCACGTGAACTGTAAACAAACATGGCGGCTGGCAGGAGCAGCAGCACCGCCCAGTAAGCAGGAGCAGGAAAGCTTCTGAAAGTGGCAGTGGGAGGAAAACTTCACAGGAGAGGGGGGAAGACCCACCTCCCACATGAACTGTAAATAAACATGCAGGCCTGACAACACGGGGGCAGTGTCACCTTTCCCAGTGCTTGGAAAGGGGAAAGCCTGTAGCAGAGGCTCCCACACAGGAGAACTCTGGACAAACAAAGCCTGCAGGACCAGGTGAGTGCTAAGCTCACCCCAGAGATCTGCATAAACAATGCCTCTAGCAACAGCAGGCTGACAGCAGCGGGCAGGCAAGCCACAGATGCAGATACCATTCTCAGAACTGTCTCCAGACTCTTTTTTTTCTTTTTCTCCCTACCTTTGATGAGAGAACAAACGAATTACACCTGCAAGTGGAAAAACTTACTGAAACTATATTGCATTTGAACTTGGGACACTAGGTGGGTTTTGTGTGTGTGTGTGTGTGTGTGTGTGTGTGTGTGTAGTTTTGTTCTACTTTATGCGTCCCCATTGATGAAAAAATTACAGAACAACATCTGAGGCACCATCTCCAGGATTGGAGACTGAGACGACACCCAAATTATTAAGACTGAAACTTCATTGCATTTGAACTTGGAGGGTTTTTTGGTTTTTTATTTTTAATTTTCTATTTTCCATTTTATTTTAATTCATTTTTAATATATAGATATTTCTTTCATTTACTTATTTTTATTCCTATCTTAATTTTTTTTTATTTTTGATTTTCAATCCTATCTCTGTCCCTCTAATGTCTGTTCAGCTTACTAACACTCCCTGTTTATACCTTTGAAACCTTCTTGTCTGAAACCTTGTTCTGTTTTCTCCCTCTTGTCTGTGTATTTGTTTTCCCCTTTTCTTTAACTTCTTGCTTTCCATCTCAGCTCACCCTTCCACTCTAAATATTACCATTGGTATTATTACAAGCTACAAAATACTTAATTGCACACAGTACAGGGAGAGTAACAACACCAAAGACAATGACGGGAAGACAGAAAAAATAGGGAAATCAGTTTCCCCACAGCAAAAAATTAGTACAGGAACCAGAGGGGAATGAAGAAAACAGATACCCAGATCCAGATTCCAACAAAATAAAGATAAACTATGCCAAAGGACCCAATGAAGCCCACAAGAATAATTTAAAAGAAGACATACTACAAGTACTCAATGAGAATTTTACAGAGATAATACTGGATAGGGTCAACCAAAATGTACAGGAGACACTCAAGAAATTCCAAGACAACAAAAATAGAGAATTTGAAAAAGCAAAAGAAGAAATAAAGGAAACCATAGAAGCACTATATAAACACCAAAGTGAAAGAGAGAACACAATGAATAAATGGATAAATGAACTCAGGACAAAAATAGACAACATTAAAAAGGCAAACAGCCAGGATATGGAAAACCTCAGAAAAAAGAACGAAACAGAACTGCAAAACAAAACGGAAGGCCAATCCAGCAGAATAGAACAAACAGAAGACAGAATCGCAGAACTTGAAGATGAAATGTTAATTAAAGGAAAAACAGAAGAACTATTAATTAAACAACTCAAGACCTGTGAAAAGAAAATGCAAGAACTCACTGACTCCATCGAAAGACCAAACTTGAGAATCATGGGCATCGAAGAGGGAGAAGAGGTGCAAGCGAAGGGAATGTGTAATCTATTCAACAAAATAATTACAGAAAATTTCCCAAATCTAGAGAAAGATATTCCCATACAGATGCAAGAGGCCTCCAGGACACCAAACAGACCAGACCAAAATAGAACTACTCCACGACATATCTAAGGATCATATCTAAGGAAAGAATATTGAAGGCTGTAAGAGAGAAAAAACAAGTAACATACAAAGGTAAACCCATCAAAATCACAGCAGACTTCTCAACAGAAACATTAAAAGCAAGAAGAGCGTGGGGTGAGATCTTCCGGGCACTGAATGAAAATAACTTCAACCCCAAGATACTCTACCCAGCAAAACTATCATTCAAAATAGATGGAGCAATAAAAGTCTTCCATGATAAGCAGAAACTAAAACAATATGTGACCACAAAGCCACCACTACAAAAGATTCTTCAAGGGATTCTGCACAAAGAAAGTGACACCCAACTTAACCATGAAAAGGCAGGCAGCACCAAACCACAGGATAAGAAAAAGCAAGACAGTAGAGAGTAACATCAAGTTAGGTACACACAATCAAACCTTCAAACAACTAAGACAACTAAATGGCAGGAATCACCACATACCTATCAGTACTAACGCTTAATGTTAATGGACTTAATTCACCCATCAAAAGACACCGTTTGACAAAATGGATTTAAAAAGAAGATCCAACAATTTGTTGCTTACAGGAGACTCATCTCACCGACAGAAATAAGCATATGCTTAGGATGAAAGGCTGGAAGAAGATTTACCAAGCCAATGGCCCCCGAAAACAGGCAGGAGTAGCAATACTTATCTCTGACAAAGTAGACTTCAAACCTACATTGATCAAACAAGATAAAGAAGGACATTCCATACTAATAAAAGGGGAAATAGACCAAAAGGAAATAATAATCATCAATCTGTATGCACCCAATGTCAACGCATCCAATTTCATCAAACATACCCTGAAAGACCTAAAAGCATATATAAACGCCAACACAGTGGTTGTGGGAGACTTTAACACCCCATTATCATCAATAGATAGGTCATCCAAACAAAAACTCAATAAAGAAATCCAAGATCTAAAATATGCAATAGATCAAGTGGACCTAGTAGATGTCTACAGAACATTTCATCCAACCTCTACACAATATACATTCTTCTCAGCAGCCCATGGAACCTTCTCCAAAATAGATCATATCCTAGGGCACAAAGCAAGCCTCAGCAAATATAAGAAAATAGAAATAATACCGTGCATACTATCTGACCACAATGCAGTAAAAGTAGAACTCAACAACAAAAGTAAAGACAAAAAACATGCAAACAGCTGGAAACTAAATAACTCATTACGTAATGAAGAATGGATCATCGATGCAATAAAAGAGGAAATTAAAAAGTTCCTGGAAGTCAATGAAAATGAAAACACAACCTACCAGAACCTATGGGACACAGCTAAGGCAGTCTTGAGAGGAAAGTTTATACCATGAGTGCATATATTAAAAAGATTGAAAGATCCCAAATCAATGACGTAATGATACATCTTAAACTCCTAGAAAAACAAGAACAAGCAAATCCCAAAACAAATAGGAGAGAAATAATAAAATTAAGAGCTGAAATCAATGAAATAGAAACCAAAAAAAAAACCATACAAAGAATTAATGAAACAAAAAGTTGGTTCTTTGAAAAAATAAACAAGATCGATAGACCCATGACAAACCTGACTAAAATGAGGAGAGAAAAAACCCAAATTAGTAGAATTAGGAATGCAAAAGGGGAGATAACAACAAACACCATGGAAGTCCAGGAAATCATTAGAGACTACTTTGAGAACCTATATTCAAATAAATTTGAAAATCTAAAAGAAATGGACAGATTTCTAGATACATATGATCATCCAAAACTGAACCAAGAGGATATTAATCACCTGAATAGATCTATAACACAAAATGAAATTGAAGCAGCAATCAAAAGTCTCCCCAAAAAGAAAAGTCCAGGACCTGATGGATTCTCTGCTGAATTCTATCAGACCTTTAAAGAAGAACTGATACCAACCCTCCTTAAACTGTTCCATGAAATAGAAAGGGAAGGAAAACTGCCAAACACATTTTATGAAGCCAGTATTACACTTATCCCAAAACCAGGCAAAGACACCTCCAAAAAGGAGAACTATAGGCCAATCTCCTTAATGAACATTGATGCAAAAATCCTCAACAAAATAATGGCAAACCGAATTCAGCAACACATCAAAAAGATTATTCACCACGACCAAGTAGGCTTCATCCCAGGGATGCAGGGGTGGTTCAACATATGGAAATCAATAAACGTAATAAACCACATTAACAGAAGCAAAGACAAAAACCACTTGATCATCTCAATAGGTGCAGAAAAAGCCTTTGATAAGATCCAACATCATTTCATGATAAAAGCTCTAAGAAAACTAGGAATAGAAGGAAAGTTCCTCAACATTACAAAAGCTATATATGACAAACCTACAGCCAGCATTATACTTAACGGAGAAAAACTGAAACCATTCCCTCTAAAATCAGGAACCAGACAAGGATGCCCACTATCTCCACTCCTATTCAACATAGTACTAGAATTCCTAGCCAGAGCAATTAGGCAAGAAGAAGGAATAAAGGGAATACAAATAGATAAAGAAACTGTCAAAATATCCCCATTTGCAGACGACATGATCCTATACCTTAAAGACCCAAAAAACTCTACTCAGAAGCTTCTAGACATCATCAATAGCTATAGCAAGGTAGCAGGATATAAAATCAACATAGAAACTAGCTAGCATTTGTTGCCCTTAACGCAGAGAAACTAAAGCAGATACCTTAAAGCAACTGAGGCCAATAGGAAAAGGGGAACAGGTACTAGAGAAAAGGTTAGATCAAAAGGAATTAACCTAGAAGGTAACACCCACGCACAGGAAATCAATGTGAGTCAATGCCCTGTATAGCTATCCTTATCTCAACCAGCAAAACCCCTTGTTCCTTCCTATTATTGCTTATACTCTCTCTACAACAAAATTAGAGATAAGGGCAAAATAGTTTCTGCTGGGTATTGAGGTGGGTAGCGGGACGGGGAGGAGCGGGTGGTAAGGGAGGGGGTGGGGGCAGGGGAGAGAAATGAGCCAAGCCTTGTATGCACATATGAATAATAAAAGAAAAATGAAAAAAATATATATAAATAAACTTTGAAGAAAAAAAAAATCAACATAGAAAAATCATTAGCATTTCTATACACTAACAATGAGCAAACGGAAAAAGAATGTATGAAAACAATTCCATTTACAATAGCCTCAAACAAAATCAAATACCTAGGTGTAAACCTAACAAAAGATGTGAAAGACCTCTACAAGGAAAACTATACACTTCTGAAGAAAGAGATTGAGGAAGACTATAGAAAGTGGAGAGATCTCCCATGCTCATGGATTGGTAGAATCAACATAGTAAAAATGTCGATACTCCCCAAAGTAATATACATGTTTAATGCAATTCCCATCAAAATTCCAATGACATTCATTAAAGAGATTGAAAAATCTACTGTTAAATTTATATGGAAACACAAGAGGCCACAAATAGCCAAGGCAATACTCAGTCAAAAGAACAATGCAGGAGGTATCACGATACCTGACTTCAAACTATATTACAAAGCAATAACAATAAAAACAGCATGGTACTGGCACAAAAACAGACATGAAGACCAGTGGAACAGAATAGAGGACCCAGATATGAAGCCACACAACTATAAGCAACTTATCTTTGACAAAGTAGCTAAAAATATACAATGGAGAAATAGCAGCCTCTTCAACAAAAACTGCTGGGAAAACTGGCTAGCAGTCTGCAAAAAACTGAAACTAGATCCATGTATATCACCCTATACCAAGATTAACTCAAAATGGATCAAGGATCTTAATATCAGACCACAAACTCTTAAGTTTATACAAGAAAGAGTAGGAAATACTCTGGAGTTAGTAGGTTTAGGTAAGAACTTTCTCAATGAAACCCCAACAGCACAGCAACTAAGAGATAGCATAGATAAATGGGACCTCATAAAACTGAAAAGCTTCTGTTCATCTAAAGAAATGGTCTGTAAACTGAAGAGAACACCCACAGAGTGGGAGAAAATATTTGCCAACTATACATCAGACAAAGGACTGATAACCAGAATATACAGGGAACTTAAAAAACTAAATTCTCCCAAAACTAATGATCCAATAAAGAAATGGGCACGTGAACTAAACAGAACTTTCTCAAAAGAAGAAATTCAAATGGCCAGAAAACACATGAAAAAATGCTCACCATCTCTAGCAATAAAGGAAATGCAAATTAAAACCACACTAAGATTCCACCTCACCCCTGTTAGAATAGCCATCATCAGCAACACCACCAACAACAGGTGTTGGCGAGGATGCGGGGAAAAAGGAACCCTCTTACACTGTTGGTGGGAATGTAGACTAGTACAACCACTCTGGAAAAAAATTTGGAGGCTACTTAAAAAGCTGGACATCAATCTACCATTTGATCCAGCAATACCACTCTTGGGGATATACCCAAAAGACTGTTACTCCAGAGGCACCTGCACATCCATGTTTATTGCGGCACTATTCACAATAGCCAAGTTATGGAAACAGCCAAGATGCCCCAGCACTGACGAATGGATTAAGAAAATGTGGTATCTATACACAATGGAATTTTATGCAGCCATGAAGAAGAATGAAATGTTATCAATCGCTGGTAAATGGATGGAATTGGAGAATATCATTCTGAGTGAGGTTAGCCTGGCCCAAAGACCAAAAATCGTATGTTCTCCCTCATATGTGGACATTAGATCAAGGGCAAACACAACAAGGGAATTGGACTATAAGCACATGATAAAAGCGAGAGCATATAAGGAAGGGGTGAGGATAGGTAAGACACCTAAAAAACTAGCTAGCATTTGTTGCCCTTAACACAGAGAAACTAAAGCAGATACCTTAAAAGCAACTGAGGCCAATAGGAAAAGGGGAACAGGTACTAGAGAAAAGGTGAGATCAAAAAGAATTAACCTAGAAGGTAACACCCACGCACAGGAAATCAATGTGAGTCAATGCCCTGTATAGCTATCCTTATCTCAACCAGCAGAAACCCTTGTTCCTTCCTGTTATTGCTTATACTCTCTCTACAACAAAATTAGAAATAAGGGCAAAATAGTTTCTGCTGGGTATTGGGGGGGGAGAGGGAGGGGGCAGAGTGGGTGGTAAGGGAAGGGGTGGGGGCAGTGGGGAGAAATGACCCAAGCCTTGTATGCACATATGAATAATAAAAGAAAAAAAAAGATAACAGACTGCAGGAAGTGTGGTCAAGTGGTAGATTACCTGCCTAATGAGCTCAAAGCCCTGAGTTCAACTCTCAGTGCAATAAATAAATAAATAAGATAGACTAATTAGTCTGGCAGAGAATTTTTCAAGGTAGCCCAGCATTTAAACTATGGCGTGGTTATTGCTGGCTGCTTTTAGGTAGGTTTATAGTAAGAATCAGGAGCAAAAAATTTGAAAAGCTTAAAGTTTGGACAGAAAAGATGAACCTGTAAAGTTGGGACCAAGAAAGATGTGGCTGATGATGAGATTAGCCCAACTAAAAATAAGCTAAGAACTTTGCTTTCAGACATTAGGAAAGATACCTTGAGTTGAGCACTACCTTTTGCAAGTTCAAGGACACAAAGGAATACACTCATTTGAAAGGATTTTGCTTTGGGAACGAAGCTCTAGGGTGCCCTGTTGCACACAATGCCACCTAGGGAAGTATTTATCTGGGTTCAATTACCCAGGAGCTAAGAAGTCACTGCAGCTGGGGCCCAAGGGGGCCTGGCTACTGCTTGAACTAGCATAAGACCTTGGGATTGTCTACCTGAGCTGGTTTTGCAGGCATGCAGAATGCAAGAGTTATAGAGTTGTGGAGGCTTCCACCCAGGTTTCAAAGGGAAGATAGGGAGTCCGACAAGGTCAGGTTTTCTTCAGGCAGCCCTTAAATGGGTGATGCATGATGCTGTAAGGGTGAAGCCAAAGATGCAGTGGAGACCCCAGGAAGTTAGAAATGCTGGAACACCTGCTGAGAAAACTATAGGCAATGGATAGAGTCCACCCAAAAGAGATGCCATGTGGGCTGCAAATCAAAGCAATAGGAGTAGAGTTGTCCATGCCCTTTGGAGCTCACATTCTGCCACTGTGTGCCCTGGATAGTGGACGTGGAATAGGATTAATGCTTGCCCTGCTAGAGTTTAGCCTTGCTTTGGTCCCATTCCTCATTTCTATGCCCATTCCTCTCTCTTAGAATAGGAATGTTTACTGTTTGTCTTTTTTATGCTGGAACTATCTAACTTGCTTTTTAAATTTTACAGAGGCTCACAGCTAAGGCTTTGCCTTGAGTGCCAGAAGAGACTTTGAGCTTGGACTCTGAACAATATGGGAAGTGGTAAAACTATAGGGATTTTTATAGGTAGAGTGAATGTATCTTGCAGTCTGAGATGGACATGAGCCTTTTGGGTCACAGGGTTGGAATGTTATGATTTAAAAAGATATATTTGGGTGTCAAGTTGGCAACAGGTGGGCTTGTGGTGACTAATCTTTATTGTCAACTTGATTTGATTGAGAGATGCCTAGAGATTAGTAATACACACCTCTGGCTGTGTCTGCCCTTGAGTTTCCAGAGAGGAGTGACTAAGGTGAGAAGAACTGCCCTGAATGTGGGTGGCACCACCCAATAGGCTGGGGAGAAAAAAAGAGAGCCCACCAGCATAGGTATTCTCTCTCTCTCTCTCTCTTTTCTGGCCATTGAACAAAAATAAATTATTCCTCCTCTAAAGTGTTTATGTCAGGTTTTCTGTCACAACAACAAGAAACTGACTGACACAACAATGTTATATTTGGAAATTTTACAAATCTCTGGTTTTTTATATCACAAACTACAGAAAGAACAGCTGGGCTAGACTGAATCTTATTGTCTGAAGTACAGAGAATCTGAATTTTTTTTAATGAGAATGAGGAAAATAATTGAGCCAACTTCGCTTCTCCAATGGATATATTAGCTTCTTCAGTGGGACATGTTTTGGGTTTTTTCAAGAGGGGACATGGGTTGAAAACATCAGATGAAGCCTACTTCTGATACAGTTAAAATCATGGATGGAAT
Organism: Castor canadensis; assembly: GCF_047511655.1. NCBI lineage: Eukaryota > Metazoa > Chordata > Mammalia > Rodentia > Castoridae > Castor > Castor canadensis. Next base: position 78,322,520 of record NC_133398.1, on the reverse strand, counting down.
GTTCTTGAAGTTTCACTTTATTTAGTAAACAAATGCTTACCCTGCCTATGTGGCTGACTTTTTCTGAAAGAGAGAGAGCGAGAGAGAGAACAATATAAAATGTTTTGCAGTCTCAGAAAACAACCAAAGCGATCAGCTCAAAGTTCCACAACATTGCCCTCATATGTGAATGTCTACAGTGGTTTCATCAGGACCACGTGGAACAAAACCTGAATTTCTCACCCGTGGCCTTCAGGGCTGTCTGTGACCTGACTGTCTTTTTCCTTACCAACCTCCTTGCTCATTTCCTTTTCTTCCTTCAAAAGCTCCAAATTCCTACTCATCTTGATGCTTGGTGTTCCCTCTCCATGTTTCCCAGATCCTCAAGTAATCACACTGTCTTCTAATGTAGGTAATGGCTTAGGTAACATTTCCTCAAAGATGGATTTCCTAGCTGGCTAATCTAAAACAGAATGCTGCAACTACTTCTCTGTTTTATCTTCTTTCAGGCTTTTGGCACCCTATAAAATTTCTTATCTTTTCATGTGTTGAATAATTATCTTCCCAGTAAGCTTCATGAGGACCTGGCCATTATTTCTATTTTCATTGCTGTATCATGAGGCCTAGCACAGGGCCAAGCCCTCTGTAGCCATTCTTTTTATTTTTTTTAAATATACATTTTTATTTAAAAAATTAAAATCAATAAATAGGAAAAAATTTTTTAAAAAATGAGCAAATATGCCAACTTTGTTCCAGGTAGGGCAATATGTCTGACTTTTTATTTTCTTTGTACTATTCTGCAGTTTTAAAATAAAATAGATATTAGTTGTTGATTTTTTTTTATTCATATGTGCATACAAGGCTTGGGTCATTTCTCCCCCCTGCCCCCAACCCCCTCCCTTACCACCCACTCCGCCCCCTCCCTCTCCCCCCCACACCCTCAATATCCAGCAGAAACTATTTTGCCCTTATCTCTAATTTTGTTGAAGAGAGAGTACAAGCAATAATAGGAAGGAACAAGTGTTCCTGGTTGAGGTAAGGATAGCTATACAGGGAGTTGACTCGCATTAATTTCCTGTACATGTGTGTTGCTTTCTAGGTTAATTCTTTTTGATCTAACCCTTTCTCTAGTTCCTGGTCCCCTTTTCCTATTGGCCTCAGTTGTTTTTAAGGTATCTGCTTTAGTTTCTCTGCGTTAAGGGCAACAAATGCTAGCTAGTTTTTTAGGTGGCTTACCTATCCTCACCCCTCCCTTGTGTGCTAAGGCTTTTATCATGTGCTCAAAGTCCAATCCCATTGTTGTGTTTGCCCTTGATCTAATGTCCACATATGAGGGAGAACATACGATTTTTGGTCTTTTGGGCCAGGCTAACCTCACTCAGAATGATATTCTCCAATTCCATCCATTTACCAGCGAATGATAACATTTCGTTCTTCTTCATGGCTGCATAAAATTCCATTGTGTATAGATACCACATTTTCTTAATCCATTTGTCAGTGGTGGGGCATCTTGGCTGTTTCCATAACTTGGCTATTGTGAAAAGTGCCACAGTAAATATGGGTGTGCAGGTGCCTCTGGAGTAACCTGTGTCACAGTCTTTTGGGTATATCCCCAAGAGTGGTATTGCTGGATCAAATGGTAGATCGATGTCTAGCTTTTTAAGTAGCCTCCAAATTTTTTTCCAGAGTGGTTGTACTAGTTTACATTCGCACCAACAGTGTAAGAGGGTTCCTTTTCCCTGCATCCTTGCCAACACCTGTTGTTGGTGGTGTTGCTGATGATGGCTATTCTAACAGGGGTGAGGTGGAATCTTAGTGTGGTTTTAATTTGCATTTCCTTTATTGCTAGAGATGGTGAGCATTTTTTCATGTGTTTTCTGGCCATTTGAATTTCTTCTTTTGAGAAAGTTCTGTTTAGTTCACGTGCCCATTTCTTTATTGGTTCATTAGTTTTGGGAGAATTTAGTTTTTTAAGTTCCCTATATATTCTGGTTATCAGTCCTTTGTCTGATGTATAGCTGGCAAATATTTTCTCCCACTCTGTGGGTGTTCTCTTCAGTTTAGAGACCATTTCTTTAGATGAACGGAAGCTTTTTAGTTTTATGAGGTCCCATTTATTGTAGCCACTCTTGAAAATAGATGGGATAACTGGTTCAACAGGTCAGTTAACATGTCTGAAATGCATTCTCTTTGTATGCCCAGCTTTGGATATTTTTATTATTCACTCCAGTTTATGAATGAGAGAATTAAACTGGGGATAGTGATCAAACTAGCTTTACATTGCATAGCTAGAAGTTGTGGAGCCCAGACTTGAACCCAGGCAGTCTGTACTATCTCTACTCTATTTCCCCACTTGACCTTCAGTTTAGGATTCCATCAATTCTAGGGATTAAAATAAAAGCTGGAGCTGAGTTTACTTTTCTCTGGAGAGAGAGAGGACTGTATAGAAAATACACTAAACCAACCTAGGGTGCATGATTCTTTTCTACTTCTTAATACCTTAAACAAATATTGTATCTCAGATTCCTGAAGCCCAGGACCATCTTGGATTTACCATGAAAACAAATATATTTTTTAAGTTTTACTTGCCATTCTGGTATGATTACTTCCTTTTTATAATAATTTGCATCCTTCTGTAAATAAATCCCATGTGATACAAGAAAGAAAATTTGTGTAAAAGAACAAGGGGGTAAAGAGAAACAAAACCCAGCTCTTATTTATGAAATCTATGTAGGGAACCATTCTGACATACCAGACAAGCAACCAACTTAGAAGTGTTTTTCAGCCATCTAGTTTACTTGAATGATATTTTTTTGGTTTTGCTTAGTTTGTTTTTGATGGTACTCTGTATTGAACCCAGGCCTGTGCCTGCTAGGCAAGCACTCTACCACTTGAGCCATGCCCCCAGCTCTTTTGTTTTTATTCTGTTTTTGATACAGGATCTCACTGCCTTTACCCAGGCTGGCCTCAACCTTGAGATCCTTCTTCCTCCCATCTCCACAGTAGCTGGGATTGTAAGCTTGAGCCACCATGCCTGACTACTTCAAAGCTGTTTTTTCCCCTTCCTGGTAGATAAGGTCTCCTCAGAATAGAGAAAGAAGTCAAAAGTTAGGTAATACATTTCCTTTTCTTATTTTTAAAGAGTACTTTATTTCTTGTGGTTGTGAAACACTTTCAAATTATGATCTGCAACCAAGTTTATTGAAATGCCACTTTATGCCTGAGTGGTATACACACAAAGTCTTCCACTGGAAGCTTAGTTTCTCCACTGGAGAAACTAAGTTGTCTCTGAATCCTGTTGGAGGGAGTTACTCTTCTAACTGCTGAGTTGAAGGTCTAGAAGATTGGATTTTCTGTTTATCAGAACGAATAAAATAAAATTTAAGCCTCCCAAAACATTCAAAGAAAATTCTCAGACCACACACATATTGTTCCCCTTTAAACAAGCAATCCATGTGAAATGTTTTATTATCAGAAATAAATCAATAAATACCCATAGGCAACAAAAGTAGTATATATGCTTACATAATTCCCCCTGGTTTTGAAATCCCTTTTTCTATATAACTATAATTATTCTTAAAAATCAAATAAAAACATCTTTAGTGTACTATTAAACATATGAACAAATCCAAAATACATAACTGAAGAAATGTCCTAATTTTATTTGATAGTCTATAGCATAAGATACTGGTTGAAATTTATTTCCATCCAGGAAAGCTTTTATTAACCCAAAACCCTGGGTAATCTCAGTAAGAATTCCTTTTCAAAATGACCAAACTTAATACATGAGGTTCAGCTTGAAGACAGATACATATAGAATTCTCTGTGTGAGGACTGTTAACCACATCTGCTTCCACAAAGGCAAAGTGCTCAGAAGAAGACTAGCTATGGTATTCTGGGGTGGGAAAAGGTGCAAGGGAGAATGAAAGGAAGGCCAAGGACAACAAAAGAAAAGAAAAAGAATACATTTTGCTTTTGCTAGATGGCTTAAGAGCATTTTGGTTTGGATATTTTTTTAATCTACAGAAAGCAAATGGCCTTTGAATCTGGAATATTTGGGTTATATCACTGCAAGGTGGTTTGTGCAAATGTTTTGGACTTACAGGTGTGCAGAAATACAAACCATATACACTTTTGAAGACTACATACCAGCCTTATATATTTTTTCAGACTTGGAATATCTTCACCAACTTCCCCAACAGTTCTCAAGTAGTCCTCAAGCCGTTCGAGTTGTCCTGTATTTGCTAATAGGCCAGAGGCTTGGCCACAACAAATGACTGAAAATCTTTGAGTGATCCTCTCTAGCTCATGTCTTAAGTAAAGAAAGCTTCTGTGTCTAGATTCAGGGAAACATTACTGCCATTAAAATGAACACAAGTGTCTGCAAATTTTGATCCACCAAACATTTGATCCATGTGTTGTTAATCTTCTTCTAGTGGGGGAAAGTTTCATGATTCATTAAGTTTGAGAAACTTGGGTTTCAACAAAATGCACAACCACTCATGTGGCACCCCATGAAAAAATATTTTCTGTCAAATTCCCTGACCACTTTTTGTCCAAAGAATGTCCAGGGGCATTTAATCTAGACTGTAATTTAGATTAATTCAAACCTCTTTCAGTGAACAATCTCTATTCTCTTTCAGGAGTGGCCAAATGACCAACACCTATGGCTACAAAAGTTCTACTTAACCTGGCCAATGCCTGTAAACCCAGCTACTTGAGAGGCAGAGATCCAGAGGGTCATGGTTTGAAGCCAACATGGACAAAAAGTTCACAAGACCCCATCTCAACCAATAAAAAGATGGCTGTGGTAGGTAGCACATACCTACCAAACCACAAGCATAAGTAGCATAAATAGGAGGAATGAGTCCCATATGGAGCATAAAAATGAGAACCTATTCAAAAAATAACAAAAGCAAATGGGCTGGGGTCATGGCTCAAGTGATAAAACCCAAGTTCAAGGCCCTGAGGTCAAACCCCAGTACTGACAAAAAAAAAAAAGTTTTACTTAAAGTTATATGATTTTAAGAAAATCAAAGTCTATTTTTAAAATACCTTAACACTTGTGTAATCCCCAGAGTTCTAGTAGGAGCCGAAATCATCCTTACTTAGGCAGAAAAAAAACAGACCCTAGTATGGTATCATGACATAATATTGAAATAAACGAAGCTTAGCAATTACCTGCTGCATGGCCTTGGGTAAGGTCTGCTCATCTGCAAGTCTCCAACTTTCCTACCTAAAGTGAGCGTGATGATGCCAACCCCATTCAGCTTAAGTGAAATGGTGTGTGGGAATGCACTGTTACTTGAGTTGGTGCTCCATTAAAGTAAACTCTATTTTCTTCCTTTTTCTTTCCTCACTTCACCCTTCTCCCCACTCCTGAATCTCAAAGCAAACATTTCAAGAAAACTGATGAAGTAAATAAACATCCCCCATTACCTCTCAAAACACAACCTTGAGAAACTCTGGCATTCCTGTCTTGGTGGAGCAGACACACAGGTTTAATACCATTCATAGCTGATGCAGCTTCTAGACTGCTCCTCCTGAGACTCCATTCTGGAAAGGCCTCCTGTCAAGAAACACAGAGATCAATCTCGTCCCAAAGGTCAACATGTTTGTCACCTCCTGTCTAGACTATTGCAAAGCTTGCAACCTGGACCTCCCACAGGGAGCTGTCCACTGACAGCAGATGACCCAGACGTGACAGCACGCCAGCTGGTTAGTCAGCCTGCAGCAAGCCCAGCACACCCAGGCGGATTCTTAGCCTTGACTGCTGTTTGACATCAAGTCCAATTTACGGTCGGGGCTCTGGAATTAAATCACTCCACAGTGATGAGCCTGGATTGCTGGAAGACCTTTGCATTCCTCACAGCCCGCTGATAACTTGTTGGATATGGAGGTATTGGGACAAAATGCAGATCTCTTTATTCAGATCTGTTTTCAATTCAGATAACCGGATCCATGTGTGCTTCTAGTTAACCACGTATATGTGCCAAGGCCAAGAGGAATTTGCAGGCAGCCCTGCCTCCCCAGAACAGAGACTGAGGTCCAGGACCTCTTAAAGGATTAAAGAAAGTAAACTTAACACAAAGAAGTTTTTTTTTTAAGGGCAGGAGTAGTTAAAATTAGCATTCTTGTCCAAATTCCAGCCCCATTCCCAGGTCATTAGCTTGAATTACTTAGAATTTAAAATATATCACTGCCTACAAATCCAAAAGTGTCACATTGGGATATTTTTTTCAGTAGGGATGGCATTGACGTTATCAGCTTTTTTGATGAGCAATACATCATTGGTCTCTGATGACCAATACTTCTAGTCTGTTCATTAAAAGGCCACTGGCAAAAGGCTGTGGGAAAGTACAATTATGTAATATAACCCTTCCCTACAGGAGATGCTGGGGTTAGGCAGACAGTCGCAGTTAGTGGGACAAAGTGAGTTCTTTAGAAAAGACAACTGGTCATTTCCAGAAGTCATCTGTCACCACCTTGACCAAGAATTAAGCTAATCAACTAACCATCACTTGGCCTTTTAAAGCCTCCTGTCTTATCCCTTATCAATTTGCCAAAAATGTGTTTGCATTTATTTAAATAAATTTGACTTCCAGTAACAGCAATGAAAGAAGAGACAGTATGTGAGGAACAAGACAGAGAGCCCCAAATAATCAGGAAGAGAAGATTAAAGAGAAGCAGAATGCCCTCTCCCATAAAGTCAGAGATGAGTGTGAGTGAGAGAGAGAGAGAGAGATTGTGCCTCTATCTTAGATTACCCAGCCTGCCACCACCTTCTTCTTCAGTACAGACAACTGAGAGAATATGGAGTTTTAAACCAGATCCTATCCTCCCACCACAAATTACACAAGCTTGGAGTGTTCAGAGGCAATGGCAATGACAATTTTAAAAAGTGTTTTGTAAACAAACTGTGCTGTTTCCATCTGAGATACTCCCTAGAGCTTCTTTGATTTAACACAGCTTCTGATAATCTCCTTTGCACTTTTCTTCATCTTCTTGTGAAATACCCTCCCTCAGTTCGGGACAAGATGGAGTACTCTACATAAGCATCTGTGAGACTACGATCCTATTGCAATGAATGCAGTCCTTATGGTTTCGAACTGATTTGCTTTTAAGTGTTCTGGGCACACAGCTCTTTCTGTACCAGGATAAACATGAACTTGCACATAAGTACCCAGGTTTTCTTTCACCCTCTTGTTTCTCCTCCAGTAAAAGTCAAAGGGGGTTGGAGGTTTCCACACAGTTTTTTTCCAAACAGTTTGTCATTCTTGATGCATCACCCACACTTTCCGAAAATGGTACAAAAATCCAGCCAAACTCTTCCAAGAAGGAGATTATGTCACTCCTTCATCCTATGCTGCCTCTGAAATAACCCAAACAAGTTTTCTCCCCACTGGAGAAGGAGTTTCCCCTTCAATTCTCTCTGAAGGATGGGATCCTGTTTTTCTTTTTTTTTTTTTTTCTTTATTGTTGTGCTGGGTGAGGGTACATTGTGACATTTGCTAAAGTTCTTACAATGCATCAAATGTATCATACTGAATTCACCCCCTCCATCACTCTCTATTATCCCTCCTTCCCTGATTCCTGGAACAGTTTCAGTAGGTATCATTTTTGCAATATTTGCACTGTATTTATCCTCCTACCCCCTTTCCACTCCACCCCACCACTGGTGCCAACCCCCACCCTGGGCAGGATATGTTCTGCCCTCCTGTTCTCTGATTTTGTAGAAGAAAAAAGATAAAAAGAAACACATGACGTTTTTGTTAGTGTAAGATAAAGATAGCTACACAGAGAGTTTCCTGTTTCTTAGCTTGATTCTTCACTGGTACAATCGCAGAAATAAACAGCAGTGCCTTCTTTTCTCTAGATGAACATTTCACACTGATACCCTCTCATTGGAGTCCACATTCTCTAACTGTTGTCTATTGGATATTTCTGTATCTTTCAACATTCCTTTACCCTACAAGTCTTATTCCTAACTGTTGGGTAGTCCTGAGGCAGAACACCTACACCAATGACATTAGAAAGAGCAGAAGAAAGGAAGAGTAACAACCCAGCTGGACAATCATCTTACTTGACTAAAAAGCAGGTTAGGCTATACAAGCAAATGCAAACTGTACACAGGTCATGTGTCATCCTACATTGCTGCCCTCACATTTTTGCACTTTGTTGATAATTTGCAAGTATATATATATTTATAAATATATATGTATATATATGTGTGTGTGTTTGTGTATTCTCTTTGTTTCAGTGTGTGTATGTGTGTGTTGACATTGTGATAAAAGAATGATGAGATCTAAGTTCCAAAAACTTATAATACTATAAGATTATATGTGGAGCTTCTACAACCCCATAGAGATTTCCATACTCAAACAAGAAAACAACTTTGTTCATCAAAAGACTCAAGATACGATTGATAGTTTTACCTGAACTGGATTGTAAACAATAAAGGAAATATTACATAATCTTACAGAAGCGGTATGATTTAGTAGTCTTGGGATTGAAGAATGGATGGAGAAAAAATCTTAAGTGGACAAAGGGAAAGATTGCATTACGGAGATCAATGTTTACATGGATATAAACAATTTAATTCAACATTTTCTTTCCAATACAATTTATTATGCTAAGATATTTACTAATACAACAAACATTTTTGATACCTACTATATACAAAACTCTCCATAAAGTATTGTGAGGGATACATGCAAAAAAAAAAAGAAATATGCTTCTAAACACAGGAAATTTGATATTCAGCTCAAATATAAAGTAATAAAAATTGATATTGTAAAACTTTCCTATATATTCCTTATTTAATACTAAAAATAACACAGGGATTTATGTGGAAGTATTCACTCTTATTTAATGTCAGAGAAAACTGAGACTAAGGGAGGCTAAATTGTTTGCCCCACAATCATACAGAATTAATAGAAGGCAGGACTCATATTCAACCCTAAGTTGTCTGACACCGGATCTGCTACAATTCATTGCCTCTACAAGTCCAAATAAAATGTCTCAAAAAGGAGGTATGTGCAGAGTGTTAGCAGCATTCCTTCTCACTGGGAAGAACAGACAAGGGCTCTTAAAGGTATTTGATGTGAGCTTGAAGTAGGGCAGAGTTCTGACAGGCAGTGATGAGTATAGGGGAAATTACAAAGGGAGAGAAATCAGTTAAAGAGAACAAACACTAAGGAGGTAGGAACTAGTGCACATTGAGGAATGGTAAACATTCCAGTTTGGCAAAGGAGACCACTGGGAGATAAAGCTGAAAATTTGGGTTGGAGTCAAGGCATGGAGTGCCTTGAATGTTTGCAAAGGAGTATGGAACACTGTTGGCTAGAGATTGAGAATTGTTGACGGTTTCTAGATAGAAGAATGATATAATCAGAATAGAGCTTTAAAAAGATTAATCTGGCAACAAGATATGAAAGAGTTTGGAAGAGGGTGAGGAGTAATGAGGCCAGGGCAACCATCCAGATAAGCAATAATAAAGTCTGATCTACAATAGAGTAGTGAAAAGAGAGATATGTGAGATATGTTGAAAATATGAAATCAAAAGGGCTCCTTGACTGAATCTGTGAGAAAATGTAAGTGAAAAAGGAAGTTGGCCTACTAAATAAAATTAATTATTTGAACAAAAATAAACAAGAAGAGTGTGCTTATAGAAAAGCAAAATGTGTTCAAATTTTACTATCTCCGATGTTTATCAGAGATATTCATCATGAAAACATGTATCTGAATGACTTAAGCTTCCTGCTATATCCTACCCCTCTACACACATGTAGAAGCCATAGTGATAAATTAAGAAGTTAATGAGCGTGGTCAAAGTGAGGCCATTACCTATTTCAAGTCAAGGTTATGTTAGGACAATGCTAGCTGTGACTAACAGAAAAGACTTGCAATCTCAGTGGCCTAATAACTTACAATTTATTTTTTCACTCATTTGAGTGTAGTTGCTTTTGTCAGGAGAAGAGAACACTCTATGTAGTCATCCAGGGACTCAAGAACTATGGAAGTTCTTTCACCTTGACTTTTAAGGCCATCTTAGTTTTGATGATCAGCTGACAATTGGAAAACCAGGGAGAGGATGCAGAATTTCATAAAAGAGTTCTAGGAATCAAGTCTTAAAAAGATACACATTATATTTGTCCATACTGCTTTGATCACAATTCAGTCATATGGCTGTAGCTTAAGTGTAAGGAAATGTGGAAATGACTGTGAGTCCAAAAAGATAAGGAAATAATTTGCTTGAAAAGTCAGTTTCTGTTTCTAGTTCATAAATTTCAAAGACAAGGTGAAGGGGCTAAGCACAAACAAAAGAAACCATAATTCTCTCTATAAAATACAGATTATTAATATCATGGGAATAAGAAGTCTAACAGATTTTTGGGCAATTGGCAAAATGAATCTCTTTTTCCTAATATTGACCACACAGAGTCACAATATTTCTTCTTGGAATTGTGTGTGTGTGTGTGTGTGTGTGTGTGTGTGTATGCCACAGTTAATGCTGACCACCCATTCATGCATTTTTCCAGGATTTCCACTATGATAACTGTAATTACAGACTTTAAAATCCAAACTTTGGAAATACACTATTGGAAATTATCAGAAAAGGAACCTAGTAAACATGAAACAGAGTCCCAGTGGATACAGGGCTGGGTTTCCCAAAAGAAGACTGGAGGTTTGTAACTTGGAAGCTTACAAGAGAACTTCCCTGAAGACAGGACCTGTCTGCCATGGGAGTGTGGGAACTTGTCTCTGGCAGGGCTCCCATGCAGGACCAAGCTGAAGCTGAGGCTCCATGGGAGATCACACCCCTGCTGACCTGTTCCTTCTCCATCCAGCTTTCCCAACTTGCTACCTGGCCTCTCCTGGGCAGGACCCCTTGATAAATCATATGTACCTGATTCCCATCTCCAATTTTGCTTCCAATAAACACAACCTAAGACACACACACTAATGATGTCTCTGCTGGCACCTCCCAAAATGAAGAAGTCAAAATTTGAGGTTTTAAATTTGTCCAGAAAGATAAGCACTACAATAATGTCACTGATTTAGTCACAGAGATTGCTGTTGATTCTAATTCCCCTGCTTGTCATACAACATAGATAAGGATGAGAATAACCCATGCAAATGTAGGTATCCTGGGCACTGACACTGACATCAATTGGCAATCATCCTTACCTATAAGCTACATGTCTCCAAGTCGCTGCTAAAACCATAAAAAACAAAGGTAAAGAGTATTAAAATTCCTGTAAGAGGGCCTGAATCAGTGGCTCAGGCCTGCAATTCCAACTACTTGTGAGGTGGTGATAGGAGGATTGAGGTTCGAAGCCATCCTGGGCAAAAGAAAGTTAGTAAGATCCTATCTCAAAGAAAAAGCCTGGTTGGTAGTAAATAATAACCCCCGCGATACAGAAGGCATAGGTAGGAGGATTGCAGTCTCAGGTCACTCTGGGCAAAAAGTGTAAGACCCTATTTGAAGAATAAATAAATTGAAAAGGACTAGAAGTGTGGCTCAAGTGGTACAATGTTTGCTTAGCTAGGGCAAGGCCTTGAGCTCAAAACCCCTTTCCACCAAAAAAAAAAAAAAAAAGAAAAATCTTGTAAAAGGACAAGGAGTCAATTCAGTGGCTTTAAGAAGTCTAAATCAAATGCATACTAATCCCATTTCAGTGGCACCAGGGCTGACTTGGTGAGAAGGAGGGTGTGTGAGATTTCCATTTATTGGATTGATTAGCACTACAGACAGACTCAAACAGTAGACTAAATGAAGTCTCAGAACTGGAAAGCTCTCAGAGAAAGTCTTATTGTATTCCCATAGTTTATTATAAGAGAGCGTAAAATAAATGCGGGAACAAAAGCTGAATTATCACTCAAGTTCAAGTCCTTTGTCTCCTGGACTGCTGCTCTTTCCAGTATGCCATATTTCTTTATTTTAGTAACAAGAGTATTAGTATTACCATGTGCCAAACCCTCCCCTCCAGAGGAGATATTTCCAATAACCTATACGATGGATGCCTTCATTCCCATTTTACAGAAGAAGTGATATGAAAAGAGCTTACTTGATGCCATTTAGCTCAATGTGACAGAGTACCACGGAGAAGCCCAAAGACAAATCTGAAACCCAAGCAAAACCCATGCTCTTCTCACCAGGCAAACAATCTGATCTCATTCATTCCTTGACAAGCCAAAAATCCCTTCTCTCCAACTTGGACTCTTATTACTAGACCATGTCCTTGAATAACTACAGAAATGGTCCTACAGCCCTCCACAGCCACCCTTCCCTTTCTTCCAGCAGTTATATGACAGATAAACTCAATCCAAATCTGAGTCACTTACTTCAGCAGAGAAAAAAAACTTAGGAATTTTACTTGAATGATACAGCGTGGGGGGTCAGTTCTTTTATTCTCTTCATTTGGGAAGGTATGTAAAACTTCTTGGTCATCCCACTGAAGGACACATCTACATCATCTCACAGCAGTCCTTCCACACAAAGACTGTTGAGGCATTAGGAGAGAGGGAAAAAATATTGGACAAAGACCTAGAAAATCTCAATATTCATCCCAGCAAACAGAAAGGCCCCACTGTAGAAAATACCCTGAACTTTGGCCTCCAAGTGAATGATACCTCCTTTAGGATTATTGCCTCAGGAATGTCACAATTGCTAAATGAAATCATTGCTCCATTTAATAATAAAAATCCTCCTTTGAAATGCCTCTGAGAGATGTGCAAACTGTTGTGTGGTGAGCTATTTTCTAGAATAAAGCCTGGATCCTTTTCTAAAATAATTAGTCCTAGTTTTTGCTCTTTGGTATGAAACCATGAGCATGAAAATGCTTGCTCTCCCAGACTTAGTTTTGCCATCTATATGGTGGAAAAACAATGCAAAATGACATAATGTGTACAAATGTGATTTTGTAACTGTAAAATTCTTAAATCAGACAGAAATGGAGCATCAATCCTGACCATTTAAAATGGGACCAAGTATTATGCTTTGTTCTTCTCTAGCTGGAGGAGATAAATAGTTGAAGAGGTTATGGTGACATTGACCATTTCTGCTTCTTTATTCCCAGAAATACAAGCATCACATTCAAAAGTTACTCAATACACCCAGAATTACAAAAAAGTTACCCACAACAGAAAAAACTGCTGTGACGTTTGTTTTCTTTAATTTTCTCTTTTTTATGCCTCTAGAGAGAAGATCATCGTGAGCCCTTGACCCTCAGACAAAAATAAAACTCCAGAGTCTGAAGTCACTTTTCTGTGAGCCACTTTGAATATGCACAATGAAGAATTTATGGCCCATGATGAGAGTCGACTTCTTCCATAAAGGGCCTGAATGTAATTTGCAAACACGTGGCTCTGCCCCCCTTCCTGAGCCAATCACTGAACTTGAAGCAACGTGTGTGGGCCAGTTGTGGAATCTGGCTCAGTTCCAGCTCAAAGTCACCTCCCTTCTCTAAAAATTCCTTAAATACTAGAAGAGTGGTATGGACATAGAGTGTTCAGGAGAATGAGATGTGGGGAGTCATTAACAAAAGACAACAGATGGGCTTATGAAACTTTAACAAGCTATTGGGGAGCGTTCTCCACGTGAGGTTTGAAGGCTGTTCGCCCAACCTCTGGTGATAATAAGAAGCTTACTGGAAAAGATGAAGTTTTCAATAGAATTCATTTTTTAGAGAGAGATGTATATATGTTCCATAGGAAATGGCCTTGTGATTCAGATGACTCTGAAGGTCTATTTGTGAAAACATTTAAGCTGGCCATCTTGACCGGACCATCTGCCTTCAAGCTGAGCACTGTGTACATGCTCAGAATTTACTATATCCAGGAGCTTCTGGAGAACCTGTGCTATATCCCACCATGCCTGCAACATGCACCTGGACTTCCCTGAAATAGTTCTGTTCTACTGGCTTACACAATTCCAGGCAAAGGTAAAAGCAACATCTAGAATCTCTGCAGTGGGCTGTCACAGAGACTTCTAAGTGCATATTCTCAGTACAGCATAGGCATGTGGCAGCATTATAGTTTGGGGGAGACCCAAACTTAATCTATTCAAAATCTTTGCCTAGTTTTCCTATCAAGTAAATATTTGCCTTAAACCAAATTGTATTTTATGCAATTCCATTTTATTAGCAACGTTGATTTCATGACAGAACATTAAAAATTGTGCTCATGGGGTGTATTGTTCATTTGCTCTGTGCTTCTGTAGAGAGAATATTTCCATAATGAAAAAGTTTTTAGACAGAAAACCAGAGGGCTAAATTTCTATAAATATATGCCTTGATTTTTTTATGCATTTGTTCCACGTGTATAAAATTGTATCAAAATTCATTAATTAAAATTAATTTTTAAATAAAAATAGTTTTCAGAGTTTTATAAAACATTCATTGTCTGAATGTTCCTGTCTGTTTTTCATCTAGAAAAATCTTTTGTGAAATGATCTTAACCTACTTTTATTAACAGATTTAACGTTGGGTAAGTCCCCTCCCCAGATCTGTTTCCTCATCTGTAAATGAAAAAATATTTTAAATGGCTCTAAGTTCTCTTCTAGCCCTAAATGTTCTGAAATGATATGACATGATAGCTCCAAATTATTCTATAAAAATGTTTTCATAGCACTTGTTTAATTTTATATTGTACTTGTAGTAAATTTATGTTACTGTGTTCTGGGGGCCTGAAAGAATTAATGGAGCATTTAGCTACTAATCTATATACCAAGTCTACAAATGTAGAGAGAAATAAAAACAACATTTTTAAAACTTAATCCATTAGCACAATAGATTCTATGTGGAAAGTTAAGCAACAAAAGAAGAAAAGATGGAAGATGTTGTCTCTATTTAAGAGAGTGACAAATCAATGTATAGGTAACAATTTGAACAAGCATGTTAGTTCTACGAGAACCAAGCCAGAAAAAGGAGGAAAGTATTGAGAATTTGCTATGCTGGAAGAGGCATGATTCATTTTTTTTCCATATATGACCTAAACAATTCTCCAAGATAGGTATTTTCATCACCATTCTTAAAGATGTGATAATCAGGATCAGAGAGATTGTAGTTATTCTAGCTGACATTTTCAAGTATGGAATTGAAAAATTTAGGAGCAACTTGGCTATAAGTAATAGAATATCTGGTCGGAAATAAATTAATGATAAAGGTTTTCTTCCTTCCTTCCTTTCTTTCTTTTTTGAGACAGGGTCTTAGCATGTAGACCAGACTGAGCTAATAACCCACTTACTTCAGCCTCCCAAGGCTTGTTATTATAGGCTTATGCCACCATCCCTGGCTACTATGGTTGGTTGGTCATTTTGCTTTCACATTGGAAGTTATATTTCTCAAAACACAAGAAGTCTGGAATTAAGTAATTAAAGGCTTTGTTCAACAGTTTTATGCTGGGTCTGCTTCTCTGTGATTCAGCCAACTCTGATAGTCAGAAGATAGCTCTAAGTCTACATCACTCAGAAGTACAAAAAAACAAAAAAATTCAAAGTTGGGTGAATATATGTATAGGTGTATGAAAGATGTCTGAAGTTGTTAATATGAATGACCTAAAATTATGAAAACTTAGGCATTCCTTAGGAGTTCTCAAGTTTTGTACAGAAAGAAAACCAAAAGTAGATACAGAATCACTTGATTCTTAATGGGGCAGCCCATTAAGACATATGAATGAACTACACATGTTCATTGATGACTATCCTACAGCAAATAGCCAAGACACTTTTACTCCCAAGTAAGTTTCTTTAAAGAAGTAAATATAGCTGTTGACAAGATGTTTTCTTCCCTTGATGCCACACAGATGGTATTTGTCACCCATCTACACTGGTAATTAGTGTTAATTCTATGCATTTGTGTTCATAGTTAAAACAACAAAAGCTTGAAACTCAACAAAGTTTGTACTTTGTCACTCATTACATGTCACTCTACAAAGTCTCTGGTGTTCATCTTGCATGTCACATTGATGAATGAACAACCAGGGCACAAACCTCCAGGACCACACCGTCTTCAGCCTTGCCTTCAACAGGACAATGTTTCTCCATCACTAGCAAACAATAGCATTGGGCTACTTTTTTTTCTAAAACAAGTGTGCATCTTTCTCCAAGATCTTCCTTCTTTTGTTCTTCTTCACCATTTCTTTTCTTTCATCTAAATGTCCTATTTACCTTCTATGTCTTGTCTGTTATTCCTTTTTTTATTCTAAAAATTTCCTTACCAGCTTGTAGTATCTATTTTAGAAGTTATAGACATATCAGATTTCTGGGATAGATATTCTTCTTTACATTCAGTTAAAGTACTTTCCAGCTGTCCCTGACAATTCATTTTCCCAGCAGATTTGTAGAATTAATGCTGGCGCGCTTCCTACTAGTCTTTCTGCCTCACGTGGCTCAGGCAGATGAGGTAGAGTTGCTAATGGCATAAAATTAGAAAAGGGATCTGGTGTACAAGGAGGGCAGTTTTAAATGCTGAATCTCATATAGTTATTGTCCCCTTGTAGATGGGAAAAAAATGAATATGTGGGGGGTGTATGTGTGTGTGTGTGTGTGTGTGTGTGTGTGTGTGTGTAACTCTTCAAGGAAAAACCAATAATTCCTGCATAGTTTTCAGATTTCTAAAATCTTAATAGAGCACTGGGAGAAAAGAGCAAGACCTATAATGTATAACCTGCAATTGATAACAATACCATCACTCTCAGGTCATGATCTTAGAACATAACATCTGGACATATTAATAGTAGCACTTTAGCAGCGTACCACATGGTAAGTAAAGAATAGCTAACTGTCTCCAAGGACTGGAAATCAGGGGAGGAAACCAAGGAGAGAAATCCTTCTAAGTGATGAAAATATGGCTGAGTATATCAATCTAGTAGTTAGATTTGACTTTATGACATTTCCCCCAGACGTGTGATATGAGACTTTGGCTACTGATAGTGCCATTTGAGGCAGAAAGATCAAGAGCAGCCTCATCCCAACGTCACACAAAGATGTGGTGGAGAAACATATAGACAGGTGTTGGGGGGATGCTAGCCATAGACTTATCACTGTTGGAAGGACCTTCCACAAAACATGTTCCCTCTCCTAGTCTGTTCCCTCCTTCGTAAAGTGAGACAGTCTAATAATCAATATTAAAACATTCCCAAAGGTAACAACTCCAAAGTACTATAGGTACTTTGTATTCTTAAATAACTAAAATAAAATGAGATGTTTGTGCTTGCTGGGCACTGCACAACAATTTAACCCTTGGAATTAAATGAATTGAATTGGACATCATCACCCTTATTTCCTGATTTTTAAGGATGCTGACTTTCAATCATAGCATTACCCCAAAAGCAACTTTGCTGAAATATGACTCATTTGACAGCAACACAGATTGTCTAATATTGGAATCAGAGTTTGTATGATGTCTGACCGAGGTTGCACTATTTTCCTTAGTGAGTTAATTAATTAATTAAACTTCTATGGTGATGGTTCCCCTGTGAATTTGCTACAGTGATTCCTCAGGACAGGACTGGAGATCCAGAGCCCTCGGCTGGCTCTGATTATGTGAGTACCAGAGAAATACTGGGAGGTGAGATGGATCAAAATATGGACAGTAACATAAAGGAAGCAGAGGGATTGTCAACTTAATTGGACTGAGAAGTGCCTAGGAGATTAGTAAAACACACCTATGATAGCATTTCCAGAGAGGATTAACCAAGGGGAAAGAGCCTCCCTAAACATGGGTAGTACTGTTCCACAGACTAGGAGCCCACATGGAAGAAAAGGGGAAAAAGAAAAGAGCCTGAGAGTGCAGGCATCCTCTCTGTCTGCTTCCCAGTCACCAGGAGGTGAAGAAACTCTTTGTTACACATTCCATCACCACCATGTTCTGCCCAAATATAAAGGGCTAAGCAACCATAGACTGAAATCAGGGGCCAAAACCAGTAATTCCTCTCTTAAGTTGTTTATGTCAGATATTTGTCAAGACAATGAGAAACTGACTAGCACAGAAGGATACCAAAATGAGAGAAGTAACTCTTGGTTGTTTATCCAGCATGGACTCTAAGAACATTGTTCACTCAATAGGAAAAGTGAGGTAAAATACCCCCATTCCTATGGCTTAGACCTTTTGAGCCAATTCACCTCACTGAATTAAGATCAAGCAAATGATCTTATCATTTTAGTATTCCTCCAAATACCTCACTCCATACATATGTTGTATTGAATTCCTTTTCCCAGAACTCTGAACTTTAATCTAATTGCAGTAGAATGTGCTAATTAACTTGTTCTGATTTATTTTACACCTCTAGAGTTGAAGTGACTTAGAATTCAATATACAGATTAACAGAAAGTCAAAAGGCTTTTCTATTATTCTGCTATCTAGACCCTCCAGGTCTTGCTTGCATGCTGACATGTGGATTGGATTTATGGTTATTTTGTGTTTCAAACTAAGAACCTAAAGGTAAAATATGCTTGGCAAGGGGTGAAGTCCACAGGTTTTACAACTTATTTTACCTCAAAAAGTGACATCTGAGAGAGTTGGTTCCATGCCTTTTTACTACATGAGCCATGGTGTTTGAGAGAACTGTTCCCTTACTTCTGTTAACCTTTGATTTACAAATGCAATCAAAGTGCCAGGTATGTCTGTATCATCATTTGCCAAAAACAAGCCATATGGTAAAACTATTTTTGTCCAGGGAGATTAAAAGGACATCAAGATCTACTTTAAAAATTGAGGGAGGGGGATGATAAAAAGTACAGATGAAAGAATGAAATTAAGTGACTGAATGTGGAGTGTACATTCCTTCTGCAATTGGAAATGTTTTCACT
Organism: Castor canadensis; assembly: GCF_047511655.1. NCBI lineage: Eukaryota > Metazoa > Chordata > Mammalia > Rodentia > Castoridae > Castor > Castor canadensis. The sequence continues at coordinate 78,303,727 of NC_133398.1, read as the reverse complement.
GTTTCAATTTACTAGTTCTTAAGAGAAGGTGTTTTTTGGGGGAGATTAGTTTCTTTTTGTCTTTTTCTAAATCTGGCTGCATCATTTCATCACAGTCCCAGAGTTAATCATACTTTGCATTTACCTCTCTCACCTTTCATCAGAAATCCACTGAAGCACACTGATAGCTTGTGTGGCCAGACTCTTCCCCAGTGGTTGCACACAACATGCAAGCCAGCTCCTTTAGAAATCAAAGGGATAAAGGAATACAGACCACTAGAATTCACAATTAAAAGCACTCCCCTGGGAAGCATTCCTAGTGGCATACTTACAGCAAGGAAGGAACAGGATAGAATCAAATAGCTCAGATATCAAGAAAAATGAGCACTTATTATGAGCCTAGAACCAGGTAGGCTTTCTAAACAGTATCTCACTATACTTAACAGAAGGAGAAACTGAGGTTTTCAAAGCTAAAATGATGTGTCCTTTGATGAGTTACAGGACAAAATCAAAATCTGGCTCAAGTTGTAGAGCACTCGCCTAGCAAGTGCAAGGCCCCGAATTCAAACCCCAGTAGCACATTAAGAAAAAAATCTAATCCCTGGTCTGGACTATCCAGTCAACATTCATTTGCCACATAATTTTCAACATAATGCTGAGTTGTTGCCAGTTCAAAACAGATGAAACCACACAAGGTTTGAGGGGGAGGACAAAGACAGCTAAATCTCCTTTCAACTTGAAGCCAAGAAAAGTCTGTTTAACATTATGTCACATATAGCTAAAGACAGGTGGCCTTTAGGGAGGGTGCATCAATTAGAGCATAGGATGACACCTTACCATTAATACCAGTTAGGTCTCCTCACATAACATGAATTGGGTAGAAACACATGTACAACGGAGCAGCCCTCCTCTGTCAATAATTTTAATCCATCTTGTCATTTCCTTTACAAGCATGTATCTCTTCCCCTCCTGGTTTTCAATATTTGTTAACTTGACCTTACTAATGTTTTTCCATGGCTAAAATTTGCCCTGACCAATTTCATATTTTCTTCCTGTTTTCAATTGGTTAGAACAAAGAATGATAGAAGGACAAATAACCCACAATTCTTGAAACAGTCTTGTGTGCCATGTCCACAGATACATTTTTAAGTATAAGTGTTCAATGACAGAGCAACAACTAACCAGAGTGCAAATCTCAGTGGATAGCTTTTATTTGAATGTACGAGGCTCCCAAGCAGATAATGGCCAATTTTAAGACAATCCCTAGAAATCAAAATTTACAAAAATAGACAATAGACATTTTGTCTATTGTCTTAGGTCAGGATTTTCTAGAATCAAAGATAGAGACAGAGATTCAGCCACTGGAGATTTATTGAGAGTATACTCTTCATAAAATACCTGTGAACAAGGAGGAAAAATAGGAGATAGGAAGGAAAACAGCCTATGGGAGGTAGGAAGGGGTCTAGTGAGAGAGGGTATTCTTTTGGGCTGTTATTCATAACACAGTGCTGTCCTTTCTCCAAGTGCAGGACCAGGCTTTGGTATTCATCAGTCAATCACTGACTACTGAAGATACTAAGAAGGAGTTTGATAACCTTCCAGCCATTTCTATGAAGACTGTGCCATTGACCAAAGGCGATTATCTCGGGAAGTTAGAAGGTATGTGCTATTAGCTGTGGCACCTGAAACAGCAAGGACACGGATGAGCCTGCTGGAAAACAGGATGGGTGGGCACCAAGAGCATCTAATATGGCATGCCAGAGTGGGGCTCCTGGTCCCCACCTCAGACCTACTGAGACACAAGCTCTGCAGTTTGCTGCTTCCACACACCTTCTGGGTGGTTCTGATGCATTCTAAAGTTTGAGAAGTACTGGATGACAATTCTCTTCCCACCAATAACTGCATATGGCAACACTGTTCACTGATAGACTGAATTTAATGCAAGTCATGTTGAATCTAGGAACCCCTTGAAAAACATTTTGATTCCCATATCTATAAAAGACATCCAATAAGCAGGTGTCAAGCTTCAATTAGCCACACCTGTTTCCATCTTTAATTTTTGGTTTTTTCTACCTTCTCTTTAATTTTCTGGACTTTTTCTATGACTTGGGGACTCTGAGTAATTTCTTCCCTGGAATTTTTTTAAGAAGTCTTAATTCATCTGGCACATTCACAAGGTCATTATCAAGTTCTCCTCCTTCCAGAGGAGGGGTTTATGGCCCAACAAGGATGTGTCACATTGTTTTCTCCTCTTTCCCGAATCAAACCTGAGAATACTAAGTGGACATTTTCATTATTTTGCTTTGAGTAAAACCTAATATCCTAAACTAAGCAAGGTTAAAAAAAAGGAGGTATTCTACAATCAAATGTCTCTTTGAGAAAAGTTATGACCTCTGAGTATCAGCTTGGTTCATTTTCCCCAGAGGATATGGAGAGGGAAGTGGTTTGGAAGATTATTTTTTCACAAACTTTCTTTTTAATTATTCCTTTCATGGTCAAAAAAAAAAACCTATACTCAGGTATTATCTTGAACACTGGAAAATATTACAACCACAATTTTATAGAATCTGCTTATAAGACTCCTGGTGTCTCTTTCATTAATGATGCTTTGATTATGAGCTATTTTGAACACAGAGGAAATATAACCAACATTTGTGTACTCACCAAATAGGTTTGTAACACAATTTTTTGCTATATTTTCTTCGGAGTTTTTCTTTAAATAAGTAAGTAAGGCTCTAAATAAATAAATAAGGCTCTGTAGACAGTTGAAGCTCCTTTGATCTCGTGAGGGAGCATACAGGTGTCAGTTGCATTACCATCCTACAGATAAGTTTTGTGCTCCTTTCTGTATTATGTTGCACAATAAAATATTTTGAGAGATATAATCTTATGTCACATATTATACTATAAAATATGAAATATAATGAGGAAAATAAGGTAAAACATAAAACATAAAAGAATTATTTCAAAATAACAATTTTTGGTATAAGATAAAGCTTGAATAAAAATGTTCTCAAGGAGTACAATTATTTTATGAAAAATAGGAATATGAGCCTAAGATTTAAGATTAACTTTGTAGATGCAAGGAGTTTAAAGGCCAGGAAGTTGAAAATTAGAAAATCAACAAACAGCATAGGAAATAAAACAGAATAGTTTTATAATCTTGGAGTCAAGAAAAGTGTATTAAGAATATCACAAATATGCAAAAAATGTAAAGAAAGTCTAAAAATTTTTAAATTCTTGTTTGAAAATCACATCATAAACCAGCCTGTCAAGTAAGCAGTAGATTTAGAGACAATGTTCTCAACATACCAGAAAAATAATTAAAGTATAGAATGTGTAACAACCTCTTACAAAGTAACAAAATTATAAACAATGTTCCTTTACTCAAAAAAATTTTAGTGACTATATTAATACAGAACTCCTCTAGAAAAAATGCTACATAATTCGTGAAGCATAAAGTAGCAATCCCCAAAATATGGGGATTTATCTAGAATAAGCAATATGTATATACATTGTATTATATTATTATATTAGCTTTCTATTGCTATATAACAGATCATCTTAAAAGACAACAACCGTTTATCTCACAGATCTTGGAAGAACTCCAGAAGTAGATTAGCTGGTTGGTTCTGGCTCAGAATGTTTCATGAGTTTACAATCAAGATGTCAACCAAGGCTGTACACATCTCAAGACTCAACTGCAGTGGGAGAAAACCTCTGTTCTGCAATCTCTCATGTAGTCATTGGCATACTTCAGATGGCTGTTGGCTGGAGGCTTCAGTTCTTGCAAGTGAGTCCTTCCATAGGTCTGCTTAAAACATGGCAGATTATTTCTCTTAGAAATGCTTTATAAACCTAGAATTCTTTTAAGTATTGTGCAGAATTTTTTCAAGCCAGATTCAGTGTTACACACCTGTAATCCCAGTACTCCAGATGCAGAGACAGGAGAATCTCGAGTTTAAAGCCAACCTGAGCAACACAGCATGGACATATCTCAAAAAAAAGAAAAAAGCTACTTTCATTTGACAATTTATTGGTTAGTCATCAACAACTTTTATTTAGTCAATGTACTTCATTAATATTTTAATCCCATGGATGGAGACATGGTTCAAGTGGTAATGTGCCTGCTTAGCAAGTGCAAGACCCTGAGTTCAAACCCAAGTACCACAAAAAATTTTTTTAATCCTATGTATATTTAGCCCCTGGCATTAATTAAAAAGTTAATGATTTAAGAAATTCTAAATAATTTAAAATATTGAAGTTAAACCTACCTGTATTTCTCCATTCTCCCTATTTTCTTCTCAGAGTAGGGAGATTAACTGAAGGATTAGTGGAGTGGGGGTCAAGGAAGAGGGATGGGAGAAGAAAGAAATGTAGAGGAAAAACACCTGATCTCAATATGACTGTTTGTTCTTGGTCACAAACATTAGAGAAACTATTTACGAAGTTACATTTTGAATCTTGAATGTCTCCCAAAGGACCAGGTGTTGAAGACTTGGTCTTCAGCCCATGCTATTGGGTAGAATATTTAGGATGTAGGACCTAGTGCAACGAAGCTTGGACACTGGGGAAATTGGGTGTGTGCCTTTAAAGGGGCATATCCCCTTTCTGCCTCTCTGTTTTGCCTCCTGGCAGTAAGCATCTTTGCTCCATGAAGTGCTCCCCGCCATAGTTTACTGACCATAAAGTATAGAGCTGATCACAAACTGAAACCTCTGAAACCTTTCCTACTTATAAGTTGATTGTCTCAACTATATTGTCACAATAACAGAAGGCCAAATAATACACTAGGCATCTCCACTAATAGCACATTCTATTTATTACTGTCACAACATCTGATATGGAACCAAGTGCAGAATTAGGTCACTTAACTTTTATAAATAGTGAGACTCTAACTGTGTCTAGGTTAAAGTATTTGTTAACACAGCTTGTTTTTAGCATTTTGCAATAACATCATCTACTGGGAATCCATGCATTATAATTGTTACGACTTTTCAGAAGAACAAGTTTTCTGTCTTTGTTGCAGAATCTAACATGAACTGTGAAGATTTCTGCTTCATTTGGGGCTGCCCTTATCTGACTACACCAAACATTGGATATGTAGTCTCCATCTGGATGGCCTTGAATCATTGTACTGCTTATCTCTGGGTGTGTTCACTGATTCTTGAAAACTGATTTTTGAAATAATGATTGTAGGAGCTGGGGGTGTAGTTCAGTGGTAGGCTGTACACTTAGCACTTGTTTGGTCATTTTGTTATTTCTAGAGCCTCTCAGATTTAGGGCCTGATTACCTTAGATTTATACTACCTACACATTCTTCTACCAGGGGCTGACCTCCAGGTCATGACACTTGAATCTATGTAATCTTGTTACTTGGGAGCTCTAATGAGATCCACTGCAATTCTAATCCTTGAAATAAAGTCATTTAAGTTTTGATTACTTTTTTTTTTAATTTGGAAAACATAACTTCCCCCTGAGGATTGTTAGTGAAAATATGATAATCTACGTAAAGTTTTTGTAAATAGTATTTATTAACATTTTATTACTTAGTTATACTATCAATCATGCCAGACACAATTCATATCCCATTATAATAAACCCCAAGGATTTGGGATCATAATGGCTGAACATTGCAAGAAATATCTTTTTAGTAAACATATAAAGACCTGAGGCTTGAGAATATCATTGCTGGTTCAGTGCATTTTTATATATTTATATAACAACTTGACTTACAATAATGTAACTAGAATTTAATCTCAAAATCCTTCAGTATTCTAGCTTCAAACTCTAGAGCTAGAAGGAAAGTGAAAGCCAGCAGGCATGACAATCAGTCAGGACACAGCACTTAGAAGTATTATATCCTGCTACTTATTATGTATAAGTATGGACAGGATATCTGAGTTCAGTAACTAATTAGTTGAGGTGCCTCCTTTAACAAGAAACTTCACGCCCTCGGCTTCTCACCTGTGAAACACAAGTATTAGACTAGATCTGGTTTTCTGGAGTACATTCTGTGGGATTCTAAGAATTTAGGAACCACTCCAGAGGGTCAGAACAGGGTTAAGATACATTGAAATTTATTGGACACAGGAAACCTGATACTCGATTCGTTCTGATTTATATTTTATAATAGTCCACAAATTTTTATTTGAAATAGGACTCATTCATTATTGTTTGTGCAACAAATACCTAAAACTTTTCATGTCCAAAACTGAACCCAACAATTTTCATCTCCTTTCCATACTATTCCCCTATCCCAAACCCTCTCTGTTGAGCATCCTAGATGGGAAGACTCAAGGTCATCTCAGCTCCTCTATTTTCCTCACACCTCACCACCCCAACGTCTTGACAATCATTTCTTATCTAGAAGAAACTGAGAAAATAGCAGAAAACAGCAACTTAAGGATTTGCTCTTTCATATTGACCACAATTAGAAAAATGAACGTTGCCATTGTATTTGATTTAAAAAATCTTATAAAGAAAATAACAATTGTAAGACATTTGTATTCACACAGATATTTATGCCACAGAAATACAAAACAAAACTTAAAAATCTAGAAAGCTCTTGTTGAAAACTAGTATGATATATGCCTCCATGTGCTATAATTCTTGATTTAAATAATTATAATTCCTTTCTTAAATGCTTTGCAAGGTACTTCAGATATTCAAATTTTCTCTTTTTGGTTTGGTTTCAGTTTATTTGATTTCAAAGGAATATAATTTTTAAACTCTCATTCTCTAATGATAGCAAAGCTTATTTGTATTAAAAATTGGCTTTTTCACCTCATCACAGGATATTTTCATGTGAGAAATTTTATTTCTTTTGCACAATCTAGGATTATTTGTTTAAAAAAGCTGTAATCTATACTTTATATTTGGTGGAGGAAACTAAATGTTTTTCACTGTAAATGAATTCATCAACCATGGTAGTAATTAAGTCATTGCTCTACAAATAAATTTATGAACCTTGTGATAATTAATCCTCCATTCTTTAAGTTGTGTATATTCTCTTATTAAACAGAAAGTATTTTTCCTGGCTCTTTCTTACAGTTGCAAAAACAAATAGAAACAATCAAGGACATCTTATTTGAAAAAAACACTAAGTTTCATTTCCACAAGCTCTCACTGTGCTTACAGATATGCATAGAGTCATGGCTGTGGGTGGACAGAAACCTGTTTGGAGAAAGGAATATGAATTCCATCCTTTTTTTTTTTCATACTACTCCTTTTACCTAGAATTCCCTTCCCTTGACATTTTTCTCTGGCAAGCTCCTATCAGTAATTCCACTGTGTGTGTGTGTGTGTGTGTGTGTGTGTGTGTGTGTTTCTTTCACTTATTGTCTCTTGTGTTAGGAATTACTGCTATCTCTTTCCTGTTCACCTAGTACTTAGGACAGTTTTCAACTATGACACTGTCTTAGTTAACTTTCTGTTGCTAAAACAGAATACCTGTGACTGGATAATTTATAAGGGAAAGAAGTTTATTTTGGTTTTTGATTCTAAAGGCATATGCTTCTAAAAGCATATCACCAGCATGATCTTAGCTTTGAGATTCTTGTGCTGCATGCCAGCATAGCAGAGAAGCAGAAGAGCAAGTGAGAACAAGCAGAAGACAGAAAACGTGAAGGATGGCCTCACTTTATAAAATCCTGCTCTTGTAGTAGCTGTTAAAATCCTTCAAGAATGAATTCACTCCCACAAGGAAGGCATTAATCTCTCTAACAACCTAACCCCCACTTAAAGACCCCATCACTTGTTGACACTGTTACAGTGGGGACTAAATTTCAAAATAAGTTTTTGAGGGAACAAACCATATCTAAACTATAGCAGGCATTTAGCACATTATGTAGGTAATTTATTTTTATATTCTTTTTTAACCAACTAATCCATAGGCTTTTAAGAAGATTCTACATCTGATTGTCTTTGTAATCTCAAGGTCAAGCGGAGGAAATAAACTGTAGTAGACATTCATCTAATAGTCAATAAATTAATTAAATAAAAATGATTAGAATGGGGTCAGATTATACAGAGTTTGAAAGTCAGGCAGAGGAATTTGACTTGATGGGCAGGCATTTAAGAGTTATTGTAGGAGTCAGAGTTTTATAGAACACTAACTCATTCCCCAAACTCCTCCATGGGAGCTAATCAGTTTGAGAAATATAATATAGATAGATAGATAGATAGATAGATAGATAATAACACACTACCATGTTTATGTTCCTGAGTACTGGAATCCCTTGTGAAAGTGGGGTGCACCTAAGATCAGTGGCCAAAAAAAAAAATTCATCCTAGCCCTTCTCTGAATTGAATTTACCCACCCAGTCATTAGAGGGGTTACCAGAGAATCATTGGCAGAGTAAAGGAAGGAGATACACAGCCAGTATCAATATCCTAGTGTGTAAAAAGGGAGATAAGAAGCAATGTCATTTACAGGCAATCATGTCTAAGCAAAAACCAGGAGGTAAAGCTGTATATGAGGGAAAACATTTAATATGTGATTTCTTCCAGTAGAAAAACTTGATTTAGTGGATTCTTCTGGCTTTCTTCACAATCAAGTTATCACCCCATAAAAAAGATTGAATGAGTAGCATTTCCTCTCTAAACTACTATCTCCTAAAAGATAAAGGAACAGTCTTCATGCAAATAAAAGACAAAGATAGAAAAAGAGTCCCCTCTAGCATTAGAGACATTACCACCCAGCAGCAGGATCCTGGAGCAGGTGTCTGAAAGAAATTCCTGCAGTGATGGAGAGAAATGGTTACATCTGTGCCACTCATTGTGACACCCATAGAGTACATCTGGATATGCCATACCTACAAAGTGGCCAAGTTGACTGAGAAAATAAATGTTTGATATTCTTTTCTATTTTGTGGGGGGGATTGGTATTGGGGTTTGAACTCAAAGCCCCACACTTGCTAGGCTCAACCACTTGAGCCACTCTGCCAAGCTGATATTCTCATTTTTAATAAATGTAAATAAACACCTATGGGTAGCAGCAATCATATCGGACAGGGCAGTTGTCCATGTAGAGCTTCCTTATCATGACAATGGTAAAGAGAACTGGGATTAGGGAGAGGTGTTTGTGATGTGAACTAGATTAATAAGAGCCACCCTTCATTTGGTACCTTCTGTGTACTGATCATTGTATCTAAGTGTTTAATTTGTATTAATCTAATCTTCAGCCTAATGTAGCTGGTAATTTTATTTCCCTTTTTCACTGATGAGGGAACAGTACCCAAGACCATAGTTAATGAATGGCAGACATGAAATTTGAGCAATGGGAGTCTAACTTTGCCTAGGAGGGATACCACGCAGAATGTAGCACTATGCAAATACTTGGAGAATAACGGAGCGGTAAAGTCAAGATTTTGGAAGAATTAATAGTAGATGGCAAATAAGAAAAAAATGACAAGCCTACAATCATATCATTACCAATAACATTTTTCACTCCCTATTAGGCTCATAGCACGATTAAGGTAACATTACAGTCTATTGTCACACTTGAAAAATGCTTTTAGAACAAAGTCCCATTAGAGAAGCAAATCGGTCTATTTCCAGAGGAGTAATAGATAACAATCTAATGCTAGAAAAATAGATTAGACTATTACAAACTGAAGAAAGAACATGGAAACAGTGCTCCATAGAATTCACCAGTAAGTAATGAGCTCATTCCCAGGCAGTATTTCAAGTCTTACAATAGCAAGTTTTCTCTTCATTTGTTACGTACAATTAGAAAAAAAGTCTCCAAACTTTAAAATGAAAAAAGACCCTAGATATAATCTTGACCAATCTCTTCATTTAATAAATTAAAGATTATACTAAGAAATGATTTTTGAGACATCTGGAGCACAGACGCGGCATTAGGTAAAACTAGGGAATCATTGGTAATTTCGTTATGTATAATAATAGTTTTTCTATTACATTTTGTCCTGTTTTTAAAGTTCTTTGTGATGGAGTTACATATTGAAGTTTGTATAAATGAAATGCTGTGAGAGGTGAATGAATGGGAGGCAGGAGGAATGGGTAAAAAAAGGTTGGAAGGTGTTGACAATTGTTTATGCTAACTGTTAGCATTAGAATCCACTCTTTACTCTGTGTGTTGGAAATTTTCATAACATTTTTAATTACAGTCTAAGAAAGCATGTAGAAGCTGGATGTAGTAGCATAGCTACTCAGAGAATCAATGTTTGAGGCCAGGCCAGGCAAAATACTTGAAAAATTCCCACTTTAACTAATAAATCTGGTTGTGGTGGTGTCATCCCACCTTTGCGGAAAGCATATATAGGAGGATCACAGGTTAGCCCCACCCAGTCATAAACAGGAGACCCAAATTGAAAAACACCTAAAGTGAAAATGACTGGGGATGTTGCTCCAGTGGTAGACCATCTGCTTAGCAAGCATGAAGCCCTAAGTTCATATCCCAGTGCCAAAAAATGAAAAAAGGCATGAACAGACAGTTTACAAAATGGCACATAGACCTATGAAACATATTCAGCCACTTTCCAAGAACATAAATAGAAATGCCAAGATATCATTTAGGACCTGTATGGTTGGCAAATAGTCAAAATTTTGCCAATACTGTCTTTTGGCAGGACTGCAGGGGTTGGGGTAGCAGACATTCTTGTAGGTGATGGCAGTGAAAATGGAAGCTTCATTCTGTGGATCAAATTGTGTCCTGTAAATAAACTATGCTCCAGTCCCACCCACAGTGTACTTGTGAATGTGCACATGTACTCAAGCTAAGCTGATTTAATGCTGACGAGGCTGGCCTCTAACCCAATAATCAGTATTCTTATAGGAAGAAGGGAAGTGTTCTTATAGGAAGAACACACACACACACACACACACACACACACACACATGAACAACAGTGAAGATGGAGACAGAGGCTGCTGTGATGCAACCACAAGTCCAAGGAACACCAAAAACTGTCAGCAAACACCCAATAGGGTCCTGAAAGAGAGCATGCTGCTCAACAGCTTGATTTCAGATTTTAAGCTCTCACAAAGGGAGCTAAGTCTCTGAAGGGAATAGACCTCTGTTGTTTTAAGTCACTCAGCTTGTGGAAACTTGTTCTTATAGGCCTAAGAAAATAGTGCATGACCTATGGTGGAATTTGGCAGTGTCTCTCAAAACTGTGCATTTATTCTTTGACCCAAAAATCCCACATTCAGGAATTTAACCTGAATGTACCTCAAAGAAAAAAAAGTAGATACACAGTTGTTTAAAGTTTTGTTATTTATACCAAACATGTAAAACAAACTAAATATCTGTCAATAGAAAATAAGCTGATTAAATTATGGTATATTTGCACAATGGAGCAATTTAAACAATTCAATAGTTTTGGAAATATGAAAATCTCTGTGAAATAATATGGTATTATTTCCACAACATTACTAAGAGTCAAAAGCAAGTTTCAAGAGTATTTATAGTATGCAGAATTTTGTGAAAGAAAAAAGAGAAGAGATTAATATATTTAATAATATTATGGTGATATTTAATTTGCAAAAAGAAACAAATGTAGTAGCAATCAGAAAGTAATAAAAGTACAGCTGTCTGTACATATCCAGGGGGAGTTGGACCCCCTTGAGATACCAAAATCAGAGGATGCTCAAGTTTCTTATATAAAATGACATGCTATTTGCATATATCCCAAGCACATCCTACCATATACTTTAAATCATCTCAAGATTATGCATAATGCCTAATACAATGTAAATTAGATGTAAACAATTCTTATATTGTCTCAAAAAGGCTGGAATTAATTCTTGAACTCAACTTGAATAAATTATGTATCAAATTGAACATATCACACTGAATATTTTTTAAAGAATTGATTCAAGTAAATCTTGAACCCAATATGCTGACATTGTTCTCCATGGGATATAAGAACAATATCAATTGCAAATAATTTCAAACTTAGTAAGTTTGTTACTGGTAATTGTATTAGTATTGATATTTTTATGTATTGTAAAATAAAGCAAATGAATAAATACTTGCTTCTCACTGGAATAAGAGCAATAAAAAATATGGATTGGAGAAACAAGAAAAAGGTCCCTGTTGTATGGAACTGAAATTCAAGGAATCAGAATGAATATATTTCCCTTCTAGGTCTGTCTACTTTAAAGGGATCAGAAACAATGACACCTCAGAATAGCAAGCAACAGAGATGGCATCCATATCTGATTTGTAAATACCATTTGCCTTTAAAAGGAAACAGGTATCCTGTGAGGCTGGCTAACTTCTAGATTGAAGACCTCCACCCTCTTTTTCTTTCGGCTTGGTCTACTTCAGTCTTTCCCTTGCTTATTCTTTTGCTCAGTGGATAGTTCCTTCTTCACATGATTGAGATCAGGTGGCCTTAATTTCACCTTATGTGCATGTAACCTGTATACATACATAACTTACTCCAATTACTCTGCTGTAGCTTGAATTGTGCCTTCTACAAATTCATATGTTGATGTGCTAATTCCTAGCACCTCAGAATGTGACTGTATTGGAAATAGGTTCTTTAGAGAAGTAATTAAGTTAAAATGAAAGCATTGGGGTGGGCTCTAATCTAAAGAGTAGGAGATTTGGACTCAGACATACAGAGGGACTGTTTTGTGAAGACACAGTGAGAAGACAGACAAGACAAAGGAAGAGGCCTCAGATAAAACTAACCCTGTCATAAACACCTTGATCTCAGATTTCCAACTTCCATAACTGTTAATTAATAAATTAACAGGCAATAAATTTCTGTTGTTTAAGCCATCCTGTCTACAGTACTATGTTTTAGAAGCACTGCTAGTACACTCTCTAATCTTACCCCACAGAAATCTCACAGTGCTGTCAATGTCAGCTCATACTAACTTCTACCTGGATGATTTAATTCTAGCACTGCTTTTTTGTTATGCTCCTAGAATTTTGTGCTGGGATCATGAATCCCAAACCATGGAACTGGACATGTGAGCCAATGTATGTGGAAGCAGCACTCTGTCCAGTACCATTGGAGAATTCCAGAATTTCTATCTCCTTGCCCATTTTTCTCCTCTATCACTCACTGTTGATCCCTTTCATGTTAAAGCACTGATGACAGAGTTGAAATGCAAATGTTACCTAATAAAAGAGCAAGTCACTTGGAACAGTCCATCAGATATTTTATAGAACGTTTCACTGGCAACACAACCACACTCACTTATATACATATTGCCTATGGTTGATATCATGATACAGAATTGTGTTACTGCAAGAGAAACCATGTAGCCTACAATGCTCAATATATTTGCTATCTAGTCCTTTACAGAAAAGGTTTGCAGACTCCTACTCAAATAACTATGAGCTCCTCTTGCTGAGGATGTCCCTATGCGTGGGACAGCAACAGATCATCCTCTTCCTCTTCTTCTTCTTCATTGTCTTCATCTTCCTTCTCCTCCTCCTCCTGCTCCTCCTCTTCCTTCTCCTTCTCCTCCTCCTCCTCCTCCTCCACTTTCTTCTTCTTCTTCTAGCAGTACTGGGGTTTGAACTTGGGGTTTTTGCATTTGTAAGGCAGCTGCTCTATCACTTGAGCCATGCCTCCAACCCTTATTGCTCTGATTATTTTTGGAGATAGAATCTGACTTATTGCCTAGGTCAGCCTGAACCACAATTCTATTTTATGCTGCCCACCATCACTGGGATGTCAGGTGTGCACCACCATGTCCAGCTTCTTTTCCTTTGAGATGGGGGGAGGTCTCTCTTTCATGCCTGGACTGGCTTTGAACCAAGATCCTCCTATTCTTAGTCTTGCATGTTGTTCAGATGACAGGAATGTGTGCCACTGCACCCAGCTAACTTTTCTTCTTCTTCCTATTTTTTTTTTGGTCAAACCTGCATTTTTATTTTATTTTTTTATTTTTAATGTTTTACTTTTTTATTTATTCATTTATTCATATGTGCATACATTGTTTGGCCCATTTCTCTCCCCCTGCCCCCTGCTGCCTTCCTCTCCCCCAACCCCCTCACTTCCAGGCAGAACCTGTTCTGCCCTTTTCTCCAATTTTGTTGAAGAGAAGACATAAGCAATAATAAGAAAGACAAAGCATTTTTGCTAGTTGAGTTAAGGATAGCAATACAGAGAGATTCCTAGCATTGCTTCCATGCACAAGTGTATTACAACCCGAACTGATTCATCTCTACCTGACCTTTTCACTAGTTCCCGATCACCTTCCCATATTGACCTCTGTCACTTTAAAGTTACTGTATTAGTTCTTCTGCAGTGGGGACATTAAACACTTTCAAGTTTTGGGTTTCCTACCTATCCCAATACCTCCGATATGTGCTCTCCCCTCAGCATGTGACCTCCGATATGTGTCCCCTCAGCAGTGGGGACATTAAACACTTTCAAGTTTTGGGTTTCCTACCTATCCCAATACCTCCGATATGTGCTCTCCCCTAAGCATGTGATCCCAATACCTCCGATATGTGCTCTCCCCTCAGCATGTTGTGCTCTCCAACAACATTGCTGCATTTGCCCTAACTTTTTTTCTTAATATCAACTATTTCAGAAAGACTTATTTCTGCTTTTCAACCTTATCTATCATTCCTCCCTTAAGTGGAATCAAAATAAAAGTTGTCCTCTCCTCATATTTTGTGCTCTTCAGTCTTGCTATTTTATCCACAAAGTTTCCTCTCTAGAATTACTCATCCCCAGGCTCCATCTCCAGGAAACCCTGGCACCATTCATCACAAGAATTCTTTTAACTCTACGCTAAAGCCCTTGCATGTTCCCTTTAACTCACAGAGTGCTGCCTGACCCTCATTTTAATCCATATTCACTTCTCTCCATTACTGGGTCCTGAGCTCTTGAGGGATGAGGACAAATGTCCAGTTCAAACTTGTATCCTTCAAAATAAAAGGAATACAAATAGGTAAAGAAACTGTCAAAATATCCCTATTTGCAGACGACATGATCCTATACCTTAAAGACCCAAAAAACTCTACTCAGAAGCTTCTAGACATCATCAATAGCTATAGCAAGGTAGCAGGATATAAAATCAACATAGAAAAATCATTAGCATTTCTATACACTAACAATGAACAAACTGAAAAAGAATGTATGAAAACAATTCCATTTACAATAGCCTCAAAAAAAATCAAATACCTAGGTGTAAACCTAACAAAAGATGTGAAAGACCTCTACAAGGAAAAGTATACACTTCTGAAGAAAGAGATTGAGGAAGACTATAGAAAGTGGAGAGATCTCCCATGCTCTTGGATTGGTAGAATCAACATAGTAAAAATGTCGATACTCCCCAAAGTAATCTACATGTTTAATGCAATTCCCATCAAAATTCCAATGACATTCATCAAAGAGATTGAAAAATCTACTGTGAAATTTATATGGAAACACAAGAGGCCACGAATAGCCAAGGCAATACTCAGTCAAAAGAACAATGCAGGAGGTATCACAATACCTGACTTCAAACTATATTACAAAGCAATAATAATAAAAACAGCATGGTACTGGCACAAAAACAGACATGAAGACCAGTGGAACAGAATAGAGGATCCAGATATGAAGCCACACAACTATAAGCAACTTATCTTTGACAAAGGAGCTAAAAATATACGATGGAGAAATAGCAGCCTCTTCAACAAAAACTGCTGGGAAAACTGGTTAGCAGTCTGCAAAAAACTGAAACTAGATCCATGTATATCACCCTATACCAAGATTAACTCAAAATGGATCAAGGATCTTAATATCACACCCCAAACTCTTAAGTTGATACAAGAAAGAGTAGGAAATACTCTGGAGTTAGTGGGTATAGGTAAGAACTTTCTCAATGAAACCCCAGCAGCACAGCAACTAAGAGATAGCATAGATAAATGGGACCTCATAAAACTAAAAAGCTTCTGTTCATCAAAAGAAATGGTCTCTAAACTGAAGAGAACACCCACAGAGTGGGAGAAAATATTTGCCAACTATACATCAGACAAAGGACTGATAACCAGAATATACAGGGAACTTAAAAAACTAAATTCTCCCAAAACTAATGAACCAATAAAGAAATGGGCAGGTGAACTAAACAGAACCTTCTCAAAAGAAGAAATTCAAATGGCCAGAAAACACATGAAAAAATGCTCACCATCTCTAGCAATAAAGGAAATGCAAATTAAAACCACACTAAGATTCCACCTCACCCCTGTTAGAATAGCCATCATCAGCAACACCACCAACAACAGGTGTTGGCGAGGATGCGGGGAAAAAGGAACCCTTTTACACTGTTGGTGGGAATGTAGACTAGTACAACCACTCTGGAAAAAAATTTGGAGGCTACTTAAAAAGATGGACATCGATCTACCATTTGATCCAGCAATACCACTCTTGGGGATATACCCAAAAGACTGTTACTCCAGAGGCACCTGCACATCCATGTTTATTGCGGCACTATTCACAATAGCCAAGTTATGGAAACAGCCAAGATGCCCCAGCACTGACGAATGGATAAAGAAAATGTGGTATCTATACACAATGGAATTTTATGCAGCCATGAAGAAGAACGAAATGTTATCATTCGCTGGTAAATGGATGGAATTGGAGAACATCATTCTGAGTGAGGTTAGCCTGGCCCAAAAGACCAAAAATCGTATGTTCTCCCTCATATGTGGACATTAGATCAAGGGCAAACACAACAAGGGGAATGGACTATGAGCACATGATAAAAGCGAGAGCACACAAGGGAGGGGTGAGGATAGGTAAGACACCTAAAAAACTAGCTAGCATTTGTTGCCCTTAATGCAGAGAAACTAAAGCAGATACCTTAAAGCAACTGAGGCCAATAGGAAAAGGGGACCAGGAACTGGAGAAAAGGTTAGATTAGAAAGAATTAACCTAGAAGGTAACACCCACGCACAGGAAATCAATGTGAGTCAATGCCCTGTATAGCTATCCTTATCTCAACCAGCAAAACCCCTTGTTCCTTCCTATTATTGCTTATACTCTCTCTACAACAAAATTAGAGATAAAGGCAAAATAGTTTCTGCTGGGTATTGAGGGGGGGAGCGGGAGGGGGTGGAGTGGGTGGTAAGGGAGGGGGTGGGGGCAGGGGGGAGAAATAAACCAAGCCTTGTATGCACATATGAATAATAAAAGAAAAATGAAAAAAAAAAAAAAACTTGTATCCTTCAAAATGGCTTCTTGGCTTTTCATGTTGTACATGCCTATTTGTTAGCCATATTTCTTCATGATTACTCACAAAATGCATGCTTCCAATTGCCCAAATGGTGGTCTGGAAATTCAATAGATATTTAAAACTAAAGATATAGAACAGAAAATGAATTTAATAAAATAATATGCTAAAGTTGGCACAATTTTAATATACAAATTAATCAAAAGCATAATAAAATCTATGTTTTAGGAAACAACCTCTTTTCCAACTTACTTTCATATCAAAATAGATATGCACACTCTTCAACAAAATTTTGTGAACTTTTGAGAAGCTTTTATGATCTATTTTTTTCCCCATCTGTCTTGGTTTGGGCTCTCCAGAAGCAAATCCTGAGTCAAGGATTTAAGTGCAAAGTAACTGGGGAGTGACTGGGAACACAGTTGGGGAGTTGGAACTTGGAACAAGGAAGGAATAAGAAGCAGTTAATATAGGGTGAGATTTTGAGACAGCTAGTACATGTGTAATGCTTGGGCAATCTTTTTGTTGTTGTTGTTTGTTTGTTTTTAATTGTTTTATTATTCATATGTGCATACAAGGCTTGGGTCATTTCTCCCCCCTGCCCCCACCCCCTCCCTTACCACCCACTCCGCCCCCTCCCTCTCCCCCCCACACCCTCAATACCCAGCAGAAACTATTTTGCCCTTATCTCTAATTTTGTTGAAGAGAGAGTACAAGCAATAATAGGAAGGAACAAGTGTTCCTGGTTGAGGTAAGGATAGCTATACAGGGAGTTGACTCGCATTAATTTCCTGTACATGTGTGTTGCCTTCTAGGTTAATTCTTTTTGATCTCACCTTTTCTCTAGTTCCTGGTCCCCTTTTCCTATTGGCTTCAGTTGCTTTTAAGGTATCTGCTTTAGTTTCTCTGAGTTAAGGACAACAAATGCTAGCTAATTTTTTAGGTGTCTTACCTATCCTCACCCCTCCCTTGTGTGCTCTCGCTTTTATCATGTGCTCATAGTCCAATCCCCTTGTTGTGTTTGCCCTTGATCTAATGTCCACATATGAGGGAGAACATATGATTTTTGGTCTTTTGGGCCAGGCTAACCTCACTCACAATGATGTTCTCCAATTCCATCCATTTACCAGCAAATGATAACATTTCATTCTTCTTTATGGCTGCATAAAATTCCATTGTATATAGATACCAAATTTTCTTAATCCATTCGTCAGTGGTGGGGCATCTTGGCTGTTTCCATAACTTGGCTATTGTGAATAGTGCTGCAATAAACATGGGTGTGCAGGTGCCTCTGGAGTAACCTGTGTCACAGTCTTTTGGGTATATCCCCAAGAGTGGTATTGCTGGATCAAATGGTAGATCAATGTTTAGTGTTTTAAGTAGGCTTGGGCAATCTTAAAGCCAGTGTACAAATGCCTCAGAGTTATCCCACCATTTTAAAACAAAAATAGAACAAATCTACTTTTCCAGAACTTCAATCAGCTATATTTGTGATTCTAGAATCAAACATCAGGCCAGACAAAAAGTAGTTCTGAATGCCTGGCTCGGCCATATAAGCAGCTTATATTTATAACCAGCAAAAAGGAATTAACATACAGAAAAAAAGGAGGAAGGTACAGAGATACCTGACTGGCTGTAGCTCTTACCTTACTTGAACATGAAAGTGGACAGTTGGCCACTTGTCATAGTTAAGATTCAACTACTTGTTACAAAAAGAGATTACAGTTTGTTTACACATCAAGTTTGGTTGGAAATCATTGTGTATTTGATAAACTTAAAATAATAGAGGCAGCTTTAGGCCAAAACAATTTACCACTACCCAAGGGATAAGGAGCTGAGGTATCAGTACATTGACCCAAGTCAGTAAATGGTTGAGAGCTGCTCTTTCCAGGCGCTCCAGTTCACTCTTGGGGGAATAAAGCAGAATTCAATTGCAAAAAAAAGAGAAAGAAGGAAGGAAAGAAGGAAGAGAGGGAAGGAGGGAGGGAGGGAGGGAGGGAGAGAGTCTTAAGCAAGTGCATGCTGTTGAAGAGAGCTGGTAATGGAGAATTGGGGAGAGCAATGGCATTATCTGCAAGTTTTATCTTAAATATTTCATGAACACTTACTAACTCATTTAACAGATGACTGTTGTGGCCTCTGTTTAAATATCAGGCACTAGGCTGGGTGCTGGGGAAAACTGGTGTGCAAAACAGATGTGGAAGCCATGTTGATTTAGCCTATATTCTAGAGGAAAAAAGCAGACAATAAACACATGAGCTAACAAATAAGATCATTACAGACAGGAACAGATAATTTAAAGGGAAAACAGGTTAGAGAATAATTGGCATTAGAAAACAACTTAGGGTAATCTGAAAAACAGATTCAAAAAAGGGGCTATTGGAGCTGAACACTTGGTTTAAGAAGTAGAGTGCTGCCTAGCAAGCACACAGTCTTGAGTTCCAATCCCAGTGCCTCCAAAACAGGGGGACTATAACAGGATAAATGAAGATTAGTTTCCTTTGTTCAAAACAAATCTAGCACAGGTTCTTTATCTCTGGTTAAGGAGAGGTTTACCGTGGCCAAGACTTCCTGGATCTCTGTAGGTCATTATGTTGTCAACCATTCATGCAAGACCCAGTGGGGAGGAAAAAACAGTCCCAATGGAAGATGACAGTGGCAATATTGATGCAATTGTAATGGATAAAGTTCCAGTAAAGATACTGTTATCCAGCAAAAGTAGTTTCCTATAGTTTTCCAATGTCATATCTCTTTGAGAAGCTTTTGGGTAGGTTACAAGTGTCCTCACTGATGAAGAATAGGCATAGCCACACTTCTGAATATTTTAAAACTTGGGATCAATTCTAAAAGAAGTCTAAAAGCTGATTCCAAATGAATTCCACCCAGTCCAATCTGACATCCTGAGGCACTGAAATGTTATATGATAGTTTAATACTATTTTCACCACCACTATTTTCATCAAATAGAGTTAGCATTTTTCAGGTCTACACAACTACACGGAGTTTTAATTAGGCAAATATTGTTCCCTGAAAGATATATATTTCAGTGGCCAAGTAGCAATTCTCAAGCCAATGAAAAACTACCAAGTTATTGAGAAAAAATTTTTGCCTTTAAAAGGAAATCTGTAGCTGATTTCCAGAGTAAGTACATTTCTCCTCGATTAGGAAATAGAAAGAAGGAGACTGTTGCAAAAGAAGAGTCTCTCTGTAATGTTCTTCTTCTTGGGGTTAGAGGTTGGGATAAAAACTAACCTTATTACTGGATGAGCCAAAGGATGCTAAAAGCAAAGGAATTTCTTCTTTCTCAAAAGCAGATTTTGTGGCTCTGTGGTTATAACTGAATTCCTTTCCATGTCCTCAGAAGGCCCCATTAACTTTCCATTAGGATGTTTAGAAGACTGGAAATTAACTTCAAAGTATCTGTTCTCACCATATCATCAGAAATAAAGTCCAGCTCTGTCGTTTCTCATCACCAAATGACAAATCTGGAGTCCCCAGACTGAACTCTTTGGTGAGAAACAACAGAGAAGACCAGTGATGAAACCTGACCATTACACTTTGAGTTAGTAGCTAGGCAGGTCACTGAATCTCTTATAGGCTTAGTTGCTTTATCTGTAAAATAAAAATAATAATTCAATATTAAATAAAAATGTAGGTGTTATAGAGATTAAGTAAATTTGCCTAGTTCCTTGTCTAGCACAAAAAGTTACTCAGTCTATGAATATTTATTGAATAAATATTGAGATTGAAGGGCAGTTTTTGGACAAATATTTATATTCACTTAGAAAAGAATTCTAACCATACTTTGTTTTCTTAATGCTTAAAATAGAGATAATGATTCTCTTTTATATGAGTATGGATTCTCTGTCTTTGATAAAATCCACTATGATCAGAAGATCTTCAGTATTGTCTATTTTTTTCCTGCATGCACCATTTGCTTGAATGCTACCCACCCATGTGTAATAACTGGTTTCTAAGATGGCCACCAATGCTTCCCGATGTTTATGTTCTGGTAAAGATCCCTCCCACACTAACTAAACATGACCTGTGCAGTCAATAGGGTATTGTGGAGCTGATAGCTTGGCTCCCACACTGGTTCTTAAAAGACATTTCAAGTTCAGCCTTTCTCCCTCTTGCATCTTGCATTCTGGAGAAAGCCAGCTGTTATATCAAGAAGATGCTCAAACAGCCCTCTGGATAGGTCCACATGATAAGGAACTGAAATCTCTTAACCAACACAAATTTATCAGTAATGTGAGTAAATCACCTTGGAAGCAAATTCTTCAACCCCAATCAAGTAACTCAAGTAACAGTTATTGTATCCTTGGCCAACTCCTTATTGTATTCTCTTTCTGAGCTAGAATCAGTTACGCCATTTCTAAAATTCAATCTTAGTCTATTTGGGCTGATATAACAGAATACCATAGACTAGGTGGTTTATAAATACCAGAAATTAATTTCTCACAACCCTGGAGGCTAGAGAGTCTAAGATAATTCCCAGCAGTCTTGTGTGGGCTCATTTCTAGACTCATAGATACATCTTTTAAATATATCCTCACATGATAGAAGAGGATAGATAGCTCTCTGGGGTATCTTTTAAAGAGGTACTACTATGGATTGGATGTCCATTCCAAAACTCATGTTCAAATTTAACTACCATTGTGATGGTATTAGGAGACAAGCTCTTTAGATGATTAGGTCATGTGGGTTGTGCCCTTTTGAATGAATTAATGGCTTAATTGTGAGGGTATATTAGTTATCACTGGAGTGGGCTCTTAATCAAAGGACAAGTTTGTCTTACATATGCTCTCTTTGCCTTCTGCCTTCCACCATAAGATGGTACACAGCAGGAAGGTCCTCACCAAATGTTAGTATCATACTCTTGGATTTCCCAGCCTCTACAGCCATAAGACAAATAAATTCTGATTACTTATAAGTTTCTCAGTCTCGGTATTCTCTTATTGCAACAAAAAATGGACTAAAATAGTCACTGATCACATTCACAAGGGTCTGACTTTATAACTGAATTACCTACCAAAGGATCCTCCTTCTAGAACAATCAGCTTGGGGGTTAAAATTTCTGTGGTGTTTTTTTTAGAGGGGGGAAAACACAAACATTTAAACCACAGCAATTTCCAACCAGCAGAAACTGGGAAAAAGTTCAAATTTATTGTCCTCATCCCCTAAGTTTTGAGGTAGTTTGATACTTAGAAGTAAATAATTAAGAAACATGCAAAGAACTAATTCCTTTTACCAACAAAATCACTGTTTGTTGCCATCAGTAGTGAGTGATGTCTCTCCTTGGGGCAAAGAAGTCCATAACATGGACTTCTTGGAATTTGAAGTGACATTAGAGTACAAAGGTCATAATTGGTTCCAGGCCTTTTCAGAAGGCAGAAATCAGCTAGCTTTCAGCATTACTATATAGGAGATCTATTTCCAAACGTTTATAATTCTATTATTATCAGACCCAAAGAATAATATAGCTTTACATTCTTTAATATGACACTGCACAAATTCTTCCTCCAACCATGTATGTAGAAATAACAGATATGAGCCAAATACCAGACACACCATTCAGCTGTGTAGCCTTGGAATAATTGCTTAACAATTATTTCTGAGTCTCAGATTCCTCTTCTGTAAAATGTGATTCACATTATATAGAACTTATTGTGAAAGTCAGGGATATAAATCATGACACAAATTGTATGCTCCCTAAGTGGAAAAAATATCATTATCACTTCCAAAACAACTAAGAATACTCAAATTAAATAATCCCTTTGCTTTTGAAACTAGCAAAGATTTAAAAGATCAGTAATACATATTGTCAGTAAGACTTGAGAAATTGGACTCGTTCACACATTATAGCTAGGAATATAATTGGTACAATATTTCTGAAGGACAACATGTGTCAAAAAACATAAGAGATCTTGTCATTTGACTCAGAAATTCTATACCTAAGAATTTATCCTAAGGAAATGGTTGGGAAAATGTACATAAAAGATATTCTTCAGGGCAAAGAGCCTGGCTCAAGTAGTAGAAGTCTTGCTTAGCAAGCACAAGGCCCTGAGTTCTAGCCTAAGTACCACCACCAAAAAGAAAAAAAAAAAGATTTTCTTCACAGGATTTTCATTCATTTTTTAAATAAAAATTAGGAATAAAGTAAATGTCCACCAATAGGGGATCAATTGTTTATTATACTTATTTTTATTATGTTTTGAGTTAGTATATGTTAATAATATGTGGGGGTTTTGCTATGGTAATTCATACATGTGTCAGTGGACTTTGAACAATTCACCTACCTCCATTATATTCCCATTCCTACCTTCCTCCTTGCCCCTTTTTATGCAGTATTTGGTGGGTTTCACTTTGCTATCTTCAAACATATAATGTAGCATATTTAGCCAACCCCCAGCATCCTTTTCTTTCTCTCTCTCCCCTCCCATTGACATCCTCTGACTGCCTCCCCTTCTCCCTTTCACATTCATTTCCTGTCATCATCATGATCCTTTTAGGTCTAGGTTCCACCAATGAGTGAGAACATGTGATAAAAGGCTTTTTAAGAAATACCACTTATAGGCAGGAAAATTCTTCTTCTACTGAGAATATCTACCAGAGATGAATGCAAAGCACCCTAGGAAACACCTTTTTTTTCCAGACACATGGAGCTCCTCTCACTGCATAGTAGCCAAGGTCCCTGAATACTCAGCCCAAGAGAAGTCCTTACATTGACAAACTCCCATATATCTCTCCAGATCTCTCTTTCTTAAATATAAAGCTAACTAGATTTTCAAGAAAAAGATACATCATGAAAAAGGATAACAAAGACAAATAAACAAAAAAATTAATTTCAGATAAATATACATTTCAGGGAAGAGAACACTTAAAATCCTAACTGACAGCCACTGAGAGATTCCAGAAGTTTTTGCTTCTATGAAATGACAACATAATACAATGGAAAAGAAACAGTCTAGAACATGAAAGAATGCTTCAATATTAAAACTATGGTTGCAAGTAGTAGAAGACTTTGTGACTTTAGTTCAGAACCCCAAAACAGTCAAATATTGAAATGTTGAAAACTTGACCATATGAAAATTTAAAAATACAGGAAAAAAAGCATCATAAACAAAGACAAAAGAGAAATTGTGAACTGAAAGGACATATTTGCAACTTGCATCACAAATAAGAGCTAATCTCCCTGGTTTCTATAACATTTAACAATCAAAAAGAAAAATACAAAGAAAAGTAAGAAAATGTAATAAAAAAATAATTCATAGAAAAATGCAGACTCATGATGCTGGCATATATGAAAAGAGCTTCAATTTCATTGTACTAAAAGAAATGCAAATGAAAGCATGAAGGTGTTAATTTCTCACCTATCAAATTGGCAAAAATCCCAAAACTTGACAACACATTCAGTTGGCAAAACTGAGAAAGAAATAATACCTTCATACATTGCTGATAAAAATGGAAATATCATGCAGTTGTATGAGGAATATTGGGTAAGGCATAATAATATTACATATGCATTTACCCTTTGATATGAATCCTGAATTGCCATGTCCAGGATTCCATCCTGAAAATACCCCAACTCAAATACAAAACAATATATGCTCAAAACTATTCACTGTTTTGCCAAAACAAACACAAAAGGAATACAATGACTAATAAAACCATTGCTTCTTTGGAGGTATGGGAATGGGATGAAAGCCTTGAGATCGAAGGAAGTAAGAGAGGGAGGGAGGGAAGAAGGAAGAAAGAGAGAAAGAGAGAAAGAAAGAAAGAATAAAAGAAAGAAAGAAACAAAGAAATAAAGAAAGAAAGCCATAATAAGAATCAGCTGGAAAAACAATCATAGTTTGCAGAGTCTCAGCCCTAGCATAACAAAGTAGGTTAAAAAACAGTAACTTAAAAATGTAAATGTTTTATACACTCAAAAATTAAATTAATTCAAAATGGAAAAAAAATACTTGTCTTCAAAAATATTGAAGACAGGCAGAAACAAACGAACCTAACACAAAAAACTGATAACCACTCAGAGAAAGTAATTATTTCAAGTACAATAAACAGGCTGCTTATTCTCACTGTGATATATTTTAAGAACAAAAGGAACTATAGAGATCCATGAAGACTCACTCATTGTTTGCTTTCAGTAATGATACTGTATTTTATAAATTATGCATATTATAAGACAAGTGAGTACATTAATGGTAGTAGAAACAAAGAGTGTTCACTGTTACAAAAAACAAATACCAGTATAAAATGTTTTTAAACCCTAAAATATTAAATTTGAACTAGAAATAGTATATACTTTTAAAAGATTTCTCCTAGCTCTACTAATTGAAGAGTCCAAAAGCAGTAACACCTAGTAGCAGTGAACATACCTAAAACCCAAACTGATTTCTAAATGTCATTCCCCTCTAAAGGAACCAGGCCTCCTTCAACAGATGGCTGATTCCATATCTAGGGCAGAGAAAGTGAGAGGCAA
Source organism: Castor canadensis (assembly GCF_047511655.1). NCBI lineage: Eukaryota > Metazoa > Chordata > Mammalia > Rodentia > Castoridae > Castor > Castor canadensis. The sequence continues at coordinate 78,278,111 of NC_133398.1, read as the reverse complement.
CCTGAGATATCTTACATCAAAAAAAAAAAAAAAATAAGAATGTTCTCAAAGACCAAGTGAGTTATGACCAAAAGACACTGGAGTTTATTCCCACTGTTTAAATTTGGAACAATTTGGCCATTAAAAAGAACATTAATTACAGTTGATTGCAACATTTTAAATAATAAAAATTACTTGAATCCATACTGAAACTCAAAATGAGAGAAAAGGGAGGAGAAAAACTCATCTGTGTAAAATAATACCTATGAACAAATATAAAAGGAATTAAAGAATCAGAAAATAACCATTTGTAACCTCTAATGTAATAATACATATAATGATTAGTAAATCATCATTAATTGATTGGTCAATTAAGGTTTTTGGAAAACCCAATCACCCCAAAGATTACATACTAATTGCAAAGGAGAAAACCCTTTCAGTGGGGTGATCTGGAGGTCATCACTTTAACAAAATGGTCATAGTTCACATTGCTATGAAAAGACCTGATACAGTGTGCCTTCTTAATGTGACACATGTGAAATACATGACTTAACCAACAAAGTATTCATGGACAAATATGTTGACTGAAAGAAACTAATTCTTTGGGCCCAAACTAGAGGAAAAACAGAGTATAGAGGAACAAGTTAAATGGCACCATGAAGACACAATCAGATGAATCAAGAATGTGAGTCATTCTCTAAGAAAAAGAGACTAAGTCATATGAACTAAATGCAATGCATAAATCTAGATTAGACTTACGTTTTAAAAAAACATATGAAATATATTCTTTGGACAATTGAAAAAATTGAACATAGACCAAATGTAATATAACATTATTGAATAAATGTTAATTTTCTTAGTTGTGATAGTGGTATTGTGATATTAAGGAAAAGTGTCCTTATTCTTAGAGGATGGGTTCTATAATATTTATGGATAATCATTATTATATCTTCAACTTAGTTTCAAATGGTCTGTAAAACACATACATGTGTATATATGAAGGGAGAGATTAAAGTGGCAAAAGTTAACATGTGTTGAAATTAGGTGGAGGCTATTTGGCTATTTTAATATTATTGTTTTAACTTTTTAGGATGTTTCAAAAATTATAATGAAAAGTTAAAGTGAGAAAATGTATCACAGAAAAACTGTTATAAAATTTTTGAAAATTTAAGATTAAATTTAAAGCATAATTTAAGAAATTAAAAGAAGGGGGAAAAAAAGTTCAGGAGGATCAGATTAAGAATTTCAGCATCTAAAATAGCATAAACAGAAAAAAGACAGAAATTAAAAATGTTGAGTAAGGAATTATGGGAGAATTTTTCACAAAGTTGAAAAATACAATTTTTTAATGGAATGATTAAAAAAGAGACTAGGACTGGGGGTGGGGCTTACTGCACAGTGCTTGGCCAGCATGCACAAGGCTCCAGGTTCCAGCCTGAGCGCTAAACAATAAAAAATAAACATAAATAAGTAAATAAATAACAACAAAGGGTATGCCATTGAAATGAGGTAGCTTTGAATTCAAATTCCCTGTGCCTCTCAAAAGGAGAATAACATTTAGCTTTTTGTTTTGTTTTGCTTTGTTTTGTTTTGTTTTGTTTTCTGGTGACATTTTAGATCTTCAGTGACAAACAAAAGAACCTAAAAGCATTTATAGAAAGAAACAGTAGGTATATCAGCTTCTGTCTAATATACAACAAATGCCAAGAGACCATAGAATAAGGTTTTCCAAGCCAAAAGGAAAATAATAATTCTGAATCCAAAAGTCTACAGTCAGCCAAACTATCAGTTCAAGCAAGATTGCAAAACAAAATCATTTCCAGCTCAAACATTTACTGTCCATATACCCTTTCTTAGGAATTAACTGAAGATTCTTAACAGTAAAATAAGAAGAAAAAAATTTAAATAGGAAGTTATAGATTGTAAATAGTGAAAACCCGAATCTCAAATAGACTGCTTCATATCAGACCTAGAAAGCAATCAGGAAATTACACAGGAAGTCACAGAAATCCAAGATAATTATCTTTTAGGAGAAAAATACCTTCTTCCAGTTCCATTCTAGCATGTAAGAAGCTTAGAAATCTCCTCTTTGTCCTAGCAAGTAATAAGCTGAACAAATTGAAAGAGCAACAACACTTCTTAGATACACTTGAGAAGCTCAGTAACAGGGCAAACCACTGCCCCTAAAATGAGAGAGAAAGACACATGCAGTGAATCACAACTTACTGGTGTATTTTACCCTCCTGGAGACCCAGTGCCAGTAGGATTCAGGACTGTGATTGCTACACTGACACAAGCTCTGTGTGGACAAGTCTGAGAGATTCTTCTGGGGACCCCCTCCTTAGGGACGCTCTACTGACTGTGAGTTTTACCTTCCAGTACTCTATCTGGTTTCCACAGGGAAAATTTCTCTTCTGCTTCTGGCAGTAAGAGGGAGAAATGAACAATTTCAAGACATGCTAGAGTACTCTGATCTTCATAAGAAGGTCTGCTCTCCAAGTGAATTGAACAGACAATTCTCAAGAAAGAAATACAAATGACCTAAAAATGCATGAAGAAATGCTCAACATCCCTCATGATAAAGGAAATTCAAATCAAAGCAACACTGAGATTTCACCTCATCCCAGTCAGAGCGGTTATCATCGATAACACAAAAAACAACAAATGCTGGCATGGGTGGTGGGGGCAGAGGGGGAGCCTTTCCACTGTTGGTGGGAATGTAACTTCATGCAACCACTAGGTACAGCAGTATGGATGTTCCTCAAGAAACTAAAACTAGGCCCACCGTACAATCCAGTAATACCACACTTCTGGGCATATACTTGAAGGAACAGAAACCAGGGTACAATAGAGCCACACCTATGTTTACTGCAGCACTATCCACAATAACCAAGCTATGGGAACAGCCCCAATGCCCTGAAACTGATGAACTGTTTAAGAAAATATGGTATATACACAATGGAGTATTATTCAGCCACAAGGAAGAATGAAATTATGTTGTTTGCAGGTAAATGGATGGAACTGGAGATGGTCAGGTTAAGTTGGTAAGCCAGGATCAGAAGGACAATGGTCTTTTGTTTCCCCTCATATGTGGAAACTAGACCTAAAAGATAAACTTATATGTAAATATATACATATATATATATGATCTTATATTTTATACATAAGAGAGAGAGAGAGAAAGTGAGAATTTGAGAGAATATGATAGTAATATTGGGTCTGTCTGAGGGAACTACGAAGAGGCAGGAAAGGAAAAGAGAATGAGAGTGAGTTATATTGAAATATATCACTTCTGTGTATAAAGATAGTATAAGGAAATGCATTGTAAACTGTTGAATAAAAGGAGAGCAGAGCAATAGAGAAAGTATGGGTAATAGAGGTGGTTACTCAGATTAAAGTACAATGTATGCATGTGTGAAATATCAAGGTGAAATCTCCCTTGAACAATCAATGTACACTTAAAAAATGAAGGGCACAGCAGGTATCAATGGCTCATGCCTGTAATTCTAGCTACTTGGGAGGCTGAGATTAGGAGAATCATGGTTTGAGGTGATCCCATCAACAAAATAACGAGAGCAAAGTGGACTGAAACTGTGGTTTAAGTGGTAAAGTATCTGCTTTACAAGCATGAAGCCCTGGGTTCAAACCCCAGTTCCACCCAAAAAAAAAAGAAGGATGGGGGTAAAACAGGTCCTATGGGAGAAGAGGGTGCCAGTGGGAGGGAGGAGGATAAACAGAGAGGGTGAAGGAGGGTGAATATGGTCAATGTACTTTGAATATGTATATAAAGATTGAACAATGAAACCTGTTGAAACTTACAAGAAGGAGGGGAGGAGTGATGAAAAAGAATTATGGAGTGGGTGAATCTAATTAAGACACATTGTAAGCACACATGTAAATGTCACAATGAAATCACCCTGGACTAATAATACATGCTAATAAGAAGAAAAAAGAAAGTCTGCCCTCACAGGAAATTACTGAACCAGAGTCAAGTTGCCAGAGTTTCATCAGCGTTAACTCTTGGGGAAGAAATGTACCTAACTTAACCTACTCTAGCCATCCCATCCAAAGTAGGGGAGGAAAACACTAATGTGGACTTGTTAGGGTCACATGCCAGAGGTTCACTAAAGGACTGATACCTTTAGTGAACCTTTAGGGTCACATGCCAGAGGCTCACTAAAGGACTGATACCTAGTCGTAGGACAGTAGAACACTTTCCCTACCCCACATTACAAAAGGCCAATTTAAATTGTATCTGGTTAACAAAAAATTATAAAGCATAAATAAAAACCTTAAACAGTTTGAAAAGAGAACTTTGCATCAGAATCACACTGAGATATGGCAGGGAATTCTCCAATAATTTAAAACAAAATCATTGGGACATCATGGATGAAGAAGGCAGCACACCATAATGGATGGATAATGCAAGAAAAGAGATGGAAATTCTAAGAATTAAAGGAGATCAAAAACACTGTAGCAGAAATGAAGAATAGCTTTTATGAGCTTATTAGTAGATTGAATACCACTGAAGAAAAAAAATCTCAAGCATGAAGATGTATCAACAGAAACTTCCAAAGGAGTTGAAAACTTATTCCCATACAAAAATCTACACACAGATGTTTACTCATAATTGCCAAAACTTGTGTAACCAAGATATCCTTTGGATTAAAAACAGTGGAAATACTAAACAATAGAATATTACTCATCATTAAAAAGAAACAAGTTTTCAAGTCATGAAAAGACATGGGGCAGAATTTGTATAGGTATCTTTATCTCAAAACTAGCAAAAATGCTGTTTCTCTTATTATCTCTTATGTTTTCTCTTGAACAAAATCAGAGAACAAGTTCTGCCCAGGGCGGACGGAGTTGTGACCCAAATAATGTACACATGTGTAAGTAAATGTAAAAACAGGGGTAAAATTTTAAAAAAGAAAAACAGATGAAGTAGATAGGAGTATTTGTCCCATTTTATACATGAGAAAACTGAGGTTCAGAAATGTTATTTGGTCCAAGGTCATATGTTTATTAAATAAAGGATCTAGTACTTCAAAAAAAAAAGAAACAGTATAGAGCAGATATTGCATGAGTCCATCTGTATGATGTTCTTCAAAAGGCAAAACTATGAAGAAAGCCATCTGTAATTGCCATGAGTTAGGGCAGATAGAGTGACGAAAATCACAGAGGGTTTTTTAGGACAGAGCAACTACTCTGTATGATAGTACAATAGTGGATACATGTCATTATGCACTTGTCAAAACCCATAGAATGTACAACACCAAAAGTGAAGCTTAACATCAACCATAAGCTTTGGGTGATAATCACGTGTCAAGTGTAGCAAATGTACCACTGTTGGGGGTTTATAGAACACTGGCTAAGTGGGAAGTCTCTGCACTTCCTGTCAACCTTGCTGTGGATTTAAAACTTCTCTGAAAAACAATCTTTTTTTAAAAAGCGAATAAAATAATTTAAGAATTAAATAAATAAAATATAGGAGAAAGAGGGATATAATAAGGACAGCATATGATTTTTCCAACCCAAGCAGAGGAACAATCCAAATATTCAATTAGAGAGCAAAAGTACCAAAAAAGAATAAATAGAAAATACTTTCAAAGTGTAATATCTATATATTGAAAACTACAAAACATCACTAAAGACATAAAAAATCAATATGTACATGGAAGCCAGGTGCTGGTGGCTCATGCTTGTAATCTTAGCAGAGATCAGGAGGATCACTGTTCAAAGCCAGCCCAGGCAAATAGTTCGTGAGACCCTATCTTGAAAAAAATCCATCACAGAAAAGGGCTGATGAAATGGCTCAAGGTGTAGGCCCTGAGTTCAAGCCCCAGCACCACACACACACACACACACACACACACACACACACATATATATGGAAATATATTTAATGTTCATGAATTATAAGACACAATATTGATAAGATAACAACATTCCCAAATTGTGATACATAGTTTCACAAAAATCCCTATCAAAATCTAAGCACACTTCTTTGTAAGTATTGGTAACTTATCCTAAATTTATACAGAAATGCAAAGAACTAAAACAGTTTTGAGAGTAATATTGGAGGAGTTATAATACTTTGTTGTTTTTTGTGTAATATAGAGCACTAATCCATTCATAAGGACTCCACATTTATGACCCAATCACCTCCCAAAGGCCCCATCTCCTAATAGCATTACATTGGGAATTAAGCTTCAACACTTGAATTTGGGGAAGATACAAATACCCAGTTCAGAGCACTGGAGTTGGAGGGAGTTGAAGACAGGGAAGGGGTATTAATGGTTCATCATTAAAGAGAGGAACGGAGAATTGGGAAATACATCCAAAAGTTCAGAGAACCAGAAAGAGTGGCTTAATTGTAATATTGGAAGTTAACAGGAACAACTAAAAAATAGTTATATACCCACCAAAAATTGGGAGAAAATGGTGTTTGGGGTGATGTAAGTGAGCTATACCTCATATATAATCATTCTGAAATCTAAGAGTGGACAACCCTGGAGTTGTCTCAGTTCTTGTCCTTTGAGAGTTAGGGTTCTCCTAGATTTCTATAGTCTTTTCTATTTCTTTAACATAACTGCCCATTCTGCTGATATTTAGCTTACACTAGTTTTAATTTTTTATTCTATTCAACCAAAGGGTTACATAGAAGACTAATAGGTAAAAATGAACATACTGTATTTAATGGATAAAGTAGATTGTAAGGATGGAGAGTGTATGTTTTCCCCTTTCAGGTAAAGAAAACCCTATTAGTGGGGATAAAGGAGAATGATGGAGGGGGTGAACTGAACTATTAGAGAGTGTAAGAACTTTTGTAAATGTCACAGTGTACCCCCAGGACAACAATAATATTATAATTAAAAAAAAACTTTTTGAACCCTATTACCTTACATTTAACCCTCTACCCCCAATATTTCTATGGAACCAAATTGTGATTGAGTTTTAAAATAAAGCAGATATGCATAGTCCATCCTTGGATTGTTTATGAAGTGAGTTATCAATAGGATCTAGATTTTTCTCTGACTTTCAGTGTTGTTAATTTAAGAGGAGGCTGCCCTATATGAAAAGACATCTGTAGGCCAGCAATGCCTATGGCTAGGTAAGGAAGTCTGCTTAATGAGTCTCAGTATTAGGACATTCTCCTGCCTAGGCTATAAAACCTTTCTCCAATTTAGAGATCAGTAATTAATGTGATTTTTTTTACTTCCACTTGAATTAAACCTTTATTGATAATTTTCATAAGAAATGATGTAACAGAGGGTGCTATTTAGTTCCAACAAGATCACACAACACTGCCTACCTACATTAAATTCCACTTTTGAAATATGTGTGCATGAGAACACACAAAAAAAGACTGGAAATAGATATGCTGATGTGTAATCAGAGATGACTGCCAAGTGATGGTGAAATGTGTAGATTTATTTCTTCTTCTGCGCTTATGGGTTTCTTGAAATAGTCCCCAAAAATCTGAATTAATTTCATTTTATTTTATATTTACTTACGTACTTATTCATTTATTTATTTATAGAGCTGGAGATTGAACCCAGGGCCTTGTACATGCTACAGGAGCTCTAACACTGAGCTACATACTCATTCCTACATTAATTTTATCGTCAGAAAAAAATAATTTCTACTCTGGAAATTTGAAAGAAGGACCTCATTTTGAAAAAAGGCAAAATGGACAAAGGAAGGACAGAGAAGAGGCACTTTTGCAGCTCAACAGTCAACTAAACCACAATTCTAAAACATTCTTGAAAATATTAATAAAACTTTGTCTTGGCATTGACCGTGATCATCTTATATGCTCAAAATATTTAGAGCCAGTAACTACCCAGCAAGGCCTGGACTGGTTTCACATATTTCTCTAGCCACAGTTAGAAACTTTTTGACATTTTGGTAGTGAACTTAACTTTAGAAAGGACCATCTTGCTTCAACTCATTATTTGGAGATCAATAAAGAGAAGTCAGAATAGCACAAAATATAATCCTACTATAGTCTTTCCTGCTGTTAAGTAAAGTTGCTTTCTGTTTTTCATTGACCAAAAGTATGGCTTGCACCCAACCAGTCACTGCTTGGGGCCAGAGTTAGAAAATATTCTTTTCCTAATTTATGTTCCATTGACTTTTTTATGGTGATAGATATTGATCTCTCTTTGCTCCATCAGATCAGATGCAGCAACCCAATTCAAAGCTGGGATCATGACATGAGGTGATCAGCCTTCACTGTGCAGGAGAAATGGAGGTAGAAAAATGATTTGTTTTGGTTTTGTAGGCTTTTTATTGTAGACACAGATGCTGGGAGCTTTCCCAGCCAGAATCAGCTGCAGAATGGGGCAGGTGAGCCGCCCTATTTTCCTGGAGTGCCACAACCATAAAACAAACTGAACATCCCAGCAATGACTCATTTGATTAGAGGAGCCAAAAATAACACTAAAAGCAAAAGAAGAAAAGATCAAGGACCTTTTTTCAATGGTCTCTAAGCAGAAACAACAGAGGAATGATTGTCTACTCTTTAATAAAATTAGACTCAAACATCATTAATATCTTGTGCTGGAGCAGAAAACAAGAATGGCTTGATTTGACTTAGCAGTATCCTTCTGTTATTTGTATTCCATTATTGATTTCTCTGAATGTTTTGAGGAAACTGACTTCATTGTTAGGGCAGAGCCATATATGTCAAATCCCAGGCAATGGGTTACAAGAGACTGACGTTCCTGCATTGGGCTGAAAGGCTATGGTAACTGACATGTGGGCTACAAAAAAATATGTAGACTGCCTAAGTCCTGGAGAGCTTGTAGATAACTTTTTGTGATTTGGGACCTACAGAGTAGACTCAAATTGTCTTGTTACACAAATGTGCAAAAGCGAATTGAAATTTTAGAAACAATGCATCCCTGGAAAATAGGAACAATAAGGGCAAATTTAGATTTCATTAATTTATACCTGGAACTTGAGAAAGAGAAATGTAGAGGACACCAGTAATGTTGGGGTATGACTGTATGTGTTTTTGTGTATGTCAAAAACTTTAAATGACTCCGCATGTGATTCCAGTGTGCAGCCAAAGCTGACAACTACAGCTCTAAGTCTATTCCTTCCCCCAATGTGCTGAACTGGACTTGATCTTACTTCAAAGGCAATGGCTGATGACAAAACAAACATTTAAACAGAAATGGTTTGCCTACCTATAGTGCCTGGCTAAGCAAATAATTGGTCTCCAGAAATATTTGTCGAAATAACTCACTAGTTTTAGCCTGAAAATGGGATTCCCATATGACTTAAAATGCAAACAAGATTTTCTCAAATTATCGGTCCCCATGGAATTGAAGATCCACTGTCTTCACTAATATTTGTATCAATTTCCAGGGGATTCATACATTCAAATACTTCTGCTTTAATTCCACTAAAATTCAATTTCCCCATTCCCAAAATATAAAAGCATGTAAAATCCTTGAGTAGGAAAGGATTCCATTCTATATCACACCACAAACATAAAATCACCTATTAGATGTCACTGATTTTTAAGTCCTTTCTGTCAACCTACCTCCAGAGAGCTCACTCTTGTTTTATCACTTCAGGTAACTTCACTGTCACATCATCTTAAGGCTGATGACTCGTCCCCACTTCCCAAACTCACTGTCTCACCCTACCACTATGAACTCCCAGGTCATTCCATTCATAGAGACAGTCTCTCATCTGCCCAACTTTGCACCTACCCATTTAGGGACTCCATTTAATGTGATGGGAATCTAAACACAAAGTGCACATGACTACCCTCTTACTCAAGTAGGAAGTTCACATCTAGTCACCAGAATGGTGTTGCATCAGTTCACGGAAAACCCAAGTGCTTATACCAAGGCCAAAGCTCAAGAGAATAGAGAATTTTCTGCACTTACAGGACCAGGTAGTACATCTATTACAGTGTCTCCTTACCAATAAAAATGGGAAGGTTTGGCAGAATTTGGTCTAAGGCTATTTTCAATATAAAATACCAACAGGTAGAAAAATTGTAGAAGGAATGAAATTACAAAGAATTTTTTTGGAATTTTTAATAAATGGACCTAAATACTGCAGAACAGTCAAATTAGCAAAAATCAGTCCACAATACAGTTTTGTTTCTAAACAGAGAAACTTGAACAACATTTTTTCAGACTGAATTGACTCTCAACTCCCAGAATCTGTGGTTGTTGGTGCCAGCCCCACATGCAGACACTTGGCCAGAACCCTGGAGCCAGTTAGGGGTTGAGCTGAGCTGAAAGCTTCTGGAAATTTCTTGGGCACTTCTTTCTCACCATTCTTAAGGTTTTCTTTTGGAAAACTGTTTTGCATTACAGCAGTATCTCAAAGGCTCTTTCTCAATTCAGTATGCACAAGAATCAACTTAAGAGCTTTATAAAAATGCAAATGTAATTTCCAAGCGTTATCCACTAGTTTCCATTGTATTTAAGTTGGAACCTGGAAATCTGCAAACTTTTGCTCAAACTTTCAGGAGACTGATGTTCATGACCAGTTGTATAAGCACTTGCTAGAATGGCTGCTTGGACTTCAGTAGAGTTAAGGAAGGCATTAGAACAGAGAAGTCCTGTGAGAATGCCTCTGAGCACCTGCCTAGAAAGGACTTTAGACATTAACTTTCAGAAAATAAAGTAACCATTCAATATGTAAAACCCTTGGAGACATCTATTAAATCTGGAGTATATTATTTTTAATATTATAGGTATCTGCTCTCTTCCCAATATCTTATCTATTTATTCTTCTATCTCTATTCTCCTTAGAAAAATTACTCTTCTAAATCCAAATACTGAAATCCACTTATTCCTTCATCACTGGCATTTGGTTAGGAATTTTTTTTTACCATTTGAATCTAATTGTGATATTTTCTTCAGAAGTGGTTCTCACATTTTAGCATACATGGAAATCACCTAGAAAAAGAGGAGTGCTTCTAAAAGTGAAGTCTCTTCTATGAAGCCTAAAAAAAAAGAATCCAGCCTAAGAGAAACACTAGTGCAATCCACAGCCCTAGAATAAAGGTAGGACACTGAGCCAGGAGGGGAATACACAGTACTGGGCCCTGGCCATCCAGCACCACAACCATCCAAGAAACCATTAAACATCTAGAGCACGATATTCTCTTGCATCAGAATCATCTGGGTTTGTTGACAGAAATTCAGATTCCTAGGAAATACCCTAAAAATAGGCACCCTAAAAATGTATTTGACAAACAGCTTCATAATTTTTGTTGACCTAAAGTTTGCATTTGACTCCTGGATAGGGTCTCACAATTAGTTTCATGACATTCACAAAAATCTCTTAACTGAATATCTGCAATTGGACCTATGTGCATTTGAAGAGTTGAGGTACAGAGAAGTAACGCCTAAACAGAAAGAAATGAGCCAAGAGTAAGTATGTATAAAAATGCAGACACACTACAGGAGTCAGAAAAATTTAAAGACAAAAAAAAGGGATTTATATTGAAATAAGATACTATGGATGAAAACATTACATTCTAACCAGCTAGCTTAAAAAGATAATTATGGTGTTTAAAAGTGTGAAAGGCAATTCACTTTATTTTTTATTATAATGTGTATTTTTAAAGATATAAATGATGCCACAAAAAATATAGATTCCTGACTGGCAAAAAGAGTCAATAAGCCATTCTGATGTGCAGAGATGGGCTGTTTAACAGGAATACAGTTGCTAATCACCAAGCCCAAAGTGCAGAAGGATAAATGATCTGCTGAGGGCCATCAAGCAGGGCACAAAAACCTGCTTTTGTACCAAATATTTTTCACATGAGGAAAGAGTTAGCAAAGCACAATTTAGGCTGGCATGGCTGGAAAAAGGCTAGTGATCAGAATGGTGGGGGAGAGCACAAATCACAGTTTAGTCTCTCCAGTTGACTTCACCCAAGTGTATTATAGGCAGTAGCACCTCAACAACAATGTAAATCATAGATGCTTGTGGAACACTCCAGTTGAAAGGCACCTTAGATCACTAAGTTGAACCTCCTCATTTTATGGATAAGGAACCTGGGTAAATAATTTATCCTCTCTGGTCTTTATGGTCATATCAACTCATTTATACCAAGGTAAGACTGCTTATTCAGTGTCCTCAAAATATACAGTCTCAAAATATGACTGCTTTGCTAAGTTGTGATATAAAATTAAATTGCATATAATGTCTGCCTCAAAATCTAAAAATCAGAGATTATATAAATTATTCTTAAGTCTCAATTATTTATTGAATAATTCCCATGTATAAAATACTTTGTTAGAGGCTGGAATCAATCCTTTCTTCTAAAACACCTAGCACAGATGTTTCATGACAAGACAGTTACTATGGTTTGCCTTCTATTTTGGATGCGTTGAACTGTTACATTGGACTAATGACAAGTTCTGATACCCACATTTACACTTTCCATCTATTGTCTACTGGGATTTTCATAAGAACCAATGGCACATTTCCTGAGAATCTCCCTTAACATCAAATCTAATGATTACACAAATGGAATGTTTTTTAAAAATGTTGACCATTACCACTGGTAGAGTTCAAGGGAAGAGAAGGTAGCTGAAGTTTTACCCCACTGTTTAAGAGGTCTGTTTTCACTCTAGAGAATTCTTCTTCAGACTTCACTGACTAGAACAACAGTTTTCAAACTATACAGAGCCTACAAGTTCCAGGAAGATGATTCTACCCCGACAGTCTGTAGGAACATGAAAGCTACAAAATAGGGATATGGGAAGAACAAGATTTGGATTCAACCGAAAGAGTTCTTTTCTGTGTCTTATTGGGGTTTCATATAACCTTTCATTCTCACCAAGAAAGTATTTCTGCTGCTGTAAAGAAGTCTGAAAACATAGCACTAAATCACCATACAGATCAAAAATCCTAATTTCATGGAGTGGCATGTGTAACAGCCCAAATTCTTGGTTTACAACTATCTCTATTTTATAAATATTTACCTTCCTTTTCTATAGATATATTTTAGATCCAAAGAATTTATAGTATTCTTTCAAAGAGATTTAAAAAATAGGGTTTAAGTAATTGGTTTCTGTTGGACATATATGTAAACACAAAAGTCCTAGAAACCTGTCAGTCAACTTTTCTTTCTCTTCTAAAGAACACAGTAATTTCCTGGACGCTGTTCCCTTGAAAGCTGTCTTAATTATACCTGCATTAGTAAGTTTTCTACACAATGGTAATCACAGATGTCTATAATACTTGTCAAGTGAAAATGTCAAAGGAAAATCTGTGTGATCTCTATTAGCAATACATAATTAAAGGTCCTGATATAATCTGGGAGGGTCTCTGTGGGGATTTTAACTGGGGAGCTCATTGGGCTTGCAGGTAGCTGAATAGATTGCCTTCACTAAAACTGAATGCAACTTCATCACCACTGAATGGATTAGTGGAACAATAATCAGCAATAAAATGCTATGGGAATCTGAGAAGTTAAATACATGGTAATAGTCATCCCAATAAAACTGTTCTGGCAATGACTAATGAATCGTCTAAACTTAATAATATCTTCGTCATGCTAGGAGAGCAATAGAAATGGAGCCAAGTCACCCATTAAATGCTACTTGAAGTTTTTGTGAGCAGATGCCTTAGGTTGTATCAATTCATCTATCAAATGCATGTCTGCTAAGTGCCAAGCACCAAGACAGGTTAGGGCCTCTCTTCTCTGTTCATGACATGGTGAGAGTTTTTTACTTCTTTGCCCTGCTTCAATCAGTTCCTCCTCTTCAGAGCTTACATATTAGATCTTTCAAATCACTGAAGTCAGGGAAGTAACTGAGCTCAGCTGTACCATTCTCCCCTCATCTCTGATCTCTGCCGACCTCTGGAATTTACATATGAAAATACATTATCTTGACTCTCATTGCCATAACTGCCTTCCACAATCATCTTCTCATTTTAAATTTACCTTGGAGAACCCATGGGAGGAAATACTTTAAACATTCAAATTAAAACAGAGAGAAAGCAAAAGGGTCTTTGCAATCTGCTTTTTAAATTTTTTTAAATCTGTGTAACTGTGTAGAACGTTCTAGTTAACTTTCCATCATCAGGACAAAATACAAAGGGAAAGGTAGTTAACTTTCCATCATCAGGACAAAATACAAAGGGAAAGGTTTATTTTGGCTGTGGTTTCAGAGGTTTCAGTTCATAGTTACCTGCCAATTTTGCTTTGGCCTGAATCAGCAAAGTCCATCATGGTGAGAGGGTGTGGTGAAGGAGACCTGTTCACCTAATGTTGACCAGGTTGCCAAGAGAGAGAAAGAAAATGGATAAGAGTCCCCTTCGAGGGCATGCCCCTGATGTAACTTCCTTCCACTAGGCCCCACTTCCTAAACATCCCACCACCTCCAACAGCATCAAGCTGAGAACCAAGTCTTTAGCACATGGGCCTTTAGGGGATATTCCAGATTCACATAATAGGATAGAAGTACTACATTAGGTACAAAGTCAAATGAGTAAGCATGTAGTTTCCTGCCTAAGAGAACCTGACAGTCTCAGGAAGGAGAAAAACATGTTAGAAGAGTGCCTCAAAGGGGCAATAAAGCCCTAAGGGAACAGAGAAGAGAGAAAACAGCGCTTAGCTCAATTGAAGAACCAGGAATCACAGAAAAGGAACAGTGTGCATTGAGAAGGCATGAGCTTTGCAACCAGGAACACTTGTTCCTTCCTATTATTTTTTATACTCTCTCTTCAACAAAATTAGAGATAAGGGCAAAATAGCTTCTGCTGGGTATTGAGGGGGCGGGGGGGAGAGGGAGGGGGTGGGGTGGGTGGTAAGGGAGGGGGTGGGGGCAGGGGGGAAATGACCCAAGCCTTGTATGCACATATGAATAATAAAACAATAAAAAAAATAAAGTGTATGAAGTTGAGCAGAAAAAAAAAAAAGAGAGAGAAGGCATGAGCTTTGGAAAGCTTGGAGAACCCAAGGGAAGAAATACTTTAAATACTGAGCAAAGACTTACCAACTCCTCACCTCCACTTGCATTCTGTATAGTATTAACCAGATAGCAGAAAACCAGGGTGAGCTTCCATGGGATTTTTCCCACAATGCCTTTCCAGTGGGATTTTTCTTTTGAGACAGGGTCTCACTCGGCAGCCCAAGCAGGCCTCAAAGTCATGACCCTCCTGCCTTGGCCTTCCGAGTGCTGGGATTATAACATGCACCACTATGCCCAGCTGTCCAGTGGTATTCTTCAGAACCATAAGTTTCATTTCTATTTTCCCACATCCAGGAAGACTAAGACTGACCTTAACCCAGGCAATCTCAGTTACTTTTATGAAACGTAGAAAAATGATAGGCGGAAAACGTGATGTCCAGTTCCTACCAAAGTGTAAAGAGCAAAGCATAGTTTCCTGTCTTTGAAGGTCCTCCCTGATCCACTGACTCATTCCCTCCAGGTTCCCTCTACTTTGAGGATTTCAATTTCTTACCTGCATACAGCATGATCTTTTGTATTGAGATACAAAGTGTGTGGTAGTCAAAGGCCAGAAGGCCAGTGTGGGTGGATGTGAACTCCTACAGTCATCAACGTGGCTCCACACACTGATGGTCTCCTCTGCGTAAGACTTGCTGTTGTCCCTGACTTTGGGTTCCTCGGGTAAAAGGTGGAGGAAAGCACAGAAAATACATTATTTCTTAACTTAACTAGAGGAGCCTAAAGAGCAATGAATAGAATGACACTATGGCCACCTGCTGATGGAATGCTAAATAACTTCTCTCTGACTGGAGGCTAAGAACAGCAAAAGTACCCTTTCATGATCAGTGAATGGACAGGAAATCATTGCTCACACCCAGTGGGCAGCAAGGTGGTAGTGTTGTCATCATGGTAAACAGAAATTCCAGATTCTTATATCCTACGTGGATGGATTCTACGTGGATGGATTCTTATATCCTACAGGCAGGATATGTAGACATAATGAAGGTGACAATAAAAGTGTATTAAAGGTTAAGGTAAGGAGTTACAAGAGGCCAGGGTGGCCAGGTGGGAGACAGAAGCTGAGAGAGAACTCTTTCTGTTTCCAGGTGCTTTTAAAACCTTCACTGACCTGTGGGAGGGGAAAAATTTGAACCGTTCTTGATCACCAATAATCGAGGAGCAAGGAGGGGATTGGGTGGTCCCAGACTGGGGTTTGGGCTGTCCCTGGACTAGGTTCGCATATTTGCAATTGAAAAAGAAATTCAGAGAGAGAGAGAAAGACAGAGAGAAATTGTACAATGTGAAATACAATACATCAAATCATATATGTTTGAGTCCTGATTTTAGCCTTCCTCAATAGCACCAAGCATCCTTCCATGCTGTTCCAACTCCTGATTATACGTGGAAAACTTTTTAAGATACTGAAGCCCTACACCTGACCAATTAAAAGGGTTGAGGGGTGAGACCTCATTGTTTAAAAGATTCCTCTGTTATTCTAACTAAATCATCATAATAGTGGCTTAGTTCATTTGTGCTACCATAACCAAATACCTGAGTTTAGGATATTTATAAAGTATAGAAATTTAGTCTCTCCACACTCCTGGAGCCTGAGAATTCCAAGATCAAGGCACTGGAAACTGATACAGACTTTCTTATTGCATCAACTCATGGTGGAAGGGCGAGAGAATAAGCGAGCCAAATGTGTGGAGCCTCTTTTATAAAAGGTTTTGTTTGTTTTGTTTTGCTTGTTTGTTTGTTTGTTTTTGGAGGTAGGGTCTTGAGTTTTCCCTGGGCTGGCCTCAAACTACACCTCTGATCTTAGCCTCCCATGTACCAGACTGAGTGGTTTAAAAAGACACTAGTCCAGAAAAATCCCAAGATCTTGTGTCACCTGAACAGAGAACAGGACAGAGACACAAACTGCAAAACAGTAGCAAAAGTTTATAAAGAAAAGGGAAAAAATGGTAAGATAAAAGAGCACTGCCAGGTTGGCCCCAGCCAGGTGGCATGGAAGCCTTGATTTCTTTGTTTAAGCCCAATTTATAAGTTGTAAGGTGGGAAAAATCTGGGCAGTCCTTAGGGAGGCTGGCAGGTTTAATTAACACATGTGTATTCTGCACATGTGCATTTGCTTATGCTAATTTTTGGGTCTTTAATTGTATATATTAGATGAGACCAATATTCATAAGGTCCTAACTACAGGGCTTAGCTTGGGAGATCTAATTGGGGGTAGGCTTCCTTTACTAGGCAAGTTAGACCTACAGGCACCTCTTTGGATGCTATCTTGCAAAGACGTTTATTACTGCTAGGGTATTTACAACTCAGAGGGGATTTATTGCTCTAGAGGATCATACTGGGAGAATAGGATGTCTGTTTAAGAGAAGAGGACACCTGCTGAGTTATTTTCCTTGTTTGCTAACCTGCCTCACTAAGGTTACATGTGTGAGCCACTGGTGCCCAGGTTATAAAAGTTGTTGTTTTTTTTTTAATGGGCTTAACCCCAATAAGGGAGTATTATTCAGCAATAAAGAATGAAATTACATCATTTGCAGGAAAATGGATGGAACTGGAGATCATCATTTTAAATAAGATATGCCAAACTCAGAAAGACAAATATTAGATGTTTTCATTTATATGCAGAATCTAGACCTAAAAAAAATAACGATAATAATATGACATGATTGTGAAAGGGGGATTTTTTGGGGGTAAAAAAACCAACAAGAGGTGGAGGGGAAAAGAAGAGGGTGATGGGGGAGGATGTGAATATTATCTAAGTGAAGGTGAATTTGCTGAAAGAACATTGCATGCATGTACGTAAATACCTTTATATAATTAAGTTATGCTAATAATTTTTAATCCCATTAAGGAGGAAGGTGACTTCATGGCCTAATCACCTGCAAAAGGCCCCATTGCTTAATATCCTCACATTGGCAACACCTGAATTTTGGAGTGCAGCATAGCAAACAGTGATTTAATGAGAATAGACACATTAGCATGCAGGCGGGCCCTCTAGGTTTGAGGTGCTCTGTCCTTGCCCTCCTTCCTCATTGCTTTATAATCAATTAAATGAGTAATAAAATCATTGACATGAAGTCCAGAAAGAAGATCATTTGTAACTGAAATGATTCTTACTCTTTCTTAAGAATCCACAATATAACCTTGGTAGTTCTAGTGTCGGGAAGTAGGCATAATTTTGGGAGCAAAGACCTACTGATCAAAATAGAGAATGAAGGCTCCTAGACGCTCAAGCCATAGGATGCCTGCCTACCAAACATAAAGTCCTGAGTTCAGACCCCAGTACCACCAAAAAAGACAGAAAGAGAAAGAATACAAGAGAACTGGTCCTATTAAAAGGTACTTCTTCTGTTGTCTTCATTTTCTCCCAGAGATTCTGATTTAACTGTGCTAGGGTGAGGCTTCAGGCATATATACTCTTCAAATGCTCCCAGAGTGGTTTGAATGTGTGCCAGGTTGAGAATTAATGGCCAAAGTTTCCCAAACTTTTCTGCATATTAGAATCACTGGGGGGGGAATGTAAAAACAATAAAATAAATATATATTTTAAAAAAAGAATCACTGGTGGGGGGAGACTTTTTACAATCCTGACCCAGACCATACTTCACACCAATGAAATCAGATCACCTGGATCTGAACCCAGGTATCAGCATTTTCTTAAGCGCTCTGAATGTTTTGAATATGCAAGTCAAAGTTGACAACCAGTGCTTTAAAAGTCCCCTGCAGAAGAAAGAACACCAAAGAAGGAGAAATAGCTAGATTCTAGGCTCTACCTTGCCACTAATTTGTGTGTGACTTTGGACATGTCACTTTACTAGTGTAAGCCTCAATTTTCCTACCTGTAAATTGGGGCTTTTTCCAGCCCCACTACAGAAGTCCTCTATGAATGTGAAAATGGCTTTATTAAGCCAATTTACTCTGCCCTGTGATGTCTCCTACAATTCTAATTGTATCTACCGCTATCTCTGCTTCTTTAAAGAGGTGGTCACCTGCCTCAAAGATTAACAATCCTGGGCTTTGTCTCGGAAGTGAGAAAATAAGAAGCATCCCAATTCTTCCCTACTTCTACATCAATTGAAGATATAATACAACCATGATCTTGTATAGAATAACTGTCACTAATCAGTTTGATCAAGAATCAAACATGGTCTAAGTTTTGGCTGTCACATGTGTAGAAAGACTAGTACAGTTGCAGACTGACTGATTTGTAGTGTTAGTTCATTCCCTGGAGCCCAATAGATTAGGCACAAATTCCCTAATGCCAATGGAAATTCCCTGGAATCCAATGATACCCCACAAACTCTCTAGAGCCC
The DNA here is from genome assembly GCF_047511655.1 of Castor canadensis. Lineage (NCBI taxonomy): Eukaryota > Metazoa > Chordata > Mammalia > Rodentia > Castoridae > Castor > Castor canadensis. The sequence goes on along the minus strand of NC_133398.1, from coordinate 78,258,856 downwards.
AATGCATCAGGCACAAACTCCCAGATGCCAATGTTTCACACCAGCAGCTGTGAATCACTTGGAATAGCACACATCAGCACCAGAATCCTCTGGACTTGAAATGTCCATCCATATTCCTTATTTATTTCTAATACCAGTACTCAGATATATCATTAAAATGAAAGCTAGAAGATAATTAATGACCAAAGTGTGTAGCTCCTCCTTGTTAACCCACAGTTGTGTTACTTTGGCAGTCAAAAGACCAGGTTCAAGCCCAGCCCTCCCTATGCTGGCTGCCTGACTCTTGTAAACCAAGCTCTGCTAAAAAGGCCCTCTTGTCTTCTGCGTCTACAATAGAGATCATATCTGCTATTTCTCAGAAAGGCATGGACTGGATGAAGTAACATAAGGGAGAGCATTTGGTAAAACATTATTTCTCTACCTTTCTTCCCTTGGGCTGTCTTCTTTCACAAGACATGAAAATTCACTTTTAGAGATTTAAATTATTCCCCGCTGTGATATAATTCCCCCACAGATGGGTCTCCTTTGAGATTCCAGACAGCAAGTTGCTGTAATCTAACACATAGGAAGGAAGCAGACCCTGTGAAGATGCTACCAATTAACACAGGACTTAGGGAAATGCAATAATGCAATTAATAAGGAAACAATCACCATTCTCATTTCCAATTCTGTATGAGCATTCGATTTTATTAAAAGGGAAAGTGAAATCATGCGCTTAGGCAGAATCTAAATACAAGGCAGGATATATTGCTCTCCTGGTTTTGAAGAACTAGAGCAAAGAAGATGTGAAGAACCATGTTACCTTAATAAAGGCTCCCCCCACTAGGAAACACTGTTCTGTCATCATTGTTGCCTTTGTTTCACAGAATCATCCTGTTTTACTCAACAACCTAGGTCCTTTTTATTATCCAGACCTAAGAGAGCAAAATGTATTCATCTGATGAATGAGTTCTGCTAAACCACCAGGTTATAGGAATGATCTCCGTACTCCAAAGGTAACCAATTTCTGCATGTCAATATATATTTATGGAAAAATGGTGTGGTGCAAATGAATGCCGAAAATAATGAGAGAGAGGAAAAGTTCTTCCAAATCACTGGTGAGGAAATTGAGATTTTGAGACTAATGATAAAATCAAGACTTTTTTAGTTTTAATTTTTGGTGCTGTGTAATGGAACCCAGGGCCTAGAACAAGCTAAGCAAGTGTTCTACCATTAAACCACATTCCCAGCCCCATACTAAGACTTCTGATCCAAATTCAGCTCTTCTCCAAACCCAAGGATGGTATGGCTATGAAAGATATATTCTCAAACAGATAAAAACACTTTCTTAGGAGGCTGGCAGAGTGGCTTAAGTGATAGAGCACCTGCCTAGCAAGTATGAGGCTCTAAGTTTGAAACCCAGTACTACACACACACACACTTTCCTCATTTATCTGAAAGTAAGTCAGACTACTGTTAACCTCAGTACAACCCAAAAAATAGGAGCAACAATAACAATAGTTAATCATGAGCCAATTGCTTCCTATGCTTCAGAATTTCTTTCAAGCAATTTTTATATATTGACTCTTTTAATTTACAACTCTGGAAGTAGATGCCATTATTTCTCCCATTTTACAGATGAGGAAAGAGAAGCACTGAGATGTTATATAGCTACCTATCACACAGCCATGAATTGTCAGAGCCAGGATCCAAGCATAAACTATTGGATCCAGATCCCACAGGCACAACCACTATTTGATACCATAAGTAAACCAAGGACTCTGAGCATTAGAAATAACTAGCCCAAACCCTAATAAACATTTGTGTCACAATTTCTTAAGCCTTACTTGGAGCATCACTAATTCTTATTTAACGTCTAATTCTTTTTTTTTTTTTTTTCATTTTTCTTTTATTATTCGTATGTGCATACAAGGCTTGGTTTATTTCTCCCCCCTGACCCCACCCCCTCCCTTACCACCCACTCCACCCCCTCCCGCTCCCCCCCTCAATACCCAGCAGAAACTATTTTGCCCTTATCTCTGATTTTCTTGTAGAGAGAGTATAAGCAATAATAGGAAGGAACAAGGGGTTTTGCTGGTTGAAATAAGGATAGCTATACAGGGCATTGACTCACATTGATTTCCTGTGCGTGGGTGTTACCTTCTAGGTTAATTCTTTTTAATCTAACCTTTTCTCTAGTTCCTGGTCTCCTTTTCCTATTGGCCTCAGTTGCTTTAAGGTATCTGCTTTAGTTTCTCTGCATTAAGGGCAACAAATGCTAGCTAGTTTTTTAGGTGTCTTACCTATCCTCACCCCTCCCTTGTGTGCTCTCGCTTTTATCATGTGCTCATAGTCCAATCCCCTTGTTGTGTTTGCCCTTGATCTAATGTCCACATATGAGGGAGAACATACGATTTTTGGTCTTTTGAGCCAGGCTAACCTCACTCAGAATGATGTTCTCCAATTCCATCCATTTACCAGCGAATGATAACATTTCGTTCTTCTTCATGGCTGCATAAAATTCCATTGTGTATAGGTACCACATTTTCTTAATCCATTCGTCAGTGCTGGGGCATCTTGGCTGTTTCCATAACTTGGCTATTGTGAATAGTGCCGCAATAAACATGGATGTGCAGGTGCCTCTGGAGTAACAGTCTTTTGGGTATATCCCCAAGAGTGGTATTGCTGGATCAAATGGTAGATCGATGTCCAGCTTTTTAAGTAGCCTCCAAATTTTTTTCCAGAGTGGTTGTACTAGTCTACATTCCCACCAACAGTGTAAGAGGGTTCCTTTTTCCCTGCATCCTCGCCAACACCTGTTGTTGGTGGTGTTGCTGATGATGGCTATTCTAACAGGGGTGAGGTGGAATCTTAGTGTGGTTTTAATTTGCATTTCCTTTATTGCTAGAGATGGTGAGCATTTTTTCATGTGTTTTCTGGCCACTTGAATTTCTTCTTTTGAGAAAGTTCTGTTTAGTTCACCTGCCCATTTCTTTATTGGTTCATTAGTTTTGGGAGAATTTAGTTTTTTAAGTTCCCTGTATATTCTGGTTATCAGTCCTTTGTCTGATGTATAGTTGGCAAATATTTTCTCCCACTCTGTGGGTGTTCTCTTCAGTTTAGAGACCATTTCTTTTGATGAACAGAAGCTTTTTAGTTTTATGAGGTCCCATTTATCTATGCTATCTCTTAGTTGTTGTGCTGCTGGGGTTTCATTGAGAAAGTTCTTACCTATACCTACTAACTCCAGAGTATTTCCTACTCTTTCTTGTATCAACTTAAGAGTTTGGGGTCTGATATTCAGATCCTTGATCCATTTTGAGTTAATCTTGGTATAGGGTGATATACATGGATCTAGTTTCAGTTTTTTGCAGACTGCTAACCAGTTTTCCCAGCAGTTTTTGTTGAAGAGGCTGCTATTTCTCCATCGTATATTTTTAGCTCCTTTGTCAAAGATAAGTTGCTTATAGTTGTGTGGCTTCATATCTGGATCCTCTATTCTGTTCCACTGGTCTTCATGTCTGTTTTTGTGCCAGTACCATGCTGTTTTTATTGTTATTGCTTTGTAATATAGTTTGAAGTCAGGTATCGTGATACCTCCTGTATGGTTCTTTTGACTGAGTATTGCCTTGGCTATTCGTGGCCTCTTGTGTTTCCATATAAATTTAACAGTAGATTTTTCAATCTCTTTGATGAATGTCATTGGAATTTTGATGGGAATTGCATTAAACATGTAGATTACTTTTGGGAGTATAGACATTTTTACTATGTTGATTCTACCAATCCATGAGCATGGGAGATCTCTCCACTTTCTATAGTCTTCCTCAATCTCTTTCTTCAGAAGTGTATAGTTTTCCTTGTAGAGGTCTTTCACATCTTTTGTTAGGTTTACACCTAGGTATTTGATTTTTTTTGAGGCTATTGTAAATGGAATTGTTTTCATACATTCTTTTTCTGTTTGCTCATTGTTAGTGTATAGAAATGCTAACGATTTTTCTATGTTGATTTTATATCCTGCTACCTTGCTATAGCTATTGATGATGTCTAGAAGCTTCTGAGTAGAGTTTTTTGGGTCTTTAAGGTATAGGATCATGTCGTCTGCAAATAGGGATATTTTGACAGTTTCTTTACCTATTTGTATTCCTTTTATTCCTTCTTCTTGCCTAATTGCTCTGGCTAGGAATTCCAGTACTATGTTGAATAGGAGTGGAGATAGTGGGCATCCTTGTCTGGTTCCTGATTTTAGAGGGAATGGTTTCAGTTTTTCTCCGTTAAGTATAATGCTGGCTGTAGGTTTGTCATATATAGCTTTTATAATGTTGAGGAACTTTCCTTCTATTCCTAGTTTTCTTAGAGCTTTTATCATGAAATGATGTTGGATCTTATCAAAGGCTTTTTCTGCATCTATTGAGATGATCAAGTGGTTTTTGTCTTTGCTTCTGTTAATGTGGTTTATTACGTTTATTGATTTTCGTATGTTGAACCACCCCTGCATCCCTGGGATGAAGCCTACTTGGTCGTGGTGAATAATCTTTTTGATGTGTTGCTGAATTCGATTTGCCATTATTTTGTTGAGGATTTTTGCATCAATGTTCATTAAGGAGATTGGCCTATAGTTCTCCTTTTTGGAGGTGTCTTTGCCTGGTTTTGGGATAAGTGTAATACTGGCTTCATAAAATGTGTTTGGCAGTTTTCCTTCCCTTTCTATTTCATGGAACAGTTTAAGGAGGGTTGGTATTAGTTCTTCTTTAAAGGTCTGATAGAATTCAGCAGAGAATCCATCAGGTCCTGGACTTTTCTTTTTGGGGAGACTCTTGATTGCTGCTTCAATTTCATTTTGTGTTATAGGTCTATTCAGGTGATTAATTTCCTCTTGGTTCAGTTTTGGATGATCATATGTATCTAGAAATCTGTCCATTTCTTTTAGATTTTCAAATTTATTTGAATATAGGTTCTCAAAGTAGTCTCTGATGATTTCCTGGACTTCCATGGTGTTTGTTGTTATCTCCCCTTTTGCATTCCTGATTCTACTAATTTGGGTTTTTTCTCTCCTCATTTTAGTCAGTTAACGTCTAATTCTTAACAAGTTTACAAAGAATCCTTGTTGGCAGTACCAGCATTATCTGACCCAAGCCAGCTCTATGCTCCTCTTCTGCTATCCTCCCTATGCTCCCGCCTCACTAACCTACTTCAGTGCCTTTCTCAGGGCCTTTGAAAAATGCCATTACTTTGTCTGGAATACCCTTCCCACCATTCTATGCCTGGTGACTTCCTACTCACTCTTCAGACCTCACGTTAAATGTCACTTCCTCAACAACCAAGATGCCCCACTACTGATGAATGGATCAAGAAAATGTGGTATTTATACACAATGGAATTTTACTCAGCCATAAAGACGAATGAAATCTTATCCTTTGCAGGTAAATGGATGGAACTGAAGAACATCATTCTGAGTGAGGTTAGCCAGGCTCAGAAGACCAAAAATCGTATGTTCTCCCTCATATGTGGACTTTAGATCTAGGGCAAATGCAGCAATGTGGTTGGACTTGGATCACATGACAAGGGGAGAGAACATATGGGAGATACAGGAATAGGTAGAAAACCCAAAACATGAAAGTGTTTGATGTCTCTACTCCAGAGGAACTAATACAGAAACTTTTTTTTTAATTTTTTTCTTTTATTCATATGTGCATACAGTGTTTGGGTCATTTCTCCTCCCTTCCCCCACCCCCTCCCTTCCCCCCCCACCCTCTCCCTTTCTCCCCCTACCCCCTCGCTACGAGGCAGAAACTATTTTGCCCTTATCTCTAATTTTGTTGTAGAGAGAGCATAAGCAATAATAGGAAGGAACAAGGGTTTTTGCTAGTTGAGATAAGGACAGCTATACAGGGAATTGACTCACATTAATTTCCTGTGCGTGTTACCTTCTAGGTTAATTCTTTTTGAACAAACCTTAAAATGACAGAGGTTAACATGAGAAGGGGATCAGTAACCAGTGTAAAGATCAGCTAGAGATGAATCAAGTTGGGTTGTAACACATTTGTACATGAAAGCAATGCTAGGAATCTCTCTGTATAGCTGCCCTTAACTCAACACTTTGTCTTCCTTATTATGCTATGTCTTTTCTTCAACAAAATTAGAGATAAGGGCAGAACAGGAACTGCCTGGAAGTGAGGGAGGGAGGAGGGGAGGGAGGAGAGATGACCCAAACAATGTACGCACATATGAATAAATGAATAATAAAAAAATTTTTTTAAATAAATTTTTAAAAAGTCACTTTTTCATGGAGCCTGCCATCATTGGACTTTTCTATAGCACTTTTCTACCAGAGTATTTGCCACAATAAGGTATTACAAACTTGTTTTTGTGATCTCTGGTTTTACAAAAGCAAGAGGAGGGACAACTCTGCTAACCTCTGTATTGATTGTGTCTAGCATGGTCCAGAATACAATGAGTATGAAATAAATATTTTTGGATACATTCATTAATGACATTATTTCACATAAATTTCATAATAATTTTAGGAGGTGAGTAGGCAAGGGTGTCATAAAACTCCTTTTACAGATAAAAGTATTTAAGACTACAGAGGTTTAGAGAGATTTGCCATAATAACAGTTGTGTGGTAAGCAGTAGAGCTAAAATTCATTTAAGGTCAGGTGGTCCAAGTACCTAATGCTGCTTTTCATCCATTCCATGAGAGGCACTGACTATAGAATTGTCTTCTATTTTCAACAGCATATAAAATGCATACTCTCAGAATTAGGAAAGGATGTTGTGAAACCAGATCTATGCCCAATTAGCCTTTCTCATTTCCCCAGCACCACAAAACACTAATGGTCTATAGTTGTTTGATATTAAGTGAAAGTCCACAGTATTATAGGCACTGTGTAAAACAGGCCTTTGGTTGCAAACATCCCTTAAACAACACAGAAAGTCAAATTAAAGCAATTTCAAGTCATCCTTGGGGTTTAGTCCAAAATCTTCAATGGGACTGACTGTTTGTCTAGAGTCAAGGGAAACTGAAACCAAATGCATAGGAAGAACCATCTGTGTGGTTTCATCAGGCCCTTGACCTCTCAGACCCTAGACTGGTGAACTCTAAGATATTTTCTCTGAATGCATGTTCTTTTAATGCACTTGTAGAGTTAACTGCTCACAACTTGGCAGAAAAAATATTTTTGAAATACTAATTATGTTTTTCATATATTTTTCTCCTTCTCATTTAGAAGCTAATAACTTCTAAATGGGTTAACTAGAAATCAATGTTGCCTACATACAATTCCCTCTCTAGTTTTTGTTTCCAAAAGACCTAAGGTCCTGTAAGAAAAAAGAATTAAGGAGATGAAATTTGGGGAAAAAGAATTCTGTGAATCTAGACAGTAGATTATATGTGGATTGCTCTCTGGCAATGGCTAAAAGGTGACAGCACTGCCAAAACAGGACCTTGAGGGACATGGTAAAAACTCATTTTTAGGCTGGGGACTCACAGACTTACCAAACCTCACTATGCACCAAGCACTATCCAAAAGCATCAAGGCCATCAGATGTGAAGAGACCAAGGGTCTTGAACAATGGTTTTCTCACAAGATGTCACTATGTACAAAGAAAACTTCCCAATGTGAGCACCACTTAATTTGCAGCACTGGAGGCCTCATGTTTGAGTGAAGTTGAATTTGCATATCCTAATATTGAGAGCCTCATGTTAAAATTGTTGATTTCTAGGGGGAAAAAATGTAGGATTTCCTGGATTTCTGAGTTAGTTAGCTGTGATTCCTATCACTTAAATATGTTCACACATCAAAGTCAATGAGATCTGGTTGCAATGGGCAGCCTTGCAGAAGGGGAAATGTCACAAAGAAACCCACATCCTGAGAACTGGGTGCAAAGAGCAGAAAAGGAAGCTCCCCTTAACTTTGTGGGGAGGTATGAAAGGGACTTATTGGGTAAGAATGATTGGCTTTTCTTTTGACAGAAACCACAATTTGGTCATTCTTTCCTTTAGTCTCAAGCTTTGTACTTAATAGATATTTTGAATGATTAATTCATTCTAATGTTTAGTTACTGGTATAATTGTTCATTTAAATTATGTTACTATATTAAGAACTGTGTCAGGAATAAATTTTCTAAGTTCCTATAGCCACAGCTTACTTTAGCAAGACTGTCTTTTGACATCTCTTATTGTCGACTGAAAACACACATCTCAAAATTAAATAGAAGCACCAGCTAACATCCCCTGTAAAGATAAATGACTAGCAAATTCATGAATAAAGTTCCTCTTTATGCTTTTATTCTGAAGAATAATTACTTGAGAGTGGAATGCTTTAGATAAATTAAGAAAAATAAATATTTCTGTTTTATGCTCTACAATTAACCCCAAAACATCAATGTGAAGAAAAATCAGGAGCACAGTCTTCATTGTATAAAACCTGAAGAAATATGCAACCCATAACCACAATATATTAAGATGAAAAAATGATAGAGGGATAGAAATAACCATTCTTCCAAGAAACAACTCAACATCAAATATATACTTAAAGACACTAGGTAAAACAGAAGGCATAGGTGAGCGAACATGTTGAAAAGAAATTATTTGGAAGTTGATATCAGATGCAATTAGATCGGTGTTGTTACTCTAAATTCACAGGTAATTTTTCCCCCAATCCCTGAAGGAGATGGGTAGTACATCCCAGGGGGGAAAATGAACTAGAGGCACAAAAAAGGCTCTAAACATAAACAAAGAGGTCATTTGAATATTTACATGCTGAACAAAGAGAACTCTCAAAGTCATCTTTCTCTGACCAGTTACAGAATTCCAGCATTCTCAAATTTGCTCCTCAAGCAGTGGATTGGGGAATATTTTCCTGAAATTGAAGCATTCCAGAATAAAGATAATGATAGATAAATATATCAGTGTTTCCAACCACAAAGCTGAATAATCATCTGTTTGCTTTAAGAGGCCTATCAGTGAACAATGTAATGGCCAGTTGCTTTTAATAAGCTTCGAGCCATCACTGTGAAATGTGGATGGACAACCATGGATCATTAGAAGCAAATGAACAATGTCACCAACATGAAGAGCAGAAGAAAACTAATAGGGAATTTTCAGAAAACAAGTAATGCAGGAAGCAGGGGAAAACCTAAAAGAATTTAATTCATGAAAAAGAGCAAGATTTATTTTTTATAAATTTATCCAAAACAAAACTCAAAAGAATTTTCAGTAAACAAAAAAATACAATAACCAACATAGAAATTTCAATAAAATGACATGAGTGTAAAATCAAGGAACTCTTGTAGAAAATAAAAACAAAGAGAGAAAGAAAATTGGACAAAATTTAAAGAAAAAAAAAACAGAGTATCAATGCAAGAGACGCATCATAGCTATATGATAGAAGTTGAAGAAAGAAAAAATAAAGCAAGAAATTTCCCAGTGAATATTACATTGAAATGGTCCACCAAGGGCCCATAATAATGAATATAAAAGGCCAACATTAAGGCATATATTCTGAAATTTCATAATACCAAGAATAAGAAACAAATCTTAAAACTTTCCAAGGAAAGGGAAAAAGTTCACAAAGGATCAATAATTTTCATTGCATCACATTTCCCTGGCAACAGCTTTAGAAACTACAAAACTATGGAGGAATTTTTTAACGTTCTTATTAGTATATGATAGTTATATAGCAGGTTTCTGTGTGACATTTCCACATATACGCATTGGTTCATCCCCTGCATTATAATCCCTCCTACCCTATTCCCCTCCTTAAAATAACTTCAGCAGGCTTCAATTTTCCATATTCATACATGTATAGAATGTATGGAGCAACATTAAAGATAGTTTCAAACTGTTAATTAAGTATGAAGGTAGGATTCTTAAAATTTCAGATACACAAAATTTCAAAATCGTTTCTTCTCTTGAACCTTTTCTAAGGAAATTACAGAAGGAAATGCTCCAGTAAAGCAAGGATTTACCAAGAAAAAGGAAAGCAAGTGCTTAGAGAAATAGAGAATCAAATACAGGATAAAATAGAGAATTTCCAGGATGGTGCAAAAAAAATAGGAGATAAATATGTAAGACACAGTTTAAAATTTTTAAAGTTAGATGCCTCTGGAAGTAAGGGACAGGTAGGAGTAGATATAAAATAAAGATCTGAAAGTAAAAATAAGAAAAGAACATGGAGAACTCTGGGGGGGATTGTAAAATTTTTAGCATTACCCATGTTTTCTTTTCATGTAAATACAAATTAAAGTTTTAAAGGCAGCTAATTCAGCTTAGGTACTTTGTGAAAAATGCAATACTATGTATCAAACCTAAACTCACACTCTACTTAAACCCATTTTCCTTTAACCATGAGTACTACTGATTTTCCTGTACTTGAAAGAAAATCAGTAATTCCGTTTAAATGAGGGAAGTCATGTAATTGCAGCTTCTTTACTACTACAGTGAACTTCAGCAATGATTATCAGCGAAGTACTTTGTTAACTGTTTTTATGATTTTAAGATGTAAGCCACAATTTAAGGAGCTTCCAAATAATTTGGAAGGCTTTGGAACTACCCTATGTTTGGGGAAAGTACCAGGATAATTCCATCAGTTTCTTCAGGGTAATGTAATTACCCAACCATTGATTTTGGAGAGAAATGAGAGATCACTTTATGTCAAAATGCAAAGAGTACTGATGAAGATGTTCACTGTTTCTTTAGTCACATGCACTGAAGGTTAATATACCTGGACTTTGCCCTTGAGGAGGAAAGAGAAATAGATTTCCCGGAAGAAAGGTTATTATCGTATACAAGGTTCTCTACACTCCACCTTCGGTCAGACACATACACATCACACTGGGTTGGTTATTCAGCACTTTGAAAACTGCTGGGGACTATTGTGACTGCTCAAACTGGAGCAAAAAGAATGTACTGGCCTTTGATTTGAAGCAGTTAAGGGGGATGGCTAAGTTCATGCTTAGATTGAGTTATAAGGAAAGGGCTGATGCTAGGCACAAAAAGTCAATGCTAGGACAGTTTGTGATTTAACATAATGAAGAATGACTGCAGGGCCAGAGTTAATGGCAAATGGAGTCTCAACCACCATCACACTCTCTGAGGATGTGGTCTTGCACTGTACAGGAGATTACCTGATCTGGGAAGTTTCACTATGTCCTTGCAGAAGCAACAGCAAACAACCTGGGCTTTTCAGTTGACCTGAAAAAGCATTTTATTAGCGGTGTCCTTACCTGATGCCTTTGAACATGAGAGGTAAACCTGGGGTCTATAGTATCAGAGAAGGGAAACTCTAAAGAAAATGCCATTTCATACGTTGAGATAGAGTCACAACACTATATTCATTTCAATATTAAATGTGTCTGGCCTTGTTACAGTCTAAGCTAATGAGATTGAAGTATAGAGCACTTCATTTTGTATTGATGTTGTTATAGGTCAAGAGAGGCAATGTGGGGGAAGTTTTTCTTTAATTTTTTATTAGCATAAAAGTACAAAAGGGTTGCATTCTGATTTTTACAACATACATGCACTTTGATTAATTAATCTCATCTGTATCACTCTTTCTTAACCACCCTCCTCTTCCTGAGGGAAGTATTTTTTTAAAACACCTTCAACCCAACCACTTGGGATCAAGCACTGTTAGTATTTTGGAGATACTACTTTCAGAATTTCTTATGCAAATACCAAAATGCAGATATGAGGCAGAGTTAGTCACCACCAAAATTAGATTTTGTAATCTTGTTTATGCTTAAAGAGGTAAATAACTCTCCATATCAAATATTGATCCACATTATTGTCATTGAATTAAATTCCATTGAATGGATGTACCATAATTATTGATCACTTCCATGATGACAAATAATTTGAATACTTTTAACTTTGAAGTATTATAAGTAGCACTATAAAGAATAGCTATTATATCCATTCTTGTATCACTAACTTCATTACCTCTTCCAGAAAAGTCATAATTTCTTCATAAATAACATCATTTTGTGTAATTTTGGCTTATTCAGAATGATTCTCCATGCAATAATAGCCTTTCTACACCAATTTTCACTATGAAATAATGTCCATGTTACAAACATGACAAAATTCTTCATGACTGAGACTGCAGATGTTACCTATAGTATAATTTGGAGTGCACAATACTCTTTACAATCTGCTATGAAGATGAATCTGTTGAGAAGAGGGTCTACCTTCCAACATTTGAACAACGGTAGCATGCAGTCATACAAAGTACCTATTAAGTACACAAAAATCAGAGCATTGCCCACTAAAGTTATCTTTAGAATGTGTGGGGCCCTGGGAAATATTTGATTTTAAAATGTATTATAAAATGTGTGGGTCCATGTGAGGTATAGTGGTTACAAATCAAGAATAATGTGTTTTATTTTTATTTAAAAAAGTACTTAGGATTTTCTCGTTGTCAAAAAGTACATGTTTGAAGAATCTTCAAAATGCCTAGGTACCATGTTTTTTTCTTCAGGCCTATATCTTATCCTTTTTCTTTTTACTTGTCAAATATCTCTTGACTAGAAAAGTCTTATGTCCCACCACAGGATAAAGTAGTCATGTACTTGTTCACAGTGTCCCAGCCTTCAGGGTAAAAAGACACCTGAGCCTACCCTTGCCATGATCATGTGCTATAGACTGGAGGTGGCACCATGGTCAAGATACATGGGTGAGCAAGAGAAGACATTTGCTCACACACATAGCCCATTCCCAGATCCCAGAATTCATCTTGTCTCTGATGTGCTGAGAGACACCAAAAGTCAGCATAGTTCACATCATTCCCATGGTCCCATCTCAATCATACTGCAGCAGAAATAATCTGCTGCCCTGCTGGAGCCAGCCCTGCTAATGCCCCATGATATCTTCACCACTACTGATGTGGAGATCACTGGAGCAATCCCTGCCACCCAACAGGGATCAAATTTTAGATAAAGACACTCCAAAAGATGGGAGTCCTTGAGACCCAGGATCCAAGCCAGAGTCTTGTTTTTCCAGGTCTAATGGAGGCACTATTGTTCACATTGTACTATACATCCTCTTCATTCCATACTCTTTAGCTTTCTAATCTTTTTTTATAATCAAGAAAGTATAGTTCTGCTCTCACTTTGCAAGTATTGTTTATTGTTTATAAACTTGCTTTTCACTTAAATTTGTCTAGTGAGTCATAAGATGCATCAACCACATATTTGTTTCAGTTAAAATAAAAATTTCTAACCTTTAAAAATTAAATTACCATGTGATGTGACCCAGCAATTCCACTTATACATGTATACCCAAAAGAATACAACATGGTGGAATTCCAAGATGGCGGCTAGAGGGAGGAAGCAAAAAGCGACCCTCCTATAGTGAAATCTTGGAGAGACGCTGGAGACACACTTTGCAGGCATAATCACCAAGAAAAGGCATAACTTTGACCCCTCCACATCTCCAGCCGGTGCAGAGAATCTCCACTTCACATTAAACGGAGAAACGAGGAGGGCCCCCGGGGCCGCCAGTGGCCGGCGCCCATACGGCTTGGGAAGACATGGACCAGGTGAGCTTCGCAGTACCGCGGTAGCCACACAGACAAGCCTGGGCCAGAGCAGCATAGCCCCCTGGACAGACTGACCTCCACCAGGGAAAAAAAAAAGAGAAACTGAGTAATAAGCAATAAGAACAGTTAAGACACGCTGGAAAGAGGGTGGGGCGCCCTGAGCGCTGAAGATTGGGGGAAGGGAATCCTTCCAGGGACTGTAAATAAACAAGCCAGGCGGGCCGGAGAGCCTCTGGCGGGAGCGGGGGGCGCGCCCAGCAACCAGGAGCGGGGAAGCTTGTGAGAGTGGAGGAGGGAGGAAAACTCCACAGGAGAGGAGGGAAGACCCACTTCCCACATGAACTGTAAACAAACATGGGGGCCGGCAGGAGCAGCAGCACCGCCCAGTAAGCAGGAGCAGGAAAGCTTCTGAAAGTGGCAGTGGGAGGAAAACTTCAGAGGAGAGGGGGGAAGACCCACCACCCACATGAACTGTAAATAAACACGCAGGCCTGACAACGCGGGGCAGTGTCACCTTTCCCAGTGCTTGGAAAGGGGAAAGCCTGTAGCAGAGGCTCCCGCACAGGAGAACTCTGAGCAAACAAAGCCTGTGGGACCAGGTGAGTGCTAGCTCACCCCAGAGATCTGCATAAATAACGCCGCCAGCTACAGGCTGAGAGCAGCAGGCAAGCAAGCCACAGTTGCAGATACCACTCTCAGAACTGTCTCCAGATGCTTTTTTTGCTTTTTCTCCCTACCTTTGATGAGAGAACAACCAAATTACACCTGCAAGCCGAAAAACTTACTGAAACTGTATTGCATTTGAACTGAGGACACTTGGTGGGACTTTTTGTGTGTGTGTGTGTGTGCATGTGTGTGTAGTTTTGTTTTACTTTATGCATCCCCTTTGATGAGACAACTACAGAACAACATCTGAGGCACCAACTCCAGCACTGGAGATTGAGACAGACACCCAAATTATTAAGACTGAAACTGCATTGAATATAAACTTGGAAGTTTTTTGTTTGTTTTTTTTTTTTAATTTTCTATTTTCCATTTTATTTTAATTCATTTTTATATATAGATATTACTTTCATTTACTTATTTCTTATTTTTTATCTTTGATTTTCAATCCTCTCTCTGTCTCTCTAATGTCTGTTCAGCTTACTCTCGATTAGTACACTAACACTCCCTGTTTATACCTTTGAAACTCTCTTGTCTGATACCTTGTTCTGCTTTCTCCCTCTTGTCTGTATATTTGTTTTCCCCTTTTCTTTAACTTCTTGCTTTCCATCTCAGCTCACTCTTCCATTCTAAATATTACCATTGTTATTATTACAAGCTAGAAAATACTTAATTACACCCAGTACAGGGACAGTAACAACACCAAGGACAATGACGGGAAGACAGAAAAATCAGGGAAACCAGTTTCCCCACAGCAAAAAATTAGTACAGGAACCAGAGGGGAATGAAGAGAACAGAAACTCAGATCCAGACTCCAACAAAATGAAGATAAACTATGCCAAAGGACCCAATGAAGCCCACAAGAATAATTTAAAAGAAGACATACTACAAGTACTCAATGAAAATTTTATAGAGATGATACTGGATAGGGTCAACCAAAATGTACAGGAGACACTCAAGAAATTCCAAGACAATAAAAATAGAGAATTTGAAAAAGCAAAAGAAGAAATAAAGGAAACCATAGAAGCACTGTATAAACACCAAAGTGAAACAGTGAACACAATGAATAAATGGATAAATGAACTCAGGACAAAAATAGACAACAATAAAGAAGAAAACTGCCAGGATATGGAAAACCTCAGGAAAAAGAACAAAACAGAATTGCAAAACAAAACAGAAGGCCAATACAGCAGAATAGAACAAACAGAAGACAGAATCTCAGAACTTGAAGGTGAAATGGTAATTAAAGGAAAAACCAAAGAACTATTAATTAAACAACTCAAGACCTGTGAAAAGAAAATGCAAGAACTCACTGACTCCAACAAAAGACCAAACTTGAGAATCATGGGCATCAAAGAAGGAGAAGAGGTGCAAGTGAAGGGAATGCGTAATATATTCAACAAAATAATAATGGAAAATTTCCCAAATCTAGAGAAAGATATTCCCATACAAATGCAAGAGGCCTCCAGGACACCAAACAAACCAGACCAAAATAGAACTACTCCACAACATATCATCATTAAAACAACAAGTTCAGAAACTAAGGAAAGAATATTGAAGGCTGTAAGAGAGAAAGAACAAGTAACATACAAAGGTAAACCCATCAAAATCACAGCAGACTTCTCAACAGAAACATTAAAAGCAAGAAGAGGGGTGGGGTGAGATCTTCCGGGCACTGAATGAAAATAACTTCAACCCCAGGATACTCTACCCAGCAAAGCTATCATTCAAAATAGATGGAGCAATAAAAGTCTTCCATGATAAGCAGAAACTAAAACAATATGTGACCACAAAGCCACCATTACAAAAGATTCTGCAAGGGATCCTGCACACAGAAAGTGACACCCAACTTAACCATGAAAAGGCAGGCAGCACCAAACCACAGGATAAGAAAAAGCAAGACAGTAGAGAGTAACATCAAGTTAGGTACACACAATCAAACCTTCAAATAACTAAGACAACTAAATGGCAGGACT
This sequence comes from Castor canadensis, assembly GCF_047511655.1. Lineage (NCBI taxonomy): Eukaryota > Metazoa > Chordata > Mammalia > Rodentia > Castoridae > Castor > Castor canadensis. The sequence goes on along the minus strand of NC_133398.1, from coordinate 78,242,700 downwards.
CACCACATACCTATCAGTACTAACGCTTAATGTTAATGGACTTAATTCACCCATCAAAAGACACCGTTTGACAAAATGGATTTAAAAAGAAGATCCAACAATTTGTTGCTTACAGGAGACTCATCTCACCGACAGAAATAAGCATATGCTTAGGATGAAAGGCTGGAAGAAGATTTACCAAGCCAACGGCCCCCGAAAACAGGCAGGAGTAACAATACTTATCTCTGACAAAGTAGACTTCAAACCTACATTGATCAAACGAGATAAAGAAGGACATTCCATACTAATAAAAGGGGAAATAGACCAAAAGGAAATAATAATCATCAATCTGTATGCACCCAATGTCAACACACCCAATTTCATCAAACATACCCTGAAAGACCTAAAAGCATATATAAACGCCAACACAGTGGCTGTGGGAGACTTTAACACCCCATTATCATCAATAGATAGGTCATCCAAACAAAAACTCAATAAAGAAATCCAAGATCTAAAATATGCAATAGATCAAGTGGACCTAGTAGATGTCTACAGAACATTTCATCCAACCTCTACACAATATACATTCTTCTCAGCAGCCCATGGAACCTTCTCCAAAATAGATCATATCCTAGGGCACAAAGCAAGCCTCAGCAAATATAAGAAAATAGAAATAATACCATGCATACTATCTGACCACAATGCAGTAAAAGTAGAACTCAACAACAAAAGTAAAGACAAAAAACATGCAAACAGCTGGAAACTAAATAACTCATTACTTAATGAAGAATGGATCATTGATGCAATAAAAGAGGAAATTAAAAAGTTCCTGGAAGTCAATGAAAATGAAAACACAACCTACTGGAACCTATGGGACACAGCTAAGGCAGTCTTGAGAGGAAAGTTTATAGCCATGAGTGCATATATTAAAAAGATTGAAAGATCCCAAATCAATGACCTAATGATACATCACAAACTCCAAGAAAAACAAGAACAAGCAAATCCCAAAACAAACAGAAGGAGAGAAATAATAAAAATAAGAGCTGAAATCAACGAAATAGAAACCAAAAAAACCATACAAAGAATTAATGAAACAAAAAGTTGGTTCTTTGAAAAAATAAACAAGATCGATAGACCCCTGGCAAACCTGACTAAAATGAGGAGAGAAAAAACCCAAATTAGTAGAATTAGGAATGCAAAAGGGGAGATAACAACAAACACCATGGAAGTCCAGGAAATCATCAGAGACTACTTTGAGAACCTATATTCAAATAAATTTGAAAATCTTAAAGAAATGGACAGATTTCTAGATACATATGATCATCCAAAACTGAACCAAGAGGAAATTAATCACCTGAATAGGCCTATAACACAAAATGAAATTGAAGCAGCAATCAAGAGTCTCCCCAAAAAGAAAAGTCCAGGACCTGATGGATTCTCTGCTGAATTCTATCAGACATTTAAAGAAGAACTGATACCAACCCTCCTTAAACTGTTCCATGAAATAGAAAGGGAAGGAAAACTGCCAAACACATTTTATGAAGCCAGTATTACACTTATCCCAAAACCAGGCAAAGACACCTCCAAAAAGGAGAACTGTAGGCCAATCTCCTTAATGAACATTGATGCAAAAATCCTCAACAAAATAATGGCAAATCGAATTCAGCAACACATCAAAAAGATTATTCACCACGACCAAGTAGGCTTCATCCCAGGGATGCAGGGGTGGTTCAACATACGAAAATACGAAAATCAATAAACGTAATAAACCACATTAACAGAAGCAAAGACAAAAACCACTTGATCATCTCAATAGATGCAGAAAAAGCCTTTGATAAGATCCAACATCATTTCATGATAAAAGCTCTAAGAAAACTAGGAATAGAAGGAAAGTTCCTCAACGTTACAAAAGCTATATATGACAAACCTACAGCCAGCATTATACTTAACAGAGAAAAATTAAAACCATTCCCTCTAAAATCAGGAACCAGACAAGGATGCCCACTATCTCCACTCCTATTCAACATAGTACTGGAATTCCTAGCCAGAGCAATTAGGCAAGAAGAAGGAATAAAAGGAATACAAATAGGTAAAGAAACTGTCAAAATATCCCTATTTGCAGATGACATGATCCTATACCTTAAAGACCCAAAAAACTCTACTCAGAAGCTTCTAGACATCATCAATAGCTATAGCAAGGTAGCAGGATATAAAATCAACATAGAAAAATCATTAGCATTTCTATACACTAACAATGAGCAAACGGAAAAAGAATGTATGAAAACAATTCCATTTACAATAGCCTCAAACAAAATCAAATACCTAGGTGTAAACCTAACAAAAGATGTGAAAGACCTCTACAAGGAAAACTATACACTTCTGAAGAAAGAGATTGAGGAAGACTATAGAAAGTGGAGAGATCTCCCATGCTCATGGATTGGTAGAATCAACATAGTAAAAATGTCGATACTCCCCAAAGTAATATACATGTTTAATGCAATTCCCATCAAAATTCCAATGACATTCATTAAAGAGATTGAAAAATCTACTGTTAAATTTATATGGAAACACAAGAGGCCACGAATAGCCAAGGCAATACTCAGTCAAAAGAACCATACAGGAGGTATCACGATACCTGACTTCAAACTATATTACAAAGCAATAACAATAAAAACAGCATGGTACTGGCACAAAAACAGACATGAAGACCAGTGGAACAGAATAGAGGATCCAGATATGAAGCCACACAACTATAAGCAACTTATCTTTGACAAAGGAGCTAAAAATATATGATGGAGAAATAGCAGCCTCTTCAACAAAAACTGCTGGGAAAACTGGCTAGCAGTCTGCAAAAAACTGAAACTAGATCCATGTATATCACCCTATACCAAGATTAACTCAAAATGGATCAAGGATCTGAATATCAGACCCCAAACTCTTAAGTTGATACAAGAAAGAGTAGGAAATACTCTGGAGTTAGTAGGTATAGGTAAGAACTTTCTCAATGAAACCCCAGCAGCACAACAACTAAGAGATAGCATAGATAAATGGGACCTCATAAAACTAAAAAGCTTCTGTTCATCAAAAGAAATGGTCTCTAAACTGAAGAGAACACCCACAGAGTGGGAGAAAATATTTGCCAACTATACATCAGACAAAGGACTGATAACCAGAATATACAGGGAACTTAAAAAACTAAATTCTCCCAAAACTAATGAACCAATAAAGAAATGGGCAGGTGAACTAAACAGAACTTTCTCAAAAGAAGAAATTCAAATGGCCAGAAAACACATGAAAAAATGCTCACCATCTCTAGCAATAAAGGAAATGCAAATTAAAACCACGCTAAGATTCCACCTCATCCCTGTTAGAATAGCCATCATCAGCAACACCACCAACAACAGGTGTTGGCGAGGATGCAGGGAAAAAGGAACCCTCTTACACTGTTGGTGGGAATGTAGACTAGTACAACCACTCTGGAAAAAAATTTGGAGGCTACTTAAAAAGCTGGACATTGATCTACCATTTGATCCAGCAATACCACTCTTGGGGATATACCCAAAAGACTGTTACTCCAGAGGCACCTGCACATCCATGTTTATTGCGGCACTATTCACAATAGCCAAGTTATGGAAACAGCCAAGATGCCCCAGCACTGACGAATGGATTAAGAAAATGTGGTATCTATACACAATGGAATTTTATGCAGCCATGAAGAAGAACGAAATGTTATCATTTGCTGGTAAATGGATGGAATTGGAGAACATCATTCTGAGTGAGGTTAGCCTGGCTCAAAAGACCAAAAATCGTATGTTCTCCCTCATATGTGGACATTAGATCAAGGGCAAACACAACAAGGGGATTGGACTATGAGCACATGATAAAAGCGAGAGCACACAAGGGAGGGGTGAGGATAGGTAAGCCACCTAAAAAACTAGCTAGCATTTGTTGCCCTCAATGCAGAGAAACTAAAGCAGATACCTTAAAGCAACTGAGGCCAATAGGAAAAGGGGAACAGGTACTAGAGAAAAGGTTAGATCAAAAAGAATTAACCTAGAAGGTAACACACATGCACAGGAAATTAATGTGTCAACTCCCTGTATAGCTATCCTAATCTCAACCAGCAAAACCCTTGTTCCTTCCTATTATTTTTTATACTCTCTCTACAACAAAATTAGAAATAAGGGCAAAATAGTTTCTGCTGGGTATTGAGGGGGGGAGAGAGAGGGGGCGGAGTGGGTGGTAAGGGAGGGGGTGGGGGCAGGGGGGAGAAATGACCCAAGCCTTGTATACACATATGAATAATAAAAGAAAAATGAAAAAAAAAAGAATACAACATGTACATGTACATGCATGTTCACAGCAGCAGTATTCATAACAGCCAAAGATGAAAGCACCCCCAACAAGCATTAGCACATGAATGGGTAGACATATCGTGTTACATACATACAGTGAATATTATTCAACAACAAAAAGGAATAAAGTACTGATACATTCAATGATATAGATGAACCTTCAAAACCTTAGTAAAAGAAATGTTTTTGCTCATTTGTGTAATCTAGAAAAAAGTCATGAAAGTAGAAGGGGAAGCTATTTTGGAAGAGGAAGTGGGTCAGAGAGAGGGAAGATAGGGTGAGGGGATGAGAGTGATCAGCACACATTTCATGCATGTGTGGACATGTCACAATGAAACCCATTAAAATACTCTTAAAAAACATTTTTCTTCTCCTTCATAACCCAACTTAAACTCTCCCTTATCTTCTAACCCACTAGTCATAATTAACAACTTTTCTGTAGGTACCATGTCAATATCAGAATTAACTTTTCTTGTAATATTTATGCTATTCATCTCAGCATCTCCTAGGGCTTTAAAAAGCTGTGAAGATATCTGGCACACAGTGAAAACTTTTTGGGTGAATGACCTAAATTAGCAATATAGTTAGAGAACATGGAATATAAATCCCATGACCCCATTCAGTTGTTGAAGAATAATTTAATAATTAAGAATAATATGCTTTTTTCTTAATTTTGCTCTACCTAAAGTTGTTATTTGGGCTTAGTACTGACACTTGGAAGACTAGGGCTGATGCATTTGATAACTTTGTAAGGAAAGAGGATCTGCTCACAATAAAAGTTATGCACCAAAAAAATAGAAAAAAAAACTTACTAAGTGAAAGAAGCCAGACACAAAAGGACAAATATTTATGATTCTATTAATATGAAATACCAAGCACAGGTAAATCCACAGAGACAGCATGCAGACTAGTGGTTACCTGGGGCAGGGAGATGGAAAGTAATTGCTGGGGTTTCACTTTAGGATAATGAAAATATTTTAGAACTAGGTAGAGGTGGTGTCTGCACCACATTGTGAGTGTACCCAATACTACTGAAGTGCTAAAGAAATTGGCTATTTAATTTGATGTGAATTTTCCCTTCATTTTTAAAACTCTCATTATATCATGAACTTTATATTCAAGCATACTATCAAGTCAACCATGATCATCTGTGGTCATGTTTATGCTTATTTCTCATGGAACAAAAGATTGAGAAAAGATCCCAAAATACATCCATCTAGGAAAGAAAATAAAGTTAGGGAAAAGGTTACTAAAAAGGAGAAAAATCTATAGAAAAAGACAGTTGCAAAGAAAGGCCTTGTCTGTTGTTTCCATTCCTAGAAAAGGATCATTTTATTTGTTACATAGAAATGGGTGGGGGGAGTGTATTTGGGGATAGGAGCCAGAGGAAAGGGGAAGAGGGGAAGGACAGGGACACAAGGGGGTGAATATGATCAAAGTACTTTATACACATAAATGACAATAGAATAACAAAATCCATTTGAAATTGTATAAAGGGGGACAGGGAAATAAAAGTAATAAAAGGAGAGAATTTTACAAAGTACATTTCGTGCATGTATACAAATATATATTAATATACACTAATAAAAAAGAATTTTTTACGTAACAGGGAAAAGAAACACACACCAGTATTTGGCCTTGGAAACTCATGAACAATCAGTAACCTGCTTTATATTTAGAACCTTCTAAAAATATTGCTTTAGCATGGTGGCCCTCAACAAAGGTAGTCGTTATCTGTTCAGCAAACATATTACCACCAAAAACATAAAAGCAAGTACCTACAAGTTTACAGAGTTTATTTTTTTATTGGGGGGGGTGTTTGGAACATTGTTCAAAATAAGAAATTCTCTGGAAAGACTAAGCAGGCAATGTGATTAATTCATATATGAATTCAGTCTTATTACAGCCATTACCTTCTAAAAGGAAATACAATGCAAACAATGCTGTTTTTCTTTTCAGACTGCTCTTATCAATTCCAGATACTAAAATAATGATTTTAAGCTGTTATAACCCACAGGCAAAATGAAATAGCTTAGGAAGATAAAGCTTTGTAAAACAAAACATATTATAAGTAGTTGAAGTGGGCTTATCACACCCTCACCAGATAAAAAGGTGGATCATCAGTCAAGAAACAAGCACATTAATCCTGAAGGGAGAGCATTTGCATTTCTATAATGCAAAATTATTCCTGTACTAAAGATCTTGTTGTTGAAGAAACTTAATGTATTTCTTCCCAAAACAATTTCTAAATGGTACTTCAATGCTGGCATTTCTATTACACAGAAATGAAACAAAAAATCATCTACTTCCACAGTATAATAAATTTTTAGGAGTTAATTGTTCTTCAACAGAGATAAAAGGCTCCACTATTAATGTGCATGATTTTCTAGATAATATTAAAAGCAATGCAATTACAGTTATGGTAATTGATATAGTTCTTATGTGATAATGATCATAGGTCAAGAGTTTAAAACATAAAGCAGAACATGTTTGGCACTTTTTAAAGGCAAGTAAACGATTTGCAGTTTGACTTTGCTACAGTGGACCCTGTACTCTCTCTGCTCTAACTGCTTGAGGTAGAAGTGGAAAGACAGCATTGCTTAGAAATTGCACATCCCTCCTTTTTTCATCAATGCCTCTTATCATCCCCAAACCAGAACTATTCTTTCCTTAAGAAAGGAGTGTAATTCTCAGTTATCTGTGCAAGTGAGTCATGCAAAACAAGAGTGAATTAATTTCATAGTTAATCTCAAAGCCCAGTGTCAGCCCCATTTTCTTGGTGTCCTAGATTTATGTCAGAGATTGACTAAACAGAATCCACAGGAGAAGATAAATAAATAAATAACCTCTTAATTCATTCAGAATGTCAGCCCCTTATAAAACTGTGGAGATTTCCCAAGGCCCTTGGAGTCATTTTGAACCTGTTACTTTGTCCCTGCCACCCGGAAGCCCAGTGCCATACTTTCCGACAGTGGAAGCAGAATGTAACACAATTTAATTAGACTATTTGGATTATTCATTTCCTTAGGTATTTATGAACCAAATCCAATGGAGCCAGAGAGTTTACTCAGGTATAAGAAATGGGAAAAAGATCATTACCTTTTATGTGACAAGTAACAGGAAACCCTAAGGAAAAAATATCTCAAAGGGAAGTCAATTTTTCAATAACCTGGAGATCACATTTTAATGTGCCTATAACAGTACAGAAGATCACTTTTGAACCTGTAATGGTGCTGTGTGATTATTTCTATAAACCAAAACCAAAAAATCCATGACATTTAATATCTAAAACATTGGCAAACTTAAAAATCAGTGAATATATGGGAAAATGTTAACCGCATTTTTAATCAAGTTCATTGCTGGAGCTGAGATTATGAGTGCTCTGTACTTACTTACATTTTCAGTTTTCCCCAAATAAACACATGTTGCCTTTATAATAAGAAAAAAAAATCAATGATAATTTGCTTTTTAATTTTAAAAATTAACAGCATATACTCTCACTGAGTTAGCATTTCTAACTGGCTTTCAAGTTCTCTTCCCCAGAGCACACAGATATTTGGGCTCCTTATTCAAAGTTTTATGTTGTTTATCAAAATTTCACTTAATATTTCCCATTTTTGGCTGGCAGAGTGACTCAAGTGGTAAATCACCTGCCTAGCAAGCCTGAGGCCATGAGTTCAAACCCCAGTACCATGCCCCCCAAAAATCCTTTTTTAAAAGATAGTTCCACTGACTTTTAAAAAATAGTTGGAAGCTATTATTCTATATCAGGTAGCTCCTGGGAATTTGCTATATACAAATTCTGTATAAAGAAAACTGAGTTACATAGAGGTTGTGATTTTCTACTGTTCATACATACACACACACACACACAACCTGCACACCCACTGTCATTTAATCACTGTTCTTTTTATTCTCTCCATACATAAACCTCAACCCTACACTGGCTTTTTCAGTTCTTGCTCACCTTAGTTCTATATCCGCAAAGCCCAAAAGTTGAGTGAGCAAGATGGGAGATGCAAACACTACATATATTTACATATTGTGTCCTTGAGTATGTGCAAATGAAGGAAGAAACAATCTGTCACCTGAAAAGTTTTTGGGTGACTAAGAGATGGATGGGAAAAAAAGAATATGTTTTCTGCTCAAGGTATGACAGAAGCGATAGAGCACCTGCCAAGCTTGAAAGCTTTAGTTCAAGCCCCAGTATATAATATCTAGCCTCCCAGTGTCTCTGACTCTCTGTCTCTCTCCATGTCTCTCTTTCTCCATATATATATATAAAACATACTTTTTATATATGTGTATATTTTATATATACATATATTAATATGTATTATATAATATGTCATATGTTATTTATTATAATCTATAAATTTATATATTATATAATTAATTTTTATTACATATAATATATTAAATATATAGATATTTTATATATATGTATGTTAAGAAGCTTCCCTTAGGTATTCTTTGAGAGCTTCCACTTATCATTTGTCTGCAATTAATTACATTTTTTTAGACTGCTACTTCTTTGAATTTGAGAATTAGAGAATGTGAATTAGCAATTGGGCCTCATAGTACTCTAGTTAATTAAGGTTCCAACTATTACAGGTGTCAGGACAACACTCAGAGCATATGAATGGGATAAGTTCACCCAAAATGAAAGAAAAACTGGATGTATGCAGACATAAAACTATATTGGTTCCCCAACATGAATCTTTAATGGCAATAAGAATGGTGAGATTTCCTTCTTCTATGGAGCACCAATGCACACCTGGATCTACAATGGTAGCAGCAATACAGACTGAGAATAGGGTTCTTCTGTTGTAAATTTGAAGTATGCTATTCATAGTTAGTATAACTTCCAAAGTCTCTTTTAGGGCATTGACTCACACACACAAGCATGCAAGCATACACATATACACATGAACTGTTTTTGCCTAGTGGGCCAGGAGAGACTGGAGGTTACTTATTCAAAATGATTTGGCTTATCAAAAGTAAGACTGAGCAAATAAGGAAATTAAATTTATTCGGTCTCTTCAATTGTATTTGATCTCTGTCTAGATAGTTTCAGGAGGACAAACAGTTCAGCTAATCATTCATAAGACAAAGCATGGAAATTGGAAAGACTATGTTTGGCCTTGTCACAGGTAAGCATGGGAGCCTTACAAAATCATGAGAAAAGTCCAGTGTGGACAGCAAGTCTTACTTAAGTCATATGGGAATGGGTGGTTCTCTGTAGCAAGTTTCCCAGAATACAAAGCCATTGCCATTTTCAGAGCTCAGGTGATATTCAACAGTGTCAGACACAATGAACTACTGAAGGAAAGAATTGAGCACCTCGTGTGAAAACCACAATTCATGACATCTCTAGTTACTGAGGCTGGGTGAGACTGGCTAATTGTCTTAAGTAACACTTATCTGAATTTGAAACTTGTGCATTTTGTGAATGAGATGAAAGATGAAGGCACCTAACAGACAACAGGGCATATTGCTGATCAAGCTGTGTTATAAATGTCATCTAGTCAAAAAAATGACTTAGTAGAGCATGATAGAGGAAAACACACAATAGAGTTGGGGTTCAAATTCAAGGTCCAGCATTCATCATCAGGATGACTTTGGGTGACTTAATCTGTTCATGCCTGATCTGGAAAAGAAGGCTTGTTTTAAAAGAGCTCCATGATTAAGATAACATATGCAAATCCCCAGGAAAAATCTGCCTGGCTTGAGTTGGGACTCAGTGATGGTGCCTCAGCCCTTAGCCAAAGATGAGTGGTCCGATCCCATGCTGAATTATGAATGTCTTCACTCAATTTGGAGAGAGTTGTGAGTATATGTGTGTGTTTCATAAGTACTTATGTCTTTGTCCATTAAGTCCAATTCTTTCCAGTAAGTGAAATTAAAAATGTAAATCTTGAGAACTGTCGATGATGACCTGCCATATGGATAAAGCCAGTCTGTACTACTAAGGGAAGAAGCACAAAGCTGATATACAGAGAGAAATCAAAGGGAAGACTAAGAATCTTGACAATTTTCAAGTTTCTTGTTCCTTTTCTCAAGCTTAAAACATCTTATAGCATGGCTATGGTGAAGGTTGGATTTCTGTCACTTACATCCCACAGTCTTAATTAATAAAGGCAGCAAGTGTTATTCTTCTAATTATAGACAGGATGTCACAAATAAACTAGGGACAGCTGAGGATAAATATTCTCTTCCCAATTTCATCTCCTAATTAATAATCTATTCCATCACTAATTCTCTGCTTTAGATTGTCTGACAGAAACACAAGAATCTTAGATATTGTCAATAAATATTTTCTCAAAAAATGCTTTTTCTCACATATTTGGCTTCACCTCATTGAAATTCATCTTTGAAGACTTAATTTCATCTTCCCAGTGGAACTTTTAAAGTGAGTTAATGATTTTGATGTACATCCAACTCAAGCTGCACAATACACTATTACATAGACTGTTCCATCTGGGAAACACTGAGAGACAAAGAAAATAATCTGATTATTTGCTTCATACAAATTGATGCTCTAAAAATTAGTTTTTTAATGTAGAAAATATGATCATATTTAATGCTTCTTATCAGGCTTAGCCTTTTCAGATTCAAGGATTCCAACAGAATTATTGACATGTAGCAAAGCACTGCAGTATATGAAACAGAGAAATTCAGACTATGTAAATAATAATGCAATTATTTTGCCAACTTGAATCCAGAGTTATTCTTAAGAATTCTTTTCAGAGACTTAGAAACCAAAAGAATCAAAGATAAGACTAAGGTACCCAGTACTTGCTAGGAAATAGTAAATTCATTTTAATTATAATTACTCTGGGTAGCAGTAAACAGGGATAGACCAAACACACTTCCAACAGTAATGTGTTTCATGGACAGAATGTACTGTGAGATAAAACCACTCTAAAAAATTATAGCTTATATATTCAGGATCCCAGAAGAACAAGAAAACAAAGCACACATCTGTACCATTGTATAACCCTCTCCTGCAGAACTGAATGCTTCTGAAATTAGAACACTGTTGTCTATTATATTACTTGGTTTTAAAAGTTTAGAGTTATTTAAGTGTAAGCGCTTTACGACTTTCAGAAAAATTATCAGAACACCAGTCTGTTTCATAGTACGAAGGTAAACACAACACATTCTGCTTTCTTTGTCAAAAAGTAGCTACTATTTTCATTCCTAAACAGAAAAAAGTCAAGTGTGTGCATGCTGTTTTAGACATATTTTTTCAGAGAAACAGAGCCAACAAGTTGAGAGAGAGAGAGAAAAAGAGAGAGATTATGATGAATTGGTTCACATGATTATGGATCCTGGTAAGTCTACAGGGTTCTCAGGTGGAAGAAGATAGCAGCCAGGGAGAACAGAGGTTCCAGCTCAAAAACCATCAAGAATAAGAGCTGTATAAGTACTGTGCACTAACCAATTTCATCACTGGAGCCACAGCAACAAAGGATGTGAATGACCTCTACAAGAAAAACTAAAAACCATTAAGGAAAGAAAAAGAAGGCTACAGGAGATGGAAAAATCTCCCATGCTCATGGATTAGCAAAATCAACATAGTAAAAACTGACTATATTACCAAAAGCGATCTACATATTTAACACAATTCCCATCAAAAACCCAGTGACATTCATCACAGAGACTGAAAAATCAACCCTAAAGTTCATCTGAAGTACAAAAGATCATGAAAAACAAAAACTGAACAAAAATAGCAATGCTGGAGGTATCACAATACCCAACTTCAAAATATACTACACAGCATAGTAATAAAAACAGCATGGTACTGGCACAAAAACAGATATGGAAACCAGTGGAACAGAATAAAAGACCCGATATGAATCCAGACAGCTACACACACCTAATCTTTGACAAAGGTGCCAAAAACATATGATGGAGAAAAGACAGTCTCTTCAACAAATGTTGCTGGAAAAAGTGGCTATCTGCCTACAGAAAACTGAGACTAGACCCATGTTTATCATCCTGTACTAGAATCAACTCAAAGTGGATTAAAAACCTTAAAATCATACCTGAAACCTTGAAGCTAGTACAGGAAAGAGCAGGGAATACACTGGAAGCAATAGGCATAGGCAAGGACTTCTTCAGTAAAACTCAAGTGACTCAGCAACTAAGAGAAAGGATCGACAAATGGGACTACATGAAATTAAAAGGCTTCTGCACAACAAAAGAAATGGTCTCTAAATTGAAGAGGCCATCCACAGAGTGGGAGAAAATCTTTGCCAGCTACATATCAGACAAGGAACTAATAACCAGAATACAAAGGGAGCTCAAAAATCTAAACTCCAAAAAAATCAATGACCCAATAAGAAATGGGCAAAAGAGATTTTTCAAAGGAAGAAGTTCAAATGACTAAAAAAACACATGAAAAAATTCTCACCATCCCTGGCCATAAAGGAAATGCAAACCAAAACCACATTAAAATTCCACCTTACTTCTGTTAGAATAACTACCATCAAGAACACAAAGGACAACAAATGGTAAGGATATGGGGGAAAAAGGAACCCTCACACACAGCTGGTGGAAAGTTAGCTAGTACAACCACTATAGAAAACAGTATGGAGGCTTCTTAAAAAACTAAAATTAGACCTGCCATACGATCCAGCATTACCACTCCTAGGGATATACTTAAAGGATGTGAGTCAGTTTACAACAAAGGCACCTGCACACCCATGTTTACTGAAGCACTATTCACAACAGTCAAGTTATAGAAACAGCCAAGGTGCCCCACTACTGACAAATGGATTAAGGAAATGTGGTATTTATACACAATGGAATTTTATTCAGCCACAAAGGAGAATGAAATTTTGTCATTCGCAGGTGAATGGATGAAACTGAAGAACATCATCTTACATGAAGTTAGCCAGGCTCAGAAGGCCAAAAGCCATATGTTCTCTCTCATATGTGGAATATAGAACTAATACAATTGCAGCAATATTAAGAAACACTGGTCACACTAAGGGGAGGTCACACACAGGTGGAGTAGGGAAACAAAGAAGTTGAATATGGTTGATATACTCACTATACAAGAATGAATATAGAAATCTTAAACCGACTGAAACTGCCATAAGAAAGGGACTAAGAGAGAATGAAGAAAATCAGAGGAGATAGACAAGTTGGGCTTATAATACATACACACATGAAAATATCAAAAGGAAACTCCCTGTGTAACTACCTTTATCTGAAACAGCTAAAATGTCATGTATTTTTTTTCTTTTCTCTTTTTTCTTCTACAAAATTGGAGAACAGGAGGGCAGAACAAGTCCTGCCCAGCAGGAGGGTTGGCACTTGTGAGAGTGGGGAGTGTCAGGGAAAGGGGGTTGGATGATGAATACAGTGCAAAAAAATGTGTATACAGGTATGTAAATGCAAAAATGATACCTGTTGAAACTACTCCAGGAATCGGGGAGGGAAGGAGAAAGGAGAAGGAGTGAAGTCATGCATGATACATTTGATACATTGCAAGAACCTATGTAAATGCTACAATGTACCCTCAACCATCACAACAAGAAAGGGAAAAAAAATACACTGTAGGTGACACCAAAAATACCCTGTAGTTGACACACAAAAGTAACCATCACATATACAGGCATCATCTCAAAACCACACCCTCTCCACCTATCAGAAGTCACCTGCATGCTTTGCTTTACTGTTAGAGCTTCCTGTTGGTGTCCTTCACTTGAGAGCATCTTTTGACTACACAAGGGCAGAAAGATGCATTCTCTGTGTTCAGCGTGGCTTTCAGATATCCATCCCACCCATCCTTAAGGGGAGATGAAAATAGTTCTGATAACTTTTCCCTATATCATTTCCCTACTTCCTCACGGTGCTTCCTGGGATTACTTCCCAAAACATTGCTTGTACCCAAATCCTCAGCTCACCATCTGCTTTTGGGAGAACCTAGTCAAAGGTAATCTACAAGAAGGTTGTTTTTCCTCCATACTATTCCCATCCTTTCCTCCTATCCTCTTCCTAATTTCAGTCTCCAATTTACATCCTTTCTCTCTCTTATTTTTTTAAGTTGATCCCTACTTCCAGTGAAAAGAAGGAACTAGGAATAAGAGACCACCTCTTTTCTACTTTTTCTATCCAAGTACTTGAATTTTAGCAATGCACCCATACAAACCCAGTGATCTCATTTTAAAATAACTAGTACATGTCTTCCCATAAATAAAGACTAGCCAATTGTATCTGTAAAACTGAAAAACAAAGGCACTCATAGACAGAGATGCTCAGTCTGATTATTCATAGAGAGCAAATATGTGATGAATAAATGAATGAATAACTTCCAGATGTAGGAGTCACAAAAGCAAGGACTCTCTCTAATAAAAACTAGAAATGCCACTGAATTGAAAGTAAGAGTTCAAGTGTAAGGGCTCCAATGCTGTCCATGCAAACACCCACACACAACAAGTCACATCACCACTGTGCCTTAACTTGAATGTAGAGTGTTAGGCATTAAGAGATTTGTCCACAAGTCATGATAGCTCGATGGGAAATCTAGCTCAACAGAAACTGACACTTGGCATTTGATAAATCACAATCTGTACTGAATTAAATCCAGGGCCAATACTTAGGCCTAACAGATTATTTAGAATCCAATGGAAACTTGGTGTTGAAAATGTACTTATAATAGGTTCTATTCCTAATGTAAATATTTAAGAGGGACTCATAAATCTGAGGACCCTCAGCAATCTTTGTTTTCCATCCTTAAGGAAAGAAGATGATCCAAACCATGGTCTAGGCCCTTATGTTTTTTTAGCATTAGAAACCTTTATCAAAATGGCCAGTTGCAGTGACTTAGATCTATAGTCCCAGCTAGTCAGGAGGGGTATATCAGAAGGATCACAATTTAAAGATAGCTGGTGTGATGGCACCATGCTTGTGATTCTAGTTGTGTGACAGGCAGTGGTAGGAAGATTAGAAGATCTAGGTCTGAGGCCAGCCCCAGATAAAAAACAAGACCCTTATATGAAAAACAACCTAAAGAAAAAAGAGTTGGAGGCATGAGTCAAGTGGTAAAGCACTTGCCTAACAAACACAAGCCCCTACATTCAGATGCCAGAACTGTCAAAAAAGAAAGCCTTTCTCAAAATGAACTTGAGGTAGAAACCCAATTGATATAATAATTTACATGAATTTATTTAGTCAAAATATTTACTATGTACCAAAGTACTGAGGATTCAGCAGTGAACACAATAGACAAAACCTCATACCTCATAAAGTTTATACAACAGAGAAAGACATGCTGTGGTTAAAGCTCACTGCTGAGCTAGCAGTGGCAAAGGGAAGAGTCCCTGGGGGTTCTTCAGCATGCTCAAGAGTCACCAAAGTGTTTAATGTAGATGACACAGAGCGCACCAAAGAAACACTGCTCTAGAGTTTTCCAGGACATACTTTACAAACTGTGTGCTAGACAATTTCTCTAGGGACTGACCTTTCTTTCCTGATTCTTAGATGCTCAGCAAAGAATGTATTTGATGATGTACCCATGGAACACTATGCCAAATTTTACATCAAATAAAAGCCAAATGCTAAACTTCATATTTTAGGCCCGGGAGTGAGTCTAAAATACTCAGCAATAAATAAATGAGGACCTGTTTAGTTGCTGTTCAAGCAAGTTCTGCACCTGAATTTATCTTAACTCAAGTATCTGTTTCTGCAACTACTTCCTGTTGACAAGTAGTTGTTCATGAAAGATGAACGTTGGAATTTATGTTAATCATGTCTATTTTGCTGCCTCCACAGTACTTGTCATGTCATAGATAATACATGCTTGTGAGATCCTTGGATAATGGAGAGAGTGAATGAATGAACAAGTGAATTAACAAATAAATAACTGACCTCTCCTGCATCAGCTTCTCCATCTCGAAATGAGTGAGTCTTTCTCTCTCCATCATGTAGCTCTCCTTCCAAGCTCCAATTCCAATATTAAAAGAAGGAAAAGCAGGAGTGAAGAGAAAACCACAGCTGTTTCCAAAAACTGCCCAGAAATAATTACGGGATGCCCCTTACCTCATGGCTTCATGGCTTGAAAGCCTTGGATTTGGACACATTTCAAATTAAATCTGCAAGAGTCTATTAAAATGAGAGCTAGATGTAATGCAGTTTATACAATTTAGCTGATCTTCCAGCACCGGTGTTATTTCAGGTTTGCACAGCACACCTTAATTCCATTGCAAAAACTTTTCACCTTTCTGGCAATGCCCCCACCATGTGATGGTAATGATGATAAATGAAAATAACCCTGGAAAGTCTCTCTTTTGCTTAGGTATCACTGCCCTCTTCAGGACAGAATTAGAAGTTCCCATATGAATGTACATAATTTTCCAGAATCTCTAGGTAGGAAGAACTTTAAAGTTATTCTTATCTAGTCAAATCCAAGGCTAAAACCAAATATTTGATTTTTTTCATTTGTTTAGGTATCCCACATTACTTAAAAAGCATTATTTCTGATCCTGCCTTTATTTGAAATTGTGATATTTTGATCATTGTGGATTTCTCTGCATTGTTTTTTTGCATTTTATTCTCTAATTTATTTTGTTTTAGCTGACACAAAATAATGGTACAATTATACAATGTGGTATCTCAGTATATACACACATTGTATAGCAATCATATCAGAGTAATTATTATATCCATCAACACATTATTTCTTTGTGGTAAGAACATTCAAAATCCTATCTATCAGCTATTTTGAAATAGTCAATACAATGTTGTTACCTTCATCACCCTACTGTGCAATAGGACACCAGAATTTATTCTTCTTAGCTAACTGCACCTTTGCATCCACTGAACAATCTCTGCCCCACTTCCCCACCTCAGCCTCTGGTAACCACGATTAGTACGTTTATAACACTAATGAATTTACATAAAAATAATTAAAAATCCCACCAAAAGGGTTAATATCTATTACATGAGGCGCTGGACTAAGATCTTAAAGGGGTTAAAAAGATAGGCAGAACACATTTCCTTCTATGATCATCAATTTAGGAAAACTAAGAGTAGTTTTTTAAATAAGCATGCAAATTACAATGTAAAAATATAAAGTTTAGTAGGGTTGAGGTTACTAAGAGAAGTACTAAAGAGAAGCTCAAGCACAAACTGGTTGGAGGACTCAGGATTCCCTTCATAAGAACTAACAGGAGTCATTCAAATCTTGAAGGAAGGATGGAACATTAATGGGGAGAATTAGGGAGGAGAGAGGGAGAGAATTTAAAGCAACATTGCAAGAAAAGGAGTGAGGTAAAAGAGAGAGAGAGAGAAATGAAGAACAAGACTGTTCCAGTTGTCTGCAACACAGGGCAAAAGGATGTCAGCAGTAAGGCAGACCCACATGTACTACCAAGGGCCCCCATGCCAAGCAGAAGGATATGTATTTAATTATTTCCTCCTGGAAAGAAAAAGGTTCTTGAGCAGAGAAAAGACGTGAGGCTCAAACCCTCCTCACCTATCAAATGCCATTGCCTTAGGCTGCTGGCAGCTCTTTTCCACAGGGATACCTTAGCTAAGTCATCACCATTCTAGGATTTGTTACCTGCTGAGGCCACTGCAATCATTGACAGCACAATTGAGGGCAGCCCTTAGCGACCCAGGGAGTGGTGGAAGCAACAGCAACAGTCGTATTGCTCTACGTAGGTCTGGGTTGGGACGTGACAGTAAGTGGTGGGCAAGCACTTTGGTGCTGCCATTACTGAAGAGGCCAGGACATGGGCTTCCCAGGTCCCTGCCAGGTAGTTATAGCAGAACTAATAGGTAAGTCCTTAAAAGACCTTGATGTGGTTGTCTACGTAGAATCATGGTTCAGAAAGAAGAATTATTTAATCAGTGACAACTCAAAAAATATTTTCTCAAAATTAACAAATAATTAGAAAGTTATTAAAGTAATTTGACTAATAATGGTTTCATTAAGGAACTAGAAGTGTATTTTTTGCTTTCTTACTCCTTTTTGTATATAGTCATAGCAGTTGCTGAATGTTTTAAATATCACTCAGGTTTGCAAATATTATTTTTGGGGGGAACAAGGGGGTGATACTTGAGCCACACCCCAGCCCTGTAGCCATTCTGTGCATGGAGACGGAGAGCTGTTAGTGAAAGTCTGAATAGCATACTGCTCTCTACACCATGGCTGATCTGACCCCCGCACATCCACACCCATTACCACCTACCCCATGAAGCTCTGGCTTGTGACATCACACACTGGCTTCCACAGGAAAGCCTATGGATATAATGTGAATGTAGTTTGCATCTTCCCTCAGAAATGGGGGGGAGTATAACCATCTGACGGACTATCTTGCCTAAAGTTTAGCTGAGATGTATTCATCCATTTTTTAAAGAAGTTTGATGAGTGAAAACTGGCTCTGTGCTAGACTCTGGGGACACAGGAAGGAGTGACCATGGGTAAGGAAAGAAGCAGGTAGTTGAAGCACAACCCAACCTGAGAGGGTAGGAAAGCTTTCCAGAAAAAGTGTCATCAACAGGGAGACTTGAGAGAGTATTAAATATTAGCTAACTCTGGAATGATTGGGGAGAAGAAAAGAGAGGAGAGAAGAGCAGAATACAACCACTGCTCCAGCAGAAAGTACAGTGGGGTATGTGGGAAAACACAGAGAGTGGTACCTTGGGAAGGTTGGATTTTTTTTGAAAGGCTACAGGACTGTGCACAGGTGCAGAGTAGTAAGAGATGTGGCTGGGCAGGCTGACTGGCAAGCATGGCCTAGTTCACAAAAGTCAGGGGTGAGAATAATGTAGGGACATTGGAAAGATTTCAAAGAGTAATGTGATCAGATTTGCACTTATTGTAGTGTCAGACCATGTGGGAGAGGGGTGGACTGGAATCAGGGAGACATATAAAGATAATTGTTGTAGGGAATCAGGTGAAGATGATAGTATCCAAAACTAAATTAATGACTGAAGGAGTATTGCGGAGTGGATGGTTTAAATACTATTAGGAAGACTTAGAATCCTTAGTGACTGATTTATGATGTTATAGAATGAATATTTATGTCCTTCTACAAAATTGATTTCTTGAAGCCCTGTCCTCCCCCAGTGTGGCTGTATTTGGAGGTAAGTCCTCTAAGGAAGCAATTAAGGTTAAATTAGGTCATAAATGTGAAATCCTAATCTGGTAGGATTTGGGTGTTTGTAAGAAATATTAGAAAACTTGCTTGGTCTCTGACTCTCCATATCTCTCCGTTTCTTTCTGTCTCTCTGAGTTTGTCTCTGCTCTCTTCTCTGCAAAGTAATAACATATGAAGAAGGCAGCTAACTGCACACCAAGAAGAGAGCTCTCACTGGAAACTGAATTTACAAGCACCTTGATCTTGAATTTCCCAGCTTTCAGAACTGTGAGAAAATAAATTTCTGTAACTTAAGCCACCCAGTGTGGTGTCTTCTCATAGCAGCCTGAGTGGAATGATATAGGTGGGGGGTCAGGGAGAGGGAGGAGTCAAATGAGGCCCCAAGACATCCAGATGTCCTGGAGCACCAGTCACTGAGAGAGGCCAGGAGAAACAGGCTGTGGGAGGATGCGGTCCATTTCACATATCTAGAGTCTGGGGACTACAGACCACCCAAGTGGAGACCCCCAGTACACATCAGATATCTAAGTCTGAAGTTCAGGAGAAAAAGCTGAAGATTTGGGAACAATCAGCTCATAGATGATAGTTAAAGCCTTGAAAGTAGATTAGATTTCTCAGGAAAAGAATGAGGATAAATGAAAAGGAAACAAAAGGCAGAGGATGCAAGTTAAAAGACCATCAATCTTTAAGAAAAGTGAAGAGGAAAACTTCTTCGGGATTTTTAAGAGTAGAAGAAAAAAATCCAAAAAAAAAAAAGTATAATGGACAGAGCAGGTGGGAAAATGAAAAAAGAGGGATTGAGCAATAGGGTCATTTGTAATGGGAAAATAAGTTAGATAAGATCAGAAAAGGGACTGGTTTAGCAGTGAGAAGAAGCATGCTGAAGACCTGAAAAAGAGGACTCTCATTAAAGTCATAAGGACAGAGATTAGAAAAATAAACTCGGAGATAAATGGAAACAAAACAAAAGAAGAAATAAGGTCAATGCATATTCACATTTTTTTTACCCTTGTGTTGTAATTTTTTAATAGATGTAAAAAGCAAGACAGAATTCATTACTAGAAGGCATAAAGAGATACTTTATTTGTGCAATGCTATTTTTTAAATTAGGCCATTTGGCAGGTAGGAAATGAAGTCACATTTCAACCTCATATGTAACTAGACTGGTATATTTTGTTGAGGTTATGTTCTAATAGAAACAAAACCTTGTGAGTCTCTGAACTTTCAAAGCTGTTATTCTTGTTTGTTTGCAAAAGGACTTGAAAGAAACTGTGAAGACATTCTGACACCAGGGAAATTCCAGAGACATTATCTCTGTGTATTATAATAGTGATTGTCATTATTGTGATGTAGGGATAATAATATTCTATACATTATTATAATCAGAGAATCTAGACCCTCACCATTCTATTGCTGGAATACAAATCTCTAGATTATAGTGAGTCTAGGAAGTTCTAGCCCTCTCTCTCTCTCCCTCCCCTTTTCTTCCCAATAATCACACAAAGTGACGTGGTCTCAATCAAAAACTGAGAAGATCTTATTATATAATATTGATGTTATTTTGAGAAGTCCTGGTCTAGTCTTCAAATCCCCAAATGTCTTGGAAGATCCTATCATTTCCCTCCTCCCTCCAAGCCCTAGAACGTGACCCACGCAAGATCCATCACCTTCTCTCTTTCCCTCCGATTCTCTTCTGCCCTTCCCAGGTCCAGGTAGACATTCCCCTGTCTTTATGCAGAAGAATTGGCTCCTAGATTCATGGAGTCTTCCAAACTGTTTGTCTTCCCAGTTCTTAACTTCAAAAACACAAAAGTTAAGAACTGATTCTTCTTATATTTACAATCTGTTCTCTGTCAGCTTGTTCTCATGGCATGAAGATGAATCTCATACTGCCTCAGACTGATGCAGAGATACAAAACCTACTGGGGGGAATTTCAGTCTATATCTCAAAATATTATCTTGTTTCTTAATCAAATAAAAGTGGGAGGAGAAGAGGGAAGAAGGGAGAAAGAAGGAAAGAGGCAAAGCAATCAGATATAATATGTAAAATTAAATCATTTATCATTGAATAACACAATCACGTGGTACAATTTGGCAAAATATCTTTTTAACTCATTATCTATGCGTATGTGCATGTATATATTTCTGCTTTGTTTTGCTACCCATTGGTTACAACTTGCTTTATTTAATTTAATAATTTATCTATCTATCTATCTATGTATCTATCTATCCTGTGTTTAACTTCTAGAAAACCTTGCTAAATGAAAAAACAGTAAAATTAATGTTAATGAAAATATTATATTTAATTCCAAACCGACGATACCCAAGTCATTTTCACAGTGCTGACTGAACAAAAAAAATTTATGTAAGCAATAGATAGCAATATTTGAAGGCATCTGAATATGGTTTGAGCACTGTCTAAAGTACAATGAAGATTTATTGTACTCCCACAATATGAAAGAAGGATCTCGATAGAGGTTGTTGGTTGAGGAGAGTCATGAGAGAGTTGCTCTTTTGGAAGACAATTTCCCTACACGTCGTTTTCTTTAACAACTGTTTAAATTTGAGGGGGCTTGTGATTATTATTTTTCACCCAAAGGAGAAATAAAGTTAGAGTGCCTGAGGGCATAGGAAAGGCTAACTCAGTTTGTAGTAATGATCAGAAAGACTACCCAGAGATGCCCTATCTTGACTCCACTTGTTTGGTGAATATACACAAAACAAGTATTTTAGAATCACCTAATGGTGCCCAATTTAACTGTTCCATGTTATATTATGTGATTATAAACTACTGTGTTGAGGAAATTGGTTAAGTAATTGTATTAATACAGTTAGTCTAAAACCATACTGTTAAGTTATGGAATAAGTTATATGAAGTATGAAATATGAAATATTTCTTGAGTGAAAAATAACTTTTTAAGGTTATCTGAAAAGTAGTGTAACTTTTAAGTAGCCAATTTGGAAAATATATTTACTTCACATA
Organism: Castor canadensis; assembly: GCF_047511655.1. NCBI lineage: Eukaryota > Metazoa > Chordata > Mammalia > Rodentia > Castoridae > Castor > Castor canadensis. The sequence continues at coordinate 78,220,264 of NC_133398.1, read as the reverse complement.
TAAAGTAAATCTATATATGAAAGCATCATTTCATGCCAATAAATATGATTTCATAGCAATATTTTTTTTCCTTTTTCTTTTATTATTCATATGTGCATACAAGGCTTGGTTCATTTCTCCCCCCTGCCCCCACCCCCTCCCTTACCACCCACTCCGCCCCCTCCTTCTCCCCCGCCTCAATACCCAGCAGAAACTATTTTGCCCTTATTTCTAATTTTGTTGTAGAGAGAGTATAAGCAATAATAGGAAGGAACAAGGGTTTTTGCTGGTTGAGCTAAGGATAGCTATATAGGGCATTGACTCACATTGATTTCCTGTGTGGGGGTGTTACCTTCTAGGTTAATTCTTCTTGAACTAACCTTTTCTCTAGTACCTGTTCCCCTTTTCCTATTGGCCTCAGTTGCTTTTAAGGTATCTGCTTTAGTTTCTCTGCGTTAAGGACAACAAATGCTAGCTAATTTTTTAGGTGTCTTACCTATCCTCACCCCTCCCTTGTGTGCTCTTGCTTTTATCATGTGCTCATAGTCCAATCCCCTTGTTGTGTTTACCCTTGATCTAATGTCCACATATGAGGGAGAACATACGATTTTTGGTCTTTTGGGCCAGGCTAACCTCACTCACAATGATGTTCTCCAATTCCATCCATTTACCAGCAAGTGATAACATTTCGTTCTTCTTCATGGCTGCATAAAATTCCATTGTGTATAGATACCACATTTTCTTAATCCATTTGTCAGTGCTGGGGCATCTTGGCTGTTTCCATAACTTGGCTATTGTGAATAGTGCCGCAATAAACATGGATGTGCAGGTGCCTCTGGAGTAACAGTCTTTTGGGTATATCCCCAAGAGTGGTATTACTGGATCAAATGGTAGATCGATGTCTAGCTTTTTAAGTAGCCTCCAAATTTTTTTCCAGAGTGGTTGTACTTGTCTACATTCCCACCAACAGTGTAAGAGGGTTCCTTTTTCCCCCGCATCCTCACCAACACCTGTTGTTGGTGGTGTTGCTGATGATGGCTATTCTAACAAGGGTGAGGTGGAATCTTAGCGTGGTTTTAATTTGTATTTCCTTTATTGTCATAGGAATATTTTAAATGGTTACATGAATTCCATTACGTAAATATACCATAATTTATTTACCCAATTCTCAATTGCTGGAAATTTAGTGATTTTTTTTCAGATCTTATTTCTGTAAACAATATTCTGAGTGAACATTCATGTGACTCAGTCTCCTAAGAGTATCTTCATATTACAGCATTAGCCTTTTTATCTGGAGCTAGCTCCTGACTCTTCTGATTCCCTTATTATTAATTTTTTTCCCTGTGCCAAATTGAGGAGAATTGGTTCACCCTAGATTTGCTGTCCATAGACTTTGTATGAACATGGAAACAAACACGTAGAAGTTTATGTTCAATTCAAGCTAATGCAATTCTTACTTCATAGTAATTGACTGACAGTTTATTAAGTAACGCGGCTTTTGGAGACAATGTCAAGAAAAAATTTACTTCCCTGTGTGCAAGTTCCTTTGTCCTCATGGCTTAGATTAGAAATCCCTTCTGAATGACTCAATGCCTGTAGGTTAGACCCTCATTAAGAGTTTTCCAACTTTCTTTGCTCAACCAAGTAAAAGAAAAACTGTTCCTTATCCTTTTATTGACTTGTAAAGGTAATTAATATAGGGCAAAAAAAACCCTTTGGTGAGCCATAGAGCCACAGTACTCTCCACTAATCATGTTACACAGTTAACATACACTCATGTGCACACATGCACATGTGTTACCTCGGCAGCTCCTTACATACAGAAGCAGAAATTAACCTAGTGACAAAGGTAATTTGAAGCAAGACTCCACGGCCTTTGAAAGATATAATCTAGCATGGCTAAAAGAGTAGGGCTAAATCTGTTTTCAAGCTCAAAGAAATAATTGGCTTCAAATTCATATTTCCAATTCAGATGTGACATTTTTCTGATGAAACATAGGTCTTGGCCAAGCAGAATGCTGTGTTATAAATAAGCAAGATTTTGTAGATGCTTTTGAATCCAACAAGTTATCTCGACTTCTCCCTCTGAAAGTTTAGCTAAAATGTGTGTGTGGCGGGGGGGGGGTAATTCATGTAATTTATCCATATTATCCAGCAATAAGAGGACAAGGTTCATATAAAGTCAGAATTGGTAAGATTAACTTATTTCTCCCTGACTGCCTCTGGCACTGGTTTTCATGAAAAGGAAATGTGTTTGGATGTAAACTTCATAAACAGCAAATCAATGAGCATTTCATTTTCCCTCATCCTCTTTACGAGAAGAGAGCCTTGGGCAGTGAAGGTTTCTCCAGACACAAAAGTGGAAACACCAACACTACTGCTACTCAACCACCCCTGGAGTGGGAGTTGCCTCAACTCCACAAGCCCTACCATGGGACCAACTCTCCTCTCCTGTGAAAACCAGAAGCAGAAAGCTTACCTTTCCCCACCCCTCCGCCACTTCTGGACTCTCAGAAATGCATCTTAATGAGAGAACCTAAGAAGATGCCAGGCATCAAAGGGGCCCGGAAAATATAGTTTGCAGACTCCCAGACACTGCAGTACCGAACCAAGTATGGGAGAGCAAGTGTTCAGCTTAAACACAACAGGTAAATGGCACACCTCTAAAATTAAAAACTGAAGTAGAAAAGTAGAATTAAGGGAAACACTGGTAATGCAAAAACATGAATCCAAAACTTTGTAAGCAATAATTAACAACATCCAAAAATACAGAATATTTAACATCCATAAAAAACAAGACAAGATATTATTAAAAGAAAGGAGCATTCGAAACTAAGAAAGAATAAATGGAAATTAAAGCTGAGATAAGCAAAATGTAAAATAAAAATGCAAAAGAACATTTGGAAGATTATGCTTAAAAATCTCCATTAGAAAGAAGTAAAAAGAACAGAAAAATTAGAGCATCTATTGAGATGTAAATAATAAGAATTTCAGAAAAAGAGACCATAAAGAATAGTGAAAAGTACCCTGCATAGCTATCCTTATCTCAACCAGCAAAAACCCTTGTTCTTTCCTATTATTGCTTATACTCTCTCTACAACAAAATTAGAAACAAGGGCAAAATAGTTTCTGCTGGGTATTGAGGAGGTGGGGGGGAGAGACAGGGGGTGGAGTGGGTGGTAAGGGAGGGGGTGGGGGCAGGGGGGAGAAATGACCCAAGCCTTGTATGCATATATGAATAATAAAATTTTAAAAAAAAAGTGAAAAGTAAACTACCAATATAAAATAGAAGAAAAATTCCTAAAATGAGAAAAACAAATCTACAGTTTAAAAAGAACTACCAAATATCCCAAAATTGCCAAGACATGTCATCAGAAAAGTTCAGCACACCAGGGGTAAAAAGGTGATCCAAAAATTAATATTAAGAAAGAGAGACCTTGTATAAAACTTCAGGATTAAAAATATCCTCAGAGTACAGAGAACAAAAGAAAACAAAAGGGAAAGGGTGGAAAATATATAAAAAATTCTGATGAAAAAATATTTTCAATTTATAATTCTTTCACACCCACATTATCAAGCAAAAGATGAGGTAAAGATATTTTTTCTTTTTTTGATGGGGCTGAGGCTTGAACTCAGGGCTTCATGGTTGCAAAGTAGACATACTTCCAGTGCAAAGACATTTTTTAGAATACAAGATATCCTCAAAAATTCTAATTCCCAACCATTGTTTCCTGAAGGAAACCAAAGAAGTCCCAAGATCCATACACAAGGGGTCTCACACAAGAGAGAGGTGAGGAGAGCTTAGATGAAGTGGTTTCTCATTGGCTGCCATGCAAATCCAGTCTGAAGAAGCAGGGTGAAAGGCTCAGAGACAGTTGTCTCCAGTGGAGGAAGAAACTAATAGATCAGGTGTGGCTACACAGAACGGGCGGTGAAAGTGCTGTCAGAGTACCATGGGAAGAGTTAATGACAGCAAATAGAAAGCCAAATACACGTTAAAAAAAATAAATAAATAAAAACAGCTGGGTGCCAGTAGCTCATGCCTGTAATCCTAGCTACTCAGGAGACAGAAATCAGGAAGATCACAGTTCGAAGCCAGCCCTGGCAAATGGTTTGTGAAACCCTATCTCAAAAAATACCTCACACAAAAAGGACTGGTAAAGTAGCTCAAAGTGTAGGCCCTGAGTTCAAGCCCCTGTACTGCAAAAAAAAAAAAAAAAAAAAAAAGACAGCAATTACTGACTCTAGAGAAAACAAAAAGTTATATGTATATATATGTATAGCTTTAATATATATATAAATCCCCATCAAAAATATATACACACACACACACATATATATATAAAAGAAACAGAATTATGTTATACTTTTTTGAGGGTTTGAACTCAAGGCTTCAAGCTTGCAAATAGGCATTCTACTGCTTGAGTCACACCTACAATCCACTTTGCTCTGGTTCTTTTGGAGAAGGGGTCTCCCAAACTATGTACCTAGGTTGACCTCAAGCCAAGATCCTTTAGATCACAACCTCCCAAGAGGCTAGGATTACAAGTGTGAATCATTGGTGCCAGGTTCAAAATTACCCTACACTTTATGATAATGCTGTGAACAATATTTACATAATCAAACTAAGATAAATGGCGAATATTTACTTCACCAAATATGTATAATAAAAGTCTGAAATCAAGGTGTTGGCAGACAATGTACTCCCACCCAACCCAACAATAATTTAAAAAAAAAAAGTGTGTTGGTAGGCTCTTACTCTCTTCCAAGGTTCCCCCTATTCCTTCCCTCTTCCTGATCCAGGTTGTTGATATTCCATGGAGCTGCATCACTCTATGTCTGCCTCTATATTCCCATGGCTTTCTCCTCTATGGGTCCATGTCTTTTCTTCTGCCTCTTGCAAAGACACTTGTCATTGATTTAGTGTCCACTTGGTAATCCAGAATGATATCATCTTTAGATCAGTTATTTAAATTTATGAAAAGCTATTCTATATTTTATGAACAACTGGAAGAGAGGAGCTTGAAGACTCCAAACACAAAGAAATTATAAATATACAGGAGATGGAAATGCTAATTATCCTGATTTGATCATTACACATTGTATATATGTATTAAATTACCACACTGTACCTTATAAATATATACAATTATTATTTGTCATTTAAAAAGAAAATTAATTTCAAAAAAGTTATACCTGTAGAGACACCCCTTCCTTTACCTTTACAGGTTCTGAGGACATATCTTTTGGGGAGGCTACAGAGCTTGGATGTCAAGCATCCCCCCCACAAAGGCCGACATGCTAAAGGCTTCATGCCCAGGGTGGTGCTATTGGAAAGTTGTAGAGCCTTTAGGAGGCAGGGCCTGGTGGGAGGTTTTCCTTATGGGCATGTCCTTGAAGGGGATTAGGGGACCCTCATCTCTCCTTTCTATTTTGTTTCCTGGCCATGAGGTGAGAATTTCCTCCTTCACACTTATCTGCCACTCCATTCTACCTCTGACCCAAGCAACAGGTCTACCTAATCTTAGACTGAAACCTCCTGAACAGTGAGCTAAATAAACCTTTTCTCTTTTAAGTTAATTATCTCAAGTATTTCTTTATAGTGATAGAAAGCTAACTAACACCATTTAATCTACTATAACACTTAAATTTGAGAAACTCACAGAGGAAAAATGAATGAGGAAATTCCACATCTAAAGACATTTCCTTTAATATCACACAAATCCTGCACTCTCTTCATTTCCTCCTCTTCGTGGTCTTGGTCACTCCCTTTGCTTAATTTTATCCACTGGTTGCCATATATTTCTATCTCTTCCTACTACTTAATCTTTTCTCTTTCCTACCATTCCTTAAGAATGAATGCTTGCATTACTTCTCAATTCTTCTTACAGTCTCCTTTAGGCTAGAAACTTTGCATTTCTGTTTTATCAGAAAAGTCAAAGGAGTAAAACAAGGCTCCCTTTCTCAGGTGGAAATTACAATAATATTGTGCATAAAAATGTGATCAGCTCTGATTTCGCAATTAATGCTACAAACTTCCATAACAAGATAAGAAAAGGGGCATATATTTTTTAGCAGTTCTAACCATTGCAACCAGTGCCCTCTAGTGACCAATATGGGAACTGATAGCAAAAAATAAAAGCATCATTTTTCTTGCCTACTGATTAAAAAACATACATGGAACAAGTACTGTGTCAGATATTATAGAAGTCTAAATGAGACACCCAAACAAACAAACTTCCAATCTTTTTCCTCCATAGTTCAACTTCTTCCCATATTATTGCACAGACATTGAAATAATATTTTATTGGAATATTTACTTTATTAGAATCTATTAAAACTATTTCAAGACCACTACCATAACTATGCAGACTTTCTAAAGAATAAGGTTTTTATTGCCTAAAATAATGATTTCAGAAACTTCATAGTTTATAAAAATGAATGAAAATGATGTGTTAAGTACAAGCGATAAAACTATCAATCAAATCAGAATCCTTAAGTATGATATAACGAATTTTGCTGTTATGAAAATGTTAACACTTTGAAATTTCTTTATCTATAATATTAATCCTAATATCTCTTTTCACTTTGAAAATTAGCAATTAGTTCAAGATAGCTGAGTACACACATTTACCTCTCTTCCCTCCACAAATGCCATTAAAATAATAAAAGTAGAAACATGAGACCAAGTCTGTAGAGAAGCTGAATAATGAGAAAAGTAGTATCATCAGACCAAAAGAAAATGTAATTTTGATAACATGCAGGAGGAAAGTGTAGAGTGGATTTGGGGCAGGCATGAGACCTTGTGGTTAGTGTAGGGTTCTCCAGGGATTCATAAGAGGAGAACTTAGGGCAGAAGACATCATGGAAAGAAGGGAATCTGGGGGAGTATTCATATGAAGAGCCCATCTCCTGAGACACTGTCCTCTTGAATCTTAAGAAAAGTCTCTTTCAGTTGCCATTTTATTCTTTCTCCTACATCATGATTCCCCCTTTTCTCTAAAGTAAAGTTTAAAAAAAAAGATAAAAGGAGAAGAGGGATTATTGAGGAAGAAGAGGGAAAGGGATGGGGGAGAAAGCAGAGGACAAGAGAGAGTAGTAAGGAGGATGGATAAGATTAAAACATGATATAGGGGAAAAAGCATAATATATGTATGTATGGAAATGTAAGAGAGTAAACATTAATGTGTACAATTAATATGAGTTAATATTTATAGTCAAAAAATAATACTTTCCTTGTTTTAAATCATCCTAACCTGTCAGTAGATAAACTCTTATTGTTATGGACTGAATTATGCTCTCCCACCTCCAGCCAAAATGTATGTGTTGACATTCTAATCCTCAGTACCTCAGAATATGGCTGTATTTGGAGATAGGGTCTTTAAAGAAGTACTTAAAGTAAACTGAGGTCATATGGGTGGACTCTAATGTAATATAACTAGTGTCCTCATCGGAAAAGGAGACTAGGACACAGACAACAATCAGACAGGGACAAACACATGAGAACACAGCAAGAAGATGGCCACCTACAAGCCAAGAAGGAAGCCTCATCAGAAATCAACTTGGTGGACACCTTGTTTTTGGACTTCTAACTTCAGAAGTGTGGGAAAATAAATTTTTGTTGAATGAGTCACCCAGTTTGTGGTACTTTGCTATGGCAACCCTAGCAAATCAATACACATATTCCCCTGCGAATCCCAGTAGAAACCAGAGAAGATGGACAGTACAAGTCATGAAAGATAATGGAGCATCTCCACACTGGCAGTCCTAGAATGGAATCCTTATTTTTTCAAGTCTATGGACTATGCCCCACAAAGTCAACCTACGGAAAGACCAGGAGATTTTAGGAAAAACAGAAAGACAGAGACATTTAGAAGTACTCGTGAGTTGACAACTAGAGACATAGGGCTAAACTGTCTGCTTCTGCTGCATCACCCACAACTTCCTGTAGTCTATGGATGAGCACTTATAATTTTAGTCACTACATATTAATCTGGGCATAATAGATATACTTGAGATATCAAATGCATAAATTTACAGATACTGTTACTAAGAATAAGACAGCTTTAAAAAAATAATTGATGCACAACTGAAGAGGAAAAAGTCAAGTTTTCCACAAAGGAAAAGATTAAGTGATATACAAAGTAATAAAGAATAAGCAGACACCTATCACAGAAAATGGTAGGAAACAAATAAGTATATATTCAAAGATTTGAAAGAAAAGAATTTGGAACGTAAAATCCTATATACTGACAATTATCACTCCCATAGGAGAATACAGATATTTATAGATGCCACACATAGCTTTTAGAAATAGCTACTGAATGTTGTACTTCAGCAAAAAGAAAACTGAATTCCAAAAGAAACACTGTATATAAAAGCATTGGCAGGGTAGGAGGGAGATTAATGGAGGGGATGAACAAAACCCAGGTATAACATATGTACTCATGGAACTGTTACAGTGAAACTTCCTGTAAACTATCATATATTAATTAAAATGTTTAAAGATAAATTGATTACTTTATAAACGAATTAAACACAGTAAGGCATTAACAGTAGTTCATCAAAATGTAGAACAATTATAGTAATATACTGAAATAAAACTGCCAGTATCTTTAAAAAAAAAAAGAGAGAGAGAGAGAGAACAGAAGCAGCAGCATTGTAAAGCACACTGATAACATGCTAAATCAAAATAAATATTGGGTGGGTGTGGAGTAAAGGAGAGAACAGAGCTCCACTCTCTTGGCATTCAGTAGAAGGGTGTACCTGGGCTGAGAAGCATCGCTTGCCTTAGGGGACCAGGCTCTGGGAGGGAGAAGCACCTCATCTTGCACTCTTTTTTTTTGGATGCTTACATGGGAGAAACACTTTGGCTTGGCCTCAGATAGATGAACATGACAGGTGCTCTTTAGGAAATGTGAAAGTGCTAATTGCCCAACACAAGATCTTTAGTGGGCTCTGGTTCTATATGAAGTTGATTACAAGTGTAGTCCTCCCTGTCTCCCACCAGGCCCAGGTGGAGTAAGAGGTTCCAGCTTGCTCATTGTCCAGCAATCTGGAAGAAGATTCCAGGGTCAGTCAGTTGTGATTATCACTGTTATCTCTACAATACCCATATAAAAATGACTAATGTAGGGATATAAGAACAAAGGAACTGAACTAGTAAACAGTAATGACATGTGGAAGAAGTCAATTAGAGTTAAATTCAAAAATCATTGGAAAGAGAATGAAGGATATTATGCATCTCATAGTTCATTAAAGCAACCAAACCTGTACGAATTTAAAAGTAAACTTTAAAATAATGGAAGTAGAATATTTAACTTCCAAACTATTACAGATGAAAAGGGGAATAAAGATAATTTAATCAATACAATAAAATATAAAAAGCATACACTTTCATGAGCCATTAAAAAAAAGGCTTATAGTACAAAAAATGTACAAAATGAGACTGTAGAAATTAGTCCAAATTGATCAGTAATCAAAATTAAAGCAGAATAAATCCACCAAATAAAAGTAAAAGAATCTAGGAAGGAATTTTTTTCCCTGAAAGTGTTTAAAAACTGAAATACACACACACACACACACACACACACACACACACACACACACACACTTTTGAGAGTCACATAAAATACCATAATGCGGAAAGTTTATGGGGAAAGTTAAACTAACTGTGTCAATATGTATTGTGTTAATCTATCAGAGTTCCTGAGAGTAGGTAATTTATTAACTCACAGTTCTAGAACATTTTTATTTACTCTTTTTTGGGGGAAAGGGAGATTGGGATAGGTTCTCACTATTATAGACCATGCATGCCTGGAACTTGTGAGCCTCCTACCTCAGCTTCCTGAATGCTGGAATTATACTCTGGTCACTTCATTTTTTCTAAAAATATTTATTGAAATTCTATAATGTCCCAGATACAATGCCAGGCACAGGGATGAATTTAAATAAATGACAGGCAGATAGATAGATAGATAGATAGATAGATAGATAGATAAATGATAGATAGATGATAGATAGATAACACAAAAATGTGATCTTGCTATCTAATCAAAGAATTATTCAAATAATTATAAAAATTCAACAGTATTAGATACTGATCATCTGGTAAGGTTATCACTGTCATCATCATCATCATTATTCCTATTTTATCACTGAGAACTTTGAAGCATAGAGAGTTTTAAAAATTTGCCCCAATGTCAGTAGAACTAATAGATAGTAGAGATAAGGCTTGAATCTAGGATGTGTATACAAATGAGTCCATGACCTTAATCCCTGTATGACCTCCAGAAGAAAATGATAAAGACATGATGCTATGGGAGAACTTGTACAGCAGGTAGTGCTGATTTAGTTTAAATAAGAGGGATAAGTGAGCAAACACTTAGCAAAGAAAAGAAGGGTTCCAAGCCAAATAAACACTCTTGGTAGACATGGCCTTTGGCAGTAGGGAGCACAGCATGCAGAAAGGACTAAAGTGAGGTCAGAGACAGCAAGAACAAAAGAAGAGAACTGTAAAACAGGCTGAAGAGGAAGGGTGAAGGTCAGAGCAAGCAGAGCTTTTTAAAAGAATTTTTGTTGCTCTGAAAAAGAAATGAGAATTTGTCAAAGGAGATGAGAGTTGAGAGTATAAAGCTGATTGGGTGAGGTAGAAAATGGATATGGGGTATGCAGTGATCAGTTAAAAGACAGGTTAGAGATGAGGTAATATGGACCAGTCTGGTGGTAAGTAGACAGGTTTCAGTGAGAAGGTCCATACAAGAGCTGACAATGGATTGAAGAAGAGGGGGAAGTCAAGGATTATTTTAGATTTCTGACTTAGATAAAAGAATTGGAAGTGTCATTAAGATAGGAAAGGTTAAGCATTAGAGTGTGTGAATAAGGAAAGATCCTGAATTTGGTTTTGCATAAATCAAGTTTGGGTTATTTTGGGAATATTCAAGTGGAAAAGTCAGGGAGAAATTTGGAATTGTGGGCCTGAAGTCAAAAGTCTAGAAAGGAAATATAAGTTTGAGAATCATCTATTTGGTGGTATTGAAAACCATGAGCAGCCAGGCATGGGGGTGCCTGCCTAAAATTCTAGCACTAGGGAGTCTGAGGCAGAAGATGGTGAGTTCAAGGACAGTTTGGGATACAGGGTGAGACCCTGCTAAGAAAAAGAGGAGAAGGAGAAGGAGGAAGAAGAAGAGGAGGAGGGGGAAAAGAAGGAGGAGGAAGGAAGAGTAGAAGGAGAAGGAAAAGGAGGAAGAAAAGGAGGAGGAGGAGAAGCAGGGGAGGAGAAAGAAGAAGGGGATGAGGAGGAGGAAGAAAGAAGAAGAAGAAGGAGGAGGAGGAGAAAAAGGAGGAGGAGGAGGAGAAAGGAGGAAGAGGAGAAGAAAGGAGGAGGAGAAGGAGAGAGGGAGAGAAAACATGAGCATGCATGATCTCTTCTATGGAACCTGGGGACAAACAGAAGTCAATTGGGACAGGAGTGTTTTAAGGGGACAAAATTAATCACCTGGCTTGAGTGCAGCTCATAGGTGGGGAATAAGAATGAAGACAGAAAAGACGAATCTTTCAAGATGGCAGTCAATGGTGATGGAAAAAAGAAAGGCTTGGGGTGGAAGCTAGGCTGAAGTGAATTTGCAAGTGAATGGAAATGAGGAAAGGAAAACAGAAAATTCTTCCACATTTAGCTGTGAAGGGAATTGGGGATGTGGGGTGATTGCTGATTCTCTTTGTGGTCAGGAGAAGACTTTTAAAAGTATTGAACACACTTGTCATAAACTTGGGGATGTTCACTGCATTTCTAGCAGTAGGGGAAGGAAGAGAAGATTTGGAAAAAGAGAGAAGCCTCAGGAAAACAGCAGGAAACAGTAGCTCACAGAGAGAATTTGCAGTGAAAATTCTCCACAAAAGCACCAAAGAGGACGGAGGCATGGCTCAAGCCATGGAGCTCCTGCCTCACAAGCCCTACCCTCTGAGTTCTCACCCCAATACCACAAAAAGAGCCCATGAATTTGCAGGATAATGGTTTTTAATAATCTAATTTAAACGTCTTCAATTATGATTTTTTTTTTTAAAGAAACCTCAATGAAAGGCTGGGTGTGTGGTTTTAGTCATAGAGGCCCTGGATTCAATCCCTAGGACTGCAAAAAAAAAAAAATCATTGAAATCTGCCATGTACAACTGGCTTCTATGAGTAGCACTTTGGGTTAATGAGGACATGCATGAAGTAAAGCAATGTGGAAAAAGTACAGGAGCCATGGCAGCCAGGATGCAGTGTGGAGAGTGGGGATTCAGGACACAAGGTTAAGGCAGGTTGCAATCTGAAGAAACAGAAGTCTCTGGGCATATTGGGAGCACACTGGATTCCCAGCAGCATGCGTCTTCATTTTGAAGAAATTCTAAAGGAATTAAAGGAACAAGCAATTTCCTGAGGCTAGAGAATATGGGGACACCCAGACAACAAATTGCTGGATTTGAAATACTTGAGCTTAAAATTTCCTTTTTAATGTAAATTAGGATGGTCTCCAGATCCTTATAAAACCTCATTTTCATGCACTTGCATTTGATATGCTTTGTTAATTGAGAAAGAAAAGGGTAGTTAGAGCTTGCCTGAGGGTGACAGGAACTGGTCACAAGTATGTTGTACTGGTGAATTGTCCATCTATATGTCAGATTGGGAAGAAAGTAGAGATATCTACTCCACAAAATTTACCTAGGGAGACTTTCCTCACAATTCACATCCATGTCACATCCTCCAGCTGATGGAGGGTTGGTCAAGGTTTAACTCACACTTACCTGCATGACCAGAGTAGAGCATCAAGGAATAAAAGACAACACCTCCAATACCCATAAGTCCAAACCAGTATATCCACCTGAAATAGCCCCAAATGTCTACCTTCCTTGTAATAGGAAAAACTGTTTCTTCCTCCTGCCACCAAAGTCATGTTTAGAAGTTTTAATCCCTAGTACATTAGAACATGAGTATGTCTGGAGATAGGCCCTTTGAAAAAGTGATTAGGTTAAAATGAGACCATTTTGGTGAGCCCTAATCCAACCTGACTGGTATCCATAGAAGAAAGGGAAATATGGACACACAAAGACACCAGGGATTCATGATGATAGAGGAAAGACTATGTGAGAACACAGGGAGAAGGCAGCCATCACCAGCCATGGAGAGAGGCCTCAGAAGAAACCACCCTGCTAGTACTTTGATCTTGAACTTTCAGCCTTCAGTACTGTGAGCAAACAAATTTCTGGTTTTTAAGCCACTTAGTCTTAGCCCTGGAAAACTATTATATTTCTTCAGGTATGATGTCTTATTTTAAATTTTCTGTCACCTGAGCTAGGCATGTCTTTTTTCTACCATTAAAATCTACCCATCAAACATCACCAGGACAAACCTATGGTCAAAAAATGGTTAGGTGTATTTACTTCTTGGAGCAAGGAAAATACACCTGTGAGAACTGTGGCACATCCAAAAGTAGAGTCACAAGGAGAAGTATTAGAGAGTTTTGAGGACAAATATTTGGCACAGTGTAGATTTAGGGCAGAAGATAATGAGAAAGGTCTAGGCAGCAACAGAATTTATAAGCATGATAAGCTAGAACAATCAAGGGTTCTATCTCTAAAAGATAGAAGTTCCTGTCCAGTTACTAGATCAAATTTGTAGTCTTTAGCATAGGAGCCAGAATGACTGGTATTAAGAGTCAGAGTTTATCTGGCATGCCATGATTTGATACAGTTTGTTTTGCAAGCTATGGGACCGTGTTGCAAGTTGTGGTATCTGTTCCATTTCTCACTATCCACAGCCTCTTGGTGCTTTCCTCGGTGGTCTCAGATGTGACTCATAGAGCCAATATGGATCAGTGATCTCTACATCAGTGAAGAGTAACTATGCTTACTTTCTTGTGTCTCCAAAATTTCTTATCTATCTACAAAATATCATGATCCTAGGATATAAAAGAAACTATTTCAATTCTGAAAAACTAAAGGTCCAACACACTCAACACAAATTTATTTTTTCACGTTAACTGATCCAAATTGTAAGGTTACATTATAATTAAGCTCAGACATTTGAAGTGGGGTTCTAGAGTCAGGCAGACCTTGATTAGTTCCCATTTTCCTGGCTTCTTTGTTGTAGGATCTTGGGAAAATTACTTAACACTTCTGGGTCACAACTTTATCACAAATAATAATACCTCCTTGGTAGGGTTATTGTAAGAATTAAATAAGTTAATACATGTACTTCAGTTATCTGATGCTACCTAACAAATAACAAATAATCCTAAAATTTTATGGCTTAAAATAGCAGTTTTATTCTGCTCATGATTTTGTGAGTCAGGAATCTGATACCAATTTGTTTGGACATTCATCTCTGATCCACTAAGAATGAACTAAGGTGACTCCTTTGGGTTGGAGGATCCACTTCCAAATGGCTCACTCCAATCCTGGCAGGTTGGTTCTATCAACTGGGTATCACCAAGTGTAGTCAGCCAGAGGCTACTCTTCCTCTTCTATTGAACCTCTCCACAGGGCTACTTGAGTTCCCTGACCACCTACTAACTAGGAAACTTCATAAAACACAGCCTCACAGTCTAGATCATCACCTGCATGGCATCCTGCTACTGTAGTATGTCACAAAACCCAGCATAGATTCAAGAGAAGAGAACTAAACTCCACCTTTCACTGGGTGGAGTGGAAAAGAATCTGTGACTATTTTGAATGTACCATGCATATAAAGTGTTTAATACAGTAACCACCACACTGTAAGCTATTATAATCATTGGTTATTGCTAGACAGAATATAGGACACAAGATAGTTTCTGTTTCCTAAAATCAGCAGAGGAACATAAAGTAAGCTTATGTCTTGATTTCCTGATAGAACATTTGTCATTTTTAATACCCCTGTATTTCTTCAAGCTATGTTTTCTCAGGCTTCTTTAATAATCATAGCTGCCATAGTTGCAAATGATAGTTTTCCTCATGTATGTGTTGAAGCAAAGCTAGAATTTGCTGAAACATTTTAAAAATAATCATTTGTGTCCAGATTGCTGAAGAAGCACACTACAAAGCACATTCCTTTCACCAGCTATCTCTGTCTCTGTCTCTCTCTCTCTCTCTCCCCCATCTCTCTCTCGGGTAGTACTAGGGTTTGAACTCAGGGCTTCACACTTGCTATGCAGGCACTCTACCACTTGAGCCACAACCTGAGCCCTTTTGTTATTTGTTTGTTTGTTTGTTGTTTGTTTAGTTTGGGGGCAGTGCTGGAGTTTGAATTCAGGACCTTTAGCTTGCTAAACAGGTTTTTTTCTACTTGAGCCACACACCCAGCCCATCCTTTACCAGTTGTCTCTTGCAATGGCAAGAGACAACTCCAGGTCAAAGCTGAGGTTAAGCCTTTTCCTCTCTTCCCAACTGCCACTCTTCACTGTCCTTCTGTGAGATAAAGCTAAATGAATGGTGATTGCCTGAGAGTAGGAAGAGGAGCATTCAGCCTTGACAGAGGAGGTACAAATACCAATTACTTCACAGACCCATTTTTTTGAAAGGGATGACAGAAGATTTAGACTGACAGTAAAAAATATCTTAAAGAAAACGTGTGTGTGTGTGTGTGTGTGTGTAAAGGGTTGTCAGATAGAAAAAGCATATTTAATCCCAAAATAATAAAAATAAGCTTGAGTCAGTATGTAGAAGTCTTGATTTAATAAAAATGAACATTTTTTCCCTTCACCATTGTTTAAAAATGAAGTGAGATGCTTTAGGAAGCATCACTCTTCCATTCCCTGGAAAGGTACATGGTAACAGTAGTTGGTAGAGATGTTACAGAAGATTTCTGAGAGTATAGTTCAGGGGCAGGCTGCTTATGTAATGCCCAAGTGTCCTCTGACTCTGGGATTCATTAACTTAATCCAAATAAAAGTTGCTTCCTGCTTTTCTGACTTCTTACACAACCCACATATGCAAAAATATTATCTATAACTAATTAATATAATCTATTAACCATTTGTTCCTAGGTAGGCAACAGCTTTGAAGTTCAATAGACCCATCCAGCAGAATTTCAGGGAGAAGCAACTCTTACCAGCAATTGTATTATGTATAGCTATAGAGTTATTTTTGGAAGAATCATCCTACAGAACCTGCATATTTGTGTTAAGACAAAAGGCCTTAGCTGCAATACAAATGCAAATGGAGATATACAGGAATTAGATACAATGTGATGTGACATTCACAGGTTTGGGAGCATAGGAAAGTTGGCACACAGGTATGCTATTTTGCAGCAGAAGAAAAGTAGGTGTGTCTGTTAGGAACTTTGAATTCAGTAGCAATTTCTTCAGTACCTGCAAAACTGTCTTAGGTGTACCAAGACAAGAGAAGAGACTCTACTGGCTTTTTAACAGGAGTGTTTATACCCTTCAGCTGGAAGAGGGTTTCAGTCGCTAGGGGAGATCATCACAAGACTGAAGATCACATCTGCACATTCTTACAGGGAAAATGTTCTATCTTTACAGGGAGGATAATTGGAATCTTAACTATGAGGTCATCATTGGCCTCCATTTTGCCAAAGCCAGTGACTTCCCTCTATCCTAATCTTATTTATTTCAGCAGCTGTTCACGCATTTTTCCATTTTACTTGCTTTCTTTAAACATTTTCCTCTCTTGGTTTCAGAAAATCCAAGAGTTTGATTTATCTTCTAAACCACTATGGAGCTAGTTCAGCTAGTACATGGATCAAAAAGGACACTCCCTTGCAGATGAGAAATATATTCCCCAGGCATTTTATTGGCACATGAAAAGGAAAACAAAAGTAGAAAAAGAAAACATTAATAAGAATAGAGAGATAACTTCTTAGAAAGAGTAAAAATTAATACTTCAACTGTTATGGCTGTCGAGTAAAAAAATCTGTTAATTTTTTTTCCTTCTTAAGCTTTTTGTGTTGAGGGAGAACATATTCTCCTTTCCCTCAATCTACTCCTTCCAAGTTTCCTTCATTGGCCCTTCTTGAGATTGCCTCGAAACATAGGGGGGTCCTTAAGCTCCATAATGGTTACTATTCTCTTCCCATGTCACCATCTATATACTGTTCACTCCCAAATGTGTATCTTGACACCAGACTTCCTCGCAGAATTCTGCTAAAAATATCCAATTGCTACTTGACATTTCTATTCTGTATTTCACATACATTAAAGGCAATATGTAGAAAATACAGTTAGATTCTGCTCTTTACCCACACCACCCCTCATGCTCCCATTGCCCCCTGAAATTTGTCACTTCTGCATCTTCTCTGTATCAGTAAGTGGCACATCACCATGTAGCCAGCTATTTAGTCAGACACCCAAGCATCACTTTTGACTCCTGCTTCCCCTTCACTGCACCATGTCCAGTCTATATTAATAAGATCTGTTGAGTTCATGTACAAAATCTATCCATAATCAACCCACTACCCACATTTTCACAGCCACAGCCCTAAGGGGACCAATCTTGAGCACTGCAATGGTCTTTCTCACAGTTCTTCCCATTGTCATCATGACCAACCTCAACCCACTATTCATCTGGAAATCACTGTAGCTCTTTTGAAAAATAATTTATTTTTTAACACGTGTTAACATTCCCTATTCCCTCTTCACACACAAAAGGCTCAAGAAGGACATGGCTTACAGAATTTTTACTCAATAGCAGTAACAGTGGAGGTATCAATTCTTACTCCCTCTAAGAGGTTATCTTTCTATTCTTGTTAACGTTTTTTCTACTTTTGTTCTCCTTTTCATATGCCAATAACATACCTAGGGAATATATTTCTCATCTGCAAGAGAGTCTTTTGTTTGACATGTGTACTAGCTGAACCAGCCCCATAGTGGCTTAGAAAATAAATCAATTCAACTAAGTCCTAGAACATAAAACTTTCAATGATTTCCCTTTGAACTTAAGAGAAAATTTAACTTCATACTGGGCCTATAAGGCAATACCTCAAATTACCTATAGTAAAGAACCAGTTTGTATTTTTTAAAGTTCAATCCCTCTCTGATGGATACTTTTATAAGATATAATAAAAATAACAGAAAAATGAAACCACAAAAAATATAAATCTAATTTTTTATTATATTGAACACATATAAAACTACACTATCAAATCACTCAAAATGCTTTCAGTGCTTATTTTCAGTTTCTGCATTTATCCCACTATGGGCCAGTTCAAGAATTGGCACTGACCATCGTAATCTGGCTCCTGCCTAACTCTTCAGTCTCATGTTCAGGGCTCTCTCTCCTTCACTCACCTTTTTTCTCTATCTTAAGTGGAAAGTTCTTTCCACCTTGGAGGCACATCCCTTTTCTGGATATGGAGGCATCACCATCCTCTCCTCTTCTGCCTGGAGAGTTCATTCTAATCCAATCTCAGTTTACTTTTTAAAAAAATTTTATTAGCATAAATGAATTCAACAAAAGGGTCTCATTGTGACATTTATATTCATGCATATAAGGAACTTTGATCAAATTCACCCCATATACATTACTCTTTCTTAACCCCTCTCCCTCCTACCTTATCCTTTTAAAAAGCTTTAGTGATTTCATTTTGCTACTTTCATACATATTTCTAATCTCATTTTAATTCTACAATCTGTAATTGCCATCTCAGTTGAAGCAAGTAACTGTTGTTCCCTAACATAGCACCTGGTCCATTTATATATACCTCTTACCATAAGTCATTATGATGTGTGTTTGCTTGTTTACTATTTATCTCCTAAATAGTTCCTGCCTTATGAAAAGGCAGGAACCATGTTAGTTTGATTCTTCACTAATCCCTGGTATGCAATAGGTACCCCCCAAAATATTTGTTGAGTGAGAGAATGAATGAAGAAATGGGTGAGCTTTTCTGATAGAGCACACCATTAGCCATGCAATAAACCCTCTAAAATTCAGCTTTTGGTTCAGGACAACCCAGTCAAAATGATCTACAAAAGAACAGTATTCTATGGCTTTGTTCAACTGATCATTTAAATTATAAATTCCCTAGGCACAATATTGAATCTAAGATTATTACATTAATAATAACTGTATGCTATTAACTGACCTTAATGGTTCCTTTGTGTAAAAAAAAAATCATTGTGCAAAAGAAAAATCATTCTGAGTCTTCCATTCTTTTGATAACTTCACAAATACCCTTTTGTTCATTTTGTCTAAGTGTGTGGAATTTATTTTCCATTCAGATGACACCGTTGACTTTCAAGAGTCAACATTTAAAATTTAAGATCTGTAATAGCATTATAGTTTTTTTTGTTCATCTCAAAGACCTTTTGTTTAATGACTTTTTATTTTGTCCTTTATTTGTAAGCTATTATATAATAACCTGAATATGAAAGACAAATTAACTCAAAACCAAAAGTCTTCTCCAAGCATACAAACATTCTTAAAACCTTTGATGAGAAAAAGATTTGACTAGCTAACTATTCTGAAAAAAATAAAATGTAGCTTAATTTCTCTGCTATTATTCTGAAGATAGTTAAATTTTATGCATACAGGGAATATTTTTCAAGATATATCCACCCAAATTTGAAACATTAAATAAGGTTTTAGAAGATCCTTACTTTAGAAAGTCAGACCAGAAGGAGAGATGGGAAATAAATTTTGGAAGCCACAAAGCCAAAGCTAAACACGTAGGATGAGCTCCAACCAACCACAAATTGGAGAACTAGAAGTCCCTCTTCAACTTGAATGTCCAAATATCTTTCTCCAAGGTCAAAGGGTCCAGGCATGAGTAAGGAAGAGCAGGGGGGTTTGTGTCTCTATCATTCTCCAAAGTCTACTCTCAAGTTTCCATTATCTAAGAGGCCACCAACAACCGACCCCACCCCCAAACCCCCACACTAATCAACATGTTGCTTTTCTTTAACTATTAGCTTCTTTAGAAAGGAAAGTCTCCATAACTCAATGATAATATTGCCTTGAACACAGATGAGATCAATGAATACCATTGAGTGAATAAATAAATGGCTTAATACTGAGAGTCAAGCACTTGATGAGTACATCTTTGTTCAAGTCGAACATACATTGAATCCAATTTCACACAAAGCTTAGCACTAAATTCTGAGAGGAAGAAAGCAATAAAGATTGAGCACAGCTCTTTCTCCTAGATCATATGGTCTAATAGAAGAGCTAAGTGTGCACTAAGCAACATCAGCAAAATGGTGAAGTGGCACCTCCAAGCTCTCATTTCCCATAGAAACACTGAAAAACAAGTAACTTAGTCAGAATGTTAGCAAACAAATGCTGAATGAAGAAAAGAAGCTTGAAAGTGTTAGGAAACTTTGGTGACAATTTTATAGCATGTTTGGTCTGCCTATGTTCCCAATGTAGGGTTCTTTTCTTTGACTCAGGAGGGAGTAGACTTTATACACAAACTGTGTATGTCTACTTTACTCTAACCTTCCTGTGGTCTACCTGAAGGACTTGTGCAAAGCAACAGCCTCTTTTTTCCTAACTCAAAAATAAGGACAGAAAAGCAGTGCCTCAAAATAATCAAGGCAAATAACAACACTCAAATGCTGGGGAAAAAATTTGGCATCAGCTGCCTGAAGCAAAAGTTGGAGAGAATTTCATTGGGAAATTAGGATATTCAAAAGGAATTATGCATACCAGGATTTTTAAAAGCCACATACAAACTCCCCTTAGTGTGTGACCCAGGTCCAATAATATTACTGCATTTTTTTATGTCTATAATCTGTAGGAACAGGGATTGCTTGAATGTGGTTGATGTGCTCACTGTAGAGGAGTAAATATAGTAATCTTAAACTGGTCAAGGTTACTATGGGAAGGGGACTAGGAAATAGTGAAGAGGTCTGGTAGAGATGAACCAATGCAGGTTGTAATACACATGTGCATGGAAGCAATGCTAGGAGTCTCTCTGTATAGCTATCCTTATCTCAAAGTAGCAAAATCCTGTGTCTTTCTTATTATCTCTTAGGTTTTCTCTTCAACAAAATCAGAGAACAAGAGGACAGAACAGGTTCTGTTGGGAGCCAGGTGGGGGAGCAGTTAGGGGGAGGTGGTCCAAACAATGGGTACACATGTAAGTAAACGTAAAAATGATTTAAAAAGTTTTTTTAAAGCACATATAAAAAGATAGAAAATGGGGAGAAAAAAGCCACATGCACACTCAGGGCAAGACAAATGCAGAGAAAAGACTTGAGAAGATCTGAAACTTTCACCTAGGGTTGATTCCTAGACTAAATATTAGCTGGGCTGAGTGTGCAAAGAGGGCACAGAGCCAACCTATAATAATTAGGAGAGGTGGGGTTTTTTTTCCTATTTTATGTCTCTCCTTTTGTTTGTTTTGTTTTTAGATCCCATCATTCAAGGAAATCTCTGTCAAAATACTAGCTAAACACAAGCTAAGGAACAAATACTTTGACTTCACAAGGAATAAGTAATAATAATTTGAAAAACTTGCTAAAATAGCACTACAAACTGTAACAATTAAAAAAAAGACAAAAAAATCCCACTGGAAAAGACAAAGAATGTGATTTCCAGAGTTATCACATTAGAATATTCCAATATTTGTTTTCAACAATGAAACAATTGTAAGGCATACAAAGAAACAGGCAATTACAACTCACTTAAAAGAACAAAATAAATCGACAGAAATCAAACAGAGGAAACCCGTGCATCAGACTTACCAGAAAAAGACTAAACAACTGTCTAAAATATGCTCAAAGAGCTAAAGGAAAACATAAAGAAATGAAGGAAAATAATGTGTAAAAAACCATGAAAATGTCAATAAAGCTACAGAAATTATAAAAAGGAACCAAATAAAAAATC
Source organism: Castor canadensis (assembly GCF_047511655.1). Taxonomy (NCBI): domain Eukaryota; kingdom Metazoa; phylum Chordata; class Mammalia; order Rodentia; family Castoridae; genus Castor; species Castor canadensis. Next base: position 78,198,487 of record NC_133398.1, on the reverse strand, counting down.
TAGACTGAAAAGAGCAATAACTGAAGTGAAAGAACAGAGTGGTTCAAAACTAAATTTGAGTAGGCAGAAATTTTTTTTAAATGAGCAAACCTGAAAATAGGGTAAATAAAATGCTGAGTTGAAGGAGCAGAAAAAAAAAAAATAAGGAAAAGTGAACAGAGCCAAAGGGACCTGTGAGACAGCATTCAAAGACTAACATATGCAGTATAAGTATCTGAAAAGGAAAAGAGAAAGGGGCAGGAGAATTTTTGAAGAAATAATGGTCAAAATTTCCCAAATCTAATGAAAGACATGAATCTGCAAATTCAATAAGCTCTATCAACTAGAAGTAAGATAAATTAAAAGACCCACACTAAAACACATTATAATAAGCTGTCAAAAGACAGAGACAAAGAGGGACTCGTGAAAGCACAAGAGAGAGGCAATGCTTTGGTACAAGGATCCTCAACTATACTAGCAGCTGAGTTCAGAAAGTATCAGAAACCATGTAGGCCAGAAGATAGTGGGGTAAGATGTTCAATGTCCTAAAAGGAAAAAATATATAAATCAATAAATAAATGCTGTCAACCAAGAGTTCTATAGCCAACAAAATTTTTCCTCAAAAATAATAGAAAAATTAAGACATTCCCAGATAAACAAGTGAGGAAGGAGTTCATTACCACTAGGCTTGCCCTACAGGATTAAAAGAAATTCCTTATGTTGAAATGAAAGGACACTAAACAGCCATATATAAAAAAATAAAGATCTTTGATATAGGTAAATACCAAAAGACTGTAAGCAAATATGACTGTAATTTTGGTTTGCATATTCCATTTATAAATAAAATGTCTACATTTTGTTTCTTACAGAATTTAAAAAGATAAATGCATGAAAATTATAAATCTATGCTGCTGGAAACATATTCTGGAAAGATGTAATTTGTGACATCAGCAACATAAGGGAAAGAGGGGAAAAGTTGTATGGTAGCAGAGTTTTGTATTCTATTAAAATTAACTTGATATTAACTCAAATCAGAGAAAGAGACTAAAAAAGACATATGTTGATAAAGGATTAACATAACAGTTATAAATATATCCAATAGGCAACAGATCTCCAAAATATATGAAACAAAAATTGACAGAATTGAAGGGACAAACAGTTCAGCAATAAACTACTTTAAATAATGCATAGAACATATAGACAAAAGGTCAATAGGGATCTAGAGAGCTTAGGAAACAGTGTAAGCCAATTACATATAACAGACATATATAACTTCACTCAGCAAGAGCAGAATATATATTTTTCTCAAGTGCTTATGGAACATTGTCCAGAATAGAGTATATGTTAGGCCACAAAATGAGTCTTGATAAATGTTAAAGGTGGAAGTCATACAAAGTATCATTTCTGATCACAATGTTGGGATAAAGGTAGAAATCAACAGCAAAGGAAAACCTAAAAGTTCATAAATATGTGGGAAATTAAACATCATGATCTGGGGCAGCAGTACTATGGTTTGAACTCAGGGCCTTGCACTTGCTCTACTACTTATGCCACACTCTGAGCCCTTTTTGTTCTGGTTATTTTTGAGGTAGGGTCTCACTTTATGCACAAGCCAGCCTGAATCCTAATACCCCTATTTGGGCTTCCCTGCATAGTTGGAATGACAGGCACACATCACCATGCCAAGGCATTTTTTGAGATGGGGGTCTTGTGAACTTCTTGCCAGGCTGACCTCGAACCATGATCTTCCCAATCTCTGCCTCTCTATCTCCATCTAGCAAGGATTATAGACTTGAGCCACTGCATCTGGCTAAACAACATCTTAAATGACCAGTGGCTCAAGAAAGAGATCACAAGTGAAATTAGAAAATGCTTAGAGACAAACAAAAAAGAAAAGATAATATCCAAAAATATGTGGGATTCGGTGAAGGCAGCTCTCAGAGGAAAATTTATTGTTTAAACAGGTACTTTTAAAGAAGAAAAAAAATCTCAGATCAATAATTTAACTTTATACATTTAGAAACTATAAACAGAAGAATAAACTAACCTCCTAAACTAAAATTTTGGATACATCTAACAAAGAAAAAAATATATATATAAGTAATTAAAATCAGTAATGAAGGGAATATTACTAATATTACATAAATAAAAAGTATTATAAGAGAATACTATGAATGATTGTATGCCAACTAATTGAATAACCTAGGAGAAATGAAAAAAATTAGCTATGTTACTGAAACCAACTCAAGATGAAAAAGAAAATCTTAACAGACCTGTAGCAAAAGAGATTGAATCAATAAAACTGAAAACCTTCCAACAAAGAACAATCTAAGGGCAGATGGCATCACTGGTGAAGTACAGCAAACACGACTGGTCAGCAACCAGTTAGAGAAGGATTAATGTCCTCTCTTCTCACACTCATCTAAAAAATAGATGAGAAGGAATACTTCCTAACTCATTCTATAATGCCAGTGTGGTCCTAACACCAAAGCCAGATAAAGGCATCATAAAAAAGAAAAGACCTAAAAAATGGAAAGGAATCCTATGCTGATGGATGGAAAGACTTAAAGTCGTTGAGATTTGATATCTTTATGATTAAAATACAAACCAAATCACAGATTAATCTCAATCAAAATTCCAATGGCCTTTTTGGCAAAAATGGAAAGGCTGAGCCTCAAATTTATGTGGAGTCTCAATGTGTCCTCAATCACCAAAGAATAATCTTGGAGGAGAATTCCAAGATGGCGGCTAGAGGTAGGAAGCAGAAAGCGAGCCTCCTATAGTGAAATCTTGGAGAGACGCTGGAGACACACTTTGCAGGCATAATCACCGAGAAAAGGCATAACTTTGACCCCTCCACATCTCCAGCCGGCGCAGAGAATCTCCACTTCACGTTAAACGGAGAACCGAGGAGGCCCCCGGGCCGCCAGTGGCCGGCGCCCACACGGCTTGGGAAGACGCGGACCAGGTGAGCTTCGCGGTACCGCGGTTCCCCCACAGACAAGCCTGGGCCAGAGCAGCATAGCCCCCTGGACAGACTGACCTCCACCCGGGAAAAAAAGAGAAACTGAGTACTAAGCAATAAGAACAGTTAAGACACGCTGGAAAGAGGGTGGGGCGCCCTGAGCGCTGAAGATTGGGGGAAGGGAATCCTTCCCGGGACTGTAAAGAAACGAGCCGGGCGGGCCGGAGAGGCTCTGGCGGGAGCGGGGCGCGCCAGCAACCAGGAGCGGGGACGCTTGTGAGAGGAGGGAGGACCCACTTCCCACGTGAACTGTAAATAAACACGCAGGCCTGACAACTCTGGGCAGTGTCGCCTTTCCCAGTGCTTGGAAAGGGAAAAGCCTGTAGCAGAGGCCCCCCTCCCCCGCACAGGAGAACTCTGAGCAAACAAAGCCTGTGGGACCAGGTGAGCGCTAGCTCACCCCAGAGATCTGCATAAATAACGCCGCCAGCTACAGGCTGAGAGCAGCAGGCAGGCAAGCCACAGTTGCAGATACCACTCTCAGAACTGCCTCCAGACGCTTTTTTTTCTTTTTCTCCCTACCTTTGATGAGAGAACAACCGAATTACACCTGCAAGCCGAAAAACTTACTGAAACTATTGCATTTGAACTGGGGACACTTGGTGGGGCTTTTTTTTCTTTTTTTTTTTATTTTTTCTTCTGTGTGTGTGTGAGTGTAGTTTTGTTCTACTTTATGCATCCCCTTTGATGAGACAACTACAGAACAACATCTGAGGCACCAACTCCAGGACTGGAGATTAAGACGGACATCCAAATTATTAAGACTGAAATTGCATTGCATATAAACTTGGAAGTTTTTTGGGTTTTTTTTTTTTTTTAATTTCCTATTTTCCATTTTATTTTAATTCATTTTTATAAATAGATATTACTTTCATATACTTATTTTTTTTTTTATCTTTGATTTTCAATCCTCTCTCTGTCTCTCTATTGTCTGTTCACCTTACTGTCGATTAGTACACTAACACTCCCTGTTTATACCTTTGAAACTCTCTTGTCTGATACCTTGTTCTGCTTTCTCCCTCTTGTCTGTATATTTGTTTTCCCCTTTTCTTTAACTTCTTGCTTTCCATCTCAGCTCACTCTTCCGTTCTCAATATTACCATTGTTATTATTACAAGCTAGAAAATACTTAATTACACACAGTACAGGGACAGTAACAACACCAAGGACAATGACAGGAAGACAGAAAAAACAAGGAAACCAGTTTCCCCACAGCAAAAAATTAGTACAGGAACCTGAGGGGAATGAAGAGAACAGAAACTCAGAGCCAGACTCCAACAAAATGAAGATAAACTATGCCAAAGGACCCAATGAAGCCTACAAGAATAATTTAAAAGAAGACATACTACAAGTACTCAATGAGAATTTTATAGAGATGATACTGGATAGGGTCAACCAAAATGTACAGGAGACACTCAAGAAATTCCAAGACAATAAAAATAGAGAATTTGAAAAAGCAAAAGAAGAAATAAAGGAAACCATAGAAGCACTGTATAAACACCAAAGTGAAAGAGAGAACACAATGAATAAATGGATAAATGAACTCAGGACAAAAATAGACAACAATAAAGAAGAAAACAGCCAGGATATGGAAAACCTCAGAAAAAAGAACGAAACAGAACTGCAAAACAAAACGGAAAGCCAATCCAGCAGAATAGAACAAACAGAAGACAGAATCTCAGAACTTGAAGATGAAATGGTAATTAAAGGAAAAACCGAAGAACTATTAATTAAACAACTCAAGACCTGTGAAAAGAAAATGCAAGAACTCACTGACTCCATCAAAAGACCAAACTTGAGAATCATGGGCATCGAAGAAGGAGAAGAGGTGCAAGCGAAGGGAATGCGTAATATATTCAACAAAATAATAATGGAAAATTTCCCAAATCTAGAAAAAGATATTCCCATACAAATGCAAGAGGCCTCCAGGACACCAAACAGACCAGATCAAAATAGAACTACTCCACAACATATCATCATTAAAACAACAAGTTCAGAAACTAAGGAAAGAATATTGAAGGCTGTAAGAGAGAAAAAACAAGTAACATACAAAGGTAAACCCATCAAAATCACAGCAGACTTCTCAACAGAAACATTAAAAGCAAGAAGAGCGTGGGGTGAGATCTTCCGGGCACTGAATGAAAATAACTTCAACCCCAGGATACTCTACCCAGCAAAGCTATCATTCAAAATAGATGGAGCAATAAAAGTCTTCCATGATAAGCAGAAACTAAAACAATATGTGACCACAAAGCCACCATTACAAAAGATTCTGCAAGGGATCCTGCACACAGAAAGTGACACCCAACTTAACCATGAAAAGGCAGGCAGCACCAAACCACAGGATAAGAAAAAGCAAGACAGTAGAGAGTAACATCAAGTTAGGTACACACAATCAAACCTTCAAACAACTAAGATAACTAAATGGCAGGAATCACCACATACCTATCAGTACTAACACTTAATGTCAATGGACTTAATTCACCCATCAAAAGACACCGTTTGACAAAATGGATTAAAAAAGAAGATCCAACAATTTGTTGCTTACAGGAGACTCATCTCACCGACAGAAATAAGCATATGCTTAGGATGAAAGGCTGGAAGAAGATTTACCAAGCCAATGGCCCCCGAAAACAAGCAGGAGTAGCAATACTTATCTCTGACAAAGTAGACTTCAAACCTACATTGATCAAACGAGACAAAGAAGGACATTCCATACTAATAAAAGGGGAAATAGACCAAAAGGAAATAATAATCATCAATCTGTACGCACCCAATGTCAACGCACCCAATTTCATCAAACATACCCTAAAAGACCTAAAAGCATATATAAACGCCAACACAGTGGTTGTGGGAGACTTTAACACTCCATTATCATCAATAGATAGGTCATCCAAACAAAAACTCAATAAAGAAATCCAAGATCTAAAATATGCAATAGATCAAGTGGACCTAGTAGATGTCTATAGAACATTTCATCCAACCTCTACACAATATACATTCTTCTCAGCAGCCCATGGAACCTTCTCCAAAATAGATCATATCCTAGGGCACAAAGCAAGCCTCAGCAAATATAAGAAAATAGAAATAATACCGTGCATACTATCTGACCACAATGCAGTAAAAGTAGAACTCAACAACAAAAGTAAAGACAAAAAACATGCAAACAGCTGGAAACTAAATAACTCATTACTTAATGAAGAATGGATCATCGATGCAATAAAAGAGGAAATTAAAAAGTTCCTAGAAGTCAATGAAAATGAAAACACAACCTACCGGAACCTATGGGACACAGCTAAGGCAGTCTTGAGAGGAAAGTTTATAGCCATGAGTGCATATATTAAAAAGATTGAAAGATCCCAAATCAATGACCTAATGATACATCTCAAACTCCTAGAAAAACAAGAACAAGCAAATCCCAAAACAAATAGAAGGAGAGAAATAATAAAAATAAGAGCTGAAATCAACGAAATAGAAACCAAAAAAACCATACAAAGAATTAATGAAACAAAAAGTTGGTTCTTTGAAAAAATAAACAAGATCGATAGACCCCTGGCAAACCTGACTAAAATGAGGAGAGAAAAAACCCAAATTAGTAGAATCAGGAATGCAAAAGGGGAGATAACAACAAACACCATGGAAATCCAGGAAATCATCAGAGACTACTTTGAGAACCTATATTCAAATAAATTTGAAAATCTAAAAGAAATGGACAGATTTCTAGATACATATGATCATCCAAAACTGAACCAAGAGGAAATTAATCACCTGAATAGACCTATAACACAAAATGAAATTGAAGCAGCAATCAAGAGTCTCCCCAAAAAGAAAAGTCCAGGACCTGATGGATTCTCTGCTGAATTCTATCAGACCTTTAAAGAAGAACTGATACCAACCCTCCTTAAACTGTTCCATGAAATAGAAAGGGAAGGAAAACTGCCAAACACATTTTATGAAGCCAGTATTACACTTATCCCAAAGCCAGGCAAAGACACCTCCAAAAAGGAGAACTATAGGCCAATCTCCTTAATGAACATTGATGCAAAAATCCTCAACAAAATAATGGCAAACCGAATTCAGCAACACATCAAAAAGATTATCCACCACGACCAGGTAGGCTTCATCCCAGGGATGCAGGGGTGGTTCAACATACGAAAATCAATAAACGTAATAAACCACATTAACAGAAGCAAAGACAAAAACCACTTGATCATCTCAATAGACGCAGAAAAAGCCTTTGATAAGATCCAACATCATTTCATGATAAAAGCTCTAAGAAAACTAGGAATAGAAGGAAAGTTCCTCAACATTATAAAAGCTATATATGACAAACCTACAGCCAGCATTATACTTAACGGAGAAAAATTAAAACCGTTCCCTCTAAAATCAGGAACCAGACAAGGATGCCCACTATCTCCACTCCTATTCAACATAGTACTGGAATTCCTAGCCAGAGCAATTAGGCAAGAAGAAGGAATAAAAGGAATACAAATAGGTAAAGAAACTGTCAAAATATCCCTATTTGCAGATGACATGATCCTATACCTTAAAGACCCAAAAAACTCTACTCAGAAGCTTCTAGACATCATCAATAGCTATAGCAAAGTAGCAGGATATAAAATCAACATAGAAAAATCATTAGCATTTCTATACACTAACAATGAGCAAACGGAAAAAGAATGTATGAAAACAATTCCATTTACAATAGCCTCAAAAAAAATCAAATACCTAGGTGTAAACCTAACAAAAGATGTGAAAGACCTCTACAAGGAAAACTATACACTTCTGAAGAAAGAGATTGAGGAAGACTATAGAAAGTGGAGAGATCTCCCATGCTCATGGATTGGTAGAATCAACATAGTAAAAATGTCGATACTCCCCAAAGTAATCTACATGTTTAATGCAATTCCCATCAAAATTCCAATGACATTCATTAAAGAGATCGAAAAATCTACTGTGAAATTTATATGGAAACACAAGAGGCCACGAATAGCCAAGGCAATACTCAGTCAAAAGAACAATGCAGGAGGTATCACAATACCTGACTTCAAACTATATTACAAAGCAATAACAATAAAAACAGCATGGTACTGGCACAAAAACAGACATGAAGACCAGTGGAACAGAATAGAGTATCCAGATATGAAGCCACACAACTATGAGCAACTTATCTTTGACAAAGGAGCTAAAAATATACGATGGAGAAATAGCAGCCTCTTCAACAAAAACTGCTGGGAAAACTGGTTGGCAGTCTGCAAAAAACTGAAACTAGATCCATGTATATCACCCTATACCAAGATTAACTCAAAATGGATCAAGGATCTTAATATCAGACCCCAAACTCTTAAGTTGATACAAGAAAGAGTAGGAAATACTCTGGAGTTAGTAGGTATAGGTAAAAACTTTCTCAATGAAACCCCAGCAGCACAGCAACTAAGAGATAGCATAGATAAATGGGACCTCATAAAACTAAAAAGCTTCTGTTCATCAAAAGAAATGGTCTCTAAACTGAAGAGAACACCCACAGAGTGGGAGAAAATATTTGCCAGTTATACATCAGACAAAGGACTGATAACCAGAATATACAGGGAACTTAAAAAACTAAATTCTCCCAAAACTAATGAACCAATAAAGAAATGGGCATGTGAACTAAACAGAACTTTCTCAAAAGAAGAAATTCAAATGGCCAGAAAACACATGAAAAAATGCTCACCATCTCTAGCAATAAAGGAAATGCAAATTAAAACCACACTAAGATTCCACCTCACCCCTGTTAGAATAGCCATCATCAGCAACACCACCAACAACAGGTGTTGGCGAGGATGCGGGGAAAAAGGAACCCTTTTACGCTGTTGGTGGGAATGTAGACTAGTACAACCACTCTGGAAAAAAATTTGGAGGCTACTTAAAAAGATGGACATCGATCTACCATTTGATCCAGCAATACCACTCTTGGGGATATACCCAAAAGACTGTTACTCCAGAGGCACCTGCACATCCATGTTTATTGCGGCACTATTCACAATAGCCAAGTTATGGAAACAGCCAAGATGTCACAGCACTGACGAATGGATTAAGAAAATGTGGTATCTATACACAATGGAATTTTATGCAGCCATGAAGAAGAACGAAATGTTATCATTCGCTGGTAAATGGATGGAATTGGAGAACATCATTCTGAGTGAGGTTAGCCTGGCTCAAAAGACCAAAAATCGTATGTTCTCCCTCATATGTGGACATTAGATCAAGGGCAAACACAACAAGGGGATTGGACTATGAGCACATGATAAAAGCGAGAGCACACAAGGGAGGGGTGAGGATAGGTAAGACACCTAAAAAACTAGCTAGCATTTGTTGCCCTTAACGCAGAGAAACTAAAGCAGATACCTTAAAGCAACTGAGGCCAATAGGAAAAGGGGACCAGAAACTAGAGAAAAGGTTAGATCAAAAAGAATTAACCTAGAAGGTAACACCCACACACAGGAAATCAATGTGAGTCAATGCCCTGTATAGCTATCCTTATCTCAACCAGCAAAACCCCTTGTTCCTTCCTATTATTGCTTATACTCTCTCTACAACAAAATTAGAGATAAGGGCAAAATAGTTTCTGCTGGGTATTGAGGGGGGGAGCGGGAGTGGGTGGAGTGGGTGGTAAGGGAGGGGGTGGGGGCAGGGGGGAGAAATGAACCAAGCCTTGTATGCACATATGAATAATAAAAGAAAAATGAAAAAAAAAAAAATAAAAATAAAAAAAAAAAAAAGAATAATCTTGACACAGAAGAATAAAATCAGAGAACTCACACATCTCAATTTCAAAACTCATTACAAAACTACAGTAATCAAAACGGTTGGATACTGGTAGGAGGGTAGTATATAGATCAGAGGAATAGCATAGAGAATTCAGAAAATAAAAGAGAAAAAACTCACAAAGTTATAACAAAATGATTGTTGACAAGGATGTCAAGTTTACACAATGAGGAAAGAGCAGGCTTTTCAACAAATAGTGCTGGGCCAATTGGATTACCACAGGTAAAAGAATGGAGCTGGACATCCATATCATACCATACACAAAACTTAACTTAAAAAAGATCTAGAGTCATAAAACTCACAGAAGAAAACACAGGAGTACATCTTCATGCCCTTGGATTTGGTTGGTAATGGAGTCTTAGATATGACACAAAAATCACAGCAACAAAAAAATACTTAAATTGGATTTCATCAATATTGAAAACCTTTTAAAGTTTTTTTTACCATACACTAATAACACAAGGGAATTTCATTGTGATAATTCCATAGATACATATACAGTATACTTTGAACAAGTTCACCCATCTGTAATATTAAAAGCTTTTATGCATCAAAAAGACATTATCAAAAAAGTGAAAAGATAGCCCACAGAATGGGAGGAAATATTTAAAAGTTCTATATATGATAAGGACTTAATATCCAGAATATATTAAGGAACTCCTAAATTCAACATCAAAAAGACTAACAACTGAATTCTAAAATGGACAGCACCATTAATAGACATTCTTCCAAAGATGTATAGAAATTATCAAGAAGAATATAAAAATATTCAAAACCTTGAGTCATTAGAAAAATGCAAATCAAAATCACAATGTAATACCACTTCACCTCTACTAGGACTGCCGCAATTTAAAAGTGGAAAAACTATGGGTTGACAAGGATGTGGATAAATTGGAAACTTCATACAAAACTAGTGGAATAGAAAATGACACAGCTGCAATGGAAAACACTCTTGTGGCTCCTTTAAAAAACTAAATATAGGGGCTGGTGGAGTGACTCAAGTGGTAGAGCGCCTACATACCAAGCATAAGGCCCTGAGTTCAAGCCCCAGTACCACAAAAAAACAAACAAACAACAACAACAAAAACTAAACATGGAGTTGTCAAATAGCCCAGTAATTCTATTCCTAAGTAGACATCCAAAAGAACAGGGACTCAACCAGATACTTGTATGGAAGTATTGATTGCAACACTATTTATAATAGCCCAAAGGTGGAAATAACACATTCGTCCATCAATAAATGAACAGAAAACAAAATGTGATATGTATATTCAATGGAAAATTATTCACCTATAAAAAGGAATGAGCCAGATGTGGTGGTGCATGCCTATTATTCCAGCACTTGGGAGGCTGAGGCAAGAAGATCATGAGTTTAAAGCCAACCTGGACTACATAGTGAGAGTCTTTCTCAAAAAAGTGTGTGTGGGGGTTGGGGGGAGGGTAACAAGGTCCTGATGTTTGCTATAACATGGATGAACCTTGAAAACATTATGCTAAGTGAAATAAACCAGACACGAAAGAATAAATATGTATGTATGTAAAAGACAGAAGGACTGCAACATTTATTGAATGAACTTTATGTCACAAAACATTTTACATTCACGATCTGAAGTCATATAGTCCCACTTGGTAGCCAATAGAACTCATAATTTTGTAGAGAGAAACACAGGTTTCTCTCCGTAACCTGTGTTTATAGATTAAGGTCATCCAGCCAGTTTGTAGCTCACCCAGCTCTGAAACTCAGCGCTCCCTAAAGTGAGAACATTTTCTTCTACACTTCTCTCTATGGGTTACAATTCTCTCTGTTAGTGAAAGAGGAAATCAGAATGTTTTATACACTTCAAATTTTCTGATAATGCCTTTCTCTATTTGAAATTTTTGAGACTATCTACAGTGACATTTTAGGAAATCTGCATTTGAAATTCTTTGTATTTCTGAATCACAGAAAACAGCTGTCGGTCATTTAAAAATGATCAGTTCTATATACATCACAAAATACACCAGTCTTCATGCAAGCTTATACATTTCCTTGATTTATGGTATGAAGTCTTTGTGTAGGAAATACTGTTTGAGAATCCAAATAGTACTGATTATTCCACACCCACATCCACAAATAGCCAGAAGTAATTCTTCCTCTGGAATCTGAGAGAAAAAAACGTTCGTACGTCTACTTTAGAACTACTAAGGGCAGGCATGCTGACACCTAATAACCCTAGCACTTGAAAGCCAAGACAGGGAGGATCACAAGTTCAAAGCCAATCTGGACTACATAGCAAGACCCTGTCTCAAAAAAAATAGAACTACTGTATGTGTATATATATGTATATATTTATATACTATATAAATGTATATATGTATACTTACATATTTACTACTTACCATATGTATACATACTTACCACTTGTATATATAACATTTATATATACCACTTATTAATATAATATATAATATGTATGTCTTTATGCCTCCAATGAGACTTATCACAAATTTTGTTTATATATGGCAGCTCATAAGACCATGTAGTTAGAGGACTAAGGTAGAAAGGAGAAAAATGGAGAGGATGCAACAATTTGGGATATAATACATATATACATGGAAATGTCATAATGGAACTCTGTGTAGAGCTATCCTAAACAGAAATGTCTCTGTTCAAAAATGTAAAACAGGAAGGGAAAACAGGTCCTGTCTGGGGGTTGGCACCAGTGGGAGAGGGGAGGATATAAGGAAAGGGTGTAGAAAGGTGACTATGGTGGAAGTATTGTGTGCTCATGTATGAAAACGGGAAAAATGAGACCTGTTCAAACTATTCTAAGAAAGGGGGAAGGGAGGGATAAAGGAGAATGATGTAGGGCTGAATTTAACTAACTTTGTAATAACTTTTGTAAATGTTGCAATGCATCCCCAGTACAACAGTAATATGATAACAAAAATTTTTAAAAGATCATGTGGTTGAAATTATACTGATCATTTTTTTCATCTGCTTATTCAAAAAGCACTAGCTAAACCTACATGCAAATCCTTACTTACAGCTTTTCAGAAAGCTGTCAAAAGCTAGAAACAACCCAAATGTTCAGTAGCAAATATCTACTCTCGTATAATGGGATACTATCCACCATTAAAAAGGAACTATTGATACACACAAGAAATTTAAATATCAAAGCTTTATGATATGTGAAAAAAGCCAGTCTTGAAAGATTACATACTGTATGAGTCAATTTATGTGACACCCTGGAAACAAACAAAACTATAGGAATGCAGAACAGATCAGTGATTGCCAAGGGATGAATGACAAAGAGGGTTTGACTAAACAAGATAGCACAGGGAGTTATTTTGGGTGTTCTGTAGCCTGATTACTTTGGTGATTACACAAATCCATACATTTATTTAACACTTTTAAAATCTGTAGAACTGTGCATGGAAAAAAGGAAGTCAATTTTAAAAAATGTTTAAGCACTTATTATATGGAATGCACTGTGCTATCTTAAGGCAAAAGTAATGATAGACCCTATCATCAAAGAAGTCAATGAAATAAGGAATGAAAGTAAACACAAAATAAGTACAGCACAAAATACCTGATATTGGATAACTAAAAGGTAAAAATAGCAACTGTCACAGGAAATTCAAGGAGAAAGAGATAACATCTGCTTGATAAAGCAGAAAATGCTTCAGAGAAGAAGCATGGCATCAGTTCCAGGAATCACAAAAGGCAAATTATCACTCCATGTAAAAAATGCTAACTTAAGAAAGATTGTCTTGCCAGTAGTGCGGGAAGAAAAGGAACAGAAAGGGAGTGGGACAGAATTATGCTTAGTTACCCTTAGGATGAGGAATTTGGTGAAGCTAGGGCACCAGCCATTCATATGGCACAGCCTTCCAAGCCGCTGGAACACACTGTGAGATGCCTTGGAGCTCACATTCAAAGCTGGCCTTGCCTTGCCCACGTCTTCGTCCTCTTCCCACCCATTTGTTAGCCTACCAGTTAAGTTTTTGCCTCATTTGCAAGCATGGGGCATATCTTCCTTGTTACAATGCTGGCTGTCCCTAACTATATTTTCTCTTACCTGAAACTTACCCTCAAATCTCTAAGCCTATTTTATTCTCCAGGAACCTCCATTTAGATGGTACCCCAAGACCAAGGACATAAACCCCACCTTATTGATCCAGGCAGTAGCAATGAGAATGGAAAGGAATGGACCTCTGCTACGGTTTAGGTAAGTGTACCCTCAATGCCCATGTGTTATGGTCTGAGTATTAAATGTCCCTCATAGGCTCATGTATTGAGGCTTAGTTGCCAGCTGATGAGCTTTAGGGAAGTCATTGGATACTGAGGGTTCTGACCTCGTCAATGGATTAATCAATCCCTTTATGACAGCATTATTGGGAGGTGGAAAAGAGCAAGAGAAGGGTCCTAGCTGGAAGTAGTCACTAGGGGTACATCGCTGGGGCCATATCTTGCCTTGGCCCCTTCCTGTAAGCCTCACTGCCTGCTTCCTGCCCACGTTGAAGTGAAGACTCTCCTCTGTCAACCACTCCCTTGCCATGATGTTCTTCCCAAACACATGAGGCCAAGCAACCATAGACTGAACCCTCTGAATCAGGAGCCGAAATAAATCCTCTCTCCTTTAAGTTATTTATATCTGGTATTTTGTCACACCAAGGAGAAGAATAACTAACACAGAAACCATGTGTTTAATCCCCAGCCCGAGGAACTATTGGAAGGTAGTAGAACCTGCAACAGGTGGAATCTAGTGAAGGTCTCAGGTCACCTGTGGTGTGTCCTTAAAGGGGTTGTAGGATGCGAGGTTCTTCACCTTTCTCTTTGCTTCTCAGTAGCTATGATGATGTATTGCACTGCCATGATGATGTATTGCCTTGCCAAGAATGCAAAAGCAGCAACTGACCATGGACTGTAACCTCCAAACCCAAAAACTAAAATAAACCTTTCCTCTTTTTCAGCTGACTCTCTCAAGCATTTTGTTACAGTAATGGAAACCAACTGATGCAGTTAGTGAGAGATATCATTTTGGACATAGGATTGATAATATTTGGTTAAAAACTCGACATATCAGAAGAAGGAACAAGGAATCTTAAAAAAAAAAAACCCACAGATTTAGAGACAAAGTCCTAAAAGGATGAAATGTGGCTATTGATCATTATATTTTATCCAACAATTCATTTAAATATTGGTTTGCTTTAATGAATATTTGTAAGTGAATTTTTTCTTTTTTTGGTGGGACTGGAGTTTAAACTCAGGGCTTCATACTTGCAAGGCACTCTACTGCATGAGCTATGTCTCCAATCCATTTTTGCTCTGGTTATATTGGAGATACCTTTGTAAGTTATAAACTGTATCACAAATGTGAAATAACAGGAGAAAAACTATGAATCCTGAATCCATTATAGTGACCTGGACTAAATGATTTCTTCTAGATCTTAGTCCAATTTTTGTAAAACAAAAATAAATATCCTTAAGCATAAATACCACCTTTTATCTATCTTGTATGCCCCAAATCTAATGTGATGCCTTTTATTATTTTTTTAAATACTGGATAAAAACTCACATCCTCTCAAATCTTGAGTTAAATCAGCACAATTCAGTGAACTGGATGGAAATTTGGCAAAATTGTATAAATTTACATAAGTACACACTCTGATCACTTCTGGGATATTTACCCTACAAAGACACTGCACATATATGAAGTGACAGGTACATAGCTATTCACAGAAGTGGTAATGAAATATTGGAAATGACCTAAGTATCAGTCAATAAGAATGGTATTGTACATGTGTGCAATAGAATAGTATGCTGCCATAAAAAGAATAGGAAAGCCCTCTGTGTGCTGATGTAAAAAGGTCTTAAAGATTTAGTAAGTGAATAAATAATGGACAAAGCAATTGTTTTAAAAAGAAGGAAGTTATACACATATACACATTCATTTGTAAAAATTTGTTTTCAGAAGAACAGTTTTTAGAAGATTTAATAAGCTGGGTGCCCGTGGCTCTTGTCTGTAATCTTAGCTACTTGGGAGGCAGAGATCAGGAGGACTGTGGTTCAAAGTCAGCCAGGCAAATAGTTTGAGAGACTCTATCTCAAAAGCACCCACCACAAAACAGGACTGGCAGCGTGGCTCAAATGGCAGAGCTCCTGCATAGCAAACATGAAGCCCTGAGTTCAAACCCCAGTACCACCTAAAAAAATTAATATATTGGACTTAATTTTTTCCTCCAAAGCATCTAGATATCAATGCAACAAAATGTAAGCTATATAAAAATAATTAAAACATAAAAATCATAAATACAAGTTATTTCATGAAAGCAGTTTTTCTCCCTATGAACTAGTTCCCGCACCTCATTACCTCAAAAATTCAACATTAAGCAAAATATAAAACTAGGACTTGTAGTCTACAAAATTCTGCAAATAAATCTAGCCGATCTAGGCAGAATTTAAAGCTAGACTCTAAGTTCTACATGGACTTCAGTGCACTCACTCGTCCATTCAACAAATGTTTACTGAGCAGGGTTATGGGCCAGGTCATATCCTAGGAGAGTACATCAATGAATAGAAGAGACAAACAGCCCACCCGTATGATGCTTATTTGGAAGTGAGCACTAGAGATATGGGAACTCCCTGGCATAGAAATGGTATTTTAGGGGCCTGGCATTGTGTTTCATGCTTGTAATCTCAGCTACTTAGGAGGTAAAGATTGGATTGTGATTTGAGGCCAACCCAGGGCCTCAAGTTATCAAGGCCCCATTGCAACGAACAAGCTGAGCATGGTGGTGTACACTTGTCATCCCAGCTACATGGGAAGCATAAATTAAAGGGTCTCAGTCTAGGCCAGCCTGGGCAAAAACATGAAGTCCAAGCTGAAAAATAGCTACGCAAAAAAAAGCTGGAGGCATGGCTCAAATGGTGGAGCACCTGCCTATCAAGCGGAAGGCCCTGTATTCAACCCCAATACTGCCAAAAAGAACAAAAAAAAAAAAAGCTAAAGAAAAAAGTAGTTTAAAGCCATGAGATAGGATACAAATCAGCAAAAGAGTGTTGTACATTTGGGGCACCCCAGCCTTAAGCAGTCTGAGAGGAAGATGCAGCAATGGAGAGTGTGATAGAGCAGTCAGGGAGGAAGGAGGCAAATCAGTACAACAGGGACAGTGTAGACAAGCAGACAGTGGAAGGAGGAGAGAGGGACCAACGTGTCACATGCTGCTGATGAGGAAAGAAGATGAGAACTGGCAACAGATCATGGGGTTTATCAAAGTGGAAGTCACTGCAGAAGGTGGGTATAACTAGAGTGGCTTTAAGGGACAATGGTTAGGAAATGCGGACAGAATAGAAATTCTTGGGAAGCATGACTGAAAAAGGAGGATAAAAGATAGATTGTGAGCTGGGCACTGGTGGCTCACTCTAGCTACGTGGGAGGTGGGAGGCTGAGATCAGGAGGACTGTAGGTCAAGGTCAGACTGTGCAAATAGTTCCCAAAACTCCATCTCTAAAATAACCAGAGCAAAATGGGTGGAGGTGTGGCTGAAGTGGTAGAGCGCCTACTTTTCAAGTGTGACGCTGTTGCAAAGGGCTGAGTTCAGACTCTAGTACCACACAAAAAAAGAGAGATTGTAAAGGAAATGAGGTTGAGATGCAGTCTTTTTTTAAGATGAAATAATAACATTTATCATCTAATATGGAAATGAGCCAGTAGAGAAAATGATGGACGATACAGGAAGGATGTTGAGCAATGGATAAATTGGTACCCTTGAGTAGGTGAGAGAAAACTTGCGCAATGGGTGATTATGGATGGTGCTGCATGGGAAGGCAGAGTGCATACATACACTCTTGGTAGGGAGGGAGATCAGGTGACAGGAAGCAGGCCTTCTGCTCTGACTGCTTCAATCCCAGCAAAGGAGGAAGCAAGGCCATCAGCCATGAGGGACGATAGCAGAGGGTTAGGCTGGGCCTTTTGGTCCATGGTAAGGAAATAAATTTTATTCAAACTTCAAAGTATTTTAAGTTCTAGTCATCAGCTACACAACAATGTGAATACTGTCAACACTACTGAAATGTTTTCTTCAAGATGTCTAATATGATAAATTTTGTTATATGGTTATTTCCAGAACTAAAAGTTAAATTAAATATAAAATGAATTAGGTGGTGATTACATGACTTTGTGAATATACTAAAAACCACTGAATTATATTCTTTAAATTGGGTAAATGCTAAGATGTATAAACCACATCTCAATAAATAAAGCTGCCTAAAAATAAAAACTTAAACATATTTTGTTCAATATCATGATGTAATCCAGTTTCTTAAAAGATCAAATGATGGACAAGCCTCAAATAATGACCAAAACAGTCCTTATTGGTAGAGAAATGCAAAAAGAATCTCCATGAATTTATAAAAGAGACAACACAGAAAAATACTAAACAACTTTTAAGATAGGAGGATTGACTTTTCTCTTAATAAATGGTATTGAAAGAGAAATGATCATGACTTACACTGATAATAAAATTTATTATACAGCATGTGAAAAAAAGGGAAAATTAGATAGTACAGGATGTATATAGTTGCAATTTTAGCTTCAAACCATAATCACATGCAACAGAAAACTTATCTGAACACAATGGGATTTTATGTGCATTGGTATAAATTCATTATTAACATTGCAATAAAAATATATGCAAACCATTAAAATAGTCAGGGCACATCAGTAATGATTGTGGAAAGAAAACTAGTCTTTTATTCTTATTTATTTGAAGTCATTACAAAGTTTACTGGGCTCTCGGTTCATAATAGCCTCAAGTATTCACTGAAACACTACCTGCGTAATTGTGTCAGTCTTAGGATTCCTCAGTGAGTCTGAATGACCAGGATATTTCATAAATACTAAGTAAAATCATTCAATTTAGTTCTTATTCTTCTATTTAAAAAGGAAGCACCTTTTTTTTTTTTTAAGACAGTGTCTCACTATGTAATGAACTCACGATCCTCCCACCTCAGCTTCCAGTTTCTGAGCTTATGGGTACGCACAATTGCCCATCAAGGATGCATCTTAAACATAAAAAAGCCTTGTGCTTACAGCTGAACACAAAACAAACACAATGAACATTGATATTCTGTGCTTGGACACAGTCCCCAGGATTTAGTGATCTTGTTACTGTAGTAACTCAGATGACAATCAAGATGCGAGACATTCAACTCCTATTTATCTAGGAGAAGTAAAAAGGGACAACCACCAAGCATGGGTAATAAACTCTATCATCTCAAATTTCATTTTGGTTAGCATTTCAACTTCTTCTCAGATTAACCATATTCACATTTATCAGGAGAGAAATAGTAGGAAAAAATGTTGACTTGACCAGGCCCTTCCCATTTCTCCTGTGTGAAGAGAAAGAAAAGGGTGTGGGGAGAGAAGGCTGAATACAAGTACCTGGCAAATTCACAGAAGGAAAAATGCCTAGGGTGGGAAAGTGATCTATCTCACAGCAACATGATCTAGACAGGAACACCCTCACAACTATCTCAGATCCCTAGTATCTGATTCCTCGCTTAGTGATCAGCTGTCATTAACTTATGTTCCTTTCAGAAAGTCACATTGGTGCCTCAAGCTCTAGCTACTAACAGAGGGAGAGGGGCAGTGCATTGGACTGAATGAATAGTATCTAAGGCCTGCAAGAACGAAATTTAAGAACAATTTTCAGCCGGGTGGGGTGGCACACACCTGTAAAATCCCAGCACTCTGGAGGCAGGGGAGGAGAATCAAGAGTTTCCGGCTAACCTATGCTACATAGCAAGACCCTTTGTCATAAAACCAAAAATATATAAAAATAAATGCTGAGGTAGTAGTAGTATTAATAATCAGCAAGTTCACATAATATTAAAGAAAAAACTGTTGCTAACTAATAATGAAAAATAGAGAGATAGGACAGTTTCTGATTTTTTTTTTGAGACAGTGGCTTGCTATGTAGCTTAAACTGGGCTTGAACTGGTGATTCTCCTGCCTTAGTCTCTGAAGTGTTGGGATTACAGGTGTCCAACACCTAGCTAGGTTCCTGATTTTGAAAGAGAAAAGAGATTAACTAACATCACACACTTTTTTTAAGTTGTGGCAAAAGCATAAACTATATGTGAAAAGCACATAATTCATACAATACCAATGCTCTTAGCCCTGCCAGCTGCAAATCTGCAGATCCAGCCAGAGAAAACCTCTGACCACACCAGACCACACTCGTGTACTCAGCTGGGCTATAACTAGAAAACTCCCAAGTGCCTTTCACCCTGAGACAACCATCTGGACCCCAGTTCCAAGACTAAGTGCAGGGGTTCATCCTGTGTCCTGCCCATGATGCCTGAGTTCTGTCACATACTAAAAAGTTGACACAGAACCACAGTGGGTTATGCTGTGATCTGAGGTTCTCAAAAATCAGGCCTTTGATGGAGTCCTTTAAAAAATGGATACAGCTATGACACCTTCTATTCAAGCAAGAGGCCATATCAAGGAGAACAAGGGGCCCAGATAGGAAATGAAGGGCAGCAGGGCAGGCTTTCCTAAGCTCTGGTGTCACAGAGATGACCTCTCTACCTTAGAGCCTTTCAGGGCTGACTTATCCAGAGCTGTTCTAGCTTCAGCCAATTAATTGATCCTTCAAGCCACCTTGTTTCCAAACAGCCACACTTCCACATCTGGACTTACTCCTAGAGCAAGAAGCCATCTTCTTGCCTCAGGAGTTCTTCTGGAATGGGGAATGATAAAATACTCAACTTAGTTCTTATTCTTTCACCTTCTTGTTTAACATCAGATTATATGATACTTAATTTCTGAGTAACATTTCCTGTCTATATCACATTGACACTATGAGATCAAATTCTTAGGCCTTACAGAGGAAACATGAAGTTGTAAAGCTTATCTGTTGGAAGCAATTAGATTATTTCAATTTTGAAATAATGTAAAAGCAAGATAATACCAAAGACCCCTATGATGAGAAATCAGCACATACCAAACACTTTGAAGCCCATCAAAACCACTCAAAGTGACAACAAAAAACTGAAACAGTAGAGAGCCATTTTCCTCACATGTTCTTTGAATTATTTTAGTAACAATAATCAGGTCTTTTCTAGTTATATAACTTTTGCCTATAACTCATAAAAGTAACCTAATATTCAAAAACACTACCACAAGTTTTAAAATTTTTGATGAAGTTCAATTTTTGTCTTTAATGGATTGTGTTTACTGGGTTCAGATATTAAAACTCTGCCTAATCTGGCACTATAGAAATTTTGTGTTCAAGTTTTACTTCTAGGACTATGACTATTTGAGTTTATCTTTTATAAGGTATGAAGTCCAGGTCTCTTTTTTTTGCATCTGGACATCCAATAATCCTTTCAACATTGAATTGCTATCCCATCTTTGTGAAAAATCCATACATAGGTCTTTCCTGGCCTCCAGTTCCATTGATCTTTGTATCTATCATTTTGCCAAATACTATAAAACCAGGACTCTTATAGCTTTATATAATGCCTCAAAAACTGAATCTCCCTTCTTTTTCAAAATTAATTTGACTTTTAATCTGCCTTCCTGTAATTTTCAGAAACAGCTTTGTGATTTTTAAAAGTCAATGCTTAGGGTTTCTCTTGGGATTGCATTGAATATATAGTTGAGTTTGGTCACAGATGACATCTTAGCAATATTAAATGTTCCATACCATAAGTATAGTATAATTTGTTTAGGACTATTTTGGTTTCTTTCATCAGAAATTTGCATTTTAGCATATACAGCTTATACATATTTTATTAAACTTATATACAAGCATTCCATATTTTTTGGTGTTGAATTGAGTAGCACTACTTTTCAAACTTAAAAAAAAAAAACAACCTGTACTTAAAAATACACCTAAATGACTAGAAGGAAATATCATCGCCCTTCAATTGTTTTCCAAGTATTTTTAAGAAATTATGTTCTTCCCAATAATGGTAACTTTGCAAATCATAGGTGACCTTTATGTAGAAAAATTTGTTTTTAATGAAAAGTTCCTGACTTTGGCTCATGACTATAAGTTTATAAGCAACACTTATCGAGCAATCACCCTGCCAGGCACTATTCAAAGTCATTAGCATGGATCATTTTATTTAATCCTTTAAAACTCTAGGTTGTAGGCATTTTCACCTTCTCCCATTTTCAGCCAAGTAATCTAAGTGTTTACAGAACCTGTCCACATTCACTCACCAATACCCAGCAGAATCAGACTTGAATCCAGAGTTTTGACCCCATACTTTTGAAGCCACATGTCTTGAAGCGTTCTCATGATTTCTACAGAACTAAGAGTAACTTAGCAAAGGTGACCACTTCTCTGCTGCTCTCCCACTTTCCTTCCTGCTTCCACTCTCTCTAATGTGTTCCTTTGGACTGCCCCAGTTTTCCTTTCCAGGCTCAGTCAAGAACCTGGCCTCCAATCAGTGCTCCCAATCTGCAGACAAAGCAAACTTTAAGCAAGAGGCTGAGCTTCCGGGGAAATCCAAGCAGATGGGTCGAGGTGAAAGGCAATAGCAGAAGTGCCTGGGAAGTGTGAGGCTTCCTTCATGCCTACAACCAGTCACCAGCCTTGATTAGATGCTCCTTGACCTTTCCCAAGGATACCTTTATTTCCAGGCTTACACAGAAATGCATGAGGGGCTCAGACCATCCCAGGTAACTGCTGAACTCTGCCACGTAAACTCCAAGTAAGTCAAACAGGTGCCATTCTGGGTTGTCCTTTAATATGATGTATGCACAGAACAGGAAATTTTGGGAATATAAGGGGGAAAACCTGCTTCATTAAATCATATTTGCTTAGGATTATTGGGAACCAAAAAGTTTTGCCAAAATTTTTCTAGGGAAATAAAAAGCCCAAGATGTTTTTTAAAAGCTCTTAAGGTTGGCTTACACAATCAATTGATTAGCAGATGTGCAGAATTTATTAGATGTCTACATCAAGGTTTGAGCTGGAGAAGGAGCTGGTCTATTTATGCAGATTTTTTGCTGCCAGAATATGCACAGTGACCTCTGACAGGTGCATGGACTCAGGTGTCCAACCGACCTACATGCCCACCTTTGAGCAGAGCAACCTTGAGCCAGTTCCATAACTTCTTCAAGCCTCAGCTTCTCTGCAAACAGATAGGATCATTAATATTCACCACTGGGACTGGCTATAAAAATCAAATGACATCATGTCTGTGAAAGTGCCTGACACAGGAATTGGCAGGACAGCCATTTAATAAATGGTAGTTTTATTTAATTTTATGTCATTTTAAGGGAGGGTCAGATGTAAAAGCATGTTATTAAGAAATAAAGAGACAGAAGCCATAAATTTATGATCTGCAATTTTCCCTTGAGTTAAGAAAACTGTTCACTCAAGCTGTACTTGCAGTTAAAATAGGGGTCACGGAATCTTTTGCACTACTTCTCCAACCAAAAGTTCAAATTTCAGTAACCAAATACTTCAAAGTTTGGCTGTATAATGTATTTTTGCTCTGTGTATTACTGCTATGTATATATTTGCAACATAAAAAGCTGGAGAAAAAAACACGAAATCAAGGACAGTAGGGCAATGCAGATGATTGGATGTAAATGTTATGTCCTACACCCTACCAGAAAGAAAATAGTCACTTATGAAAATGAGAAACAGTGCTCCCAAACAAGAAAAAAAAAAAGGTAATTCATAAATTCTACATTATACAGAACATTTATAGCCAGGTATGGTGGTGCAGGCTTGTAATCCACGCACTGGCTGTGGCAGGATCTTGAGCTTAGGATGAGCATGTCTCAAAAAAAAAAGAACATTTATAAAGAAATATTATATGAAAATCATTACATTTGGCTCAGCTTAAAATTATATGAAATTTCATTTTAATATTATTTCCAATTCCTTTTTAAAAACCCTTTGGTTAATAACAGCACAGCTAATCTACTGAAAAAAGGAGCCAGTGAGAATTTACTAAGGAAGTCCAGAAGCTGACAGCTATAATGCATGGCAATGCAACAGCAAAAAATTTGCAACAGACCAGCCCCAGAAAGGAAACTAAAATGGGAATTTGCATGAAGCTTCTGAGCCTACAGCTGGACCAAACTCCCACTCCCAAGAAGCTGGAAGGTTTTCTGTCTAAAGGATGCAATGGCTAGGAAGGAGTTCAGGTCACATTGACTGTCAGAAGTTCAGGTTGCAGCAAAACCTCTAAAGTCATTTCTAGAACAAAACCTCCTTGCACAGTCAGATGAGACAAGTCTTAGACCTGATTTTTGTTGCTGAGTTCAGCATTAATCTCAGAGAAAAGCTCAGATCATCTAGGCTAAGTAAATAAGAAGAAAAAACTTCCCATGGAGTTTCTACAACAAGCTGTCCTGTTCTACCAAAGATTCATGCACATACCTGTGTTTTCCCCTTACAACTCCTAACCCCCAAAAAAGCTAGTTGGCTACGTCCAGTAATATTAAAAACAATGACAATAAAGCTCTATTATTCTACTCCTAAATACATAAATAATTCATGTAAATCGAGAACATAGTATTTTTATAAAAGTTATTTAGTTATACAACTTTATTATCTCTGCCCATGTTAAAAAGTTAAGTGTTCAATTACCTACAGACACAAAGTATAGAAGAGTTACAGGAATCTCCACAAACTTTCTGCTACAGCACAGCACAGCTACATTTTAAAGAAAAATCCTTATGGTTTTTGTGGGAAGAGATATAGTTTCAGAAGTGTTTCATGTCAACACCTATACAGATTACTTTCTACTAAAGTTTAGTTGGGAAATTTGAAAGACCTTAAACCAGCTTCTCTGGATATCTTTTCTCAAGACCCACAGAGAGAAAGACTAGTCAGACAGAAGAAGCTCCTCTAGAGGCAGTTATTCATTTCCTGAGCTAACCCACTTCCTTCTTCAAACATTTCCTTCTCTTCACCAATGCATTTTACTTTAAATTGCACTGAAGTCTTGCAAATATACATCTAGGCAAGAATCTAGAATCTAGGCAAATAACAGTGAGCATGTCATTTTTATAACATCATCACTAAAGTAACACAAAATTAGAATCACAAATCAAGTGCTGTCATTGCTACAGAAGGCTGTCTGCAATGTTAACTGATTCTGCAAAAGAACTGGAACCATTATGAGCTTGACCCATGCTTTGAGGAAAAAAAAAATCCATGCAAAAAAAAAAAAGTTTTGGAGGGGGAGGGGGGGCGGGAAGAGAAGGGGTAGGGGAGAGGAAAAAAATAGTTTTGTGGCTCTTGACATCTCTTTTGGAGAAAATCAAAATTTTAACTTTTCAAGTCTTAAGCAAACGGTAATGAGTTATGGAGTTCATTCTAAATATAATCCTAGATACAATACTGAACATTCCATAATTATTCAAATTATTTATTTTACTAGATGATAGGCATCTTCTTGTTGATTACTATCTTGATCAATCAATGCAGACACAGGAAGCTGGAAATAAGCATGGCTGTCATAGTTCTTCTGTGTTAATAAATACAAAACATATTTATATATTATTTTGTATATTAAAAACAAAAATCAGTTCTTACCTGATATATAAAAGGCTTGCTTTATTAACCAGCAATAAGTGTTACCACAAAAACAGACAAAAGGAACAGTCTCTTAAAATGTTTATTTTTGTCAGAGTAGCTGACAATTTTCTGTTAAGTATTTTGGTTTATTATAATAAGCATTTCCCCCCTTGAAAAATCCGTTCAAAATATTCCAATCCTTGAGGTAAAGAACTAAAAAAAAAAAATCCTGATTTTTTTAAAGAAAAAAATTCTTAAAATTCCTTTAGCTTGATAAATAGAAATAATCTCTTCGTGTTCTACTCTGGTGAATATAAATGTATTTTATACAACAAAGTATCCAGTCACTTATTGGCAAACTGAAGGTACAAATTATTCATTTACTCTTTCTACTCAATCACAGTGCAATACCACCATGTTCATATATACTTTTTTTTCTTTTCTTTTCTTTTTACAGTTACCAATACTCTTCTGGCAAAAACAAGGTTTTGGAATGGCAAAAGCAAAAGAAGTTTTAGATCTTGAAGCTCCAGAAGGGAATTAATCTGAGTCTTCATCATCAAGATAATCCTCGGCATTGCTTAATGTTCGAACTGCATCTAAAAGGAAGAGGGGGAAAGTGAAATAAAGAAATTAGAAATTGCTCAGAAGTTTTCCTCCTTTCAAAGCTTTCGACAATTTAGCAAACTGTAATCTTCTCTCTGACCCAGGAATTGTATTTTCCCTGAGATCTTTTCTTATTTTTGTTTTTTTAGCTTAACTATGAAGTCTCTGCTACTGCAGAGGTGAACAAATCCATTTGCCTATGGATCCTTCCTCATGCAGAGGAGTAAAGCCGCGTTAGGCGTTAGTTTATTTCTAACACAAAGCGACCAGTCACATGCACCACGACCAACATGAAACATGTCAGCAGCCACTCTGCTCTGACATTGGTGTTCAATGACAAATGCACACATGGCCCAGGCAGCCCACAGCCTGAGCCCTGACCTGAACGCAGTGTCACTGGGCAGAAAGATAACTGGGGCACAGAGAAAGGAAAAGAAAAAGAATGAAAACACAGAAGCTTCAGTTTCATTTTAGAAAACACTGAAAATAAAGTTGGCTCAGTAGCAAAAGATTGAATTTTTTTTTTAATTCAATAGAAAGAGCAGGACCCCACAAATGGTAAATACACCTTGAATATGGGTCAAAAGGAAGACAGCTGATCTTTAACTGTTACCTATTCAACTGTCTAGTCAAGTTCTTACAGCAACAGCTTGCCCTAGTATAATATGAAGGGAGAAATGGAATGTAAATACAGACACACTGCTAGAGCTCAATTAATGTAGGACATCACACCCAGATCAGAGTCTCTAACTACCACATCCCCAGAGCTCACTGGAGAGATGACTGTTCCCAATGTAAGAGACAGACCTAAAACCTTTATCATGTCATAAAGCAAGGATCCTATCAAAGACAGCCTCATGTGAAAATGGATCAAAAGACCCAACCTAAAGAGCCCTCCACTAGTCAAATAAGGACAATCAGTAAAGCTACTAACCACAATAGATTAAAACAAGCCTCAAATATTTCAACAGACATCAAGTAGATACCCTCATCTGAGTCTCTTCAAAGATTGGTAAAGAACCAGCTCATTATTTTGAAAGATCTCAAATAAAGGGCAAAATCCAAGCATTTATCTTACCATTGCTATATACGCTATTCCTCTGGATAAACGAATAGTTGATTGGGGCAAAGTTTTCTTTATAGAATGTTCTTGTTAAGAACTGAGAAAGGAGTTGTTATATTAGAATATCACCATTTTGCATCTATTAGTGAAATAACAGAGCTAGACATTGACCTTCAGTCGATGCTAATGGCACAGGAAGAGGGTCAACCAGACTATGTGTCTCTCCTTGATGGAGGAATATGACATTCTTTGTGAAATAATCTTCTCTCTACCACTAAGAAGGAACAGATGACAGATGGATAGAGTTTAAATCAGATTACACCTCTAGATCTAACACTGATTGACAGAAACATAAATGACAGAGGACATGACAATCACCACTAAAATGCAGTCAGCAATGTCTGAACTGGGGAATTAAAGGCAGTTGAGGCAGCTTCTTTAATAAGTAAATTTTAAGGTTAAAAATGGGGAAAGAGAAGACAGAAAGAAAACACTGATTTAAAAAATAAATTTAGAGGTGTATCTACCTCTAAATTCACAAACTGACCAGATGTGGACCCTGACTTAAGCTATTAAAAAGAAAGATAAATAAGTAAATAGAAGCAACAACTCTGTGAGAAAAGTGGTAAATTTGGGGAACAGGATATGGATGACATTAAGAAATTATTGCTAATTTTAAGTATGCTAATGTATTGGAGGTTTTTTTTTTTTAAAGCATCTTCATCTTTACAGGTTCAGAAAAATGATTACTGAGAAAAAGAAAAGGAAAGGGAAGACTAGTACAAAGGAGGTAGAACTGATTTAACTTGTGTATGAGAGAGAAGACAAGGGGAGCAGGACAGGGAGCAGTTCCTAAACTACAAGAAGTCTCCAGGTTGATGGTATTATTCTCCATTCTCCATTCTTGAGAGAACTTCTAGAGAACTGGGAGGAATATAGTTTGTTCTCCTCAAAACTCCACTGGCCACAGGACCTCCTCCAGTTTTCTAAGCTAAAGCCCAAAGACATCTAGCAAAGCCCTTTCTCTTCTATTCTGCTATCCTCCTCCTTCTCCTCTTCCTCCTCCCCCTCCCCCTCCTCCTTCTTTTTCTTCTTTCTCCTTCTTCTTCCTTCTTTCTTCCTTCCTCCTTCCTCCTCCCTCCTCCTCCTCCTCCTCCTCCTCCTCCTCCTCCTTCTTCTTCTTTTCTTCTTTCCTTTTGTAGCACTAGGACTGAACTCAGGGCCTTAAATTCAAATGCCCTAGTACTTGAGCCACACTCCCAGTCCTTTTGCTTTTACTGTTTTTCAGATAGGCCTCATGCTAACTCTGCTTCCAACCACAATGCATCTATCTCTGCCTCCCAAATATCTGGGATTACACATTCATGCCACCACACCCAGCCTCCTTCCTTTCATGAACTGCTCTCAGGCAGTTTTTTGGGGGTTTTTTGGCACAGGGTTTTGAACTCAGGGCCTCGTGTTTGCTGCAGAGCCACTCTACCACTTGAGCCATTCCACTAGCCTTTCTGAGGCAGTTTTCTCTGGAAACTTCCATATGGCAAAGTGCTAAGTGATGAGTTATATTTCTCCATTTCCCACCTTTGTGTGAGGCCAACATCTCTCATCAGCATTCCTGACATCTCTTTCCTCATTTCCATTTTTTCCCCACCTCCCAGACCTCTTCTACAAAGGTTACAGAAAGAGAAGTTTTCTACCTGCTTCTCCAGCTCCACCTCTCATGAAGAGGCTTCTGGTTCACTTCTCCAGGGAATGAGGAGGTTTGATAACTTCTTTGCCTATCATGAACAAGCTTACAGCATGCAGAAGACATAGCTCAGCTCCTAAGAAACCTTACTCCTCACTAGAGATGTTTTGAAAGTACCTGTCTAGCAATAGGAAGTCAGTGTCAGAGAAAGGAAGTTAGGCCACAGTCCTCCTTCCTAACCCAATCAAGCAGTAAGGAGTGGGAGGTGGACCTCAAGCAAAAGTGTCTCTCCCACAAAGCTCCAAATATGGCTTTCTAATAAAATGTGGCCAGGCAGTACCAGCTCAGCTGATAAACACTTTCTCATTCCCTTAACAGAACCCATATCCATACATGAATCATTAATTTAAGAAAGACTAGCTCTGCCAGGAGCATTCATGACTTAAATACTAAATCCCAAACAGATGAATGGTTTACACTGTAACTGAACTGAAGTGCAAAAGGAAAATAAAGGAACAAAAACATACCTGCAAAAGACAAAAGGCACTACTGATTCATGAAGAGCCCAATGGTAGGAATTTAGGGGAAGCTAAGGAGAATAATTCTGGAAGGCTCCCTGGGCAAACCAAGAGAGGGGGGCTGCTTATTATTTTTGATGGACTAAAAGGTCTCTCTCTATTTTGTTGCTTCTGCTAGGGACAGAACATGAGACAGAATAACATTTACTTCTTCTCATAAAATGAGGAATTCCTGAGGAAGAAGTAAGTTTTCTCAGGGTTCAAATATTAATTTGAATTTGCTTAAGTTGATATAAACAGAAAAGTAATCAGTATTCAATTTCACAGGTCAAGAACTATGAAAGGAATAATAATAATGCCTTCAAGTTAACAAGGGAACAAGTAGGACTTGGTGGTACATGCCTGCCATCCTAGCTTACATGGGAGGCATAGGTAGGAAGGAGGCTAGCCCAGGGCAAAAAGTATGAGAGCCTATAAGAAATGGGGGCATGGCTCAAGTGGCAGGAAGCCTGCCTATAAAGCATGAAGTCCTGAGTGAAAGTACAAAACCAAACAAGGAACTAAATGTTCTTTGCTTTTATAATAGAAATTAGTTTCCTCAAAAGTCCTTTTGGTGATTCTTTACTAATATGGATCAGCTATACTTTAGCCTCTAACGCAATACTGAGGTTTGGATGATGAGCAGCAAAGGACTTGCAAGAAGTGAGCCTTCTATGGGCTGGAGGGGGAGGCTCAGTGGTAGAGCATCTGCTCAGCAAGCGTGAATGCCTGACCTCAAACCCCAGTACTGCAAAAAAAAAAAAAAAGGAGCCTCCTATTGGATCAGTTTCTTCTTAGAAAGTAGTGAAAATAATGTATCAGTTATTGGCTTAGACTTTACAGTGGTATTCAATTGCCAAACATAAGACAATAAGTAAGACTTGAGAAATAAAAAAGAACTGTGTGTGTGGGGGGGGTATTTAATATCCTCTCTGTCCAAATCTTTTTCTATCTTGTTTTGTTTTTTCACCTCTCTGGGCTTGGCATGGGCCAAGAGGTTGATGAATGGGAAGGAGGAAAAGAGACACATAAGGAAAGAAGAATTCAAGGCACAGTCTTTCAGGATTCATTAGTATGAATCTAGGGGGACACCTTCAAGAGGCTGTATACCAAGAGGTCACCTAAAGAGCCAGTGTGAACAGTAACCATGAATGACTCAAGTGCGTTTTAACACCTTTCTTCCAAATAATCACAAAAGCTTTTCATTATTTTATCACATATATTCTCACACACTGATATTTTTGTCTTTAATAATATATACCTAAACTCTGCTTTTAAAAATCACCCTCAGGTGAATAGATAGGATCAAAGTACATTATATACATGGATGAAAATGTCACAATGGACCCATTTAAAATGTACCCCAAAAAACCCAAAAACACTAAATCTGCAAAAATCCTTTGGACTTGAGGCACAGCTCAAATGGTAGAGTGCCTGCTTTGCAAGCACGAAGCCCTAAGTTCAAACTCAGTCCCACCAAGAAAACAATAACAACAAAAACTAAATCTGTAAAATGTACCCCCAAAAACCCACCCACAATTCTATGAATAAATTCCAGAATGTTTAGCAAAGTCTACAATAATTTTAATTACAATTTACTGATACCCTCATTTAAATTAGAAACAAAATACAATCATGGAGCTATTGAATGCTCAACTTAAAAATACTTAGCCACGACCAGATATGTCATAAGGACATATCTGAAATGAGGGAATGAAGATGGTTCTCTAAAAAGGACTATCATGGAAAACAAAATGATTAGCAATTGATTGCAAGGAAAAAAAAGACATGGTAAAAGATCCATATCTTTCTTCAAATTTCTGCTTGCTTAAGGGTGTTCTATTTTAGAGGATATATAGTCAAACACAGAATCATCTAAAGAGCTTGCCAAGAAAATAAAAATATTCCCAGTAGTGAGCTGGTAAGTATTAGTTATAAGAGGAAAAAAGAGAATTTTAAATAAATACCTGTTCCCTGTTTCTTTTTCAAGAGAGATGCACAGGCGGCATTGGTGGCCATGTCCAAGGCCAGCTTCTTCTCATTGTTTCTTAAATCTGTTCTTGCTCCTTCCAACATAAGAAAAGAAAATCAGGAGTTTTTGAAGACTGTACAGCAGTCAATTCTCTTTCCATCACACTAATCACTCTTGGTAAAACTAATGAGTGGACAATCCTGGCCCAGAATTAAACTTTTTGAAGACAGTGCATTTGGCATCATTCATCAGGGAGCTTGTTGCTATGCCTGTGAAAATTATGCTCCATTAAAAGAGCCTTTTCCTTCCAGTCCCAACAGGATTACATGTGGCCCTTTCAACGAGGGGCTTACCACACCTTGATAAACCCTAAATCATTACACAGACCCTGTTACATGTGCCTCAGTTTTGGGAGCTTAAGTCCTCTTGTCTCTTCTGCTCAAGAGAGTCTTTATAAAAGACTATTTGGGTTGAGTTTGAGGTAATCCTTTTTATCTGTAAGTATATAGCAAATTAGCAGAATGGCCACACAATAAAGCCCAGAAGCAATTCATTGTTCCCCAATTTATTGTTCTTTTTCTATCCACTTTTTCCTGGACTTTGTGGTAAAAATTATATCAGAATCCATTCTCTTTTGCATTGTTAAAGATTAAAAATCCCACATACTTAACAAAAACATAAGTCTTATTTTATTCCCCATGATCTACCCTCTCCAGAGGTGGCCATTCTTATCAAATAGGCTTGAGTTTTTATCCGCCTTATGTGTATCAATGCATCAACAGACATACAAACATGGAGATAAAAATAAGACTACATGGACGGGTCTGTAATTTTATTTTATTAACTTAACAATAGATAATGGTACTCTTTTCTTGGCAGTATGCATATAACTCAACATATTTAAATGTTTGTAAGTATTCCATTTGTGGCTGCCCCCAAATTTACTTAATCACTACTTCATTAATAGTCACTTAAGTTGTTTCTAATTTTCATTATCACAAATACTACAATGAACATCCTTGAACAACATCTTTGTTCACATGAATATTTAGAGGATAATTTACTAAATGGTGCTGACAGGTAAAGATAGAAATATTTTTTTAATTCTGCCACCTACTGTCAGGCTGCCTTCCAAAAAAAAAAAAACAAACCCTACTAATTAATGGTTTTTAATC
Organism: Castor canadensis; assembly: GCF_047511655.1. Classification (NCBI taxonomy): domain Eukaryota; kingdom Metazoa; phylum Chordata; class Mammalia; order Rodentia; family Castoridae; genus Castor; species Castor canadensis. The sequence goes on along the minus strand of NC_133398.1, from coordinate 78,166,076 downwards.
AGAGTTTCTACCAATTTACACATTGTTTTCAACCTCTCCCCCAACTCTTTAAAAACATAGTAAGTGTCCCAGTACTTAAAGGCAAAAAAAAAAAAAAAAATAGTCACACCACTAATCCTATACCATGTTCTGTGTACCTTCAGCCCTGGAATTATTAATCCAAGGAGCCTAAGATATATTTCAGGACCTCCTTCTTACAACGGAGCAGATGCCTGAGAACAGACAGTGCAACCTAGACACAGGTCTGCAGGTCTGAGCTATGATCAAGGAGTGGTTGTTTGGGGGAAAAGGAACCCTCTTACACTGTTGGTGGGAATGTAAAGTAGTACAACCACTCTGGAAAAAAATTTGGAGGCTACTTAAAAAGCTGGACATCGATCTACCATTTGATCCAGCAATACCACTCTTGGGGATATACCCAAAAGACTGTTACTCCAGAGGCACCTGCACATCCATGTTTATTGCGGCACTATTCACAATAGCCAAGTTATGGAAACAGCCAAGATGCCCCAGCACTGACGAATGGATTAAGAAAATGTGGTATCTATACACAATGGAATTTTATGCAGCCATGAAGAAGAATGAAATGTTATCATTCGCTGGTAAATGGATGGAATTGGAGAACATCATTCTGAGTGAGGTTAGCCTGGCTCAAAAGACCAAAAATCATATGTTCTCCCTCATATGTGGACATTAGATCAAGGGCAAACACAACAAGGGGATTGGACTATGAGCACATGATAAAAGCAAGAGCACACAAGGGAGGGGTGAGGATAGGTAAGACACCTAAAAAATTAGCTAGCATTTGTTGCCCTTAACGCAGAGAAACTAAAGCAGATACCTTAAAGCAACTGAGGCCAATAGGAAAAGGGGAACAGGTACTAGAGAAAAGGTTAGATCAAAAAGAATTAACCTAAGGTAACACCCACGCACAGGAAATCAATGTGAGTCAATGCCCTGTATAGCTATCCTTATCTCAACCAGCAAAAACCCTTGTTCCTTCCTATTATTGCTTATACTCTCTCTACAACAAAATTAGAAATAAGGGCAAAATAGTTTCTGCTGGGTATTGGGTGGGGGGAGAGGGAGGGGGCGGAGTGGGTGGTAAGGGAGGGGGTGGGGGCATGGGGGAGAAATGAACCAAGCCTTGTATGCACATATGAATAATAAAAGAAAAATGAAAAAAAAAAAAAGAAGAAAAAATAATGTGCTAGGTGTTTTGGTACATGCCTGTAACCTCAGCACTGGGGAAGCTAAAGCAGGAGGACGATGAGTTCAAGGCCAGCCTATACTACATCTTAAAAAAAAAAGAAAGAAAAAGTAGAGAAGGGAAGAGAAGGAATCCCTGATGATGGCTGATTCAGGACTTGTGGCTTGAGGACTAACTCATACTGCATTATAGCCTTCAGGATGAAGGTGTGGTGTGGGATGAGATGCCTGTAAGGGTTAATTAATATTTACGGGACACATGAATGGATGAATGGTTAGCCCACAATTACAATGTTTCCTCTGAAAACAGTCATTCCCATATCTCTGGCACCTGCTCAGCATAAGGCAAGACGCTGCGGCCATAGCCTCTTCCTTGTCTGTCAAGGCTCTCTTGCCTCAGCAACGTCACCCACACAGCTTAGAGAGATCCCTCCCAAACCTGTTTACACACACTCCTTCCTTCTAAGGCCTTATACTCTTGCAGATATGCACAGTATGTTATTTTTTAAAGTAATACATGTAGTTTTAAAGCTTGTCAGGTTTTATTTATAATAAAAAAATCACATAAGCAAATCCCAATAATTTCATTTTATAATAATAGCTCTGTGATATAGACAGAATAAAGGCTAAAATCCGTTTTAAAATAAGGAGACTAAGGGCTGAGGATGTAGCTCCATGGTTGAGTGTTCGCCTAGCACGCACAAGGCTCTGGGTTCTATCCCTAATACCGCAAAAATAAGTAAATAAAAATAATAAAATAAGGAGACTATTGTTTTTCCCACGATCTCAAATGGTATAATTTGATATGGCCTATTTTTCAAGGCAAGCAAAAGCCAGATAAATTCAACACAAACTTTACCTTTTTCCAGAAGTAACTGGACAATGTCGGCATAACCCTTCCAGGCAGCAGCATGCAAAGCCGTGTCTCCCAACTTGTTCTACAGTAAGAGAGGGAAAGTGACATTTTAAAAGTAGGGAGTAGATTGACTGGAGACCTTAACTTAACTATAATATAATAGCCTAAAGTTAGAACAAAACTATAGAAAATTCCAAAGACAACAGCAAAGGAAACTCAAGCAATGAGAGATGAGTCACTTTGGGGAGACAGGAAAGGTCGGAGAAACAAAACAGGTATGGTGGAGCACAAGCTGAAATGCAGGCACCTACAGAGGGAGACACCAGAGAAAGCTAACTCACTTGCACAGAAACCTAGCAAGAACTGTGAATTTGAGATTCCTGGAGACTTTGGGGTGGGAATGAGGTATGGGGTGGAAACAGGGGCACTGGCTGAAAATATACATAAGAAACAATGAGAGCCCAGGACCCTCTTGCTGCAAGACAGCCCCATAAAGATGGCAAAATTACCCTGTTGAGAAATTAAGCTGAGAGTTTCCAAGCTCATGTACAGGTACAAGAGAAGGTGACAATGAGGCCAGAAACTAAAACATTAAAAGTTAGGTGAAATACCTAAACTGAACAGCAAGTCCCCTCTCTCAGCTATTCTTACCCACCCTATGGCCCCAATGTGTGCAGTGAAGGGTATACACACAGGCAGGAGACTGCAAGATGCCTCTCAGGTGACAGTGTATACCCCCACGGTTGTGGGGGAGGCGGTATTTATGTTAGCACCTGGGTATTGTCTCATAACAACAGCTAGGAAGCCCACCAGCCAGAAAGCCCGCCAAGTGCACATACCTTCCAATCACATTTACAAATGAATGGGTATTTGAGGCAGGTCTACAGTATTTGAAGAAAAGCCCAAACAAAATAAATGGCTGCCAGAGGAAAAGATACGGCACAGTAAATAACAGAAAACACTTTTAAAAGCTATAATTAATATGTCAGAGAAATATAATGTGATAATACATAATGAAACAAGAAAAAGCTGATATTTAAAACTAACAGAGTAAACTAAGAGCTTACGGTAGACAGAATTCTCAGATGGCCACTGAGATTTCTGTCCCTTGTTATATACCCCAGAATAAATCCTCCCCTTGAGTGTAGGTGGGGCAGAGAATATAAGAGCTGTCACTCCCATAATTAGACTTCTAGATAGTAGGGACTGAGTTTACCAAAAGAGAGATTATTATGGGTTACCAGGCCTTATCAGTTGGGCCTTATTAGAAAAACAACACAAAATTAAGCAGCAGAGAGACATCTCCCATGGCCTTAAACAAGAATGAAGATAGCCATGTTGTAAGGGATCTATGGAGGAGAGAAGCCTCCAAAAGCTGAAGTCCTCAGTGCTAGAGGGGAAGGAAACTCAATCTCCCAACAACCTGAGTGAGCTTGGAAGAAGAACCCAGCTCCAGCCAATTCCTGAACTTCAACGTGTGAGACTCTGAGCAGAGAACCTTCTGATGCCCAGAATCCTAACCTACAGGAAATAATAAATGCTGCTAAGCTTTGGTAGTCTTCCACACAGCAACAGTAAGTTAAATAGGAGCTCTGGAGAATTAAAAAGAAAGCCAAAATAAAATATGATAAACGTGAAGAAACCTCTGAGAAAAACTAACAAAATGAAGGTTCAAAACAACAGGTCCAACGTCTTACTATGGGCATTCTAGAACCAAATGAACAAAGAAATAGTCAAATACTACATCAGAAATAACACAAGAAAATTTTCTAGGCTGAAAGATGTCATTACAATTACTAGGGGAAAAATAACACTGAGGCACATCCTTATAAAATTTTAGAACCTCAAAGATAAGGACCGTTAGTGAGGAAAAAAGCAGATCTTACATAAGGAATGAGAATTGCTAGAATGTGCATATGGTTACCATTTGTCTCCTAAGGGTCCCTGTGTTGGAAGCTTTGTTCCAAAGTGGAGGCAGTGGAAGGGGTGTGAAGCCTTTAAGAGGCGAGGTCTTGCTACAGTATGAACCTTACTTACCCCTTAAAGGTCCCTGTGGTAAAGATTTGGTCCCTACAGTGGCATTCTTGGGAGGTGGTGGAACCACTGGGAGGTGGGGCCAAGTGGGAACTCTTTAGGTCACTGAGGCGGAGGGGAAGGGAGAGAGTAACTTTGAAGGGAAGGGTAGAAACCAGTCTCTCCTTCTTCTTCTTCTTCTCATTCCTCTTGTAGTTTCTGGGTGATGAAGTGAGGCAGATTTGCTCATGCTCCACCATGATGCCTTGCTGTAGGCCCAAAAGCAACAGGACCAACTGATCACTGCTGAGGTTCAACTGAACCTCCAACTAAGCCAAAATAAACCTTTCCTCTTTGTAAGTTAAATATCACAGGCATTTGTTACAGTATCAGAAAGCAGTCTAACACAGATATAGTGGGAGGTCCATAAGTCAACTGAGGGCACTGCCCTTGAAAGAGACTGTGGGACCCCAATCTCTCTCTGGCTTCCCATCTGGGAATGTGCTCTGTCCCTCTCACAGGCTCCCACCATGATAATGCCATCCACCTTGAGGCTTTCACACAGAGCATGCTGACGCCAGCACCATGCCCTCGAGTCCCCTCTTTTCTTTATAAAGTAACTGGCCTCAGATATTTCACTAGAACAGAAAACTGTCTAATACGGAAATCAAAGTGACATCAAGCCTCTCAAAAGCAACGCCAGGAATGAAAATGCCATTGAGCCATGCCCTCAAAATTCTGAAGGAAATTATTTTCAACCTAGAGTTGTGATCTGACAAATGAATAATCTCAACCTCCTCTTTCTCATCTCTTTGAAGATGTTCTCTGACAATGGAAGACAAGAGATCCAGAACACTGAGAATACAATACAGCAGAGAGGGGAAGGGAAGAAGAGGTCAGGTATCTTGGACTGGAGAATGAAGATGGGGGGCTTTGGAAAGTATGAGTCCAGAAAGAAAAAAGTCACTGATTATCTTGTGCATCTTATAAAAGTATATCAGCAGAGCATAAAGCTAAACAGAAGTCAATACTTAAAACAAAAACAAAAAAAGTTACACCAGCAGTGATCATTGCATAGAGAGCAGTAATAACGTAAGCAACATATAGAAACATAACTAAATAAGACACACTGGGAGGTGCAGAAGCGGGATGGTTGGGGACTGGGGCACTAGAAAACAAGAACTGGGGCAGACGATAAGCTGAAATCTTTCCCAACCCAACAGGAAATCAAAATACCTGTGAAGATGCTGTGTGACCAGAGAGCTCCGCACACCTACTCCCCAGAAACCCGAAGGTAGGGACAAGAAGAGAGAGCTAAAGGCTGAAAGCAATATGAGGAAGAGTGGGGAAGGTATTCAGGGCTTTGTACAATTTGAATCTTAATACAATAATAATAGTTTTAAGAAACTATGTACTTAGCTGGGCACTGTGGCTCAGGCCTGTAATCCTAGCTACTCAGGAGGCAGATATCAGAAGGATCCTGGCTCAAAGCCAGTCTGGGCAAACAGTTCACGAGATCCTATCTGGAAAAAACCCTCCACAAAAAAAGGCTGGTGGAGTGGCTCAAGGTGTAGGCCCTGAGTTCAAGCCCCAGTTAAAAAAAGAAAAGAAACTATGTGCTCAATGCCAAGGATGTAGTGCAGTGATACGGTGCTTGCCTAGGCTGTGTGAGGTCCTGGGTTTAAACCCCAGTACCACAAAACGAAAAAACAAAACCAAAAATCTATATGTTTACAGTAGTTTGATTAAAAACTGTACGTGCCCACAAGCCACATGGTACCAAAGAGAGCAAGGGCAGGTGTGTTTAATGGTTTTCTCATCCTAAGCAGTCTCACCTGTTGGTTCAGTTCAATATTTGGCTGAGTAAATAGCACTTCCACTATATCTGAAATTCAAATAGAAAAGACATTTCTTAAAAATGAAAAGTAAAACCTGATATAAGTATGCACAATAATATTGAAAGAGATGATCCTTTGGGAAGATCTTTAAGAAAATTCTTAAAACAAATTTATCAAAATTTACATGCAGAAAAACTAAAGAATCTAAAAAGTACATTACAGGAAAAATTTTTTTCAAATAGTTTTGGTTTTTGCATTTTCATGTGACATCTAATACAGGAATATTTTTATATTTGCTATGATACAAGTATTCAAAAAAACTAACATGTTTATTAGCTAAAATAAGGTTTCTTTGAAGAGATAGTCACGAATTTTCCCTTGGCTATGGTACTTAATTTTTTGGACTCTGCTTTCCTCACTGTTGTTGAATTTATTTCAGGTGTTTGTAGAGAGGTGGAGAGTGGGGTGGTAGATTTTTAGCCAAGATGAAATACATGTAGAAATTCAATTTGTCATTATTACTCATTATAACAGGGCAAGGATCAATTGAATTGCAAACCCAAGACAATGTCTTTCTTCTAAATTTAACAGTTTGCATAAAGCTTAAAAAGGAATAAAAGTATATTCTGGGAAACTAAGAAGAGTCAAATCTGTGCTTTCCTTCTGTAAGATTAGCTAGTGGGTTTGTTTTCATTTTACTGTTTTTCTGGTAACCTTTAAAAGCCTGGGAGAGGAAAGGAAGTTTCCAGCCTTTCAAGTGAAAGGCCTGTGTGTGCAGTGAGACTGGCCAGCTGCATTCACCCCCTGTTCTACAAAACTCCCAGTGCAAGGCTTCTGGCTGGTGTTCTAAAGGATTCAAAAAGAGTAGCCAACACTATTTTTTTTTTTTTCATTTTTGTCAATCTGGCTCCGTTACATGACACACATTTTCAGCAGCACAGAAATTTGTAATAACAAACAAAAGGAAATACCTTTGTGACCCCCGTGAGAAGCCCAGTACAAGGCAGTGCTTCCAGCCTTGTCTAAGCCATTAACGCCCACTCGGTTGTCCAAACATTCTCTCAGCCAGCTCAAGTTGCCTGAAAGAATTTTGCATTTATAAAAACACAAGAAAGAGGCTTTTATTCTTTGTGCTGCTTTTAAATCAATTTCATCCTTCATAAATTTCTACTTGTAATGGATTAATCAGCAAGTCTTAAATTAAGACCTGTCCACCAGTGCATTTATTATGGTACATTTTGACTTCCAGTTTATTAATGGAAAGCATTTACATCAATTTTTAATGGGTGGATGGGAAGAATTGTCTAAACAGGTCTACTTAAGTTATTTCTATTCTGTAAAAAAATATAGAGAGATAGATAGATAGATATGTTCTTTTTCTTTGTGAAATTCTGAACCTTAGTGGGAGGAGGCAAACCAGTCAAACCTAATTACAAACAGAAACATTTCTATTCATATTTAAAGAACATTTTCAATTCTTATAAGAGAAGAAATACTAAATAAGCTACTCAAAGCTACTGCTCTTATATGCTGAAGTATAACTATTAATTTAAAGTTCTCAAGCTAATACAATAAGTACCTAATTTACAAAGGATTTTTTAAATGTCAGATTAATAGTTCTAAACCCATGCTTTCCTTTTTCACATTGAGATTTTGAAAGCCCTAGAACAGAATGAACTGGAACTCACTGAGGCTTTCCCACAATGTCCCATTATCTAGAACAGGGCCTCCTGACAGCAGCACTATGGGTATTTGGGGTTGGAGAATTCTTTGATGGGGAGCCTGTTCCAGCAGCATGTTTAGCAATCCCCAGCCTCTACCCAAAAGATGCCAGAAGCATCCCTGCAGTTTTCACAGTCAAGATGTCTACCTGAGAACCGCTGAGCAACAGGAGGAAAGAACACTCAGGACAATGTCCACCATTGTTTGGCCATGGCTTCTCTTCAGACTAATGGCTGCTGCTCACACCCAGACTTATTTGACCCTTCCTATATCAACACTCTCCTAAATGCAGTAGTGCCAGAACACAGCCATGTTCCTGCCCTCCAGTTCCTCACTTTGGCTATACTAAACACATTTTAATTGCTGTACTTGCCATCCCATATTTTAATGATCTAGTTACATATATGTCTCCCCTGCCTGACTCTGGCCTTTGGAAGTCTTAGACCATCTCCTTCCACTTGTCTGTTTCCACCATTGAGCACAGATAGGTAAAGAATTCAAAAGTGTTTGTCGACTAACATTTTAAAACTAAAATCACTATTACATTCTAAAGGTGACAGAGGTCAGCAGAGGTTACCTCTGGGGGAGGTAGTGATTTTCCTGGGATGGTATATGAGGGAATATTCTGGGGTGACAGAAAGGTTCTAGATATTTCCCTGGGTGGATTCATTTGTCAAAATTTGTCAGACTGTATAATTAAAATCCTTGCATTTAACTGTACTACATCCCTCATCAAAAAAATAGAAAATCACACCTACCTCTTTTTGCAGCTTCATGCAATGGATTGTCAATGGATTCTGCCTGCTCGGCCACTAGATTAATAATACAAAATGTAAACCCAGTGTTGAGAGCATATAGTAATCCAGCACCCCACAGTCCCCCAAGGTCACGAGTGTCAGGGCCTTAGACAATACAACCTTCCTTACTTAATGCGGATAAAAAAAAATAACAGAAAAATTAAACTAATAGTCCCTCCTTTAAAAGAAGCTGAATTGTGTGTTCAATGAAACCAGAAAGGCAATAACACAGCAATTAACTGGAAATACAAACAAAATCAGACAAATCTCCAACCCAGGGATTTACTCCAGTATTTAGTAAACAGACAAACTTAGTCACCAAACTGCAAAAGACAGCATCTGAGCTCCATTTTTACATTCTGCAAACTGCCCTACTTTGAACATACTTGAAAACTATCCCGAATCCCGTGTGTACACAAGTAGGAGGGAATGAGGGGGAAATATTTTCTGTGTTCAGAAAGGACAATTCGCCTTCCTACCTGTCCTATGCAAGGTGTGTCCCTGGTCCTAGAAGGACCCTTAGGAAGGCTGTGGTTCAAGTGTGACTTCAGGACCACCATGGAAGAGCTGTGACAGGACACTGCATTGGCAGAGACAGAGTACACTAAAAAGTATATTTGGGGTTTCAAATGTCACCCTGAGTACTGCCTAGGTGACCTAGATGAATTTCTACCCTGCCCTAATCTTGTTTATCTCTAAGGACAGGATGCCTGGAAGCCAAATTTCCTCTCCAGGGAGGCCCTCTGAAACTGGTTGGATCCAAGATGGCTGCCAGATCACCAGGCAACCCAGGACTTGCAATGTCATCTGCATGAGAAATGGTACCCTCTCCAGTGCCATGCCAGTTGACAATTTCTATAGCCACAACTTGACCCAAATGCCTACACAAACCCCACCATTTCCAAGAAGAACATGAATATTCCTCCTCTTTACTACCCTTTTTTTTATTGTCTATGGATAATCTCCTGATCCCTAAGGGGTGAGAAGCTGATTTTCTAGTTTATCTCCCATTTCTCCTATTCTTGGTCAAGAATACAAGTTTGCTTCACTGCTCAGTTGGTGCTCATTATTGGTTCCACAATTCCTACAGAAAAAGGAGCCAGGTGGAGCTCAGAAAAGTTGTAAGACTACTTAAAGTGGTTTTTAGGCAAAGAACCAAAAAGAGCTTGTCCTAAGACTAAGGTGAGCAGGACCCCTGTGCTGGGCTCCAGGCTTTAGTCCTCACCTCTATATACCCAGAGTGTTGAAGGACCTTCCTTGACATTTTCTAAGTCCCTCCCTGGTACTTGGGAACTTAGGCCTGATGCCGTCTCTATCAATCTAAAGATTTACATAATACTAAATTTTAAAGGGATCTCAAAAGTAATCTAAATCCAAACCTTTCATTATACAGATAGGGAAATTGAATCCCAGAGGTAGTAGTTAGGTATCTAAGGTACCTTGTTATTAAGAAATGGAAGAGCCACGGGCTGGAAGCTGTGGTTCAAGTGAGAGAGCACCTGCCAAGCAAGCATGAGGCCCTGAATTCAAATCCCAATACTGTGTGGTAGTACACTCCTATAATTCCAGTACTTGGGAGGCTGAGGCAGTAAGATCATGAGTTTGAGGCCAGCTTGGGCTACATAATGAGACACTGTCTCAAAAAAAAAAAAAAAAGTGGAAAACAACATGAAAACCCACAACACTGTTACCAGTCCTGTGCTCTTCTGATGGTACTGATTTCTACTTAACTGTTTTTGTCTGTTTTGTCCCTCCTCCAATTGGAAACAGTGTTGTGACAGAAGCTTCAACTCAATGCTGGAGCTCCTCTAACTGCTGTGATAAGCATTTAATGAACATCACTGTCCCAAAATGAACTAACAAAGTTGAGCTTCTTCATCACAAACTATAAGGCTAGTCTAAGAAACAATCTGTGAGATTTAGTTTAACAGCATTTTAAGAATGTATTAAGAGCTGAATGAAGTAAGACCATAAGTGTTTCCTTGGAAACCTTGAGTTTTCTCAAAAATGATACAATGCATTCTCTTAAGCCAGGAAGTCAGGCCCAAGCACATCTGGTGTTCATAGGCACCTAGACTGGCAATGACTCCATTGATTTCTCAGCCACAGCTGCAAGGATAAAGGCCTCAGGAACCAGATCTTGAAAATGAACATAGTGTACTAAAGGAAAGCCATGCTGACAACACTTACCATAGTTGCTTGGAATTAGCCCAGTTCTGCCTTTGCAGGTCCCTTTCCACCAGTTGGTATCGCTCTGGTGAAAGAAGGGGTAAATCAAAATGGTACTAAATCACTTTTAAAACCGCTTGGTTCCCAGGGTGTACCTGTACTACAAAGTGTACACGGGCCCTGCCCACATTTATCAAGCTCTCTCACACTCTCACTGTGAGGACCCGTTTCCCTTACCACTAAATTACAAGTATATAAGCATCAAATAGACTCCATCACAGAGCCTCAATGACCAAACAAATCAGAGAGAATATGAAAAAGAAGGGAAAAATTACGTTAGCTTATACCACTTACAAGACTTTTTGTCCAGAGTTTAATTTCTTCTAACTTTGAGATACTTTGTGAAGGTGAAGGGATTCTAAAGATTTTTTATTTTACATTCATCTTTTGGGTAACTTTTCATTACAGAAAAAAATTCAAATCTATACAAAAGTATAAAGAATAAGATAATAAACCATTTCCCAAGTGCATGGATTATTTACTCAAGACCAATATTGTTTCGAATATACCCCACACCCTCTCCCTCTCCCCTGGGACTATTTTAAAATGAATTTTGATAGCATATTAATTTCATCTACAAATAGTTCAATATGTATCTCTGAAGATAAGGACTTTTTCAAAGATAAATGCAATACCAATATCACAGTTTAACTTTTTTTCAAAAATAATTCCCCTAACGTCATCAAATATCTAGTCAATACTCAAAATTTCTCAGTTGCCCCATAATTTGGGATCCCAAATCAGGACCATATAATATGACTGGGCTGCCTCTTTACATCTCTTTAATTTAAAGGTCCTTTTGACATTCTTTTTACCTCTTGCAATATGTATGTTGAAGAAACCAATTTGTTTGCTCTATAAAATTTCAATCTGGATTTTGACTGTTACATACCTGTGTTATAATCAAACATGTTCCTCTGTCCCTATAAATTGGTAGCCAGTTTTAGCAGCTTAGTTAGATTCAGTTTCTAATTTTTTGGCAAGGCTATATTTCATCAGCCATATTGATTTCTCTCACAAGGAAACACATAATGTGTGTTGTCTCTGTTTCTGTAACATCAGTTAGCATTGGTGATCGTCCTCTGGATCCATTATTTCATAGAGTTATAAATGGGGACAATCTATCACTCCTTCTTCATTTAAATAACTAGAGTATCTCTTTAAAGGCAAACTTTCCCTCACCAACTCTTGGGTTACCCTGGGACAAAGTTTATAAGAAAAGGCAGAATAAATTCTGATCCTTTTCCTAAGTAAAAATTTGATTCCCTAGCATTCTCTCACACTACCAATGGTATTTGTTTTCAGGTAACATTAGGAACTCATAAATTTAAACATCATGAATGTATTTCAATCCTTGGGAGTTGTTGATCTAATTGATGTTCAAATTTTCCTCTCTTTGGCCAGGGGAAGCTGCTTCAAACTAGGTCCTACATCTTTCCAATGTGACTGAGACATTCTAGGAGTTTCTTGTGTTTAGCAACAAACTGTTCTGGCTTAATCTTGTACCTTTGCTGTCCTAGACCTAGTTCTAGACATTTTCTCAATGGAGTCTTGTTCTTTTTAATAAAATCTAACACACTATTATTGGGGGTTTTTTAGGCCCTTTCAAAGAAAAGAGCAAGAATAGACAAAATACAACATACTTCCAATTCAAATAAGGACTGTTGAGTTTCTACTTAACCTTGCTGATCTTACACCTGTGCATCCTTCCTCCCGTACTGAAAGTCAACACCACCCTGATAATGACTCATTTGACCTCAACCACAACACATATGCAACATCTCAGAATTGGTGATACCAATACTTCCCCAACCGGATCATAATCAAGTTTATTTCTTTGTTGCTGTTGTTCTTCATGTCCTGTACATGCATTCTACTAGGGATGTTTACTCAAACTGCCTAGTTTTAAAGTCACTGGGGATATGTCCTCTGTGTGGTTATGCCAACTTACAGGTCATTTGATCACCAGCTCATATACTGAGTTAAGGTCACTTGATTCCTTCTGCTTTTAATTTTTAGGGATTGCTTATTTATTACTTAATTTTATAACTATGTAAAAGCTTGAATGATTCCAAAGACAAATCTTCAAAACAAAGTGTAATTTTTAAAGTCTCTTCTGTATATTTATTTCCCTTCCTCCATGTAGAAAAATGACTCACCCTTTCATTTTTTATTTCAAATGAAGGATAAATGAAACCATACAATATGCATTTTTTTCACTAAATTACTCCATAATAGCACATTCCCACTCTTTTTTATCATTGCATACTGTTCCATTTGAGAATTATACTAACACTTATTCATATATTTTTGCTACTGATAAACCAAAGTGCTACTTTCATTTCAATCTTATGCTGCTATAAATAGTGCTAAAATCAACAGACTCCCGTATATGTATTCAATGTACATACACACTTGGATAATTTTACAATTTTATGGCTATATAAAAGTTATATTGTATATCTCTAGTACAATGGTAGTATTACAAAATGTTAGCTGGACTTACCATGTCAGTAATGTAGATAATATCACCTTCCTCAAAGTATAATTCATCTGGCTAAAAGAAAAAAGTTGGACTCCATGTGATTTTTTTCATGAATTAGAATATAATGATTTCTGTAATTATATAATTCCAAATTCTAAAGTATCCTTACAATGTTGCTTATATATTCAAATTAGCACATAAACCACATAACAAAACATTCTTGACAAATTAGTACATGAATAGAAAGCTGGATTTTTCCCATGATGAATTCCAAAGAATTTTATATTTAAGTACATATATGTATATATATACATAAAATATCAAAATAGAATGTTAATTAAAAATTTTTCTTATAGAAATTCTAAAATGTGATATATAGATTTTCCACAAAATGACAAATATAATATCTAGAATTAAAACCTTGAAAAATATCAACACCTGCTTTTTGCTTATTTTAAGAGAACCATTATCTAAACTCTTCATGTTCAGAAAGAATGAACATTTTATGTGTGTAAATCATTACCCATACTTCAGCCATTAATAAGGCTAAAGAGCTAAGATATGAAGAAGTAGCTCACAGATTACAGCAGCTGTAAGAGGTTAATTACCTACTCTATATGCACTCTGGCCTGTACTAGACAGATGTCTTATAAACTCTGAATAAAGCTAGCAATTTAATTAAACATCTTTCTCCTTCATTTGATAACAACATGATATTTTTAGTAAAAAATGACAATGACTATAAAGAGTGAATTTCAGATATTGGGAGATGCTTACATTATTAAGGCTGAGTGAAAAATGTAGGGCACAAAATTTCACATAAGATCACAATTATGCATTCAATATACTTAAAAAATCTTCCAAACATTCCATTATAAACATGTACTAGTTTAAACAATACTAGTGTACTAGTTTAAATACTAATAAATTTAAAGGTTTTGCTATTTCTCATTATGGTTACTATTCGTTACAGATAAAAATTATGTGAGTATAACAAATTACTTCACCCATTCACTTCTCCACCTATTTACCTCCTCTGAGCAGCAGACTGGGGCAAGTAAGTATGTTTCAGCACTAGTAATTTATGTTATTATTATAACTATTTCCCCCAAATATAAATGAAGACCATATCAACTACATATCATGCTTGAAACAAACAATCACAATACATAAATATTTAGACACAGATCTTTTATGTGTAAAAATTAGTAAATAATAATGATGTCTTCCAAGATGGCTGACAACTGCTTAAAGCATGTTGTATTTATACTTTGATTTACAGAGACTAGAATTCCACAGAGTAGTACAAACTAAACAAAATTACTTAAACCTATTAGACTTGATGAAATGCATTGTAATTTTATTTGAAATAAGTACTTAGGAGAAAAGAAATTAAAGGTCTCTTAGATTGTCTCCAATCTGTCTCTAAAATGTTTTGATGATGGATGACCAATATTACCATAAACACTTGATGGATATAGAAAGTGATCTGGAATCAACTATTTCCTTTAATACTTGCTGCAAACTGGATCCCTCTCAGATAGGCTTTAGAGGACTCGCACACCACCACAGCATCCCAGCTGGACTCGGTGGCCAGCCCCAGAACAGGAAGGTTATCTAGACTAACAATCTGGGTGTGTGTGTGTGTGTGTGTGTGTGTGTGTTTGTGTGTGATACTGGGGATTGAACACAGGGCTTTGCACATGCAAGGTAAGTGCCCTAGCATTGAACTATTCCCCCAGCCCCATTCACTAGCAATCGTAACACCATTTGATTTTGTCTCTCCTTTAGAAGGCACTAAGGCATGGAGTAAGTCTGCATTTCTTGGAGCTTTATAAGAATCTGATACCTTGAAGAGATCTTTCCCATCCTAGAGCTGAGCTGGGCCATTCTTATTCTGTATTTGCCATTTATGTCTTGCAAAGAATCTTCTTCAACTGGTGCCTCAGAGACTTAACGTTAAGCGGATACCTTTCCCAGTTTTAGCTTCCTTCTAACATTGCAAAAGTTCAATCAGTCTAAATTTCCACTCTTAAGAAAATCACTCACCCTTGACACCAAAAGACATTATGAAAAAGTACCAAATAACTTTAAAAACACAAAGCACAATCTCACATGCATGCACACATACAATATCCCCATGATTAGTGTTTTGCATAAAATAAGAAATCAAGTTAGGAGGAATGGGAAGTAAGTGCTTCATAGGTACTAGATCCAGGGTTTTATTTTGAGGTAATGAAATGGTTTACAACTAGCCCAAAGTAGTGGTTGCCACACATTGTGACTATATTATGTGCCACTGTTTGCTTTTAAATGGTTGATATTATGTTACATGAATTTTACTTCAATTTTAAAAAAGGAATAAAGTCAAAACCAGCTAAGACTTTTAGTGTCTGTGGTTTGGTAAAGCATCTCATCAGTCCAGTCTCAGTGCTGATTCAGACTTGAATGAATGGCAGCTGTCAATAGTGATATCTGCCTCTGCCACCCATTAAGTCAGAGTGATTTTTTGTTGTTTTTTGGAGGCACTGGGGCTTGCACTCAGAGTCTCATGCTGCTTGCTAGGCAGAGGCTCTTACCACTTGAACTACTCCACAGACCTACAGAGTGTTTTTTCAACTGAGGCCACCATAGGAGTGGATTTCAGCCACATAGAAAAAGGTCTCACTATCTTTTTTATCTTGAGAAATGACAATGGGTCAGTTTATTCTCTTTTCATCAATAGCTTCCAGATCACAATGTACTACCTAAAATATCTTCTTCCAAAGAAGTGGGGTTTTTTTTGTTGTTGTTGTTGGGTTGTTGTTTTTTTTTTCTAATGTGCCTAAGGAGGTAGTCTACAAAATTCTTCAGGCTGCTGGGGGCAATACAGACAACAAGGTAATTTCATGATTTTAAAATCAAATTTTACCTATAATTTTCACATTTTCTATTAAGAAAGCACCCAGTAGGGCACTTGATGTAAACTGTTTGATGAGGATCTACTTTCAAATTCCTAGCATTGTGCTCATGGAACAGAAAATGGCGAATGGTGACTCAGTGAAGTAAGCCTCCCTATTTCCAGCTTGGTCTTGGTTTTTGGTTTTTTTTTTAACCACACCCCCCCCGCCCCCTCCCTTTCCCTCTCTACCCCTTCAATACCAGGCAGAAACTATTTTACCCTTATCTCTAATTTTGTTGAAGAGAGAGTATAAGCAATAATAGGAAGGACTGAGTGTTTTTGCTAGGTTAGATAAGGACAGCTATACAGAGTTGATATGCATTGCTTTCCTGTGCATGTGTGTTACCTTCTAAATTAATTCTTCTCAAACTAACCTTTTCTCTAGTTCCTGGTTGGTCTTGATTTTTAAGCACATTCATTTCCTCTCTCCTTGAAGAACCTTTCACAAGGTATCAGAAGAAAAAAGCTGCTGGCTGTCATAGCTACAAGTATAGACTGGATAACACATTCTCATTCCTATTCCGTATATTCTAGGTAACATATAATTCCCAAGGCATTAATTTTTTGTTGGTTCTATGCAAATAATATTTTATGGAAAGTTGGGAAAAACTGTGATATACTTTTGAGATTTTTCAGACTTGATTATCTAAAGCCCCAAAAATTAATAAAAAGGAAAAACAAATTCTCCACAAATGTTTTCATTCAACACTTTTTAGTACGGTGCCAGGCACTGATCTGGACCTTTACAAATTTGAACTAATTTATAGTACTATGAAGTGGTACTACTTTTATTGCCACATTTAAATAAGAAGCATGTCCAAGGTCACAATGCAGGTGACAGTCAGAATACAGTTCCAGCTCTTAATCCCCACCTATGCTTTCTCTCACACAGAAGCATAATGCACAGCCTTTATTTGTCAACCTGGTGTCATGATTATGTTAAAAGCTGATGGTCTTGGAAAATATCTATCATTCTTCATGCCCCCCACTTCCTGCCAATAATGCAGTGCAGTATCAGGGGAAAAAAATAAGTTCCTAGTAATGCATGCAACAAAACCAACAGCAGCTCTTTTTATTGCAAAGCATACTTGGCCTCATTTAGTTAGGCAGGGCTGGGTCATGGGTATAATCTCTATTTCACAACCAGACCTAGGGAAGTTGAAAGAATTTGCTGCAAGTCACAGAGTGAGGAACAGGGCTGGGCTCCTGCTACAGAGTTTGGATTCCTATTCTAGAGCTCCTTCCTCTACACCTGGTGCTATAAACCTCATGTAGCCCAGCAGATTCCAGCTGGTTTCCCTTCAGAGGCCAACACTCAGAAGTCCAGCACAGGGGAAATGCTGTTCCCTCCCCATCAGTATGTCTTCACACTAGTCTGTCCACTCCACACAGGTCTCTGTGTGACACTTTATCAGACTGAAGAACCAAATAGGGCTGGGTGATGTCAGGAATACCTTGCTGTTAAGCAAGACAGATGAGAAATGGGCTGGCAGGAAGAACCTGGAGCCACGGTTGCCTCGTGCTCTACCTGTTCAGTGCATCATCAGACAGGCTGGACATTACTGTCACTATCTCCTGAGGGTGGATTAGTAATTAAAAACAGGACCTGGGCCTCCTAAGGGCGTTGTACATGTTGATCCCTCAGAGTCCAACTCAATCCTTCAGTCTTGCCTGGTCCTAATGGGCTGAAGAGGGCCAGGTTGGTTTGCAACATGCTATGGCATATCTGTCTCTCCAGAGAAGATGGCCACCAGTCACAGAGAAAAAGACCATACTGAGCTTCCAGCATTGCCCAACAGAAATTCCCGTTCAGAAATAAATATAAATGAACCTAGCTCTGGGATGATATTCAAAATTTAACAACAGGTACAGCATGGGCACTTAACCACTCACGAAGGCCTGTGGGAGGTAGAGGGTACCTGTGCACCAGACCTGACCCGTCAATATCTGAATTGAGGGAAGGGAAAAAAGGGAGGAGCATAGAGCAATGGGCTTACGGTGGTCATTACTGATGACAGTCAGGAATCCTTAAAACCAGAAATATTAAAAAAACAAAAAAAACTAAACCACAGTCAGCCAAGTATGATGAGATTGGGAGGATCACTGTTCAAGGGCAACCCAAGGAGAAAGTTCAAGATTCCATCTCAGCCACCAGCTGGACACGGTGTGCACCACTCTCATCTCAGCTATACGCGCAGAAGCACAGGTACAAGATCGCAGTCCAAGAAAGCTTGGGCATGAAGTGAAATCCTATCCCCAAAATAATCAAGTGGTTCAAGTGGCAGTACAACTGCCTGGCAAGTGTGAGGCCCTGAGTTCAACCCCTCAGTGTAGCAAAAAATAACCAGCATACTTTAAATATAGAACACTTTCAAAAATTGAATGAATTAAATGTGTATTTTCTCCTGTACATTTAAATAACAACTAAGAATTTTTCAAAGCAGTGGAAAAACTCCATCCCAGAGCAGAATTGAAGGTAAATTAATCAATACATCAACCAATCAATTTTTGTTAAATGTAACAACCACTACTCCTTTGAACAGTAATAATTAGTCCTTAATGGTAACAGCAACTTTATACATAATCTCATTTAATTCCCACTATGAGATTATTATTATTTTCACTTCACAGTTGAGAACACTGAGACAGTGAGGTCAGGTAATTTCCCCAAGGCCACATAGCTGCTAAGGAGAAGGAGCAGGTCTTAAAGGCTGGCACAGTCTCTGAACTCCTGCATTCTTCTGCTTCCCCAGATTACACTGTGTGTAGGGCTGAAAAACCAAGTGTAAGTCAGAGGTGAAAGGGGAAGCCCACATCTAGGTGGAGTAGTCAGAGAAGTGTTTATGGAAGAGGAAGTAGTTCATGTGAGCTTAGAAGGGGCAATGCTGTAGGCCCAGGAAGGATTCAGAAATGGGCTCTACTATAGTCAGATCTCACCTGGATGGTCCAAGAAGGTTAGAAGGAGGGGCCGGACTATGGAAGACCATCTCTTTATTCAAATAAATATCTTTAGAGGTGGTGGACCAAAGCCACATTTCAGGAATATCAGTCTAACAGGTGGAATGGGGGAGGTAGAGTCTGCATGCTGGAAGTGAGTAAGGATATAAGGTCAGGAGGAATCAGAAGGGGAGGAGGTGTCACTGGGAAAGGACAAGGATGATGTCAACTAAAGACACTGGAGGGACAGTGGAGAAAGAACCAGGCGTCCCCTCAATCTCAAAACTAAGTAAATGTAGTTTTCATTCTAGAGTCAAGGAGGCAGGAGAGACCAGTCTCTTCAGGGAGTAGACCAGGAGCACAGGTGATGACCACCTGTCCTTCCCCACTTCTATCCAGCTCAGGGGTCATGCAACCTAAGAAACAACTGGTGGGGACAATCTGAGGTATGAAATGTTAGCCTTTCCTGCGAGCAGTGGCTAAAGACAATTCTGGGTCTCATACTTCCCTATCTGTTATGGCCTTTTGCACCCTCCTCCCCAATTCTGATGTTGAAGTCCTAACTTCTAATACATCAGATTGTGAGTATATTCAGAGTAGGGTCTTTAAGAGATAATTAAGTTAAAATGAGGTCTATAGGACAGGCCCCAGTACACTGTGACTGGTGTCCTGTAGGAAGGGAATATAACCCAGACACACACAGAGGCCATGTGAAGACACAAGAGAAGGTAACTAACTACAAGCAAGGAGAGGGGGCGCAGAAGAAATCAACCTTGCCGACATCTTGATTTAGGAATTCTAGCCTCTAAAATTCTGAGAAAATACATTTCTGTTGCTTAAGACAATCAGTCTATGACACTGTGTTATGACAGCCTCAGCAAACAGCGCCTGCTCACCCCCACCTTCTCCAACACAGGAGGTATCGCTGGAAGCTCTTGGTGAAAATATAAAATGACCACCCATCCTTTTCTTGTTCCAGAAAGTTTTTTCTGAAGTCTTGGAAGAGCTCATCTGATTATACACACACTCCTACTAGTTGTACTAGTTGTACTAATTGCTAGCATTTACTGGCACTCATCAGCTGGTGGGCTTTAAGTACTTACCTCATGCTACAACCACAGAGGGGTTCTACTGTAAAATGGCAAATAGCATTCCCATTTTCTAATGAGGAACCATGGCCTTGAGATTAAGTAAATGACAGATTTGGGGGTTTGCAGGCAGGCCCTAACTAAATGACAGTAAATCAATGCTGAGAGCCACATGCTCTGTGCCGCATCCTGCAGGGCTTCTAGGCACAGCAGGACCCAGAGCAAACCCAGATGAAGCTGGCAGCAAGCTGGCTGCCCACAAGAGAATGCTCTAATCTCTCGTGTAAGAGAGAAGAGTCAATGGTTTCTTTTTTTTTCCTTCTCCTTTGCCTCCTATCTGGACTCCCTTGCTCCACTATTACTCACTGCTATATTAAAACCCTCTAACCTCAAATTGAAATGTGCTTCAATTTGAGGGATTCTAAAACTTCACTATCTTATCACTCCCATGCTCAGAACCTTCTAATTGCTTCCCATGTTATCCATAGCAAAACGCAAATGAGATCCACAACGAACTCCTTGATCTGCCTACCCTTTCCACCTTGCCTCTCTGAACTTATATCCCATCATCCTCTTTCTCGTTCGTGGTTTTCCAGGTCACAATGTTCTCCAGTTGTTTCTAGAATCCACAAAGTTGTGGCTTGTACTTGATGTGCCCTGTCCCCTCACTGCCCCTTCAGTTGTCACCTTTATAGAAAGGCCATCCCTGGGCACCCATGTTGAAAATAATACAGCCCTCCACTAACCTCTTTGCTTAGTACCCTCCTTACTTTTCTCCACAACATTTAGCCCCTGAAAGTCACATCCATTTGTGTGCTGACTGTCTGTCTCTCCCCACTGGTATGCAAGCTCCATGAGTCCTTCCCACTGTTGCTGCCCTATCCCCAAGGCCCACAGCAGTGTCTGGCACATAGCAGGCACTCACTTAACTATGGATGGATGGGTGGATTTATTGATAGACACCAGAAACCCTAACAATGGAAAAATTGTATGCGGCAGAGATATAAAAATCTGCCTCAGGAGGTTGGCCACTTTGAGGTAACTTGAGGTTGGAGGGTCAAGGGGAGAACCAGGGAAGGTTAGTGTATAAATCACAGAAAGGATGACTAAGACAGGATCACTGTGCTTTATATATAGGTCACTTGGTGACTTGAAAGCAGGCAGTGTCACTGTGAGAGGAGAAGCAGTATATGACCTTCAGACTCAGGACTTACAAATCAACAGGGGGGCTTAGCTGGCCCAACTGGGTCAGCAGTAGGAAGTGACTGAGCATTCATTCCTGTGAATTTCCTACTGTATTAAGAAAAGACAGATCAGTTAAACCAGAGGAAGAATCTAAATGAAATCACAGATTATTATGTCAATTCTAAAGTTGAAAGCTGAATACTTACAGTTCTGGGTTCAAAGGTATACAAAGCTCTAAAGACTTTAACTTGCCCTAAAAGGAAAGAAAAACATCCAATCAATTATTTCATTTCTAAGTTTGTTCTAAAATAGTATTATCCATTATCTCCTTCAGAATTTCCTAATTAAAAACTCAAGAGAGAAAGTTATTTTGAGTTAAGTGCCTTTCCACATAGGAAGTATTTTTAAAATATTTGTTAAATGAATGCAAGAATAAACACACACCTCATGGGATGACTTTGCTTGTTCCTAACAGTAGGAGTTACCTAATTAGTTGTATTTAGTTTCTGTTTTATGTAGAATGGACCCGTCTACCATAAGCATCTAAGTTTAAAAATATAAAAGTGAGCATCTTAACAACAACAAAGCTACTTGACATGACAATCTATACCAGTTTAAAATTCTTAAATCCATCAGCACCTTACATTTGCCTTAAAAAAATACCATGGAGGAAAATGAAAGAGAAAAATAAAACATGCAGGAGAAACCCATGACTCCATTAAATCCCAAAACAGAAAGAGGGTGCAATGACCAAGCACAGAGGACTGTAGGAGTGCTGCCTTTCATTCTACCAAGCAATCCCTCTCTTTCTATGCCTGTCTGCCACATTTCCTGAACACTCTTTGTCATAACCCACTCATCTGCTGGCCCATCCCATCAGAGGATAAGAATCCCAACTTGTTCATTTTCCCAGCACTTACTGGGCACTCAGGATAAACACACGTTTGCTAAACATAAATACAAACTCAAACATATATGTGTAGGTCATATAGGACCTACACATACAAAAAAGAAGGGGTCTTTCATGAAACTGATTTGGAAAACATCAAAATAGAGGGACAATTGAAAAGGTGGTAACAGTTCCATTTGTGCCTTGGAAGGCCCTTTAGAGATGACATCTGAAACAAGACCATCAAACAGGACATTAGCCTCCACAGTGGGATACACGACACCTATTTCAGAAATGATTTCCATCTTACTTTTTATGCTAATTTGAGCATATTTTATACTACCAGAGAATAATGTAATACACATATGTATAAATACATATGCATTAATTAAGAGTGAGTACTCAAACTGTAAGCATTGGGAGGACAGGCATTTTTGTTGGTTGATGAATGAGACCTCCAAGTCCACGTAGCACAGAACCTGGCACATAATAGAAATGCAATTATTTGATGAATAAGTAAAATATGGATGAATAAAGAATAAAGAAAGAAATAAAAGTATGCCTGAAAACAATATGAAAACTAGTAGTTTAGAAAAACAGTGTCCAATATAACTTCACAAAATGATGGATAACTCTGTTAATCATATGTAGCTATATGAAATGTGGCTTGTTGACTAAGGAACTAGAATTTTTTCTCATTACTGGCTTGCTAGGCAAGCACCCTACCACTTGAGCCATGCCCTAAGCCCTTTTGCTTTTGTTTTTCAGATAGCATCTGACTCAGATCCCCTGTAACTTGGGATGACTACCAGAAAACACTCCTTCTGCAATCTGAATTCTAGTGCCATATCTCTCTGGTTCTACCATGGAGGGCAGGTGATAGGGAGGAGGGAAGTTTCACAGGCTGAAAAAAAGGTGCTTTTTGGAGGGAGGAGGTTTGGACATTTTTTTATCCACACTCACAACCCATCTGGAGAAAGAAAACATCAAAAGGAAGGAGGAGCCTCCAGGAGAAATATTTTCTGCTGACTCCATTGTCTCTCTGCCAGGAGAGATTAGTTATCATGATTGCTTCGAACTTTCCAAAGAGAAGTCAAACAGGCAGCAGTCCATGTGCGACCAAAATCAATAGTGATGCAACTTCCTAGATCCTTGAGGAAATGACAATGATGAGCTGTGTGGCTAATTTTGCAAAGGAGATTCAATGTCAACTTAATGGGCTTAGGTAAAATCAATAAAAATTAAAGAACTCGAAAACAAACACATGATGTGTGACTAAACCTTATTTTCGTAACTACGTTTCTTGTGACAATCTTACTTAATGTTCATGATGAAAAGCAAGTGGGAAATTTACTTGTATTTCAATTTATACTAAACATTGAACAGCAGGAAGTTCCTTGGGCTACAAGAACATTCTGTTTGTAGAAATACTGTAGAAAATACTTTCACATACGTGGTCCTTTTTATTGCTCAATATTGGGAATGTAGCCTTTTATAGATCCCTTTTAATCAATGTGCTATTCACATTCAGGGCCTTAATTTCTTCCATTCTCAAAACTGAGTTAACTAGAAATGAAAGAATACAATAGAAACAGCCAGAGGATATGAAAGAAACAGAAGAAAGAAAACACAAAAAGGAATAACATGCATTATAAAAAGATCTTGATAAAAAGTATCGAAAAGAAAAATAGAAGACTTCCATGATTATGGCTGAACAGCCCTGGATATTCTCCAGTAATTAGCAATACTTCATTTACTGATCACTTTACATCATATATATTTCTACTTTGAGCAATGTTCTGTAGGTCTACAGGTTTACAGAAAATGTCAAGGGGAAGAAATCAGGGAGCTCTGTGTGTCTATATTATCTTCCTGGCAGATATCTGAAAAATAACAGGGAACCTAATAGGTCATCAGCACAGGATTGATTCATTCCAAATTTATTTAAATATAAAGTAGTTGTGCTGTTATACACGCAGAGACTAAATGAGATGCTTTCTTAGGGCTTTCTCAGCTTGGTCATTTTCTCACCCAAGTTTGGTTATCTAGAACAAAGTGAGAACAGGGAGCAGAGAAGACCGTGGGAATGAACTGAAATCACCCTGGAAAGAAGCCCAACCTTTTGTCTGATGCTTCAGGTGAATCTTGCATGAATCAGCAGCATGTGAACAGTACAGTAGGAAGGATTTAAGCAGGGGTAGACTCTAGACATAACAAGGGAAGCAAATTCCCACGACAGCAACAGCAGGTAGCTGCTGCCTCCTTTCCACCCTCAGCCCTTGCCTTTTCTCTCCAACGCCACTTGGCCCCTAAAAAGGAGTCTACTTTCATCAGCCAGACACAGTATTTTTCTCTGGAGTAGGGCTGGCTCCAGACTCCAATAAATTCTTTGATCATTGCATCGAGGCAGGGTAAAAGTGGAGGGAGGGGATCTGGGACAAGGTCTTTCACAGGCAAAGGGTAGGAGAAATTTCTGCTTCAGGGGTATGTGTTAGTGTACCTCGGAGGCTCCAAAACAGCATGTAGATGACCAATGTAGAATTTCTAATCTGCTTTATTCTCTATTGTTGGAGGGGTGGAGAAGCTTCTAGAGAACCACAAGGACAGCTCATTATATGGGGACAGACATACAATAAACTACCCGAGGAATGAGAACTCAAATTACCACACCACAGCTACTTGTATAATTAGATTGACTGCTTCACTGATTTTCTCCTTCCAAATGTTAGGAAGCAGCCAGGCATGGTGGTACATGTCTGTAATCCCAGTACTCCAGAGGCAAGAGGATCTGAGTTTGATGCCAGCCTGGTCTACACAGCAAAATAAATAAATAAATACAAATGCTGGGAAGCATGAGCTATTTTAGATGGACTTCATTTACATTGGCTGTGATTAACTATATATACATACTATGGTGACTAGAATGAAAAATGCTTTGCTATGAGATAAATAAACTATGTTATATCCAGACAATAGAATACTATTAGCACTATAAAGAAATGAGTTAACAAGCCTGGGAAAAAGTGGAGACGACTTCAACATGCAGTGTTAAGTGAAAGAAATTAATCTGAAAAGGTTACATACTGTATGGTTCCAACTAAATGACATTCTAGAAAAGGCAAAACTATGATAAAGGATCAGTGGGTGCCTGGGGTTGGAGGGAGGGATGAATAGGTGGAGCACTGAGGAATTTTAGGGCAATGAAACAACTTTGTATGATATGATAGTGGTGGATACATGCCATTAAACATTAGTCCAAACCCATGGACTGTTCAAGAGTGAACCTTATTGTAAAGTACGGGTGACAATGATGTGTCAGTTACTGATTGTAACAAATGTGCCACTGGTGGGGAGAGGTGTGTGGGAGCTCTCTATACCTTTTACTCTGTTTGCTGTGAACTTAAAACTGCTCTAAAAAATAAAGTTTAAACTTAAGTTTTGGATTTCAGAAAGAGCACTTAGGATTTTGGGTTTTCAGGATAGGAGCGTTCAGTCAAATACAATCTATGCAAATATTCCAAAATCTGAAAAGCTCTGAAATCTGACATACTTCTATAGTTCCAAGCATTTCTGATAAGGGACACTCAACCTGTAATAAAAAAAATAGTACTGATAATGCTAAATGTTAATAAAGATATAGGACAACTGGAATTCTCAGACTGCTAGTGGGAGCATAAACTTAGCACAGCTACTATAGAAAATTGTTCAGCAGTAGTATTAATTCACTTTTCACAAGTCTAACATACTTTTGAGATTTCCATTGCATTTTTCAGAAAAGAACACAACTAGAAACCTTACCCAGCATCTTTTTCTTAAATTTTTTATTTATTCATTATACAGGGGTGACTCATTATAACAATTTCCAATAGCCTTACATTGTACATTGGTTAGATAGCCCCCACCATCTCTCCCCTCACCTTCATCTCCTCTATTCACGCTCTCCCCCCTCACACTGTACGTATTTTCCAGCTCTGTCTTCTGTTATTAATTCCTAAGTCAATGTCCAAAAAACATGGAACTCTTCATGAATTTGCATGCTTCTCTGTATTGTTCCAATTTTAGTATATGTGCTGCTGAAGCAAGCACCCCCAGCATCTTTTTCAGAACCAAACTGCCACATACTAAAATAACCCTTCCTCAACTGTCTCACTATTCCTAGAAAACAGTGAATCTTGCATCTATAAGTGCAGGTTGTGACCCATTAGTAGACTGTGAAACTGATTTTTTATTTAATTAAATAGGACAGGAAAAACCATAGCACACTGTGGTTAGTAGAAGCAATTATGATTTTGTGAAAATTTTGTTTCATTGGGAAAGGACAAATGGATGAATAAATGGATATTTATTTTAGAAATTTATCAAATATACATTTTGGCATACTCAGAAATGGACAAATATTAAAGTTTATTATTTAGTTAGTAATACTAAATGTCATGCACAGAATGAACTACTTGGAATGTAGTTAGAATGAATCGGGAAGTTTATTCAAAAGATTAATTAGATGATTACAAGCTTATTACAAATCCCAGTAGACCCCTTTTTAAAGTTTAATGTAAAAGGGCAAGAACCATAATTTCCTGACACTATCAAGTGAAGCCTGATGGGACTTTCACAAAACTAAAGACAAGCTTTCATAAAAGAAGTCTGGAAATGGCAAGACATTTTTGCACCAGCTGTGCCAGCACAGCTACTGCCTGTGGTGATGTTGCCAGTATGTTAGTAAACTTTCCTTCCTGTGCAACAGAAACTGAGGTCAAAGCTTAGCTCCTCTTCATCTCCTGTGCTTAAGATGTGCTTAAGGACAACTATCAGGTGACTTCCTGGAAAGGGATCCCACAAAGAATACAATGACTTCTCAGAATCACTAGCAACTTACCTTAACATTATTTCCTTATCTATAATTTTTACATTTTTATTAGTGTATATTAGTTGTACAAAGGGACTTCATTATGACATATCCATACATGCATATAATGTACTTCAGATAATGTATTTCCCCCCTCTGTTACCCTTTCTTATCACCTTCCCATTCTCCATACTCTCTCTCCTTTATCTTCTAAGAGTCCCCCTTTTACTTTTAAGTGGTCTTTTGTTTGTTATTTCTTCCCCGAGATTCCACTCAATATCTTCCTGCCTCAGCTTCCTGAGTGCTGGGATCATTTTGCTCAGGATTGCTTTGGCTATTCAGGGTCTTTAGTGTTTCTATGTGAATTTTAGGATTGCTTTTTTTCTATTTCTGTGAAGAATGTCATTAGAATTTTGATGGAGACTGCATTGCATCTGTAGATCTCTTTTGGTAATATGGTCATTTTAATAATATTAATTCTGCCAATCCATGACCATAGAAGATCCTTGCATCTTCTAAAGTCTTCTATAATTTCTTACTTCTGTGCTTTGTAGTTTTGGGGGGTTTTTTTTTTAGAGGTATTTAACATCTTTGGTTAAGTTATGCCTAGGTTTTTTATTTCTTCGAGGTTGTTGTGAAGGGGATTGTTTTCCTGAGTTCTTTTTCAGCAAGTCTGTTATTGGTGCACTGGAAAGCTACTGATTTTTGTATTCTGGTACTTTGCTGAAAGTTTTTACCATATCTAAGAGTCTTCTGGTGGAGTCTTTCAAGTGTTTTGGGTATAGGATCACAGCATCTACAAACAGATAGTTTTACTTTTTCTTTCCAATTCGTGTCTTTTATTTCTTTTGCCTTATTACTCTGGCTAAGATCTTAAGAACTAGGTGGAATAAAGGTGGTGAGAGTGGACACCCTGGTCTCCTTCCTGATTTTAGAGGAAATGCTTTCAGTTTTTCCCCCTTTCAGAACAATGCTGGCTATCAATCTGCCATATACAGGCTTTATTACATTGAGGTATGATCCTTCCTAGTTCCTTCAGAACTTTTATAATGAAGCATTGTTGGATTTTGTCAAAAGCCTTTTCTACGTTTATTGAAATGATGATGTGATTACTCCTTAATGATTTTTATACATAAAGTTCACAGCCTCATAATCATAATTAATTTTAATAGTTTACTCTTCCAATAGTAAATATAGATTTATACTTTCAGATGGAGAGAATTTGAATAAACAAAGCACAAAATATAAATCACAATATAGAAAGTACATCTTTAGAATAAGTTATACTTAGAGTACTTATTAGTTTTAAAAATGAATGTTAACATAACATAGCTAAGCGGCATGCTTTTTTGCATTACTGTTGCAGCTACTACAATTAGGCACGAGAGTTACTTATGAAACCTACAATCTGTGCTTAGGCAGAAATCCTAGTATGTCAGACATGACACTGAAGTGGGCCTTCCTTCATTTGGCTAGCCAGCCAAGGCTGAGTGACAGATTCTGAAAGAAATGTAAGGCTAAAGTGAACTCCTTGTACCCCTATTAGCTTGTGTATGCATGTGTACATGTATTTTTACATACTACATCTATCTTACTGAACATCAAAGTCCAAAAACAATTAGAAGTCACTGCTCTAGACTAGATGACAAAATTAGGGATTTGCTATAGGACTCTACAAAGAATTTTTCTTCTATTTTGTGAAATTCAAAATTCAGCTATTATGTTAAAAAAACAATATTTTCCAATTTTCCCCCAAAGCAGAAAGGTACAACTAATTTTAGAGTTTTCAAAAAAAGGAATTAGAGGAAGAGAATTATTTGATCAAGGGAGAATATAGGGATTTACTATGTGCATATATTTTCTCAAATTTGTCTAAGAGAATGAAAGAAATATTAATTTATACCCTGTGGGCATGAAAAAAAGAAAATGTCACTACCTTAAAAAGTCCTCAGGGTAAGTGAAAATCAATGTGATTTCTACAAGGCACATTTATTCTATTAAACATGCACAATGAAACAGCATGCTTTCTGTTCAAAACGAAACAAGAGTCTATGTGATGGTATCCAAGAGTCAAGGCCATCCTTTGGATTCCTGAGGTGAAAGGAAACAGCTGTGTTCTGT
Organism: Castor canadensis; assembly: GCF_047511655.1. Classification (NCBI taxonomy): domain Eukaryota; kingdom Metazoa; phylum Chordata; class Mammalia; order Rodentia; family Castoridae; genus Castor; species Castor canadensis. The sequence goes on along the minus strand of NC_133398.1, from coordinate 78,136,920 downwards.
TGGGCCAACACAGTCCTTCCCTGGGCTTTGTGGATAGATTCCAACACCCATAAACGAGGTGATTAGCTCAGAACAGACTTCTTGGCTCAGACTTCTATGTGTGTCATTCCACAAAAGCCCACTTGCTCTTGAAAATGAAAAGAGAGGCTGTAATCTTTGGAAAGAAAAAATCACAATGTGATTTGGTGCACAGCAATGTCCAAGAGCTGTGGATGTAATGAATAATATAACAAATAAATTTCTTCCCACTTCTTTGTATTTTGGGGTTCATTAAAGCAAATTCACTCAATTCTACTTGCATATCAAATAGAAGAGACCATGAACATGACATTTTTATTTCTTCTTTTTCTAACACCACCTCTTCCCTGCCACCTCCTCTATCCAATCAAACAAAAAGAAAAAGGGGAAGGGAAAACAAAAAAAAACTCCAAGAATTTGAAATGTGTCTTGATTTCAGCTGCAGGAATGGCAGACTCCTTAAGAACAGTAGCCTGTGTGTTTTCTGACAAGAGGGTTCTGTTTATTAACAGTGTGCCTTTCTAATCCATTTTTTTTCATTTGCTTATTCTTTTCAGTGCCTTTCAAAAAATGTGGTTACTTTTACAAACTAAGGGATCATACCTGCTGGCAATTTTTATTTCTTAACTATGTAACACAAAAGTCCCAAAGAGTAGGGTTCCAAATGACAAGCCTCTTTGCCAACTATGTCTTGACTGACTAAACATTAGAGACAGGGAGCAAAAGCTCCTAAAGACTCTCAGTCAGTTTGAGAAGACCTTGTCCAAGAATGGAAGAAAACTTTTGCAGTACTTGGGAGGATGGAGGAAGGAGGAAGGGAGGGAGGGAAGAGGAGAAGGGAACTGCAGGATAAATCCAAGGGCTGACCCATGACAGTAATGACTGCTTTTATACAACCCATGAGCTAAGAGTACTTTTACATTTTCAAACAGTTGGGGAGAAAATGAAAAAAAAAAAAATAGTATTGATGATTCATGAAAATGATATGAAATTCAAACTGCAGTGTCCCTGAGCAAAGTTTTATTGGAACACAGTCGTTCATTTGCATATTGTCTGTGGCTGCTTTTGCATTACATAATGGTAAAGTCCAGAATTTGCAACAGGCTTTATGTGGCCCAAAGCCTCAAATATTACAGTTTGTCCTTGAACAGAAGAATCCCTATCTGATGGTCCCCTTTTCCTGAAAGTAACAATTTAGACAAAAAAAAAAAAAAGAAAAGTAAACAAAAACAGGACATTACGCCACAGTGTGAGGAGTACAGTTCTAAATGTACTTCATACTGATTCCAAAACCTATCTGTGATGGCTGGGCCTCCCTCAGCCCATCTGAAATGACTGACCAGGTAAATGCCTCTACAGATCCAAGATTACAGATAGGAAATCCCTTAACACACTAACATGTTTCATTCAAAATGAAATTACCTTTCTAAATTAACATTTACAAGACAATTGCCAAGGGCCCTACCATGCAAAGTACTAACTTGCAGCAATTTATTGCACCCTCCAAACAATCCTGGGATGCAAATATATTAACCCTATTTTATAGCTCAGAAAACAGAGGTTAGGAAGGCAAGTAACTAGTCCAGATCCACACAACTGGGAAGGGGCAGGGAAGAGGCTTACCCTGAGGCCATGGGTCCCCTCAGGATGCACTGAGGTGTGGGATCAACACTGGACTCCACTCAGCTTTCTGAGTTTTTAATCCTGGCGTTCTGAAACTAAACACTTCAATGCATATGAAATATCAAGTACAGTCCCTGACACGTTGCATGTGCCTACAAATGGCAGCTATTGTTAATTACTATGCATTTTTACATTATTTGGACTTATTTGTGTATCTTCATCCTCACTGGAAACACAAATGTCAAAATCTTAGTTCTGTGTATTAGGGAATTGATCATTTATAATATTGCAGCAGAAATACCTGAATACTTCTGCTAATCAAAACATAGAATCTAATATTATGGCCCTTAATGCTACTAAGGTATTAAATGTGAGTTTAAATTTGTCATTTTTTAAGCCTATGATCAATTATCCATAGAAAAAAAACAGAAAGGCTGAAATACAGGTTACTATAATAACAAATTTTAAAAGGTTTGCCATGTTTTTTTAATTGGCTTTATATTTTGTTAGCATGTAAAAAAGATGGTAATAATATCTAACCAGCTATGCTATACAAAAATATGCACACAAGAAAAACTGCAAGAAAGCACTAAATTAAAGTTATCTCTAGGTGGTAGAACTATGAATCATATTTGTTTCTTCTTTATTTCCTAAATAGCCTACAGTGAATAGGAACTCCACATACACCTAAGAAAATGTATTCTCTTTTAACACCCTATTAAAGGCAACTCAGAAGTTATTTGCATTTTGTTTATCAGCAGAGGACTCATTAATATGAATCCTCCTTTGTTCTCTTTTTCTCCCTGAACTTGCCATGAAAAAAAAAAAAAAAAATATCAGAGAGATAAGTCCCTGCAATGCAAGAACACTCAAAACAGAATACAGGCCACACAGTGAACACAGCCAGGAAAGTCTTCTACACGTTCAAAGACACAAAGAGAAGCAAGGTAGGGCAGTACTAGACCAAAGAAAGACACAGAGGGGCTGGAGGTCAGGAAGGTAGGTCAAAGACATTCAGTAAATCAAAAGGTCTGCTACCTGGGGTAGAGAGAATGATGAAAGATTAGGCTGGGAGTTCACCCCCCCACCCCCCCCACCCCCACCCCCGCACCAGGATAGGGGGAAGCATAGGCTAGAGGTTTCTTAAACTCCTTTTTATTTTTAAATTTTGAACTTAAGCTTTGTCATTTAGCTGTTTTCAATAGAATTTCCAGTGACTGAGTATGGTATATAAAATCCTTAATTAGAGAAGGAGGTATGTATAATCAATTCTTTTTCCTCTGCTAGGAGAACAGTAAAAAGTTTGCCAGCCTAAACCTATATGTGCCTTCTGAAACTTTTTTAAAAGGCCACAAGAAGAAATATACTTCACATTAGTACCCAGGAAATACACTTTCCTTCCCCCTCGCTCTTCTCTCCTCCCCCCCACCCCCTTCCTTTCTGCAGGCTCCTCCTCATGACTTCAAGTCCTTCTCCTGGGTCACCAATCATAATTTGAAAAACACCAGTCAGGGACATTTAATACATGAATGTGTATAACCAGTACTTGGAAATTAAATGAAATTTTTTCAGATTTACATATGTGGTATACTAGCATTAACGAAATGCTCTCAGAATATACCTTAACTCGCCTTAGTCTTAGCCCTCTATAAGGACACATCCTAGCAAAATAACATAAAGCTGAAAGTTATGTTCAATATACACCACAGAACCCTTTCAGACTGACAGAGAAACAAGGACATACAGAATAAGTAAGAAAAAGAAAAGAATCACTAGACACAGAGGACTGACCTTAAGCCAGGGGCTCAATCAAAGCTGCTCCATAGATACAGTGAGGCCAGATCTGAAGCTAGGAATATTTTACTATTTCTACTTAAAAGGAGAACTCTTGTATAATAACACAAATCTGGATGTGTACAAAACATAAAAATCACAAGAGGAAATCATAGAGAGCAAAGAATCAGCAATACCTTTGAAAACTAAATCATCCCCATCCAGAAAACAAAAGGATTCAAATTTACTTATGCAGCACATCCAAGAGACTCTACAAAAGTCCATATCTCAAACAATAACAAAACCAAAAAGTGGAAAATGGTTCAGAGAAGCCATCTGTAAGAACCCAGCAAGATGTCCAAAGGATTCATTCCTTCAAACATCATCTACTCATTAAAACAACAGCCTTTAAGCTAGAAATTGTTTCCCTGATTACGTTTTCTCTGAAATCCAACAGTATTACTTCAAAAGTTTACTGCTGTGTTTCTTAAGGCCACGCTCCCATCATAAAAGCAGCAAGGCTTGCATGGTGACCCTCAAAACGTCACACAAGATGCTTCCACGTGCCATGGCACTCCAGGGCCAGACCTGGAGTCCCCCTGCTCACTCAATCCTGGCTACGTGGCAGCAGATGCCCAAGGTGGTGAGGTTCTGCTCTAGGTAGTCCTAGTTCTGAAGTCAAGATGTATGGGAAGGAGGTACTGGACAGAAGTTAGGAGGGTCCGGAAAGACTCAGAAAGTCCAAATGACTCTGGAATCTCAACCTAAACAAGTATAGAGGTATTTTCCCAAAGCAGCTCAGACTTGAGAGAAGAGGCACCCAAGGGAACAGAGTCCTTCAGGATTTCCCCCAGAGAATGACAAGGCCAGAAGAATGAAATGCTGTGGTTTTCTGGGGACTGTAATTAGAACAGGGTAAATTACAGGACCTTTCTGGTAGAAGTCACCTTTTTTCTCAGGGTCTCGTAGGGGAAGGGTAGTGACTACGCCCCTGAGTATCCTACACCTGCAGTACTTCACCTCTGGGCCGCTTCAAGGCCCATGGCCAGTCACCTGAAGCTGCACTCAGCTCATAGGCTGTTGTTATCAAAACAAAAAAAAAACTGTTTTACTGATGGACACCCAGAGGATGATTTTGCCTTTTTATGAGCAAAGGGACAGAGGTAGGAGGAGACAGAAGATGGAGAGAGTGGAATTTGCCCTTAAACTTCTAGGAATGCCCCTGGCTTCCTCCCAAACCCCATCCTGCAGTACTATTTGCTGTGTAAGATGTGAATGGGGTGACAGTGAAAATGACCTCGTCACCCTTAAGGACAGAAGAGGGAAAAGTCAGCCCTCTTAGAGGCCCTGGCTTGCTCCTGGCAGCATGTGGTGGTCATCTAAATTGTAGGCTTTCTAAATAATCATAGGAATTTGCTATTTCTGTATCCACTGAGCACATGCAGAAGTAACCTGGTATCTTTTGCCATCTGTCCTAACAAATTGTGGTTCTTTTTGTTTTAAGGCTAGTTAGCGGAAAATTAATACTCAAGTATTATGATGATTTTAACTATGAAAAGAATTGTTTTACTTTGAATTTTAAGGCCAAAGCAATAAAACTTATTCTCATTTGTATAATTTTATGTCCTTAAAATTGCCAGTATATCAGAATCTCTAAGAATAAATAAGTGTTGGTCCCAGGGAAGGGGGGAGGAGCTTTTGATTTCTTGCATAGGACCAACAAAAATGGCATAGTAGTAGGTAGGTGGAGAATCTTCAGGAGATGACTTAACATCCCTCTGTCAGAGGGAATCAAATTTGACAATTGCTATAAACCCTCTTCCATGGAATCAAATTTGACAATTGCTATAAACCAAACTCTCACCTTGAATCCACGACTTAAAACTATCACCTCCCAAAGAGACAGGGAAGAACAAGTTCTCAAGAAAGGAGGATTCAGAATGATATTTTGCAGAGAATTTCTCAAAACTACCAAAAGATATGTTCCTAGATTTCAGGTCTCCAGAATTGATGTTACTGAGTAATCAACTTTACATTTTCCAATCATAAAAATCCTCACTGTCACCAGGGCCCTTTATGAACAGCCACAGGTGTGACAGTCTCACTGCAGTCTGTGCATATGGTGCCCCGACACACTCCTGCAAGGTCACCCCACGTTTTCTTTGTCCAATCAGCTATAAAACAACACTGCCCCATGTAGCCAGTGCCTTAGTGAAACTGGATCAGACCTAATTATTAATGCATTAGGTGCCCGCCCTGTCCCTCATCCCCATCCCCGTCTCCCTCTTTACTTCCCCCACACACCTGTCTCTCTCAGAAATCTGGACTTAGGAAGAGTGTTAGAGAGTTTAATCCCCCATGTTTGTATCCACATGGTGCTAAGCACTGGAAGCATCTGGGAGATGGGTAGGGAATAACTTAACATGTTCCAGGCATCCATGGCAAGCAGCATAGAATGAAATTATTTAGAAATGTGAGAAATTAGTTGAAAGGCAATGAAGTAGATTTAGAATCAGATTTAGAAGATGAAGAAACTGGGGGCCCAGAGTGGCCTAGTAATTAATCAAGGTCACCTTCAAGTTAATTTATAAATTGGGACAAAAGCTTCATCCTAAAACTAATTTTTTTTCTTTCCATTACTATTACTAGTCTCTTCCTCTAGTTCATAGCTTGAATCTAGACTATTCACTGTGTGCGAGACAGTCTTTATGCTTAAAGTCCTATTGTTAGAAGAGTCATTCATTTAAATAGGGAATTCCTTTTGGAATCTTGTTTTTTTATTATTATTATTACCTTATATTTTAATGTAAGTACTTTGGGAAAGTGAACTTCAATAAATCAATGATCGCTTAAACACTGAAGGTGAATTTGTTCATCAAATGAGAAGGCGTGAATTCATTCTCAGGGCCCCATGGAAATGAAAGGAAAGGAAACCAAGTTCCATTCAAAGTGAGTGAGGAAAACTGTGACAGTTCTGAGCAAGAGAGGTCAAGTGGCCCTAGGACCTTAAGGTGTCCACATCAAAGGAAACAACAGTTGATCATGCTATTCAGGTTTGCTAAATATGAGGCCTGAAGAGGCAAGGGAGCAGAAACCCATCCAAGAGTAGGTAGAGACCCAGGCACACTGTAGGATGAAAGTACATCAAAAAGGCACATATCCAAACAATATGTGCATGTGCCTAAGCAGTAGAATACAGACAAATGACAAGGATTAAAGGCAGATAGAGGGCTGGAGGCATGGCTTAAGGGGTAGAGCACCTGCCTAACAAGTGCAAAGCCCTGAGTTCAAACCCCAGTACCACAAAATAAACAAATAAATAAAGGTAGATTGAGCAGCAGGTGTCCAGATGCCAGTCAAAAGGGCATACCAGAACAGGTGTCAAGACATGAGGGACCCCACCCCAACTAAGAATCAGAAAATGAGCCGGACACCTGTGGCTCATGCCTGTAATCCTAACTACTTGGGAGACTGAGATCACAGTTCAAGTCCAGCCTTGGCAAATAGTTCACAAGACACCCCCGGCAAAAAAAAAAAATTACCAGAGTAAAACAGACTGGAGGCGTGGCTCAAGTGTGAATTGCCTGCTTTGTAAGCACAAAGCCCTGAGTTTAAACCCTAGCCCCAACAACAACAAAAAAAAAATCAGGAAATGGACAAGAGCCCAGTAAAGAGAAGCCTTCAGAGGACCCTAGAACTTCAATATGTCAATTCAGAAAAAAAAAATTCTCCAGTTCATGTGTGAGCACCACCTACCTATTCCTGGCTTCTCAGAAATGCTCAGCACCTATGCAGTCACCCCAGGGTTGACAGGAGGATGTGTTATTTCATTTCTGCCCGAGTTGAATGATTTTCCCCTTTGCTGCCCATCAAACTCTTACTCAGCATCCAAGACCCTACTCAAATGACCTCTCTTATGGGTCATCTCAACTTCCCCAAGCTCCTTGCCCCAGGCTTTTCAGTCCTCAGGACACACTTGGATGATATCTCCAATCAGTCGTGTTGTAAGATTTCTGCTTAAGGCATGCATATTTTGGTTGGAAGACTAACCAATACAACCAATTTGGAACTGTACAATATGGCAGTACATTTACCCTCTAATACAACAAAGCCCATCCAGGACTTAATCATATGGACTTACATATGAAGGCAAAACAAGGCTGTTGCAACCAGGTTGTAGCAAAAGACTGGAAACAACTGAAATGTATATTAGTTACAATCAGGCTAAATAAGTACAATGGAATATCCTGTGGGTGTTTAAAAGAACCATGAAGTTTTCTTGGTACTAATATTTATTATTTTCCCCCAGATCCTTCAATTTGTTTGACAAAGAATCTTGACTGAACAGTTCACACATCAGCCCACTAAAAATGGTCTCTTCTATTTTTTTTTAAATGGATCTTGTGCTCACCTATCCATTAGCAAGTGAATACAACTATGTCCACTTCATTCATAACACAGGCATATTAAGACTCATCTCATTGGGAAGTCAATAATTAAAGGATACAAAACTGTGACTGGCACATAGGGGCAAATAAATGTTAATGATTACCATCGTCATTACCCTGGGGTTTTCCAGATTTTTTTTTAAGACTGTTATCCTGCTATTAGGTATAAATGGACTATCACGTCAATGAGAGAAAACAATTCATATGCCTATTTCAAAGCCAAACCCATACTCTCACCTTTGGTTAACTCACTTATTGGTGGAAGATTACACAATTGAGATCTTTTTAAATGAAGACCTTTTCTTCTTTAAAATGTTATTTAAAAGCAGCATATGTGTGATTTCTTTGAAGTTTTACGATGTTTTTACTATGACTAACAAAAGAACCCAGAACACTGACATTTGCTTCTTCTAAATTCCATGAATTTATTTTCAAAAGACACATGAAATATTTATGTTGCTTTACTTTCACCACCAAAATCAATAATAGCCAAGGTCAGGCATCATGTTCCAACTACAATGGACTGTTATCTAACCTGCCTAAAATGAGATGATTCTAAGGTCCAATTGCATTAGGTATCCTTTGGCCCATACTTATATCAGGTGTGTGAGTACAGTCTCTAAAAGTTTTCTTGAGAACCAAAATTCTGCCTTGCATTGTCTGCCAAGCTTTGTAGGTTTCCCCTAATTAATTTCCTGGGGGTGGCTGAGAACATGAGTACCCTATAAAACTGAGAAGCAGCACTGATTCAGAAGAAGGAAAATGGGTCCCATAAAGAATAAGCTGAAGAACTGGAAATGCAACTCATCATAGTAGACAAGAGTTCCGTGGTGGGTCCTCTAACAATTAAGAGGAGCAAGTTTCACTGGCAAACTTGGAACGGCCAAAAATGATGCTGAAGAAAAAAATTAATAAGCAAGGCAGTCAAACTGAAAGAACTGGTATTTCAGTTGAACACAAGCGAGGTTGTACAGATGACCAGAAACATACACTAACCAACAGCAAGACATTTAAAACTGAAGGTGAGACAGCATTTTGAGGAGCGTTGTTGTTCTTTTCTTTTTTGAATGAAATGGATTTTCAGAAAAAAAAAACTTAAAAGAATTTTCAACCAAGTATAAATTGTAATCATCACCAAATGAGAGAGATGACTTTTATATTTTAATTAATATATTTATTTACTGTTTACCTATACTGTATGTGGCAAACTTTCTCTAATAGAAAACATACTTCTTTTATTTTGGGTTACAAGATGTTTTTTTTTTTTGAAACCAAACTGGAAATCAGCCAATCAGTTGTAGATATGGGATGATCTATGATAATATCTGTAGATATATAAACTCCCCTAATTGACTCAGGGTCCTCAGGAATGAGACTTTATCTTATTGTTCCTTGGAACCCTTGCATCTGAAATATAAGCTACATGTATTAAGAAATGCTTAGTAAACAAATTCTGGATCCACAGGACAGTGCAAAAGTGTCTGGGTTCCTTCTCCAGCATCCAATCAGACTTGCTTGGGCAGCCTCCTTTCTATGAGTGGTCACCTTGCTGGGCATATGCTGGTCCCCCTTAAAATATGCATTAACCTACATGACAGCTTAAAGTCCCTTGTTACTAAAATCTTCCTGTAAGTTCTTTGTCTCCACCCCACCCCAACCTAGCTCTTCTCCTTTCAGTATTGCCCATTGCTGCATTGTTTTGCTAGACTCCTCAGAAAAAGTTGTAAGAAACACCACGAAAACAGTCCCTCTGCATTTTTTGTAGTGATGTCCAGTTCGTGCCAACACTTTAAGGTAACCCAGGGGGAAAGGTGTCTCAGATCTCAGTACCAGTAAAGTAACTACTTCTCAAAGTAAGTAACACATTTTAATTTTATAAGCACTAGAGTTCTTATAATTGGTCTTCTCTCTGCATAAAACTAAGAAGCAAATGAGCAGGCCTCCTTCAGTAACTTCATAGGACCTGTAACACACATGCCTGCAAGCTAACGTCTTCTTGGTTTCCCTGATCTTTCTTTCCTCCCTCTACATGACCTTGCTTTATCTTTTGGGTTTTTCTTTTTTTCTCTCTCTCTCTAGATCAAATTTAATTTGTATTTTAGAAGTCTTTTGGGATGAAGCAGGGGTACAAACAAAGCAACAACCCAAAAGTTAAATAATACCCTCACCAATTCCAAGTTTGCTTTAGATCTTTCACACATATAACTTGCCTACAGCACAATAAAATAAAATGCAGCACCACTCTTCTTGCTGCATCAACTAGGGGGTGACCATCCCAAACACAGTGACCAGAGATGGCTGAGAGCCAGAAGTCCCTTCCTTTCCACTTCCTGCCCATCAGCTAAGACATATACATGGCCACTCACTTGAATGGTTACCTATGACTTATGGCATCTTGGCTAAGTGCACAGATTCTGGAGTCAGACCACTTGGGTTCTAAACTTACCTGGTATACCCACCACCACCACTCAGCTGCTGGCTTTAAACAAGTTAACAAACCTTTCTGTGCCTTATTTCCCCACCTGTGCAATGGGACCAAAAATGGTAGTGACCTCATAAGGTTGTTGAGAGGAGTGAATAAACTAAACATGTAGAAGGGATGAGACCAGTAGTGCTCACCTCACAGTAAATGTGGGACACCTCTATTTTCAAGTTACCCAGCACATAGTTTCAAGTCTGAGTGACACTAATATTTGTCATTGTAAATTATTTAAACCAAAAAAAAAAAAAAAGTTTTTTTCACTGATGGGGATCAAACCCAGGGCCTTATATATGGTAGACAAAAGCCCTAACACTGTTCTACACCTCCCACCCACCTTTATGGTAACCTTATTTATGTTTGGGTCTCATTTATAAATTAGTGTGGTGTTAAAGTAAAATTCAAATAGCAGGGCCAGGTATGGTGGTCTATGCCTATAATCCCTGCTACTCAGGAGGTAAAGATTGGGAGGATCATGGTTGGAGGCCAGCCCAGGCAACAAAGTTAGGAAGATTCCATCTCAAACAATAAACTGAGTGTGGTAATTCATGTCTGTGATCCCAGATATGTGGAAGAAGGCATAGCTAGAAAGACTGCAGTGAAGGCCAGAACCTGGCAAAAACACAAGCCCTTATTTGAAAAATAAGTAAAGCAAAAAAGGGCTGGGTGAGTGGCTCAAGTGGTCAAACAATAAAAATGGTTCCTGGTAGTGTATCCCAGTTGGTAACAGGATGATCCCTAAACCACACCCAAGGGTGCATGAATTCCCACGTTCACAATCACGTGCGCGCACGCACGCACACACACGCACACACATTCCTGTCCTGACCCTACGGTTGTGACACAGACTTCACTTAATGTGTCTGGAGGGATGAAAACCCCTTACACTGCCTCCCAGGACATTCTTTAAAATAAAACTTTGTTTAGCCATCAAAGAACAACTAAGCTTTGTTGAATACTTAAGGTCCTGACTTATATTAGAGTTCAGAAAGCTGCCTCCTCATACGTACACATTTTAATCACGAACTTCTCAGATTCCACATTTAACACAGCCCCTAACCACGCCCCACCTCCTCTTAAGACGGAGCCAGTCTCAGCCACTTCCTTCACACGCAGCCGATCAAAATTTAAGTCCCCGGTAAGTATTTCACATGTGTGAATACGTACATTATTTCCAAAAACGGGGACTCAATCTTGCCACTATGCGATCGCAAAGAAAGGTGGACAATTAGGAAAGCTTTGGTGGTTGACAAGCTTGAAAAATCAAGAGAAAAGTTTAATCACTAAAATTTATCTCCCAACGAAAGTTACTTCAACATCGACGCAAACGAATTAAGTATCAGCCATTGCAATACCAAAGTTACCCGAGATGGGAAGAAAAAAAAACCCTGAGAGTTCATCAGTCATCGGATCTCCCATTTCCTACGTTTCCCACCATCACCTACATATCCAAATGAATGCACCTAAGCGTTTATTACGGTAGTGAACTGAAATGCATCTGTCCCCTTAAATTCTCTTGTTTCACGGTATCACAGAAAATATTCGAACTGCAGAGTAAAAAATGAGCGAGGAGTATCAGCCAAGAGCACCGCTTTGAGGAAAGCCGCCTTCTCGCCCCTACAAGTTCTGCACGCCAGTCATCGCCGGAGCAGAGGCAAAGGACGTGGATTGCACGTGACACCCCAATAGTCACAGCCGAGATTACTCTGTGTCCCCAGGAGCACGGGTACAGACTCCCCTAAAGTCTCTCCCCAAGATCCCGAGGTTAATTTCAAACATTCCTCTCCCTAAAAGCCCCGAAAGAGGCTAGCTAGCCAACCCCACCCAGCGAGCAGCGCACTTCCCGTTCGCGGTGGCGGGTCAAGAACTCTAACTTGACAGTGACACACCGAGAAAAGAGGAAGTGGCTGAACACCATTTCAAGACATATTTATTTCATTTTTTTAAAAGACAGATCAATGGCCCTGTCCTCCCGGAAAGTTTCAGGGGGATGTTACCATCACCCCCGGCGAAAAGTTGCGGCGAATGTCAAATGCTGCAAACTCAAAGACAACTCCTTTACAACTAGATTTAAAAAAAAAAAAATTATCGAAATGCTGTTGCTATCAGAAGCAATCTCTCCTCTGTAGCGAAAGCCACCAGGCTCCGAGCTCCCATCCGAATGCGAAACGAGGCCGGGTCGATGGCCGGTGCGCCCTGCCCGTGGAGAGGAGGCGCGGGGTACCGCGGCGGCCGGGAGCCTGGCAAGCGCAGCTCTTACCTGGTTTGACTGGTTTGGGAGGCGGCTTCGACATCTCGCTTCCTTGAGCGGCTCCTAGAGACCGCACACCGAAAGTCAACGATCACCCCTTCAGCTCGCACTTCGGGCACCCCAAAGTTTCCTTTTGGTCTGGGGTACAAGGGGCGCGCCGGCCTCCAAAGAGCTGCGCCCACCCCCGGCTGCGCAAAGCGCCGACTCAGGCCGAGAGGCTCGGCTGAGTGCCCCGCCCCGCCCCGCGGCCGCCCGAACCTTCCCGAGCGCGCTCCGAGACGACGAGGAAGTGGCCTCCACCTCCCCAAGCGCTGATTGGCTCCCGGGATGGCCGCTTCGCCGCGGCGGGGACGCGGGTGGCGCGCACGGCGGCGGAACCAGCGGGAGCAGAGCGGGGGCGCTAGGGACGGCCTGGATGCGCTAGGGACGGCCTGGATGCGCGCCCCCGACGGGAAAGGGCCGGGCCTAGCAGGGGCGTGCGCGCGGACCTTTGCGCGCCGGAGCCCCGCCCCACCCCGACCCAATGGGGACTGGAACCCCATACCTAGCGGCGGTCAGTGGCGCGTTTAGTGACAAGCGAGCGCTGGGCCTTCTCTGCGGCTTTGGTTGGGAAGATCGAATTGGCCCCAGGTGAGTCTGTCTGCACCGTGCAGCCTCGCTGGGGCCTGGAGATGTTTCCAGAGGATTCTTGAGCTGCAGCCTGTACCTGGTTACGTCTGGGAAGCGCTATGGGGACTCTGCCCCTAAACCCGGCGGGACGTGTGCTCATGTTGGCCTAAGTAATCCCTAAAGTGCTACCGCCAAGAGATCACGCATTTGTTGGGAAAAGTGACCAGGAAGGGACAGATTCAGGTCGTGATCCTCACGGGAGGGGTTGGCAGATTACAGTCCACCTGCCGCCTGTTTTCATTGTACTGCCTTCCAAGAACTTTGGGGAGGTTGGGGTTTTGTTTTGTTTTGTTTTTCTGCTTTTTTAATGGCTGACGAAACAGCAAAAGAATAGAATTTTGCAGCATGTGAAAATTATATGAAATTCAGATTTCAGTGCCCATAAAGTTTTATTAGAAGATGGTCATGCTCGTTTGCTTATGTATTATCTTGTGGCTGTTTTCTTGGTCCAACCACTGAATTGAGCAGCTGCCCACAAAGCCGAAAATAGTTACTCTTCGGCACTTTACTGTTTGCCCAACCTTGACCTAGCAGATTGAGTCTCATGGGAGGATAGGGTTGGAGCATACAAGAAAGGCAGCATGTATAAACTCAAAATGTCATAGTCAATACTATAAACCTATTGTATATTTAGGGAAAGAAAAGTTGAGATGAAAATACTGTTTACCTAAAATGAAACCTCGAAGTTTCTACTAGAGGTTGGTTTAAAAAAAAAAAGTGGGGGTGGGGGCAGGGGGGAGAAATGACCCAAGCCTTGTATGCACATATGAATAATAAAAGAAAAAAAAGTGACTAATAAAGAAGGGGCATGGATTAAGTTGTCAGAAACTCTAGCCTTAGGAGATTTCTGTGTTTACAAAAAGAGAGCAAGATTACATAAGTAGGAAGAGACTGCCCTGTTTTGTGTAAGAATAGTAAGAAAACCTGTTGTATAGTCTCTTTTTAAAATATCAGACTGCTCTTTAGATGCATTTGAAAACTACATTTTGTTTGCAGTTGTGTCTTTCAGGCTATTTCTGTGTGAGCATCTGCTGACTCATGACATGTCCCATGGGACCATTCTGTAGTTTTAGAACCCAAAATGCCCCATGTTTAATAATAACCATAAAACATATGCCAATTATGAAGAAAAGACCCAACATTTTATTTAGGGTAAAACAAAAGTGTAGGAAAGTTAGAATGAGTCATTTAGAGTTTGCTCTTGACTATCCTATCTGCTCTCCTCCCCATATGCAAATGCTCTCTGCTGTGGAAGAAAGCTTGCCTCCCACACTGGGAAATGGAAGGGAATACTGGTCCCCATCCTAACTGGGAAAATAAACTGGGTAACTATTCCATGAGCGCAAAAGACATATGCCTTAGAGAAGTCAAGCTTGGTGGCTCATGACAGTATTCCCAGCACTCAGACAACTGAGGCAAGATTTCAAGTTCAAGACCAGCCTGGGCTACATAATGAGACCCTGTCTTAAAAAAAAAAAAAAAAAGAAAAGAAAAGAAAAAGTCCTTGTGATAGGATGTCCTGAGTTGATGATACTGGAAAGTTCAGAAAGTTTCCTTGGAGACATCATATAATTTAGTTTGTAGTTGATCAAAGTTATATTTGCTTCATAAAGTCTGCTGCTACATTTATTTGAAGCCTGGCAACCCTTGATTGTAAACTTTTTAAGTTTGGTTTTTAAGTGGTTTTCAAAGAGGGCAGCAGACAATGAGATAAATAGCATGTGATGTGGAGGTCAATAGTGCCAGGCCCAAACTTGGCGTTCCCGTGAATATGCCCTGTGCGTCCAACGCTGCTTTTGAATAGATGGTGTTGGGAATTGCTAGACCCACTCCCCACCTCATCCACCTGCTTTGTTTCTACACATCCCAGCTCTCTACCCCCTCCCACATTGTCACCTGCTCATTGCTAATGAGATATACCTACCATATACCCAACCGCTGCCTTGGACAGGGCCCAGACTGCTAACTGATACAGAGCTGGGGGTGCTGGTTTTGATTTTTAAAAACAAATAAAAATTTGCATTTGACTGTGGGATTCCACTTCCCACCTGAAGGATTTTATAAGTAGGTTCTTGACTCCATCTCATTCTTCGTTTCTGAATTGCAAGAGTTTCCACCCAAGTAACTCTCAATACTATTTCTAGAGCTATACCCACACTCACTCATTATTTACATGCTATGTAACTGATACAAGTAGCCTCATGTGTATGCACAGATGTACCATTTAAGATAGGGGACCTGTAGTCCTTTCTGTTCCCTGTGCCTAGCAGATATATGCCCCATCAATAATGCAATAAGAATATCATCAATTATACATCAATTCAGCTAGCACACATACAACATCCTTTCTGTGCTTTCGGTAATAAAGAGCTTTGCAGTAGATGGGAGTGATGGAAAGATGTTCACTGAATTGATTTAGTTTCAGTTTGGCTTTTCTGTGTACTAGCTGTATGACCTCGGGCTCTGTCATTCCAGTCTGGGCCAGTTTCTACTTCTGCTAAATGCAGGGATGGACTAAGTGATTTCTAAGACTGTATGTCTACCATGCTTAAGAATTTATAGTATAATGAACTATCAAAAAATAGATGAGGATCAGTGTATTATCCACCTTTCCACTGATATGACAAATTATCTTGAGAAAATCAACTCAAAGGAAGAAAGATTTATTTTTGCTCACAGTTTGAGAGGTTTCATTCCAATTGTCACTTGATTCACTTGTTTCTGAACCTGTGGTGAAGGAGAGCATCGTGGTACGAAGTATGTAGTAGAGCAAAGCAGCTTGCCTCACAGTGGCAGAGAGAGAGAGAGAGAGAGAGAAGGGAAGAGAGAGAGGACAGAGAGAGAATACCAGGGCCAAAATATGCTCTTTAAGGGCATACCTCCAGTGACCTACTTCTCCAACTAGGTCCCACCTCCTAAAGCTTCCGCCCCACCTCCTGATAACCCATTAAGCTATGAATCTATCAATGAATTAATCCATGAAGTCAGAGCCCTTATGATTCAATCACCTCCCAAGGCCCCCTTTTCAAATGGTGCTTCATTACCCACCAAGCCTTAAAAGAATGAGAATTTTTGGGTTTTTTTGTTTTTTACAGTACAGGTGTTTGAACTCAGGGTCTGCACCTTGAACCACTCCACCAACCCTTTTTTGTGATTTTTTTTTTTTTTTTTTTTTGAGATAGGGCCTCTTGAGCTATTTGCCCAGGCTGGCTTCAAACTGTGATCCTACTGATCTCTGCCTCCTGAGTAGCTAGGACTACAAGTGTGAGCCACCAGTGCCCAGTAAGAAAATTTTTTATGAGTTTTATTTTGCTAAGTGAAGGCACCAATCTGACAACATAATTTCAAAGAGAAAACAAACATTTGTCACAAACAGGCAAGGAAGATACCATCTTAGAATAAAGGCCAGCCTATCCCTTCCCCCAAGAAAGAGTAGTTGGCAGCTTTGCACTACCATAATGGGTCACTGAATCTGCAGGTCAAAGATGCAAAGGTGACCTGGCTAAGGAAAGTCTGAAACTTTCCTATGACCTCATAATCTTTCCACACCCCTGGAAACAAAATAGTTCAAAGGTATGAGCTTGGCCATGAGGACCTCCTCAGTTCAGTTGATCTTAGCCAACACCGGCTGTTGGCACTTTGCAGTGACAGGTCGGCAGGAAGCTCTCTTACAACAGGGGTATGTGGGGCTGGGGTAACCCAGCCATCACTGTCATCTTCCCCCCTCAAGTGGCACTTTTAATCAAAACTCCTTCTTTTTCCTCTCTAGACTTCTAAATGATATGTGTTTGATTTTCTTTGATCTTAGGAAATATTAGGAAGACGTGATCTTTAACGCTAATTATGAAAACGTTTGTCATTGGAATTGGTGGGTAAGTAGTTTTGCTACAAACAGCAGAAGATACTCAAGATTTCCAAATGGTGTTTTCATGTGGACATGGTGGGGGAAAGAGAAGCAGCTTCTACTACTCAGAAGCTCAGCGGTGTCACCAAAGACAGTTTTTCCTTCTCTTCTCTTTGCTTTCCTTTGTTTACATTCATCCTAGTGTTGTCCTCCTTTTTGATCACAAGGGACTATAAGCAGCCTCTTGTGATTTCATGCTTCTTTATAGCATGTCACAAGGGGAAAAAAGTGATTTCTCTTTCTCTAGGTCATGGATCTCCCTTTGACTGGGCCAGCCTGGTACATATACCCTCAGCCACCATGGCAAAAGGGATGGGATTGCATTGATTGGTTTAGGCCAGCGGGGCCTTGTTGTGGAGTTGAAAGTAGAGTCAGCCCCAAGTAGACCTCAAAAAGAAGCATGGAACCTGGGGAGGCAATCATACAGTCAACTACAGGATCCAGTCTGACTTTCCTTTTTCATGTGTGTAAATAAAATTGCCCTCTTCTCAATGTTCCAATTCAGTGCCCACTGTCTAGAAACTGGCCTTGTGCATCAGGTAATACCTATAACTCCCTGAGAAAGCCTCCTTCCCACTATTTCTTTAGCAAGTGTCATGATTTCATCTAGTGCTGCTGATTCTGTGAAGCCCCTGCCATGCCCAACTGCAAGGACCTCTGTCCTGCCTTCCATCTTTTCTCCAGACCCACTGCACCACAGCTGTCCTGTGTGCTTATACACTTGCTGCCCTATGAAGTTGTCATTCAGCTGAGATTGCAAGGTGTTCTGGAGGAATTCTAGGGACCCATGAACCTCCCAAATATTTAATACATATGTGAAGATACTCATTTTGGGGAGAAGTAGGTTTGTTTCATTTTGGTAATGGGTATTGAACCCAGGGCTTTGAGCATGTTGCTGAGCCAATCCCTCAGCCCCTGAGGAAAGGACTTATAACCTCCATCAGATTCTCAAAGATCCATGCTAGAGTTAGACTTTGTATCCTATCTCCATCACTTAATAGTCTTTGACTGGAACAAGTTTTATTAGTAACCTTTTTTTTTTTTTTGCAGTACTGGGTGTTGAACTCAGGGCCTACACCTTGAGCCACTTCACCATCCCTTTTTTGTGTGTGTGAAGAGTCTTTTCGAGATAGGGTCTTGCAAACTATTTGCCGGGGCTGGCTCAATCCTCCTGCTCTTTGCCTCCTGAGTAGCTAGAATTACTAGCACCCAGCTAGTAAACAACTTTTCAGTCCTTAGTTTCCTCAACTGGAATATGGGAATATTGCTACCAACCTGTTGCAAAATGGATTCTGCCCTTGTTTGAGTAGTTTGAAACATTCTTTTTAACTTCTCCCTAGCCTGCTGTCATGTTCCAAATAAGCTGGGTCTTCTTGCTACCTGACACATAAAAAAATAACCAAACCAGGAGATGTACATATGTTTGGATATTGTTAACAAAGATGGGAGATGTACCAAATAGTCACTCATGTTCCTTCCTCAGATCCAAGGATGAGTATGCTCTAGGGACTCTTCCCCTTGGACTAGATAGCATGTGAGTGGGAAGTAGGTCATGAAGATTCAGGAGGAAGAAGGGCTGAGTCCCAAGGTGTCACCTGACCAGGATGGCTGTGTTTCAAGTGTAGATCCTAGGCTCAGACTTTCACTGGTCTTGTCTTGTTTGTGGTGCTGGAGATAAAACCCAACACCTTGCACGTGCTAGGCAAGTACTGTACCTCTGAGCTATACCTTGGCCAGGCTTGGGCTTTTAAATGCTTTTTCTTCTCCTCTCCTCTATTACTTACTGTCTCCTAGCCTATCTCTTATAAGAATCACATAAAAAAGGAGCACTTATTTCTCATTGGCTCCAGTTAAGTCTCAGATGGGATATAATTAATGTTAGTCCAACTGCATGATCTTAACAAAAGAGGTAAGTTTAGAAGATAACCAGATTGTTCAGACTGTAATAAAGTTACCCCTGTTTAACTAATTGAAACCAAAACTTTGAAAATATGGACTTTCAAGGTGGTTTACAGGCTTTCTTTGTTTTTTTTTTCTTTTTTTGAGTCAGGTTCTCACTAGGTAGCCCAGGCTAGCCTCAAACACCAGACTCCTCCACTTGATCATCTCAATAGATGCAGAAAATCCTTTGATAAGATCCAACACCATTTCATGATAAAAGCTCTAAGAAAACTAGGAATAGAAGGAAAGTACCTCAACATTATAAAAGCTATATATGACAAACCTACATCCAGCATTATACTTAATGGAGAAAAACTGAAACCATTCCCTCTAAAATCAGGAACTAGACAAGGATGCCCACAATCTCCACTCCCATTCAACATAGTACTGGAATTCCTAGCCAGAGCAATTAGGCAAGAAGAAGGAATAAAAGGAATACAAATAGGTAAAGAAACTGTCAAAATATCCCTATTTGCAGATGACATGATCCTATAACTTAAAGACCCAAAAAACTCAACTCAGAAGCTTCTAGACATCATCAATAGCTATAGCAAGGTAGCAGGATATAAAATCAACATAGAAAAATCATTAGCATTTCTATACACTAACAATGAGCAAACTGAAAAAGAATGTATGAAAACAATTCCATTTACAATAGCCTCAAAAAAAATCAAATACCTAGGTGTAAACCTAACAAAAGATGTGAAAGACCTCTACAAGGAAAACTATACACTTCTGAAGAAAGAGATTGAGGAAGACTATAGAAAGTGGAGAGATCTCCCATGCTCATGGATTGGTAGAATCAACATAGTAAAAATGTCGATACTCCCCAAAGTAATCTACATGTTTAATGCAATTCCCATCAAAATTTCAATGACATTCATTAAAGAGATCGAAAAATCTACCGTGAAATTTATATGGAAACACAAGAGGCCACAAATAGCCAAGGCAATACTCAGTCAAAAGAACAATGCTGGAGGTATCACAATACCTGACTTCAAACTATATTACAAAGCAATAACAATAAAAACAGCATGGTACTAGCACAAAAACAGACATGAAGACCAGTGGAACAGAATAGAGGACCCAGATATGAAGCCAAACAACTATAACCAACTTGTCTTTGACAAAGGAGCTAAAAATATACGATGGAGAAATAGCAGCCTCTTCAACAAAAACTGCTGGGAAAACTGGTTAGCAGTCTGCAAAAAACTGAAACTAGATCCATGTATATCACCCTATACCAAGATTAACTCAAAATGAATCAAGGATCTTAATATCAGACCACAAACTCTAAAGTTGATACAGGAAAGAGTAGGAAATACTCTGGAGTTAGTAGGTATAGGTAAGAACTTTCTCAACGAAACCCCAGCAGCACAGCAACTAAGAGATAGCATAAATAAATGGGACCTCATAAAGCTAAAAAGCTTCTGTTCATCAAAAGAAATGGTCTCTAAACTGAAGAGTACACCCACAGAGTGGGAGACAATATTTGCCAGCTATACATCAGACAAAGGACTGATAACCAGAATATATAGGGAACTTAAAAAACTAAATTCTCCCAAAACTAATGAACCAATAAAGAAATGGGCAAGTGAACTAAACAGAACTTTCTCAAAAGAAGAAATTCAAATGGCCAAAAAAACACATGAAAAAATGCTCACCATCTCTAGCAATAAAGGAAATGCAAATTAAAACCACACTAAGATTCCGCCTCACCCCTGTTAGAATAGCCATCATCAGCAACACCACCAACAACAGGTGTTGGCGAGGATGCGGAGAAAAAGGAACCCTCTTACACTGTTGGTGGGAATGTAGACTAGTACAACCACTCTGGAAAAAAATTTGGAGGCTACTTAAAAAGCTAAACATTGATCTACCATTTGATCCAGCAATACCACTCTTGGGGATATACCCAAAAGACTGTGACACAGGTTACTCCAGAGGCACCTGCACACCCATGTTTATTGCAGCACTTTTCACAATAGCCAAGTTATGGAAACAGCCAAGATGCCCCACCACCAACGAATGGATTAAGAAAATGTGGTATCTATACACAATGGAATTTTATGCAGCCATGAAGAAGAACGAAATGTTATCATTCGCTGGTAAATGGATGGAATTGGAGAACATCATTCTGAGTGAGGTTAGCCTGGCTCAAAAGACCAAAAATCGTATGTTCTCCCTCATATGTGGACATTAGATCAAGGGCAAACACAACAATGGGATTGGACTTTGAGCACATGATAAAAGCGAGAGCACACAAGGGAGATTTGAGGATAGGTAAGACACCTAAAAAATTAGCTAGCATTTGTTGCCCTTAACGCAGAGAAACTAAAGCAGATACCTTAAAAGCAACTGAGGCCAATAGGAAAAGGGGACCAGGAACTAGAGAAAAAGTGAGATAAAAAAGAATTAACCTAGAAGGTAACACCCACGCACAGGAAATCAATGTGAGTCAACTCCCTGTATAGCTATCCTTATCTCAACCAGCAAAAACCCTTGTTTCCTTCCTATTATGGCTTATACTCTCTCTACAACAAAATTAGAAATAAGGGCAAAATAGTTTCTGCTGGGTATTGGGGGAGGGGGAGGGAGGGGGCAGAGTGGGTGGTAAGGGAGGGGGTGGGGGCACGGGGGAGAAATGACCCAAGCCTTGTATGCACATATGAATAATAAAATAAATTAAAAAAACACCAGACTCCTGATCCTTCTACTTCAGCCTCCTGGGTGCTGGAATTATAGGCACGTGCCACCATGCCCAGCCTCCAGGCATTTTTTGTTAAAGAAGAAAAAGGCATAAAAATATTCTCCTATCTGATACATAGGGTAACACCCACCTGCTTTTTCTTGTTTTCAGAGAGATTGTCCATATCCTACCCAACTGGATCTTGTAAGGTTAAATGGAAAATCTTGTGAATCCAGTTCCTTCTACTTTGTAGGTAATAATTGAATTATGTACAACACACAATGTTGGTGCATAAATTTTAGGTCATTTTCCCTTTTCTAGATCATAAACATTGTACTGTTGATCTCATCTGGGATGAATCACAGGTTCTTGCAAATAGATGTTCAGTCAGGAGTTTTGTACTATGGACATTTGGTGAGATGGTGGAATAGTGTCTTTTTTCCCCCAAGGTAATGAGTTAGTCAGGTGCTCATTCTCCTTGATGTTACAGTCCAAGCAGGGGAGACAAATAGCTGACCTGACATGATAAATGACAGTGGACCTCCCACTTAGCCCCAGGTGCAGAGAGAGGGAAAGAAGGCATCACACAGGAGATGTGAATGCGTGGCAGACAGGCTTGGAAAAGCCACTCCTCTTGTTTTTTCCATGGTGCCTTAAAACAACCACAACCACTGTAGGCAGAGTTATATACTTGCTCTAACATGTGCTACTCACATTCTCTGTGTTGCATGTTGACCTCTGAGATGTTTTTTCCATAGACAAAAATGTTTTGCTTCCAACACAATATCTGTATTTTTCAAGTCATGGTATCCGGTTCACTTACTCAGTAGTTTCTTTTCTCCATCCTTCCAGGCTTATTTCTTACCATTTAGTACAGCATATCTGCCAGTGCCTGTGGTTTTACCAGCAGAAAAAGCAGTATCTATGAAAGAATTCATTTTAAAACAGCTTAATATTGTTCTCCATATCCTTTTCTAAAAAGCTCATTTTAAAATGGTCCATGTTTTTTAATGCCTTCTCCTTTTTGGTACTTTTTATCTTTTCTTTGGTCAGTGTGACAAATGGTGGGAAGACAACATTGGCTAAGAACTTGCAGAAATTCCTGCCAAACTGCAGTGTCATATCTCAGGATCACTTCTTCAAGGTAAGAATAAATCTTGGGATAATTAGCAAAAGATGTTTAATATGGCCAGGCATGGTGGTGCACGACTGAAATCTCTGCACTCAAGAGGCTGAGGCGGGGAGGATTGAGAGTTCAAGGCCAGTCTGAGCTACATAGCCAGACCCTGACTCAACCAAAGAAATTTTGATGGCAGTTAATTGAATTATGTCTCAAAAACATATTGAGTAAGGTGCCTTTTTTGTAGACTCAGTGTGATAATGGTATTTAGCCAGTAGAGGGCGCCATCCAGTGGTGCTGATCTTTGATCTTCATCTTGATGCAAAGCATTGATTAAAGACTTAATCCTCTTTAGAATTGCATGATTTCTTCCCTGCACACTGCTTTGATTGGCATCGTATTATTTTTTTCAGCCAGAATCTGAGATAGAAACAGATAAGAATGGATTTTTGCAGTATGATGGTAAGTAGATTAACTTGTAAAACGTGCTTGTGTTCACTTTCTTTTTCAAACCCAACAAACTTCACGCCCTATGAAGGCAGTCTTAAAATGAGTTTAAATATATTGCTATGCTTTAAACGTGCCTTTGTAGACTTCTGACTTATGTTCATGTATTTAAATAAATCAAGTATTTTCTCCAGTTTTATATTTCAAGCTGAGAACATTGGGATGATAGTTTTTTCTTCTAAAGCCAGGCTATCCCTGCCCTCAGCACATACTTAACTAACTGTACTTGCCCCTCCCCACCCCACCCTACCAGAGTATTTCACGTGGAGCAAACACAAAGCTTTCAGGCTGGCAGGTTTCTCATGTCCACAGTGCCTGGAGGCTTTTCTCTTTTCACTGCTTAGAAAGGCTTGAGAATGTTTTTCTGATGGATTTACCTCATTCCCTTGCCCCAAGGTAACACTGTTTTGCAGCCAAAGGATTAAAGTCCATCAGAAAGTATTTATTTTCCTGAAGAGAATATTGTGATAATATACTGCATTATATTTAATGGTCTTCTTAACTTTTGTTAAGAGTCAAATGAGGCACAACCACCAAGAGGTCATCCCTGTTCTGACTTTAAGCAGGGTTTATAAAGGCAAAAATCATGTTCAACAATCATTACGAAGCAAGGTAGCCCAGGTACAGAAGCGAAACAATGGCTGTTAGTTGCCATTGTGAAGCATAAGTGAACACAGTCAACACAACCATTTATCCACATCCCGCTTTGGCTCCTTCTGTTTTCCTAGTGTCTATGGGAATCAGATTTTTCATAAACCCCTTTCAGCTTTAAACTAAGGTGGCACCTGATTAATGGCTTTTCTCCGGACATGGCTTTCCTCTGGCTAAGTCTTTTCACCATTTCACTTTCACAATTAACAGAGTAATCACTGAGTGTTTATACAGGTGAGCAACAGAGGGAGCGCTCTTCAAAAGTCATGAAAGTATGTTCTTTATTTTTAACTTGGATAACCTTGTAGGAAAAATGTTATGTAACAGTTCTTACAGACACGTGACAGTTTTAAGAGAGAAGAATGCCTTAATACACTGCATTCTTACGTTGAGTTGTTGCCACTAGGAGGATAAACTTTCTCCCCTTGTTTTCTTGTCCAAAAGAAAGTGAGAAAGATTTTTACAAAGAAAGAGTGAAACCATAAAAAAAAAAAAAAAAAAAGTTTTCAACTATTGACAAAGAATTATTATTCCTACCTGTGGCACTGAAAGAGGCACAGAAGAGATAGGAGGGAGACAGCTCAGATACTGGCACAGGGCAAAGTGGAGTATCCAGCCAGCACCAGAAACCCACTACAGACTAGGGTTCTAGGAGGTTAGTGGGAGAAGTCCCAGGAACGTTTGCTGGGCAGGAAAATCTTCTGAGATAATGGATTAAAGGCAGGTCATTCTTCCAGGCCAAGTGGGGAGTTTCTAGTAAATGGCTAAGTGTGGATGTTTGTTATTCTTTAGGGCTGAGTAGAGAGTGATAATTATCTGATCATGACATGACCTCAGTAAAAAAAAAAAAAAAAAAAAACCACAGGCTAGCAGAGTGGCTCAAGTGATAGAGTGTCTGCCTAGCAAGCATGAGACCCCAAGTTCAAACCCCAGTGCCACCAAAAATTGATAAATAAAAATAAAACAAAAGCCCTTATGCACTGTAGGTGAAAGTATAAATTGATGAATCCTGTGTCTCAGAGACCTTAAGGTGGTCATGGCATGAGCTTGGGTATCCCTACGTAGCTCCAGGAAATATATCTCTAAGAAAAATTTGAACTTTTCATGTAAATGTGCAAATTAAAGTAAGTCAAACTGATGTCAACATCTTCATACCCACTAAAAGAATAGATTAAAAATCTGTGACTACCAAATTTGTAGAGAAAATGGGATCATTACAATATAGCTGATAAATAAAAAACAGCAATTAAAAAAGCCAAAGGGTAATTGACAAATAGACAAATATGGTGATAGATTTAAACCCAAATATATCAGTGGCTATATTTAGCTAAATGAACTAAAATACACTAAAGAGTGCCAGACTGAATTTCTCTTTAAAGCTTCTTAAAAGAGATAAGCCTACATGTGAGGAAACAGAAAGACAGACAGTTACTTGGTGTGGTGGCACATACCTGTGATCCAGCATTTGGGAGGTGGAGGCTGGAGGATCGAGGCTAAGTAAGCTTCAAGTCTGAGTATTTCTGTGGATAAAGAAGGATAAATTGGTCAATCAACAGGAAGGTAAAATGATCTTAAATTTATATGTACCTAGTAACATCAAAATACACTAAGTACAAATCGACAGAACTAAGTGGGAAAATGGACAAATCCATAACTTTTGTGGGGAATTTGGGTGAACTTCCTTTGTACAGTTATTTGCTAGAATTAACAAGTACCACATACTGGATGGCGCAAACAAAGAAATGTTTTTCTCATGGTTACAGAGGCTGAAAGTCTGAGATGAAGGTTTTGGCTGTGTTGGTTTCTTGAGGGTTGTGAGGGAGAAGCTGTTCCAGGCCTTTCTCTCCCCTAGCTTCTGGTTGTTTGCTGTCATCTTATCATCCTTGGCCTCTACTGCCTCACCCCGATCTCTGCTTCATCTTTGATTGGTGTTCTCCCTGTGTGTCTGTGTCCAAATTTCACCTTTCGTATGGAACTAGCAGAAGGCATTATTAATGTTATACTACTTAAACAGTGTAGTTAACAAACTTAATGAACATGCCTCAACAACAATAAGAAGACAGAGCTGTTTCTCAAAAGCATATGGAACGTTGGCTCAAATAGACAATATGCAAGGACATAAAGCAAGTCCTAGTAATTCTCAGTGGATTGAAGCAATTCAGAGATTCTGTGTAATCAAAGTGAGCTGAATGAGAGGTCAATATAAAAGGGTAAGTAGAAAATTCCCAAGTGTTTGAAAATTAAGTAGCACTTTTTAAAACTTTTTCTTAAAGAAAACTTCAAACAGAAGTGGACAGAAAAGTAAAATGAACTCTCATGAATTCAACACACAGCTTTAAAAATTATTAACCATTGACCAATTTTATTTCATCTATATCCTCACCCAGTTTCTCCTTCAGTATTTTAAAGCAAGTCCCAATCATCATTATATTTTATCAGAAGCAAAACACTTATATAGTCCATGGATCAAAAGATGAATCACAATGAAACACAGAAAATGTTTTAACTGAATAATAACAAAAATTATCAGAACTCGTAGGGCTTCTAGTTGTAGCCAAGGTGAATCAGCCCCATCTCTCACTAGTCCTCCCTTACAATCAAAACCCCTGGACACAATACAACAAACAGCAAAGGTGAAAGATGAAAAGAAGACAGTGAGTTGACTAAGGACCTTGGTACTCAAGGAATGACATGACTGTGAGCTGTGAGTTTTCTTTTTGCCTCCCATATGTACAAGGATGGGGTGCAGGGGAGGTATGCAACATGGAACCATCAATACACAGAGACAAAAAAGTACCATGAAACCTGTTCCTATAATCAAAGGACCAGAAAAGGGTGGACTAGCAAAATAGAATATCTTTTAAATACTACCCATCCTACTCTAGCTAAACACAAAAGAAAAATCATACTCCCCTCATAGTGTTAGCAGGGCCAGGTGAGAAGATACACTTCTAGACCTACCCAGCACCAGCAGGGCAGGGTGGATTGACCTCTGCCTCATCCACAGAGGCCCCCACACCTGGCAAAAGAGGCAGAGTGAGGAGTGGAAAACTGAAATCCACACCCCCCCCACCTGAACTTGCACACTACACCTCAGCAGAGTGACTGGCCACACCTGATTCTGCATACTACACCTCAATAGACTAAATGGCTACAAAAAAAAAAAAAAAGATTAAATAGTATCTAGAGCCTTAAAGCAAATGAACTGAAGTTTCCAAGACAACTGAAAACCCTTTGTCATCAAGAACCAGGAAAATCTAACTTGAATGAGAAAAATACCAAGTCGCTTGATTACCAGTACCATGATGGTACAAATGTCAAAATTGTCTGACAAGGAAAAAGCACTGTCATAAAAAGGCTTCAACAAGCAATTACAAATATGCTTAGAATGGGAAAAATTAGAATGTCTCAGTAAAGAAATACTGGATGCAGTTGTTCATACCTAGCTTGTTGGGAGGCAGAGATTGGGAGGATTGTGGCTTAAGGCTAGACTAGCTGGAAGAGTTCACCAGACCCCATCTCAGTAAATAAAAGCTGGGCATGATGGCAGAAACCTGTCATCCCAGCTTATATAGGAGGTATAAATAGGAAGATCAAAGTCCAGTGCAACCTGGGCAAAAACACAAGATCTTACCCACAAAGTAACTAAAGCAAAAAGGCCTGGGGGCATGGTTGCAGTGTACAGAACCTGTCTAGCAAGCATGAGGCCCTGAGTTCAAACCTCAGCACTGCCAAAAAGAAAAAAAGGAAAAAGAAATACAAAATGTTAAAAAAGAACCAAGTAGAAATTTTGGAACTAAAAAATACAATTACAAATCTTAAAGCTCACTGGATGAGCTTAGTAGCAAAATAAATGTGACAGAAAATAGCCAGTGATCTTGGAAACAAAATAATAGAAATTACTCTGAACAACAGAGAGAAAACTGAAAAGAACAGAAATGTACAACAACAACAGAAGATTTATTATTCATATAATTGGAGTTTTAAAATAAGAAGAGAAAGTACCCAAAGAAGTAGTAGTGGAAAACCTCAAATTCAATATGAGACTTAAACTGATAGCTTCAAGAAACGAGTGACCTCCAAATGGGTTAGACAAAACTGATCAAATCAATCAAAAAAAGAGAGAAGGCACAAATTACAAATACAAAAGCAAGAAAGAAAATATGACTACAGATCCTACAGTTAATGAGATGAGGATTTTATGAACACTTACAAATTTTAAAACTTTGATGAAATTGCCAATTTCCAGGAAAAATAGCACTTACCAAAATTAACACCATAACAAAGAGAAAATCTAAATAGTCTGTGAATGAATCCATACTTTTAGAACCTTTTCAATAAAAAATCTCTGAACCCAGAGGATTTACTTCAGCAGTCCTGGACAGAGGTGGAGAATTTGCATTTCCAATATGCTTGCAGGTCTGATCTGAAGTCCACACTTTCAGACCAACTTTATAGGCTATTTTTCTAGAGTCACAGTTCTAAGCCCAAAAGGGATAGATACACATTTTAGAGTTTAAAATAACATTTGTGTCTGCTTGTGTCTCTTATAGAGCTCTTCGGATATTAAAAATACATTAGAGATATTTTTCACAGTTTGTCATTTATATTTCAGATTCATCTATATTTTGTCTTATTTCTTGTAGAGTCAGGAGAAGGTAGAAATGATAGATAAAGCAAAATTAGATATGGATCCATGATGGTCAAAGCTGGAAATAGAACGTGGGGTTCATTAAGCTTTATTATCTACATTTGTCCATGTTTGAATTTTTCCATGAGAGAAGTGTTTCAATACATTGTAAGAATTTTTGTAATGTCACAGTGTACCCCCAGTACAACAATAATAATAAAAAAATGTTTCAGACACACCAGTTTATCAATGTTTGATTTAGGTTGATTATCTAAAGTATGTGTTTATAAGAGGTCTTAAAGGGCAAATAAAGTGGTATTATTTTATACATATTAAAAGCCCTGGATATACCCTCATCACAAAAAGCTGCATCACATTTTTTTGTTGTATTGATTTCATGTTCCTATATGTTTATCTCAGTGCTTGAAGCGCTTAACATGGAACAAATGATGTCAGCTATTTCCTGCTGGATGGAAAGCCCAGGACACCCTGTGGGACCAACAGGCCAAGGAAGTGCTGGTGACATCCCCATTTTAATCATTGAAGGTTTCCTTCTTTTTAACTATAAGTAAGCATTTCCACTCTGATACTGTCCTGAGCCAACAGGGACCAGTCTTGTGAACTAAATGTGCTGCTATCTTAGGCCACTTGACACCATATGGAACAGAAGCTACTTTCTGACCATTCCATATGAGGAGTGTAAGAAGAGGAGGAGGTGAGTTTTGAAATCATCTTTTTGTTAGTTTTCAAAAGACAAAATGTAGGCAAAATGAAGAAAGCCTTATTACTACAGAAAAAAAAAAAAGCAAGCTTTAACTGTTTTACACAGGAGCACGTTTTCCTTAAACTGTCATCCATCTGGAATAATGCACAGTGCTTCTCTAAGAAAAGGGCCTTGTAGGGCAGGTCTGATGGTTTAATCCCAGCAAGTCAGAAAGGTGAGATCGGGAGGATTGCAGTTCAAGGCCAGTCTGGGCAAAATGTTAGCAAAACCCCGTCTCAACCAACAAGCTAGGCATGTGATGTATGCCCATCATCCCAGCTATGCAGGAGGCATAGGTAAGGTCCAAGGCTGGTCCAGGCAAAAACTTGAGACCCTATCTGAAAAATAACTAAAACAAAATAGGGATGGGAGTTTGGCTGAAATGGTAGAACACCTGCCTAGCAAGCTTGAGGCCCTTGTTCAAACTCCAGTACCACCAACACAAGAAAAGGGCCTCAAATGAACATATTCAACTCATTTTTTTCTAAATCCTCAAATGAAGTGATTCCATGGTGATAATGATTTTAAGTT
This sequence comes from Castor canadensis, assembly GCF_047511655.1. Lineage (NCBI taxonomy): Eukaryota > Metazoa > Chordata > Mammalia > Rodentia > Castoridae > Castor > Castor canadensis. Next base: position 78,106,923 of record NC_133398.1, on the reverse strand, counting down.
AGTGGGTCTGTATTCTGTTAGGGCACAAAAAACACCAAGTAGTTAGTACTTAATCCATCCTTATCAGTGTCTCTATTACTGTTTACACTGATGCTTGACTATTAATTCTTTTATAAAACACTAGAGGGAGGAAAAAAATCATTCTGAATGGTAGTGAATTGTAAAGTTAATTTTTCAGTTGGAGAACTAAATTCATTTTATTGTCTTTGTAAGTGCCATGGAGTCTAAAACAAGTAGTCTTAAATCCTGTTTAGATTTCATCTTTGATTTTCTCAGTATCCTGGCTGTTAATCACTTTGCCTTATTAATTGTGTGTTTCTATCAATGTAAATTTTCCTCCCTGTTTTGGTAGTACAAGGGTCTATGAGCCTCCAGACCCCCCAGGGTACTTTGACAGCCATGTGTGGCCCATGTACCTGAAACACAGACAAGAAGTGGAGGATGACGTCACATGGGAGATTGGTAAGAGCCTTTCCTCACTCCATTCAAGACCTTTTCTTGACATTTGCCTCAAAGGATTTGGGACATTTTTTTCTCATACAGAGAATTATAAATACACACTGCATGCAGGAACTCTCTGGGTTCCCTTCTTCCTCAGCCCTTTTTTTTTTTTTTTTGACAGTACTGGGGTTTGAACTCAAGGCTTCATGCTTGCTAGGCAGGCACTCTACCACTTGATCCATGTCACCAGCCTTTATTGCTCTGGTTGTTTTGGAGATAGGGTTTCACTTTTTTTGCCTGACTGGGCTTGGACCACAATCCTCCTATTTTATGCTTTTTGCTATAGCTGGATGACAGGCGTACACCACCACACCCATCTTTTTCCATTGAGATGGGGTCTCATGAAATTTTTGTTTTTTCTGGACTAATCAACTAATGTTGATTCTCCCAATCTCAGCCTCTGTGTAGCCGAAATGACAGGTGGGCACCACCATGCCCAGCTATTGGTTCAGATGGGGTTTCACAAACTTGTTCTGCCTAGGCTGACCTCAAACCATGATCCTCTTGATCTCAGCCTCCTAAGTAGCTAGGATTACAGGCATGAGCCACCACTTCTGACTTCTTCCTCCATAACTTGTTCTGCTGCTTCTGTTTCTCTGTGGCTTCTGTCAAAACTTGTCAACTTCTAGATGGTTGTTCACCCACCCATCATTAACTGAATACCTTTCATGGAGATAGCAGGTGAGTAGAGTAGGGCAAACCCAGTGCCCACTCTGCTATTCTCATGCACCTAAAATTCTACCAGGAAGCAGCACTAAAGATGCAAGCTGTGCCAAGAGAGGTGGCTCATACCTAGAATCCCAGATAGCTACTCAGGAACTAGAGGTAGAATCATGGTTTTAGGCCAGCCCAGCAAAAAGTTAGTGAGACTCCATCTTAACAAACAAGTATGGTGATACACATCTGTAATCCTAGCTACACAGGAGGTATAAGTAGGAGGATCACAGTGTGAGGCCAGCCTAGGGAGAAGACCCCACCTCAAAAACAAATTAAAATGAAAAGGGCTGGAGGAATTGCTTAAGTGGTACAGTGCTTGCCTAGCAAGCATAAGGCCCTGTACCTCCAAAACTAAATAGACACAAGTTGCTCAAGCAGGTCTTCTCCCTAGAGTAAGTGCCCAAGTCCATTGTCCAGGAAGGCTTCCTCAAAGAGGCCACTTTTAAACCAATCTCTAATGAGTTTATCTGCAAAAAAGGAGGTTGGTTCCGGGTTCCCCTGCATTCTTCAATATGCAGTGTTTCTCTTCTCGCCTCTACAAATAAAATCTTTCTGACCTCTGCAAAAAAAAAAAAAAAAAAAGGAGGTGGGTTATAAGGAATGAAGGACCACCCTGGACAGTGGGATGGACACATGAAAAGGCCTGGCACAGGAAGTTTTGAGCAGCACCCAAAAAAGACAGGTGCATTTATGGTAGAGAAGACCAAGAGACAGAGTTGATGCAGGTGACCCAGGCAGGGGCCAAGAATCCAGGTCAGGACTTTAATCATATTCTGAAGTGGGATGCTCTCTACCGACAGGTTTTAAACAGGACGTGATTGAACAGATTCTCCTGTTAAGAGCCTGGGCTGTGTGGAGGGTGGATTTAGGGGGTGCAGCAGTGGACTCAGTGGAAGTAGGTGATGAAGTAGACATGGAGGGTCTAGGAGAATGAGGGGTCAAAGATGACAGATGCTTCAGGAACTAGCAGGAGTTATTCAGAAAACAAAGAAAAGTGCAGGACTTGCAGTGTGTGAGGCAGGGATGCAAGTCTGTTCTGCATGCAATGACATTGAGATGCCAGAGATGGAAATGGATGGGTTTGGAGGTCATGTGGGCCTGCCCTCAGAGGCCAGCACTGGAATACAGAGAAGATGGAATAAGGCAGAGGACTCAAAACTCACGTGCTTCCCAGAATAAAGGGGCCAGGTCTGTATCATGAGAGCCTGTGGTGGCCTCCACTGGGGTGGCTCTGTTGGAGCTGTGCACAATGCTCTGGCTTGGACAACTGGGTGCAGGGACCTCCTCTTAAAACCCTTTCTCCCCTTCCATCTAAAATGCAAATTTAACCACATTCCTGCCCGAACTCCCTTCTACAGTTTCCAGGTCTTTGGGACAAAACCTACATAGCCAGATACCAAGGCTCCTGAAGACTGAGGGCACCAGGGCTTCAGAATCTCACATCTATACTCTTCCTGCCTCCCCTCCTACTAGCCATCCACATTTCTTAACAATACTCCCTTACTCTCTGATCTCCCTACCTGTGCTGTTTTCTTACTAGAAGCTCCTTTCTTCTTTTATCCCAAGTAATTTCTACTTTTTCTCCAAAACTGCTCTGCCAATTTTATTAAAAATCTGTATCTTCTGAGAATTCTTATTCAGTACATTGGGACAGAGCCCAGACCATGCATGGTTTAAGAAGCATGAGTTGGAGAATTGCTCAAGTCACTCTGTGTCAGGCACCGTTCAGTCTCCTGAAGTGCCATGTGTACAGTGTCACTCCACTTTTCTTTCTTCCCTCTTTCCTTCTCTTTTATTTAAATAATGTTCAGACCAACTGGTGGGTTTCATTATAACAAACCAAACTTCTTGACATATTATCCCTGACTTTGATCTGCTTCTTTATTTGCTTTTTCTTTTTAGATTATGATTCTAGAGCCTTTGATTGAAAGTATTGGCATGTGCAAGAGATGCCAGATGCCCAAATAAGCATCCTTTATTAGCAAGCCTGTTAGGCATTTCAGCTGCCATTTTTCCCTCTTCTCAGTTTACCTAGATGGAACAAAATCTGAAGAGGCCCTCGTTTCACAAGTGTATGAAGATGTAATACAAGAACTAGCAAAGCACAAAGGTACGTATTATCCTATCAAAGTGGATGCTAGAGGAAGAGGAGCCAGGAAATAGTTCATTATATACCCCAGAATGCTAATGAGGAGTGATTGTATTTATTCATGCTTTGCTTTGAGAATAATTCAGATTTTGAGATTCAGTATGCATTTGGAAGACTTGATTATTTTGTTTGTCGGGTTTTTATAATTGTGAAAATATTTACCCTTTGCTTCAGCTCTTAGTGATATTTATGTTATTTAGTTTAAAATTTTAGTAGATGGCTGAGCCAATGGACCTGAAATTATCCTTTTGGCAGAGTGAAATTAAAATGCTGACTATTTTTTTTTTTCATTTTTCTTTTATTATTCATATGTGCATACAAGGCTTGGTTTATTTCTCCCCCCGCCCCCACCCCCTCCCTTACCACCCACTCCACCCCCTCCCGCTCCCCCCCTCAATACCCAAAATGCTGACTATTTTAATATACCTAGAGCTTCCCTTTTCCTTTATTCCCTTAAATGTTTTCCTTAAGATTTCTGTTTTGGAAATGCTTCAAAAATAAACACAAGATTTTAAACATTTCTTATTTTTTTGAGGTTTTCCTCTTAGAGTGCTCTTTTCATGAGAGAAAGGAATTCACCTAAATCTGGCATAAATAAAAAGAAGGCACAAAGGTGGTAGTGACTCAGGTTCTCCTGCATTAAGGAGCTCAAATAGTGTCCTCAGGGGTCTGCTGCAGTGAAGTCAGACTCTTAGCACAGTCATAATAATCTGTTGTCAGCATCCTTAGGTTCAGCAGGAGTGTTAAAGATAGCCCTTCCTTAAATGGATAAATGCTGGATCTGAGTGTTGAGTACAAGGAGATTCATATATTATTAAAGAATTTATTCATATGTATTAAGGGATTCATATGTTATTTATATGTTATTAAGGTATAGAATTCTTTACCTTAAGTAGTTTTTTGTTTTGTTTTTTTGTGTATGTGTGGTGCTGGCGATTGAACCCAGAGCCTCATGAATGCTAAGCACAAACTCTATGACTGACCCATATTCCCAGACACAAAAAAGGGTTTTTTTTAAATAATTTTCTATTTTGGCTCTGCTGAAAAGACCCAGGGAAGACTTAGATTGGTCCTTCTTAAATCACATGACTTGTTAAAGACGTCGCCATGGCAAGGGAGATGGCATACTCTATTTGGCTGTGACTAAGTCATCGATCACTGTATCTTATGATTAAAGACCCTATGTAAGACCTCTGATCTAAGGGCTGGTGGAGTGGCTCAAGTGATAGCGCACCTGCCTAGCAAGCCTAGCAAGCATGAGGCCCTGAGTTCAAGCCCCATTACCTCCAAAAAAGAGAGAAAAATTCACAAAAAGAAGGCAGGCAGCTAGTAGAAACTAGAAGAAGAAAAGTGAAAAAGCATGCTGGGAGGACATCTAGCTGCTGTTAGAGTTGAACCATATGAATTGAAATGATTACTCTGCTGGGCATGGTGATGCATATCTGTAATCCCAGAACTCAGGAGGATCTCAAGGCTAGCCTGAGCTTTATGACAAGACCCTGTCTTACCAAACAAACAAACAAAAAAGCCAGAGATTCTTGTGGCTAATACAGGCAAAATGCAATCTTAAAAATATTAGCTGGGTCAAGGTAAGACAGCATAAGGTACTCCAACAGTGAAGACCGTTACAATAGTTTGGTGAGAAGCCACTGCTGTAATTCAATGTCATGGATGTCTCAGTAAGAATTAGATAGCCTATGTCTTCAATAAATTCCTCCCTGACTAGGGGACTGAGCCCTGCCAGGCAGCCCATTGATCCTGAATGCTCCTGGTTTCAACATCAGCCCTTCATGTAGGCAAGATCCCCTTTGAAAAAAATTTTAGGACCATTTTAAAGTTTCTTCTTGCAAGTAGAACTAATAAACATCGCCAGATGCAACTGCCCACCCCTGCGATCTTTTAGTTTGATGGAAGGCAGGACTCCCATAGCAAAGCTCAAGGTACTAGCATGAGTGTGTGGAAAGTGGTAGGAGGAAACGAGGGTCCTAGCCTTCATGAATGTTAGCCTCTGAGCCAGAGCCACTCATCTGAGAGCCATCATCTCCCCTCTCTGGCCCCAGTGAGAGGCTTCCATGGGTGTTTCAGCTGCTGGACACCTGTACTTCTCTGTCTTCTCAATAATGGCCTGTGCACAGGTCCAGTCCTCCTTTAGTGATTTAAGTCATACATTAGAGTTAGCCATGTGATCTATGTGCTGATAAAGATAAAGGGAGCGTTGGTTGTGTAGCTCAGGTAAATTGCACTGTATTCCATTCCAAATCCTGCCTTTGCCATCTGTTCCAAGGCCTAAGAATAGCTGGTATGTTCTGATGGGTGCCACAAGCCCACAAGAAAGTGCATCTCCACACCTGTGACTCCCTTTCCTCCTCCCTTACCTAAATCCTAGATGCAGGGAAAAAGTGTTCAATTATGCCACTTAAGGCTATTTGATTTATGCTCTAGATAATGGATAAAAATAAAAACGAAACAGAAAAAAAAAACTGGAAGAGACATAAAATTGGAAGCAAATCTGCTTTCACAAGCTTTATGGTAGTTTCTCTGTTGCATAAATAACTTACCATGTTATTTACTACTTATAGTAGTAGCCCATCACCTTTCCTAGTTCTTCCAGCCACAGTATTCTGGCAAAGCTGGCCGAAGGATCCTCAGCACAGCCTGGTTTAACCCTGAGTCTGGGCCTGAGCTGGCTGGGTGGCCTTTCTGCTGTTTAAAGCGATGACTCTTCAGGTTTGCTCTCATCTCGTAAGCCTGTCTAACTAACTGGCTAGCTTTTCATTCTAAGTATATAAGATCATAATTGTGATAAGGTAGTAATAGTGAAAGTGCATAAGGAAGACTGAATTTAATTATGAATGAAACAATAATAACCTGAGAAAGTAAGGCTTTGAAGTTATACACTTAATTCACTCCCAATTTAAATCTAAAGTTTGAAGTAAAATTTAATCACTACCTACTCTCAATACAATGAAGCAACCTAGTCCCTAGGAACACTGATGGTCTCTTTAAAAATGTTTATTTCTATCTCACTGTAAAAACATTATAACAAAACTTAATATAAAAGCAGAAGGGAAGAAGAAATTACCTGTGTTCACATCAGTTTCTCTTTCACAAGACTTTGGAAGAACATGGTTCATCAGCCATGCCTATTTCTATTTTTAAATTAATATTTAATATTTATGCACCTTTATAGGGTTTTCCATGTAACAAAGCTAAGTGTCATGGCCTTTAGAAGACCGAGGGCTGAGTTCTGTTTTGTACAGTGAAGTGAAATCTAAGACTTGACATTGACATTTAGTGCAGAAGAAAGATGTCACATGCCTAGTACCTAGAGGGGGGCGCTGTTTTCTTGTTCCCTCCCTTGTTGGAGCGAGAGTTCTCTCTCACTCCTGGTTATTACTAACCTAAGTGGGGCTAACTGGGGGCAACTGGAGAAAAGACACAGGATAGACAGACAGAAAGTGGGGTCAGGTGTGTTGAGTGCTCAGCTGGAACGTACAACCCTCATTGCTTCTTTTCTCTGTCTTTATTCTTTAAGGCCTTACTCCTTACAGTTCTTTAAAACCTTGCTTCTAAAGTCTTCTTTAAAACCTTGCTTAAAACCTCTTTTCCTTAGACTTACTCTGTCCCATGTTTTCTCTTAGCTGTTCCTTAACTTAATTGCTCTTAAAGTCTTTTGCCCCAGGCTTGCACTGTCCCATCTCTCTTTAGCTTTCTTAAAGCCTTGGTGCTCAGACTTGCAAGCAGCCATGTTTACAAACTGCACATGCATAACTCTTAAAGTCTCATTCCTTACACTTGCACTGTAAAGTTCTATCTTTGGGTTTTCTTTAGCTTAGCTTTTCTAAGGCCTATGTTAAAGTTCTTTCTTTGGCTTAGTTTTTCTAAAGCCTATGTTAAAGTTCTTGGCAGACTTCCTATCAACCCCTCTTTAACAGTCCTTTTCCCTTCAGCTTCCCACACCAAAAAGCCCCAAAGCAAAAAACAAAAGCCCCAAGCTCTCCTTCAGAGAGCCTCTTTATACACAGTGGTAAACAAGGTGGAGCTGTGGCCTGGGGGAGGGGCATGACATTGTAGCAGGAGAAACTTAGTTCCTGCTTCTCTGAACACAAACAACTTAGGAGAGGCAGCTGTTCTGCTTTTCCCTGTTTATGGCCAGGGCTGTGCCCATCTCAGCCTACAGATGAAAGCAATTAAGCTGCATCTCACCTTGCTTGTGTCCGGTTCTCATAGGCTTTTCATAATCCACTCTCCACAAGTACCAAATCAAGGCATATGAAATTAAAAAATAAAATTTTGATTGTCAAGTATTTGTATTTTTTCCTGTTGGTATTTTTCTACATTGAATTTAAAATATAATTTCTAGTTATCAAACAATAGTACTATAATTACTGTAATTGTCCACATTCACATATGATTGCACAGTGTTGGATAGTTTTGTCACAAGTGTTTTACCTTGATAAAATAACTGCTATAAAAATATCTGTACATGGTAGAGCACTTGTCTGACATGCATGAGGCCCTTCATTCAGTCCCTAGACCACAAACACACACACATACACACAAATAAGAGCAAAAGAAAGTCTACATGTTTTTGGCATTCTTTTTGAATGATATCCCTGAGGTAAATTCTCAGAAGTAGCACTCATTTAGTAAAAGGCTATAATCATTTTTGCATTTTACCTGTTCCAAAGATGAAATGCTACACTAAAAAATGTGTTTTCTCCAACATAAATTGTATAGTAAGAATATGGTAAGTTTTCCCTTGAGTTCCTAAGCCAAATCAAGTATTTAGCTAGGCATTCTTTATTTAAGAAGGTAGATTAAAGGTAATGATACTTCTTTGCCCACATAGAGAATAACACTCCACAAAAGAATTTACTGTGTCCAGCCATCCTTTGTGATACTCTCCTAGTCTTCAAAGTATTTCCTTCCCTAAAGTCAAGGTTTATGATGAATATCTGATTTCTTAAGATGTGCTTAAAATTTGGTACAAGGTTTAAAAGAATGGGAGTTGTACCCAGTTTTGTTCTTTATGGGGAAAGTGGCATTTTTGGTCCTAGAATCCTTGTAATCTTAACATCCTTGGATTTACTGTTGCTCATGTGAAGATTTCATAAAATGAGATTAATTTCTTCCTCTTGAACGGAGGTGTGGCTCAAGTAGTAGAGCACTTTCCCGGTAAGTACAAGGCCCTGAATGCAAACCCCGGTACCACTAAAAAAATAATAATTTCTTTTTCTGTTTATTCCCAAGGTTTGCAAGAAACAGCATAAAGTTGTCACCAGTCAAATTTCTCCAGGGTGAATTAGGAAGCTCAAAGAAATATACTTAAGAACATTAATCAGGATGCAGTAGTTACTGTGGTACAGTGATAGGTCTTGTTTTATCTGTTTATTTTTTTATCATACACAGTTTTCCCAGCAAGTGGAACAGTAAGTATCCATGCCAGTGGACAGGAACCTACCTGGATGACTTGCTGTCACTCCAGGGATGCTATAGATACAGTATGCTTATGAATAGTGAGTCAGTTCCTCTGTAACAGTGATTGTCACTTTTGTGACTGGGACCTAGCATAAGAAGTAAGGATTACATCACCATCCAGAATATATATAAGCCATTGAGTGTGTACAGTTGTATATCCAGGTGTGATATGTGTGTGTATGTATCTATACATTAGGCACTACAATACATTGACCTTATACATTATGCACTGTGATTTTTTTCTGTTTTTAATTTAATTAACACTGCTCGCCACCAGCAAATAATAGTAATGCCAGGAATAGTAGTCACATTGACTAAATCAATAACTTACTAAAGTCCCAGGAGTTTTGTGTGTTTTGTTGGTGGGAGGTTTCTTATTTGTCCATTGTATCTCTTATGTTGAGACTTTGCTACAAATAGAGCAATTTTCACGTTTTTTCTTTGTTTTTAAAATTAGTGGTTTAAAAATCACAAAAATAAGCAGTTGCTTCAATTGTATATAACATCAGGTGCCTTTCTTTGAAAAGCATATGCAGGATATGGGAATTGTGTGACTTCTTGGTGCCTCTTTCAGTGCTGGAATATAAATTATATCCTGATCAACCATTTGTTTATTAATAACAGATTACCTATATTGCCTCAATCCTAATAAAATATTTTGTAACAATTACTCATTTGGACAATTCTCCTTATTTCTTTATTTCTAACTACTTTGTTAGATAATTGGGAAGTTCTTTGGGTCCCACGCACTACACAAAATACAAAACAAACAAAATCTAGACTTGAGTTACAGTTCATCCACTTATCAGCTATACGACTTCATTCTTAACTAAGAATAAAGTTGGAAACCTTATGGAGCCTCGAAGGCTTTCTTTGATCTGGCTTCTGTGCACCCTCATTTCCCATCAGAGCTGGGCCATGAGGTCATGTCATGAATCACTCATTGCCTTGGAGTGTTGCCACAGGACAAAATGAAGGACTTTTTAGCAAGGAAGGAGAGGAAATAGGGAAGCAACTGAAAGTGTCCACCACAACTTTTTCTGCACATCTTCCCTGGCCATGGCTTTATCAAGCTTAAGTTTTTATGATTTGCAGGAGATTTTTTGCAGTTGTTTTTAGGTTAAAAACTTAATGTACATATGATTATTCAAACTTCATTTCTAAAAGTTTCTGAAATGCTCCTTTCCCTCCCACTGCCCCTATAGAAGTGTGTCACCCCATGGAGAGTCATTGTACTTGATTTTTTTCCTTGTTGCAACTTGTGAAAATAATAGTTCAGAAAAGTGCTGGGTTCCTGTGGCTCACACCTGTAATCCTAGCTACTCAGAAGGCAGAGATCAGGAGGATCATGGTTTAAAGCCAGCCGAGGCAAATAGTTCACAAGACCCCATCTTGGAAAAAAAAAAAAACCCAACACAAAACAGGGCTGGTGGAGTGACTTAAGGTGCAGGCCCTCAGTTCAAACCACAGCATCACAAAAAAAGAAAAAAAAAAGAACACACATCTGCCTTCATGAGGGTAAAAACCCTGAACAACAGAAATAAAGTGGAACCATTCAAACAATTTTGGTAAGACATAAGTATATTTTTTGCTTACTATTATCAGTGAGAGTTAAATTAGGAAATAAGGAATGCCAGTCCTCCACTTCTGTACTGTTTCATGCCACTGTTACTCTTATCAAAGCATTAATGGTGTTGTAGAATCTACTTAGAAAGATACCATCAGTGCCTTCTTGGCACAGCAAGCAGCGTGTCAGTCTCATAGAAAGGTAGCATCAGTATTTGACAAGGAGGAGGTCATCTGGAGTCTTCACTTTCCCAATCCCTTCAGGATGAATTTTGCCATAGAAAGGCTTCATAGCATTTAGTATTAAACATGGGGGGGGGAAGACTTAAAACACACACATATCATTGTGCTAAAGGTTGACATTTAAGTGCACAGACCATTACAATAATGGATGAGATCCAAGACCACCAGCTTACCTTTTAAGGACAAGCTTGTGATATTACCCACTATCATAAAATATTGGAGTGGTATTCACTGCTCCAACGCTGTTTCCCAGTGCAGAAATCGAAACCTCTCCAACACTATGCAGCTAGATAGTGGTGGGACCGGAGCCAGGTCATAATCTCAACATCACACAGACATGAACACATACATTTTTTTTCATTTTAGATCAAAGAACCTCAGAAAAATAGCCTTCCAGGATATATCATCTCTCTCTCCCTCCCTCCCTGTCTTGAAGGGAGCAAGTCAAGGGACCTGGAAAGGCCAGAGCTGTGTCAGGGAAAATGAAGCTTTCTGTTCTGGATTTTTGGAGCCTAGTCAGGGAGGCAAGCCAGCTGATGAGGTAAGCCATGAGGCATGGAGCAGTGGTGAGCTCCTAGAAGCTCCACGACAGCCTGACTATGCTGACCTCAGTTTGTGGCTCTAGCTGTTCTTTTAGTCTCCCTCGATGGAGGAGAGCTTAGAAAAAATCACTATATGGACAAGGCTCTTCACTTCTGTTTGCACACACAGAAATAGATAAAAATCACTGTATCTGCTTTGGAGATCCAATCAGGGTGGCATGACCTACAGATGAAAAAACATCAAAAACAAAATGTCGTACCAAAGCAGGTATATCTGATGGGTTCATTCCCATGAGTTCAGAAACATCGTTGCAAAAAAAGAGCATTATAATGTGCTCTACTTCCAGATGCTAGAGAAGTTAGTGGTCTTCTTCAAGATTAAAAATAAAGACTATTGCAGATGTCATTAGTTAAGGTGAGGCCATAGTGGATTAGGATAGGCCGAATTTCCTTATAAGAAGAGGAGAGAACGCAGAGAGACACACAGAAAGAAGACCATGTGAAGCTAGCCAAGACTGGTGGATGCATCTGAAAGCCAAGGAATGCTAAGGAATATCAGAAGCTGCCAGAAATGGGAAAGAGGCAAGGAAAGATTCCTTCCAAACTGGGAGAAGCATAAATCTCTGCAGTGGTGAGTCGCTCAGTTTGTCATCTCTCTGAAAAATCAAAATGGGACATTAGGGAAGGGCCTTTCCCATAGGGCCCATTGCAGTATGCTTTCTCTTTCGAGGTTGTAGTAAGAGGTGGTCAACCACAGTCCAAAGATAATAAGTGTAAAATTCCAGAAGTAAGAAATTCATAATTTTACAAAATAGAGACCAAAACTCGAGAAGACATCCCTATTGCCTTTTCCCATCAAGCTGACACAAGCACATTCTTGACACACCCTGCTTTTCACAGTATTACCCAAACCTTAGTGTACATCAGCAGAATCTCTTGGAAGACCTGTTAAAACACACATTGCTGGTCCCCAGTCCCAGAGTTTTTGATTCTGTAGGTTTGGGGTGGGGTCTTGGGACTGTCATTTCTAACACATTCCTAGGTGATGTTGGCACTGATGCCACAGGTACAAAACTTTCAGAATTGGTACTCTAAAGTGAGCAGCTTGCAGACCCAGAAGAGCCCACAGCGAACAGTTACGTAGGCACTAAGAGCAAGAAATTACCAGTATTTGCCTCTAAAGATATTTCAGAATCACACTTGTGCACACTTGTGTCGATTTTACTGACTTTTAGTTCCAAATCCTACCTTTTTTGCCTCATGTCTGAAAATGAATCTGGACCCTGTATTTTTCTTTTGCCAAGTTGCGTGTTAAGCTTTGCCTCTAGAGGGCGCGGGAGAGACAGCAGGAGGAAAGGTTTTGCTTTGGGATTCCTATGTGCTGCTTGCCAAGGCACCTGCAGCAAGCATGGTTTCTCCAGGTCTCAGTTCCTAGGCACATGGCAGTCAGTAGCACCGAGAGATGAGCCGCTGTAGTGGAGTGCCTCTGCAGAACACCTCTCCAGGAGCAGCTTTTCATGGCACCCTAAGAAGGTGGGTTTCTCCAAAAACTCCAGAAAATGAGTTTCTAACAAGTTTTGCCAGCATGTCCTTCGAACTACTTCTGTGCTATTCAGTGAGCCATGACAATGGCCCTCTCCAAGGTCTGTCGTCCTTACTGCAGGAAGGGGAGCAGCCAGGGAGAGACTCCTCCACAAGCAAGTCTTTTCCTTATTATGCTTCATTAGCGTTCTTTGTACAAGTTAGTCCTTTGTTTAGATTTTATTTATATAATAAGTAACTAATTACATTTATTAAATAATTTTTGTGTATTTTTTTACATTTTACCCATATTAAACATATAAACATATGTAAAATATTTTGTGCATTTACATTTTTATAATCTATTATTTATTTATATAAATACAGCTGTTTATTAGAGTTCTAAAATTAATTATATCTATGTAAAAAATTTACATAATTCCTTATATTAAACTTTTCCTGGTCCTTTTATTGCGTGTCTGTTCTCCACTGACTGAGCTCACACTGATACAAATATTGGGTGTTCTGTTCAACTGACTTACAGAAGATGGAGGTGGGCAACTGTGTAGCTGCTTTTTCTTTTTTTCTGTTTTTTTTTTTTTTTTGTAGTTTTGCCATTTCTTATTTCTGGGATACCATGCATATACCATTTGCCTACAGGAAAACAATGTTTTGGCCAATCAAAAGTGCCACAGCAAAGATGGGATGTAGCTCAGTGGTAAAGAGCTTGCCTGGCATATGAGGCCCTCGGTTTGATTCCCAGTACTGAAAGAAAAAAAAAGTGCCACAGACTGTAATCCTGAATTGTGTGACTTTTACAGTAACTTTTATACATCAAACACTATATAGGTTTCCTAAGGACAGCAGGGATAATCCTCTCTCTCTCTCTCTCTCTCTCTCTCTCTCTCTCTTTCTCTCATCTGTCATTAGTATACAAAGGGGTTTCATTGTGATACTTCCATACCTACATGCAATGTACTTTGATCAAATTCACCCTCTCTGTTACTCCTTCTTATTCCCCCTTTTAAAACAATTTTCATGAGTTTCATTATTCTATTTACATACATGTGTATAAAATACTTTAATCATATTCACCCCCCAACTGACAGGGAGGTGGGTTTTTTGTGTCTAAGATTTCAGGTTAATGTTTTTCATTTTTATTAGGACATACTCATTGCATAGGGGGATTCATTGTGACAGTTTTGAATAGGCTTACACTGTACATTGGTTAGATCATCCCCACCATTTCCCCCACCTCAACCCTCTCCCAGCCCCACTTAAAGCAATTATGAGAGGTTTTGTCATTCTATTTCATATATGTATATGAAGTCCATCAACCATATTCCCTCACTTTAATCACCTTCATTTACCCTCCTCACGCTAACAAGTACCCCCCCACACACACACATACACACTGTATCAGGTTAATTTTTAAATGTCTTAAATGACTTTCCTTATTTATTTTTCTTTTTTTTTTTTTTTTTTTGTTGTTGGTAGTAGGGATTGAACCCAGGGTCTCACACATGCTAGGCAAGCCACACCCCAGTCCTGACTTGCCATTTTATTTTTTTTCTTTAAATTTTATTTTGTTTTTACATTTACTTACATGTGTATACATTGTTTTGCCCACGTCCCCCTTCCCTCCTCCTCTGGGCAGAACCTGTTCTGCCATCTTGTTCTTCATTTTTATTGAAGAAAAAACATATAAGAAAAACAATGTTTTTGCTAGTTTGAGATGAAGATAGCTGTACAGAGAGAGATTCCTAGTGTTGTTACCATGCATATGAGTATTACAACCCAAATTGATTCACCTCTTCACTACTTCCTAGTCCCCTTCCCATAGTGGCCTCTGCCAGTTTAAGATTATTATATTTGCTCTTCTACAATGAGCACGTCAACCACATTCAAGTTTTTGGTTTCCCTCCCTTTCCCTATTCCTCCCATGTGTGTTCTCCCCTGAGTGTGTGACCCAGGTCCAATAATATTACTGCATTTGTTTTGGGTCTATAATCCACATATGGGAGAGAACATGCAATTTTTGGCCTTCTGAGCCTGGCTAACTTGGCTTAAGATAATGTTCTCCAGTTCCATCCATTTACTTGCGAATGACAAAATTTCATTCTTCTTTGTGGCTGAATAAAATTCCATTGTGTATAGATACCACATTTTCTTAATCCATTCATCAGTAGCGGGGTATCTTGGCTATTTCCGTAACTTGGCTATTGTGAATAGTGCTGCAATAAACATAGGTGTGCAGGTGCCTTTGGAATAACCTGAGTCGCATTCCTTTGAGTATATCCCCAAGAGTGGTATTGCTGGATCATATGGCAGATCTATGTTTAGTTTTTTAAGGAGCCTCCATACTGTTTTCCATAGTGGTTGTACTGGCTTGCATTCCCACCAGCAGTTATGAGAGTTCCTTTTTCCCCACATCCTCACCAACACCTGTTGTTGGTGGTGTTTTTGATGGTAGCTATTCTAACAGGGGTGAGGTGGAATCTTAGTGTGGTTTTGATTTGCATTTCCTTTATGGCCAGAGATGGTGAACATTTTTTCATGTATTTTTTGGCCATTTGGATTTCTTCCTTTGAAAAATTTCTGTTTAGTTCAGTTGTCCACTTCTTTATTGGTTCATTGATTTTTGGGGAGTTTAGTTTTTTGAGCTCCCTGTATATTCTTGTTATCACTCCTTTGTCTGATGTATAGCTAGCAAAGATTTTCTCCCATTCTGTGGGTGGTCTGTTCAATTTAGAAACCATTTCGTTTGTTGTGCAGAAGCTTTTTAATTTTATGAAGTCCCATTTGTCCATCCTTTCTCTTAGTTGCTGAGCTGCTTGAGTTCTACTGGGGAAGTCCCTGCCTATACTTATTGCTTCCAGTGTATTCCTTGCTCTTTCTTGCACTAACTTCAATGTTTAAGGTCTAATATTAAGGTCCTTAGTCCACTTTGAGTTGATACTAGTACAGGGTGACAAGCATGGATCCAGTTTCAGTTTTCTGCAGGCAGATAACCATTTTTCCCAGCAACATTTGTTCAGGCTCTTTCTTCTCCATCATATGTTTTTGGTACTTTTGTCAAAAATTAGGTGGGTGTAGCTGCATGGATTCATATCTGGGTCCTCTATTCTGTTCCACTGGTCTTCATATCTGTTTTTGTGCCAGTATCATGCTGTTTTTATTGCTATGGCTCTGTAGTATAGTTTGAAGTTGGGTACTGTGATACCTCCAATGTTGCTCTTTTTGCTAAGTATTGCCTTGGCTATTCTTGGTCTTTTGAGTTTCCAAATGAACTTTAAGGTAGATTTTTCATTCCCATTCTAAACATGATCAACCATCTATTAGTCTGAAGCTTATATGAAAAGATTTTCGTTTTTTTTTTTTTTTTTTTTTGATGGTACTGGAGTTTGAATCAGGGCTATGCACTTACTAGGCAGGTACTCTACCACTTTAGCTATTTCTCTAGCCTTTTTTGCTCTGGTTATTTTGGAGCTAGGGTCTCACTTTTTGACCATGCTAGCCTGGACTGAAATCCTATTTTAACCTTCCTGCCATTTCTGGGATGACAGGCATATACCACCACATCAACATTTTTCTGTTGACATGAGGTCTTGAAAACTTTTTTGCCTAAGATGGCCAGGAACCTCAATCCTTCCAGTCTCAGCTTCCCACATAGCTTGGGATGACAGGGGGCATACTACCACGCTTAGCTATTAGCTGTAATGGTGCCCTTGCTAACTTTTTGCCCAGGATGGCATTGAACCACAATCTTTTGGATCTCAGCTTCCCAAGTAGCTAGGTAGAAAGACTTTCTTAAAGCCTCAAAGTGACCATGAAGAAATAATCTAACAAGAAAATAATTTCCAACACTGTTGCTGCCATAATGTTCTTTAAAGACTCAAAGTCTAGTGCTGGGTTTATTTTATCGTCCAGGCATATGAACCTCTACCTAGAGGCCTGTAAATTTACAATAATAACTAACCTTTGTGAAGCATCTTCCATGTGCTAGGCACTATGTCAAATGCTATTAAGAAAATTATCTAGGGACTGGAGATGTGGCTCAAATGGTAGAACACTTGCCTAACAAGCATAAGGACCTGAGTTCAAACCCCAGTACCACCAAAGGAAAAAAAAAATTTTTTAACTTGGAAGTAGGTGAAAGGGGTTCCTGCATGTTCTTTCAGGGTTATCTGAACATGGGCTAGCTGACTCCCCTAACAGTTACCTGTTCTCCAGGAGTGTGTGCCTTTGTTCTCTTGACTAGGATATTTTAGATCTTTCTTATAAGAATGCATGTTAACTTTTACAGAAACTGATAGCCAGGTTTTCCCAACCTTGCACAATTGCTATTTGGAACTAGACAACTCTTTTGTGGGTGGCAGCTCTGTCCACTGAGGAATATTTACAGCCATTCTCTTACACCACATGCCAGTTGTCTTACACCCCTTGATCCCCTTAGTTGTGACAATTAAAAATGTCTTCAGAAGACAAAATACCGCCACTTGAGAACAATTGCTGATAGGGACACAAATTAAATTTGTCCAGTAGAGATGCAAATGATTTTTGTGGTAGAAACATTACCTTTATTACGCTATCTATACATTAACCAGTTTTGTATCAAATTAACACTTACTCATGCGCTTTTCTTTCAGTCACCACTGATGCTTTACTGTGTTTGACAACCAATTCTCTTTGAACCAGCCTTACCATTTTGCCAGTCCCCTCATTGGCATCTTAAATGAATCTTTGAGACATGCTTACTTTATATTTGTATGAGAATCACATGTTTAACTTTTTGAAAAGTGATGGTGACAATACTTTAATGTTAGTTTATTTACTTATAACAACCATACAATTATGCGAAGTTGAGTGATAAAATAGCTGTCCAGTCATTCTGCCTTGTTCATGTTGGAGCCAGGTTTAGAACCCAAGTCTTTACAGCTCAAATACTGAGCTCTTAATCACTATGGTCTACGGTATTACATGACTTATCCCTAGACTCAGTGCCTTGGTCACTTGATCTTGCTGCGGTCACTACACCTACTTTGCAATTACACCTTTGCTGGTCGGTCAGCCAGTTTGTATGCTATTAAGGGGCATCGTCATTCAAAATCCAGGAAACACTCAGAGAAGTCTTTAAACTGTGTCAAATTCTATGCTCACAGAAGCATTTGGTGGGAAAGTTGACAACTATGTTGGATAGTATTAAGCATTATTGTTACTGCTTTTAGTAAATTGCAAATGCATGGAAAAGTGATGTTTACTTCTAGAAGCTGGGAATGTTGACTTAATTCACATGCAATGTATTTGTAAGTTTTAAGAAAAATTAGAAAACTGGAAGCATTGATAAATAATAGAGGTGATGTATACTAACTGAAAATCTTTTTTTTTCACCCAAATACTTACAGGAATACAAAGGGCTTAGCATCTTTCATGGCACCTATCCTGCCACATCCCTGAAAATTAGGTCAACCTTAATTATTACACCATTTGTCAACCAAGGAAAATGAGGCACCAAGATGTTATTTGAGGCCACTCAAGTACTCAGTGCTAATCCTAGACTGACTTGATGTATCTCAGTATGAATAGTGAACTAGGTCCCTTTTCTAATCCAATATACTTTCTTCTGTCCCTTTTTTTCCTTTCCAATAGACTTGTAATGAGGCTGTCACCCAAGAAAGAACAAAAGACAATTCTTGAATATGGTTGATGTACTTTCTACACAACAATGAATACAGAATTTTTAACTCTGTTGAAACCACCATAAGAAGGGGGTTACAATACACATATACATGGAAATGTCACAGTGAAACATACTGTATCGCTATCACAATGAAACACACTGTATTGCTATCTTAAACAAAAATCAGTGTCTTTTTTCAAAAACAGAGAACTGGAAGGCAAAACAGGTCCTGTCTGGGTGATTGGTACCAGTGGGAGGAGGAGGATATAAGGAAAGGATGTAGGAGGGTGAATGTGATGGGAATATTATGTACCATGCATGAAAATGGAAAAATAGGACCTATTGAAACTATTCCAGGAATGGGAGAAGGGAGGATAAAGGAGACTGATAGAGGGTGAATTAAACTATGATAACTATGATATATGTAAGAATTTTTTTTTTTTTTGGCTAGGCAGGCACTCTTACCACTTGAGCCACTCCACCAGCCCTTTTTGTGATGGGGTTTTCTGAGATAGGGTCTCACGAACTATTTGTCTGGGGCTGGCTTAGAAACACTATCCTCCTGATCTCTGCCTGCTGAGTAGCTAGGATTACAGGAGTAAGCCACCTGCATCTGGCTTGTAAGATCTTTTGTAAATGTCACAATGTATTCTCAGTACAATAGTATGATGATAGTAATAAAAAAACTTTCTTAGGACATCATAAGTCTGGACCTGCACATGCAGGGCCCTCTGTCTTTTAGGAAGCACTGTGCTGCCAGAAGAGGAAGAGGAAGTCAGGCATGGAGCTTGTGAGGGGAGAAGCAGCTGAAAAGTGAAACAGTGCAAGCTGAAAAGTCCAAAGTGCATGGGACTGTGAGTAAGAAAATCTGTGTTCTCATTCCAGCTCCAATGCCTGATCACAGGCATGTCGCCTAACCTCTCTAAGCATAAGGAGACTGAGCTTCCTGTAAAATTGAAATCATTCGTTTCTTCCTTGTGGCATTTGATTTAAAAGGTTAATATCAACATCTAGCCATATGCCTGGCAAGTAGTGGGTGTTCACTATTATTAGATCCATCTTTCAATCCCAACCCTCTTGACTCCATCCTACGAAACTAAAATTGTTCTTAAGATCAAATAACATATTATGAAAGCAACTGAGAAACTCCAAAGGGCTCTGCAAATGTTAAAGATGCTGAAAGGTTATTAGACACATCTAAGCCTATCACCATGATTTGGGAGAGTCACTCATAACCCTTCAGGTTTTTTAAATTATTATTCTATTCCCTTCAAAGCTTCTCTTGATGCTCATTTTAATCATTTTCATCCTGTAAAAGTGAACGGTGTGATAAATGTAGAGTATATTTTCCGTAGGACATGAAACAATATACAAGGTTAGTCCTCAGAATTTGCAACAATAGATATCCAATCTATGAATTTCATCCCCCTCCTCCTACTCAAGGGTGCCCTAATCCCAACCATAAAGTTGTATCAAGCTGCTTCTTCATCATTCTCTTGTGTTGCTCACTCTGGAGAAAACCATTCAACCCATCTTGTGCAAAAAAACTATATGACAGAATGGTAGGACACCTATCAAGAGTCAGCACCAGCTTGTCAGCCATGAGACTGAGCCATCTTGAAAGCAGATCCTCCAACCTTGGTCAAACAGATAACTGAAGCCCAGCTGACACTTTTGTTGCAACTTCACGACAATCCTTGGGGGCAGAACCACCAACTTAGACACTCACCAAATGCACACACACACACACACACACACGCACACGCACGCACACTGAAACTGTACAAGATGACTGTTTTAATTGCTAGGCTTTGGGTGATTTGTTATGCAGTATTGTATGACTAATACCACCACTCACTCAAACAGCAGCCATGGCTGACTTGAGTTGCTTTTCTGCTTCTCCCAACCAAAGAGATTCAAAATAATGTGCCCACTGTTAGTTGAATCATTTAGGATGGGTCCTGAGCATCTTTATTGTTTAAAGGCTCTACAAATGATTATATATGCAGCCGCAGTTATAAAACCTGTTTTATTTGGGAATATAAGTATTTACCATGCAATTATATCCCACTGGCTTCAAATCAGTTAAACTTCCTTCCTCCTTCCACAATTCAGTATGAGAGTATTCAGTATAATAGGTCAGCCAGGCTTCTCCAACATTAGGAAATCTGGATTTTTTGTTTGTTTTCTCTCTCCTCTCTGTTTTTAACAGAGAGATAAGTGAGTAAGATTAATTTTCACCACCTTACTCTTGAACTTCTAGCTTGATGATTTCTTTTTTTTCAGTATTGGAGTTTGAACTCAGGGCCTCACACTTGCTAGACAGGTGCTGTACAACTTGAGCCACTCCACCAGTCCTTTTTTGTGGCTTTTTTTTTTTTTGAGACAGTGTCTCATGAACTATTTGCCCAGGCTGGCTTTGAACCGAGATCCTCCTGATTTCTGCCTCCAGAGTAGCTAGGATTACAGGTGGGAGTTACCAATGTCTGGCTGCCCTGAGGTGATTCTTATGAAAGACTCTTTGGTCTTGGACCAATTTACAGCTGCTCCTATCATGTTCTATTGCCAATCCCTCCTCACGCCCACCTCAAATGCACTAATTCTTTCATGCACTATTCAACAAATATTTTTCAAGTGCATTTGAAACTTCCCTTTTACCCAGAAACAATGGCAGTGATGAGAGGCTGTCACTTCAGTGTTGTCATCTCTCAGAGACATGGTCCACACATGCTGGATTTCTGAACCTGAAATCCAATGGCCAAGCATCTTTTTCTCCTTCTTTTCACAAATGACTTATAGCAATGGTACACACCCACAGATTAGTACTATTTTTTAATCTTATTACAAAGCTCTTGAGTACCAATTGATAATGGAGTCAGTCTGCCTACTAGCCTAGTGATTTTCTCCAGTTCTTCTCTCCCTTCACGCCTCCAAATCCTACTCTTTTTTTTAAACCTCACAAGTCTCATCTTCCAATTTCATCCCCATCCCTGCACCTTTTGTCCCCACTACCCTTGTGCATCCTTTGCCTGGTCAGTTACAACAGTCTCTAAACAGGTGGCTTCAACCATGCTCTTCCTCTTTCCAGTGCCATCATTACACAAAGCTGCCAGAATATGTCTTTAAGTTGTAAGTTGTCTTATGTCACTCCCTTGGTTAAGAGCCCACATCACTGTCATGCTGCCTGTCCCATATGCTCTGGTGAAGGCACATCACTTCTGTAGTATTGTTGCCAAAAATGAATACCCTCAAACTAATTATGAGAAAACATCAGATAAACCTGAATTAAGGGGCATTCTATGAATGAAATGGCCAATTCTTTTCCAGTGTCAAGATTATGAAAGGAAAAGAAAAACTGAGAACCTGCCCCAGACTGGAGAATACTAAAGAGGCATGACAATTAATGCAATGTCAGATCTGGGGTTGGATTTTGGTACAGTAGACAGGCATTAGTGGAAAACTGGTGAGATGTTTATAAGCTTTGTGATTTATTTAGTGCTACTGGACTAGTTTCTCAGTTTGATCATTGTACTAGAATTATGCAAGATGTTGGCTTTAGAGGATGCCAGGTGAAAAGTATAGGAAAATTCTGTGTGCTGCTCTTATGACTTTCTTCAAGTATAAACTTATTTTAAAAAGTAGATGCAAAAAGAGCAGGAAAAAAAGCATTGTCTCAAATCCTAATCAATTATATAGGAAATGAAGGAGAAAGGGGGTAAGCAGAGAGAGAGAGAGAGAGAGAGAGAGAGAGAGAGAGAGAGAGAGAGAGAAAGGTTGTGTCTAATAGATACTATGACATGAGATGTGAATATACAAGACCTCCCCACAGCCCCTCATACTCACACACTGTGTCAGCATCCTGAGGTGCTAAATGAGGTTTGATTCTTTAGAAAATACAATGCCTAAATGCAAGCCAGATGCTTTATCTGGTGCTCAGTTGAGAAAACAATGACCTATTTTAGCACTAGAGGAAAAACTGCTGATTTATTGATGGGGCTGACAAGGCTTCCCAATTTCCACCTGCCTCTTCTTTAGCAATAAAAACCTTGTTTTTCAGATTGGAACACCATCACTGTGCTACAAGAAATTTCAGTGTTTATTTATTTGGAAAGGAGTATCATAATGGAAACCAGAGCTCTGGCGTCCATCACAGAGAGCAGAATCAAATCCAGCTGTGTGCTTTTGAGCACACTATCTGTCAAGAGGCTGAGTCACTTTGCCTGCAAAACAGAAATAATGATAAACTGACTTTATAAAGCTGCTGTGGACATTATCTCTTAAACCCATGCAAATGCTTTAAGTTTAACACAGTTATCTGAAATAGGATTCAGGGGAGTTCAGTATTACACATTATTTAAAAATATAGAGAAGCCTAAAATCTTTAGCAGTGGAAGGTCAGCGGTAAGATAGTCAAAGATGACTGTTGGCCTATTTATAGTTCTTTATCCATCACTCTATCTGTGTTACATTAATGCAGTAGTCAGTAGCTTTGAAGTTACGAGTAAGTGCCCAGCTTTCTTATTCCATTTTAGACTTTACTTTCTTGTTTATTCTCACATTCACCAAATCATCCAATATCTCCAGTTTCCTAAAAAAGCAAATGTGTGAGGGAAGCAAGAGAAAGAAGGTAGGTGAACCTCTGCCTGTGCTGATAGCAGTCCATTCCCTCTCATTTTGTTTTTTCTATCTTTTCTCCCTGCTGCTTATTTGGCACCCCTATAAAATAATTCTAATTACTAAGATTAGATAGATGGGCTTTTTTTTTCTTTTGTAAGACAGGGTCTTGCTATGTAACCCAGGCTGGCCTTGAACTTGACGTCTTCCTGCCTTGGCTTCCCAGGTACCAGGATTAGAGGCATGAATCACCATTCCCAGTTCTTTTATTTTTTAATAGATGGAATCTATGAATAAATATTTTTGTTGTGCCTGAGAAACGTTTTAAAACTTGACTTGAAAAATTTTTTAAATACAGCAAGGTGTGGTAGCACAGGCCTGTAATCACAGGCTAAGGATCTCAAGTTTGAGGCCACCTGAATTATGTAGCAAGAACCTGTCTGGAAAAAAAAAAAAAAAACACTAAAACCAATAATAAGAGAACATCCGCAATGTGTTTTTCGCTGTGGATGAAACATAACACTATTATGATATAGTTCTGAATTAAACCTGAATTAAGATATCAGCAACTACATTTCTAACTAGAAAAAAATTGTGAAACACCATATTTGCAATTTTTAGCAAAAACAATCATGTGACAAATCCTGACTATTAGACTTCCATGCACTCATTGGAGTATTTAATAATTTTATTTGGAATCCTATGTGGTGGAGGAGGTGGGATGTCATAATCCTTCAGTAGTTAGAGTCTTAGTCTATTAATTTTGTCAGAAACCAAACAGAGGATGAGAGAGCAGGCCTGTGGGGCAGGAGGCATTGGGAAAAGGAGAAGCCCACGGTCCTTGTAAGTTTCTACTTGTAATACTTTTGGGACTCTAGCTCCAACCTTTGGCATTCCTTTTGATTCTTCCCTTTGTTCATTCCCTGTACTCTACTGTCTTTCCTTTGGACATCTTATCTGGATTTCAACCTTAATCCTTTCCTTTTGCTATTACTATCTAGCATAAATCATCGTTACACCATTTCAGGATTATTCAATCTTCTCATCTGGTCTTCCTGTCATTAGGTTAATCCCTTGACTCTTGTCTGATTAATTATTCTATAATACTTTCATCATATCACTGAGTGGTTCAGAATCTAAAGTGAATCTCCATTGTTCAGTGACTCATCCGTACTCTTCTGTCTGACTTTTAAAGTTCCTAATGACTACACATGAGGCTAGGGGTCAGGGGGATTCATATTCAAGCCATAACATATCTGTTTTTATAAAAAGGAGTATTGATGCTTTTATGAGTATTAAGTTATATGCAATGAAATATTACAATGCTTAATTCAGTGCCCAGCACTTATAAAGTTATTTATTCATCCCATAAAATTATTTTAGAAATCTTCACATACCAGACACTGTTTTACATGCCAGGGAAAGCACGTATGAATAAAGCAATTATATTTCCACTCTCAAAGAACACACAGTCTAAGTAGGTAAAACCATCAGTTCTAGCATAATACATGATTATAGCTTTCAATGAAGTATCTGCCTGAGGAATGTGAGGTTAATAAAAATATATTTGGGACTAGTGAGTTGTCCTGTAGATTTCAAAGCTTTTATTTGCAAACCTTTATTGATTATGAGATGTCTTTGAGAATAATGAGGCAGTAACTGTGTTGGTATAACTAGGGAAACAGAGACATTCTTGTTAACCATCTTACCTAACATGGAAAAACAAGTTGAGACTTACTGTTCGGCTGATAGAACATGGAGTTTCCTTCTTTTCAATCCATCATGCTTAATACTTGTATACCTGCTGGAAACATCAGTTTTGGAAATATTATCCAGAAAAACTATGCTGGATACAAAAGTGGCTTAGAAAATAACTTAATAGACAAACTGGAAGTTTAAAAAAAGCCAACTATGTGTAGAAAATTGTGGCTACAAATATTGCTGAATAACAGAACATTTTTTCTGAAGTAAAAGATTGCTGGAATGAAAGGATATTACCTGTGAAATTATCTTTGAATCATAGACTATTAGAGCCAGGAGGATTAGTCCCATTGTGGAGTACAAATATGGTCAATGTACTTTATTTACTTGTATGAAAATAGAACAATGAAACCTATTGAAATTGTTTTAAGAAGGAAGGATGGAGAACAAGAGAGAATAATGGAAGGGGTGAATCTAACAAAGGTACATCGTAAGCATGTATGGAAATGTCACAATGAAAATCCCCTGTACAATTAACATGTGCCAATAATAATGTTTTGCAAGAAGAAATAATTAAAGAATAGTCCCATTGTTTCATTTATATAGATAAGACGTTGAGTCCAAGTACCTTAAATGACTTGCCAAAGGTCACATACCTTGTCGTGCCCTATCAATGTTGTAAGTCAAATCCAGTGTTCTTGCTCCTACACTGCACAGCTCCTTCTATTGGGGACCTATTCACCCAATGTAAACTACGGTGTTAACTAGTCACACAATAATAGTCACTGGCAGTTTCTGTGGATTAGCTCACTGAACACACCTCTTCTACCTTCTGGAATGCCTTCTTCTACTTTAGAAGTGAAAAGACTAAAAGACCATGTCTCAAGATTCACTTTTAAGGTTCTAACTTGGAAAGAGAGGTGACCCCAGTGAGGTGGTGGCAATGTATAGAGAAACTGGATCATATGCTGAAGCACTGGGTTCTTCTAGGGTAGGTAGAGCACAGGCTTTATCATCTGATCCTTAACATCATAAGTAATTCATGACGGACAGTGTTGCATTGGTGTCTATTGAAAAACGGTTTCCTTTGAAACAACAAGTATGCATATATTGTCCTGAGGGGCCTTCCAGTTTGTTTCCAGGTCTTCCTGGAAATTATTTGTGCCTAATTTTCTTTAAGAAATCATTTTCTTCTTAAACTAGTTGAAGTAGATTCTGCATCTGCAATTAAAAATCATGACCCAGTTTGAGCAGCTTCTAAGAAAATCTTAGTGACAAAGTCTTTTAGCTGTTAAAAATAAAATCAAAATAAAGAAAACTGAACATGCATTTCAGTATTTACTATATGTAAAGAGTTGCAGTAGTTACAAAAAGATTTAATTCATGCCCTCTAGACAGGTAAGTAAGAAGCCACTGTATGCCCAATAAGTAATGCAATGCCAGCTAGCGCTAAGAGGTTGGAAGAATGAAAAAATGATTAAGGAAACTGGGATGCACATGAGAAAGATAAGAGCTCTTTTAGTAAAAAAAATTGTGATATATCTCTCCACATAATACCTCATACAACAAAAATGATCAACTCTTGACAATAGCTACATGGACAAATCTTTAAAATACAGTATTGTATAAAAGAAGCAAGATATGATGTCATGAGGAAACAATCAGCCAAAGAGAAAATGTGAGATAGTTTGCAGTTAGATAATCTAGTTTTCTCAAAACAAACAAAAAAGCAAAAATAAATGGCATGATAAAATGAGGGAAGAAGGAAAGCAGGGACTAATGAAAATTAAGTCATGTAATAGATACAGTATTCTGATTTTTTTGAGAAAGGGTCTTGAAATGTAACCTAGGTTGGCTTTGAACTCACAGTCTCCTGCTCATCCTCTTCAGTGCTGGTATTGCAGGTATGTGCCATCACACCAATTTAATATTATTATGATGATGACAACGATGATGATTGATGATACTGGGGTTTGAACTCAAGGCCTTGTACTAGCTAAGCAAGTACTTTAGCCATACCCTCATTCCTTTCTGATCTTTAGTTTATTTTTCAGTGGACATGCTTTTTGACCAGGGTCAGCCTGGGACTGTACTCCTGCTGTCTCCACCTTCCAAGTTATAAGCATGTTCCACCATGATTGACTTGCTTTTGAGATAAGATCTGTCTAATTTTTTTGCCTAGGCTGGCCTTGAGCCATAATCCTCCTATTTCCACTTCCTGAATAACAATGATGTGTGCCACCATGCCAGCTAATATTCTGACTTTTTAAACTAACAATACAAGGGATCAATCGGGGAAATTTGATAAGAACTGAGTATTAAATGATATTAAGGACTTAACTAATTTTATTGATGGAGATAACAGTTATCTTAAAAAAATTCCTCTGAGAGTTTCATACAGAAGTTTGTATAGGAACTACTAATATGTTCCCCATGTTTGTATAGGAACTACTAATATGCCATGTCATTTTGGCATTTCAAGAATACTAAATAAATGCAATCATATAGAATGTAACACTTTGACATTATCTTTTTTTTTTTTTTGAGATAGTCTGTTTGTAGCCCAAGCTGGCCTTGAACTATCAATCCTCCTGTCTCAGCCTATCTTTACACTAGGATTACAATCCTATGCCATTACACTCAGTAAGATTGTCTCTTTTTTTAACTCAGAATAATTTCCTTGAGATTTAGTTGTTATCATATGTATCAATAGTTCAGTACTTTTGAGTGTATGTGCTGGGGATCATTACTTTTTATTATTAGCAAGTTGGGTTATTGTTAATTTCTGGCTTTTGTAAATAAAGTCACTATGAACTTGCATGTACAGGTTTTTGTGTGAACCTGTGTTTTCATTTGTCTGGGGTGAATGTCTAAGAATGCACATTCAGTTTATAAGAAACTAGTCTTTGTAGTACACTACTCCAGATGGCCTTCTCCAGATGGACTGACCTAGTTCTCCCCCACCCCTTGTCACTTGTAGTCCTTAAGAATAACTGTAGAATGTGCTGGAATGTAACAACCTGAAATAAGAAGGGAGAGGCTGGAATAGCCTGGGCTTTGTTTCAGTTCCCCTAGAAACAGAATGCCCTTAAACATGTTACCCAGTGTGTCATGTAGCCCTGGGATAGAGAACCAGGTGGTCTGCTTTCCAAGGTTCCTCAGTTGTGATGCAGGTGTACCACAAATGAGACTCCAGCTTCCCTGCACAGCTTTCCTGAGTGCTGGGGGACCAGCTTATAATGAATCCTAGGCTTCTGATTGATGTCCCTTGCTGCCTATCTGTAAATAGTAAATCTGATTCCTGTAACTTATTTCACCATACTTGGACAAGTTGGTGGCCAATGCACAGAAAATGCGCTTTATGCTCTTTCTCAGAGTGGCTATATCATTTTGCATTACATCACCAATGTATGAATGGATGAACTTTATTTATCTAGCTAACCGTTCTTTAGAATAACTAAAGAAAGCATGATAGTGCTTTTGGTGATCCCTGGAGATTAACTGACCTCCTGATGAAAACATTCCAAAGCCTTCTGCCCAGATGGTTCCTTGGTTTGGGACTAAATCCCTCAGAGAAAGCCACTGCAAAGAAGTTAGGTCAAGAAAGTCCTAGGAAAAATGTTTTAAAACAAAGCTAAAAATGTATCCTCACCACCTCTTAAAGGAAGGGGAGAAAACTAACATTCATTGAGCCAATATGTCAGGTATTTCTCACTCTGTGTCATTCATTTCTCTGTTACCCTGTAAGAAAGATAATATTATGTCTATTTTAGAAATAATACAATTGAGGTTCCAAGTTACTTTTCAAACAAGCCATAGGTTACAAAGTGATAAGGTGAAAAAGGAGAAGCACATATTTCCACTAGCTTCTATTTGCCTTCGACTCATAAAAACACAGGTTACAGTCAATATATTTGTTGAAAAGAAAGGAAGGAAGCAAGAATGAAAGAATTTTGATCTTGTTTATGTGTCTCGGGGCAGGAAAGTGTAAGTTACTACCGAATAAAGACTATGCCATGTGTGGAAAAGAAAGCTTTATTGGAACCAGATCACAGGGCTGTCACTCTTGGGTACAGAGTGAAGCAGCTTGGCTGAAATGAGTAGTGGGCTTTATAGGAGGGGCCAAGCCATGGGGGAGAGAGAGAGTCTCTGGCCTCCGATTATCTATGTTCACCAGATGGAACAGGTCAACATGCCTGGCTAGTTGAGTAACTGGAAGTTCCTGAGTTGTTTTGCAAGCTGAGAAACAATCAGGCAGGGAAACAAGCAGGGGAGAAACAAGTGGTCATAAATCAGGGGGTCTGGTTTTGGTGCTAGCCCTTCCGCCTGCCCCAAGAATGCCAGGGACCTAACATTCCAGCCTTTTGTTGGTATTATGGGAGCTGATTGATCTAGCTGCTTCGTGCTGAGTGGGGGCATCGTTAAGGGGGGTTTGGCTGGAATTTGAAAATTTGTGAGGTCCCCAGGAGTGGAGGCTGATAGTTTTTTTTCTCAGGCTTCATTTGCAGACAAGGCCAGTTGTTCGGAGAAGGTTGTAGTAGCAGAAGGTTGTTGGGAGAAGTTGTTGGGAGAAGGTTGAAGTCTGTCTGCTGAGTTCCCTGAATGATCCTGGAGGCATCTAGGGTTAAAGAGCATTTTCCTGGTTTAAGGGTTTGTATTTCCATAGCATCATTACATGTGCAGCTGTTTTTCTTTCTATAGTAGCATCTATAATGGACCTGATAGATCGTAGAACCAAGGGAAGGAAGCAGGGAAGTAGTATGCATGCTCCCAGAATTAGGCCCACTGCCCCTACCAGTGTTTTAAATCCACCTATGGCAGAAAACCACCCTCCAAACAAGTTATTAGGATCCCAGCTTTTCTTTGTTCATATATGGGGACTCCCAGATTTTCACCTTGTCTGGAGGGGAGCAAGAAGAAGGGTGGTCTGATGGAGCCCAGCACACAAGACTCAAACCAGTTTCTAGGCAACACTATATTTATAGGGTTACAGGTGCCTTGACTGCAGTTAGGGGTAGTAGTGTCCTTCTAAAG
Organism: Castor canadensis; assembly: GCF_047511655.1. Lineage (NCBI taxonomy): Eukaryota > Metazoa > Chordata > Mammalia > Rodentia > Castoridae > Castor > Castor canadensis. Next base: position 78,077,174 of record NC_133398.1, on the reverse strand, counting down.
GAGGACTAAGTGTGTAGCCCCGTGCCATGTGGCCCATGAAACACAACTCCAATAAGAGCAAAAATGATAACCCTCATTATTACACGGCCAGGAGTTGTCACCCCGGCACATATATTTTTCATTTGATGTGTAAGTCCTTTCCCAACCCAGGCCCCCACAGGCACAGCCTGTACCTCCACATAGTTTGTCTATGGCTGCACGTGCATCAAACAATAATGACACTAGCTTTTCAGGATCGAACACCTGGGTGTGAGTAACAATGTTCCCAGTGAGGTGGCCACTCCTGAGTTCTGACACTGCTCCACAGTGTGATAAGTGGGGTTGAGGCAGGTAAATTGATTATCACACTTGATAGATTGTGTGATTGTGAGTGCATGACCCAATAACAGAGCCTGCACAGGAATAGAAAGTGTAGAACAGTAAAGTCTTAGTATCAATACTTCCTGCCAGTGCAATGCGCATGCATGGGTCACAGGAGGAGGATTTCTGGGCCATGGAAGGAAAGCAGATCAAGAGTCAGATGAGGAATAAGAACTTGTGTAGGAGTGGAAGAGGGAGAGAGTTTGCAGGAGAGGCGTAGCCACATGGGGCCCAGAGGTACGCAAGAGTACTCATCCTTTACTATAGTGGAAGAGCCTGAAGTTGGTGGGCAATGTTTTATCCTTGAAAGGTGCTGCCAATGGGGGGGGGTCCCGTTGAGCTTTGACAGTGGTGGGTGTTGTGAGGATGACCAGATGAGGGCCAGTCCACCAAGGTCCCAACGGAGAGGGTTGAAGATCCTTTAGGAGAACAAGATCCCCTAGTAGAAACTGTTATAGGGCCCTCTGAGGGGTGGGGCAGGATCTGGTCTGCATGCTCTCTGAGAAGTTCCTGGAGGAGATTAAGATAAGATAGTCAGCCAGAGGAGCAGAGTCTACTGAAGGCAAGTTTCCTAAGAGAAATGGGTAGCCATACATTACTCAAGACCCAAATAGGAGTATTAGAAGGAGCATAAAAGGTGTCTACTAAGGGATGTATATCTAGTAATCCAGATTCTATGAAATCCTGTAATTCCCAAGAAAGCTGTAAGCTGCTTTTATGGTATGGGGGAGTGGGAAACGGAGGATTGGGTTGATTCATTCATGACTCAGAGAGTGAGTCTGTCCCTTTAAGACCGCACCTAGGTAGGTGACCTGAGGGAAACCTAATTGAGCCTTCTCCTTAGAGACTTTGTATTCCCAGAGGCCAGAAAGTTTTTTTTTTTTTAAAGGACTCAGTCACCCTGCAGGTGAGGGGCTGTGTGGCTCTGCACTGAAGTCATATTGAAGAAGGGTGGCCGCTGGGTACTGCCAATCTAATTAGTCTCTGGTTAGGGCCTGTCCACAAAGATGAGGGCTGTCTTTAAATTCCTGTGGCAAAACTGACCAGGTTAGTTGTTATGAAGCGTTTGTGGTACCTTTAAAGGCAAATAGAGGCTGGCTGTCAGAATGCAGGTTAAATGTAGCACTTTTGGATAAAAAAGAGCTTTAGCTCATTATTTTACATAAACTGACACTTTTAACTCTGTAAATGTTTGTATCTTATTTAGATAAAGTATAGACACAGAACAAAGTTATAAGGTGGTCATTTAAGAGACCTTTGCATGAGCAAATACGTAAATGAATTCTGATTTAGTAGTACTTAAAGCTTAACAAGATCAACAGAAAACACAAGTAATTTCTTTGATAAAATCTTTCCCTATAAGACTTTTTTTGTAGATGTTACTCAGAGCAGAATAATATTAAGATAGCCTTATTAATTTATGGACATAGAGAACTAGATTTTAGTTTGACATGACCTTAAAAATCTTTTAGGCAACTCCTAGATTATAGTCAACTTTAACTTTACCACGCACTGAAGCTTTTATTATACACTTTTAAAACTTACTCAGACCTTCATACAACATACTAAACCCTTTGATGGTTTGTCCTTATTCCTCCTCCCCATATTTGAAACAATCTTTAGGACAAACCCTTCTTTACAAAATCCTTTCTCATCCAAAAAACCATCATTCCTTTTTCCTTCAACTTCTCAAAAATACGTTCAATACCTATCTATATCCTTTCCAGTTGTTTACTTTTCAACTTGTATTTTAAAATTAACTTTTATAAGAATTTTAAATTAAATAAAAGTGTCTTTCCTTTTTGGCTGGTGGATGAGAACATCCCCCCCCCCCCCACCATGAAGATCTGTGAAGGATAAAGCTTACCTGAAAAGTCAGGTAGCACCAAGTAGGTGATTGAGGCCTGCCTGCTACTTGGATGGTTACCCTGGGATCCTCGGAGGTGATCTTGAAGGGGGCCGAGGTCCCAGGGCCATGTCAGTCTTCTGCCGCCAGGTCCAAGAGGTCTCTGTTGAGAGTGGGAGTGGGAGACTGACCTACTTTGCAGAGACAAAGAGGGGCAGTCATCCTTCCAGTGCCCATTCTGGCCCACATTGTGGATAGGGTCCTGGCAGCGGGCAAGGTGAAGGGCAGTGTTTTGCCCAGTGTCTTGTCTGGTTGCAGTTGAAGCAGGCCCTGGAGGTGTGCGTTGTTGTCCGGCCCGTCTCGAGGTTGTAGGAGGCAGCCTCAGCACAGCCGCCAAGAGTTGGGCCTTTCGCTGGTCTCAAGCCTCATCTCAGTTATTAAATACCTTAAATGCCATTTTCACAAGATCTCCCTGCGGGGTTTCAGGACCATCCTCTGCCTGTTTAAGTTTTCTTAGACTATCAAGGAAGGATCAGGAAATAAATGAGAGTTGAGAATAATTATTCCATCCTTGGAAGATGGGTTTCATGCCAAATTATATCATATGCTTGGGTTAGGTATTTAAATTCTTTAATATAGGAGGTTGAGTCATTAGAGGAGTTTAGTCTCTTTTCAATTTTAGAGAGATCAGTCATGAAAAAGGGCACATGAACTCTGATAATGTCATCAGCTCCTGCCACCTCCCGGAGTGGTACAGGTGGGCTGAGCGTGCTTGGGAGGAGGTATGGGAGCGGGTATGGGATGCAGGTGGGGAGGAGAAGGGTGAGGGTATAGAAAGGGCTGAGGGCAAGGCTGGCGGTGTTGGTTCCTGAGAAGCCGAAGGCTCTGGGTCAATTGTGACCACTGTAGAAGGGGAATAGTGTGACGGATGTTTGGGAGAGCTAGCAGGGGTAGAAGAAGGGGGGTCTGAGTCATGGGAGGATGGGGTGGGAGAAGAGATTGAAGTAGAGGGCTGGTGGGAGAAGTTGGGAGGTGGGCAGACAGAGCCCGTGAGGTCACAAGTAAGAGAGTTCAGTGGGAGAGAGAGACACAGACTTTGAGGGGGGTTTGTCACTGGCAAGGAGGATTTGAACAGCATTACAAGATTGGAGCAAGGAGAGTCGAGAGTGGAGAGAAAGAAAAGCTTGGACGAATGGATTTTTAGATCACTTGCCCTTGTGATGGCAGAAATTGTCAAGATCTAGAAGTGTGTGAAAATCAGAAGCTCCGTTTTCAGGCCATTGTGAATGATTGTCTAGCTTGTACTGAGGCCAAATGGTGTTGCAGTCATAGATTAGTTGCTTAGGTTATATATCATCTTGGAGACCAAGGGGGAAGGTGTGGAGAAGGCATCCCGTGGACACATCTAATGTAGAGTGGGAGGTCCCATAATGTAGAAGGAGAGAGAGAGAGAGACAGCATTTCTTAGCATTGCCTTTATTTCAATTATTAATTTAAATCATAAAAACATGAAGCCACTTTATTTTCAATATGATTATATCTTTTAAACAAACTTTGTGGTCCTGGACATATTTAACTCTTCTGAGTAAAGAAATCTTTCTTTTTTACTCTTGTTTTGTGAAACTAATTTACTAGGTGGTGGATTGAATGGAGTGAGTTATATTTCAAAGAATAACATTAAATGCAGTGCTGTTTTAGAATTGAGCCAAGAGAAATGAGGCAAAAATTGAACTAACGTAGGTGACAAAAAAGGAAGAGTTAGGTTAGATCCAGGATTTTAAGACTACTGTTATATGCTGGTGGGTAAAATGGTCTTCCCAAGCACAGGTACTGGAGAGAATTGAGTTTGTCTATTTTTCTCATTTGCTGCTGTCATCAGGGCAGGATTAGGATTTCTGCGGATATTTATTTTGCTTGGTTTTGTTTTTTTTGAGACAGGGTTTCTTGCCCAGGCTGCCTGGAATTCGAGATCCTCTGCTTCAGCCTCCCAGTACCTGGGAACACAGGTGGGCCTCGCCGAGCCAGGCTGGGGTTAGGACTTTTGGTAGGTCCCTAGCCACTGGAAAGATGATCATGTTTTCCATTTCCTTAGGCAATTAAAAGATATTCATTTAGGAAGTGAATTAAAGCATAAATCAAGGTGAACACAAGATCCTCTTTTAAGAGTCTCTGAAATTAAACGTCCTATATAAAATCACCAAAGCTGAACTTTTGCTTTCTGCTTTTCCCTTCTTTGTTGGTGCCTTAGCCAGCGTCTGCTCCCCACGTCAGGTTCCAAGCCCCGCCCATACCGAAGCTCACAGGTGCCAGCTGTGCAAGCCCAACCCCACAGAGGAGCACCTCCCACCTCGCTCCACCACCTGGCCCATAGCTCCGCCCCCGGAAGCATCATCATGACGTCAGCCCGTCGTCGCCAGTGCCCGGCAGCAAATGAGCGAAGGAGGCTGTCGTACCCTCGCACGCGCATGCGCGCATGTTGCAGGCGTCCCGAAGACCTGGCGGAGCGGGGTGCGCATGGAGGCCTGAGGGCGGCGGGGGCGGAGCGTGCCGCGAGGTGGGGGTATGTCCGCGGCAGGCGCTGTCTAGGGGGAGGCCGAGCAGTCGCCACCACGCTTTCAGTCGCGGCGGGACGCAAACGAGCCAGGCCGAGGGCCTTGGCGGCGATGCAGCGACGGCGGCGTGCCCCGCCGTCCGCCTCGCAGCTGCCCGAGGGCTGCGGGGGAGGCGGCGGCGGCCGCGGCGGGAACGAGGAGGTGGAAGTGCAGTTCTCTGCCGGGCGTTTGGGCTCGGCCGCGGCGGTTTCGGCGGCGGCAGCCACGCGCAGCACGGAGGAGGAGGAGGAGAGGCTCGAGCGCGAGCACTTCTGGAAGATCATTAATGCCTTCCGCTACTACGGGTAAGGAGCCCGTGGCGGATCCCCGCCCGCCCGTCGGGTCCCGGGCCCGACCTCCTGAGCTGGAGTCGGGCCCGAGTCCTCTCGCCCCACCCCGGCAGCTCCCAGCCCTGCACACCGCGTGTCTGCCGCGCCGTTCGTTGCTCAGCCTCGTGTCTCCTACCCGCGGGATCGCGTTAGCTCCCCTGCCTTCCGTCCCTTGTAAAAAGGCTTGGCTTTGGGGATGACCGACGTGCTGTAACACTTTTCAAGCAGAAGAGGATGGTGGTAAAATCGTCTAGTGTAGGACATGAGTCGATGTCTTCCAAACTTAATTTACGGAAAGCTCAAGTTCACCTACACGTGGGCATCCCTGGGACTTTTTTTTTCCAAACTGTGGCCAGTTCTGGTAATAGATTTCGCCTCTCCCCGCCCCCCCCCCACCTTGGCGGTGTGAATATACATGCGCTTTGGTGGCGAGCGACTGAATAGAGGGTTGCACAGTGGTTCTAACTGGTGGATGGGTAAGGGTAGAGATGGTTCTGATATTTCAAAATTTGCTAATTAATAAGGGAAATGAGAGAAGACACAGTAACAGCCAGCTTTACTTATTCTGCAAATGTGTATCGAATTCTCTTCTTGGGCTGGCTTACTGGGTAGTATGTACCTCATTCGTAATACAACTTCCTAACTTCAGTGTTTCTTCTAGATAGATGTTATAATAGCCTGTTCACAAAATTAAAATTTCAAGGGCTGGGTGTGTGGGTGATTGGTAGAGCGCCTGTCTAGCAAGCGCGAAGCCCTGAGATCAAACCCTAGTGCTGCAAAAATAAAAGAAAATGAGATAATTTCAAACTCTGAAAGGGACTTAGATCAACTGTATAAGATAACACAACTATTAATATAAGCGACACGAGAGTCCACTAAGTAGCTATCTTTCGAGCCTGCAGTTGGAACCAGATAGGCAAGACCTATGCAGGTAAAACCGTCTTGGACGGGGGCTTGCTGTGGTTTATGCTTTTTTTTTTTTTTTTTAATGTTGATCTCATTTGTATTGTAGTTATGTATATAAATCTCTTGCTTGACTGTGACCTCCTCAAGGGCAGGGACTAAGCCTTTTGTGTCATCAGTGCTTGGAAGTGTTATTGAAGCTCTGTTTTTAACATATAAAACATAGTAGCAAATACATTCCCAAATAGTGTTACCAGTTTTTGGCTGATGGTTACACTGGTTTGTTACTGTTTAGAATTTAGAATGTTGCCTTAGTAAGTTACTTGGGACCTGATTACATTTGTGACAGAATGTTATTTTGGAAGGGGGGGAGTGTGCTGGCAATCTAATCTAGGGCTTTGAGTTTACTAAGCATTTCCTCTTACACTTTGTAAAAATTTTTTAAGTTCAAATATCTCGTTGAAATAATTTACTAATTAAATCCAGGAGTAAAGGGCATGGGCTGCATTACTTCCAGAGCACAAAAAGGAATCAGTAGTTTGGGTATTTTATTTCTCTGATTCAGTAGCAACTGAGGAAGGAAGGCAGAACACCAGAGAATTAAATTTCATACCAGAATTGTGCCTGAAAGAACCATTTACAGTGACCTAACATCAGCCTGCTTAGTGGTAGGTGCAGAAAAATAAGGTACATTTTGCTGTTGAAAAACCTAGAAAGAATATTGGGAAATTGGGAATGTAGTAGCTTCAATTAATTGAATGTGTGTAATTATACCCAGTTTCAACATATTAGGACCAATTTAGAATAATAGGTGTTGTTAGGTGTAGAATGGGTGTTTGTGCTGGGGGAAGGGAGCTTTGACCTGGAACTAGTTTTAAGTGGCAGTAGAGAAAGGGAGCTGTGTACATGTGCTAGTACTTGTGACACTAGTCCCTGTACTATCATTTCTCTTTATCAGCTTAGTGTGGGATTAAAGAAATTTTTTGTTTTGTAAAAAAAAAAAAAGTCCTTCTTATTTGTATATGCTCTCTAGATGAAATACTTCAACTCTCTAGACTGAAAATAGTATAATATCAAAAATACACTTAAAAATAATGCATTAAAAAAAATAATAAAAAGAGCCCTCAGAGGAAAGCAGAAACCACACTAGATGTTGCATTCCACCCATGTTTGGTATTCTAAATTTACACTGTCCAGTATCACAAACCACATTTGGATAAATTTAACCTTTAATTAAAATTCAATAAAACTTAAAATTCAGTTGCTCAGTCTCACTGGTTACATTTTACATGCTCAGTAGCCACACCAGCTAGTATGTGCTGTATTGGAATGTAAGTAACAAGCCTTTCCATCACTGAAGTAAGCGGTCGTGGACAATCCTACACCTGTAGCAAGTACTTCCACATTTTGGAAGGTTTGGTTTTACTGCGAAATGTCTTCTCGTTAATATGTAGCATATTTAGATTAAAGGACATAGGCCAATAAATACCTTTTGATTCATGGGTATGGGCTCCTGATGCTATTACTTAGTTCAGAACCAGAGTCTGATTGTAAAACATTCCTTAAAAGCTGGATAGGCAGTTTATTAAAAAGGCCAAGAAGTAAATGTTTTCAGCTGTTAGGGCTAGGTATGGCTTCACAATTGTCCAACTCCATCCTTGTGTGGAAGCAAAAATAAAAATTATGTAAACAAGTGGGCTCAGCTGTGCTGCTTGAAGAGGCTGCAAAAAATGACCCCAGTAGTCAGTGTAAGATTTCCTGGCTACTGAAGTTAGCCCCAATTATAAGTATGGTAAGGATCAACTTGGTAAGAAGCCACTCTTTTATTTATTTATTTATTTATTATTAATATGTGCATACATATGAATAATATGGGTCATTTCTCCCCCTTGCCCCCACCCCCTCCCTTACCACCCACCCCATCCCATCCCTTCCCTTCCCCCCCCACCCTCTTGATACCCAGCAGAAGCTATTTTGCCCTTATCTCTAATTTTGTTGAAGAGAGAGTATAAGCAATAATAGGAAGGAACAAGGGTTTTTGCTAGTTGAGATAAGGATAGCTATACAGGGAGTTGACTCTCATTGATTTCCTGTGCATGTGTGTTACCTTCTAAGTTAATTCTTCTTGAACTAACCTTTTCTCTAGTTCCTGGTCCCCTTCTCCTGTTGGCCTCAGTTGCTTTTAAGGTATCTGCTTTAGTTTCTCTGCGTTGAAGGCAACAAATGCTAGCTAATTTTTTAGGTGTCTTACCCATCCTCATATCTCTCTTGTGGGCTCTCGCTTTTATCTTGTGATCAAAGTTCAATCCCCTTGTTGTGTTTGCCCTTGATCTAATGTCCGCATATGAGGGAGAACATACGATTTTTGGTCTTTTGGGCCAGGCTAACCTCACTCAGAATGATGTTCTCCAATTCCATCCATTTACCAGTGAATGATAACATTTCCTTCTTCTTCATGGCTGCATAAAATTCCATTGTGTATAGATACCACATTTTCTTGATCCATTCATCAGTAGTGTGGCATCTTGGCTGTTTCCATAACTTGGCTATTGTGAATAGTGCTGCAATAAACATGGGTGTGCAGGTGCCTCTGGAGTAACCTGTGTCACAGTCTTTTGGGTATATCCCCAAGAGTGGTATTGCTGGATCAAATGGTAGATCAATGTTTAGCTTTAAGTAGCCTCCAAATTTTTTTCCAGAGTGGTTGTACTAGTTTACATTCCCACCAACAGTGTAAGAGGGTTCCTTTTTCTCCCGCATCCTCGCCAACATCTGTTGTTCGTGGTGTTGCTAATGATGAAGCCACTCTTTTTTTTTTTTTGGTGGTGGTGGTGCTGGGGATTGCACCCATTGTCCCTAAACATGTGTTCTAACTGAGCACATGTCAGCCCCCTATTTTAAGAGTGTCTCTGGGTGTGTGTTACTACTAGCTTTGCATACCATTAAGTAACCAGGGATTAAGGAACATGCATCATTTCATCCTGCTATGCGTAGTTACTTCACTTTTATATCAGCAATTGATAGCATAACTCACCTCAGCTCCCCCTGCAGCTGTGGTAACACAAGTAGTCTCCTTGAAGAATCAAAAGTGGGAGCACAACTGAATATTTATTGATTACTTTTCTACAATATGTTGAAATGTAAAGATTCACTGGTGGCAAAGGTAGGCTTGCATTTTAGAATTCATTTGATTAGAGGTAAAGGTGGGGAGGGTGGCACAGTATTCCTAGGTAGTAGGCCTCCCATTAATCTTTGGGAGACATAATGGGAACAGTGGTAAAGCACCAGAGCTGGAGTAATTTGCAGACAACTTTGTCAAGTAGGGTCAAAAAGTGTGTCAGGCTTCTTAATTGTGGGACTGGGGGGGGCATTTGGGGACGATGACTGTTTCTGACTTGAGTGCATTTATGGTGTATCACTCATCAATATTAACTGCATAGGAAGAAGGGCACATGCTACAGTCAGTTTGGTTATGAATTTTGAGGTATGGGAAGGGAGGCTGTAGGGCATCTATTCCCAGGAATATTGGGAAAAAAAAGTTCTGTGAGACTGTTTAACCTATTGATAGTGAATTTTAAACTGTCACAGCCCTACTGTTTCCTAACATATATAAGGCCACTTTATATAATAATGTAAATTGATACAATCTTTCTGAAAATCATAAAACCTTAAAAATACTTAATACCTTCAGATCTGATCATTCTACTTTGGGAAATTTGTGCTAATTTTTTTCTAAAATATCATTTTCTGTTGCTATAACTGAATACCTCAGAGTAAGCAATTTATAAGAAAAAGAGGTGTATTTAGTTCAAGGTATTGAAGGCTAGGAAGTTGAAGGTTGTGTGGGTATATCAAGTGAGGTCCTTTCTGGTGGGGAGTCCACAGAGTCTGAGGCAGTGTAGGGAATCACATGGTGAGAAGAGGGGCTAAGCATGCTAATTTATCTCTTCTTGTCTTACAGGGCCACAATCTCTTTGGGTTAGGGCCCCATCCTTATGGCCTCATTTAACCTTAATTACCTTACAGGGGTCCCACCTTCAGATACCATAGCTGGATTAGGTTTCCATCCTGTTTATACTTCACAGTGGGTATTAAATTTTAACATGAGTTTTGATGGGGACACCCAAACTTTAGCAAGTATAGACACATTTTGCACACAAAAAATTCATTATGACCAGTGAAAAAACTGAAATGCCCAATAGTTAGGAAATAGTTTAGTAAATTTTAGTTGCATAAATTGGATTGTTAAGCAGTCAATTATAGTCATGTTATATTTGAGAACTTTTTCCAATCTAGGAAAACTCTTTTGATAAGGATGAAGAATTACAAGTACTCCTCAAACTTTCAGTTACCTGTGAGTCTTGGCTGAGAGGCAGATTCTAGGTCAGTAGATCTTGGATAAGGCTTGAGAGTGAGTCTGTATTCATAAACATTTCCAAGTGATCTGTGTACTTTTTTTTTTTTTTTTTTTGGTGGCACTGGGGTTTGAACTAAAAATCAGGCACTTTACTGTTTGAGCCACACTTCAGTTTGTTTTGCTCTGGTTATTCTGGCGACGGGGTCTCATGAACTATTTGCTTGGGCTGGCCTTGAACCTCCATCCTCCCAATCTCAGCCTCCCAAATAGCTAGGGTGCCCTGCACTGTACTATATTTTGAACAGAAAGATGTTAGATGAAATAAACCAGACACTGAAAGACAAATACCTCATATTGTCACTTTTATGTGGAATCTAAAATAATCTTAGAGGAATAGGGTAGTATGGTGGTTACCATGGTGTTGGCAAGGGAGGTTGGTGGAGAATGGAGATTGTTCTTCAGAGGATACAATGTTTCATTGTACTGGAGTAATAAATGATGTATGTGAGGTGACAGATATGTTAATTAGCTTGGTTTAATCATTATACTTTGTAACACAAAATCACTTTGTACCCCGTGGAAATATGCAATTGGAATGTCAATACTCAGTTTTTAGAAAAGGTGTTAGATGACTTTGTCTTCAGAACAAAACAGAAATGTGCAAAAAGTGGTTCCTTCTAGAAGAGGGGTTATTAGCTGTTTTTTCCCTTTCTACTTCTGTATTTTTCATATTCAGATTTTCACTGTCCTACTATTTTTTGAATATTACTGTGTTTTCAGCCTTTGAAATAAGTGTCTTGTGCAGTAGTTCCATTTTCAGTGAAACTCGGGGGGTGGACAGAGGGAGGAGTATTGTACCTATCTTGAGGGGTTTCCTATACATTTTTCAGAGTAATTTCTATTAAGTACTTGGCTTAGCACCTGGCATTTATTAAATCTCAAGCAGTGGTAGCTTCTACAAACATCATTATAATCATTTTTGCTATTATCGTGTTTTATACAACACAGTTGGAGCACAGTGGAAGGATGTAAATTGCCTGTGGTCACATACCAAATAGGTGACATAACCTGGGTTCCAATATAGATCTGCCTGACTTCAAAGCTCTCTACTGTCTCCAAGGAGAAAAATACCAAACGCCCGTGTACCTAATGCCATCTTGATCTCTTCACATTACCCCTAAGCGCCTCTCACACCAAACCACCACAGATAAGCTTCTAAAAACATGATATTTGTGCTTAAGTTTTGTCAAGAGCTTCTTCTGAGTTTATTACTGTTCTACAGTTAGAGAGTAAATTGGTATAAGAATGTTAAAATGAAAGAATTGTTTGGGTGAATAGATAGATTAAAAAGATTTAGGCAACCAAATGGAAAAGGTACTTTTCATTTTCATTTAGTATTGAGTAAGTGCCAAAGAATGCTTGTATATTTAAAATATAAGGAATAATACAGTGAATACCACCCAGTTTTTGTTTAAAAAAAAAAATCACTATATTCTAGCCCCATATTTCTATGCCCAGCCCTAATGGTACCTATTTTTAAGAGTTCCTTGGGTCTAGTATAATTGCTAGGTCATAGGACAGATTCCATATTACCTTTATTAGGTAATGATAAGTTATTTTCCAAAGTGGTTGTACTAATTTATGCACCCAACATTAGTGTACAAATGTCCTAATTATACCACTTTTTCACCAACATTTGATCTAGTCAAGCTTTAAAATTTGCCCATCTGGTTGATGTAAAATGACATTTAATTGTGAATGTACATTTAACTTTTGAAAATGTTGTTGTCTCTTTTGTTTGTTTGTTTTATAAGTAAGCAGTCCCCAAAGTGACCATTACACTTACCTGGAAGTCTTTGGAATGCAAAGTGTGAATATTGTCATGTGAAATCCTACATAATTCCAGTATACTTTTGTAGTATATAAGATCTCTCATAATAGTTTCCAGATCTCTCATAATAGTTTTCAGAATTCAACTTAGTTGGCTTTTAGTTTGTTTCAAAACCATTTTGTGTTAATTTTAAATTATTTTATTTCTTTTTGTTGTGTTGTGGTTCTGGGGATTAAACGCAGGTCCCTCGTGCATGCTAGGCAAGCACTCTACCATTGAGTTGTATCCCTAACCCATTCTAAATTATTTCCACAGCAGCATTTTGCTACTTTAATGATGGAGAAATCTAAGGCATTCATTCATCTAGTTTTACTAAAATTTAAGTTTGAAAATTGAACTCAGAAAAATGTGCATTAATCTTTTATTAGTTGATACTCTTTCACTTTAAGAAATGTACAATTAAGAAATTGTATATTTTCTCTTTTCCCCTTCTAAGTGGTGCAGGTATCTATTTTAATTGCAAGCTAATTGTGTTTGATTGGTTTGAGAAGGATTTGTAATAAAACATATAAAGCTCTGTAAGTTGATATTCTTAAGAAGCCAAAAGATTATAAATGAAGGACAGTATCCAACATAAAGGAATAATTATATAGAAAGACAGTCTTAGAATAAGGTTGTCTTCTGATGAAAATTCTTTTGCCAATTTAAAAAACACCTTTTATGTTTTAGCACCAGTATGCATGAGCGAGTGAACCGAACAGAAAGACAGTTTCGATCACTTCCAGATAATCAACAGAAACTACTTCCTCAGTTTCCTCTTCACTTGGACAAGATCCGGAAATGCATTGATCATAATCAAGAAATACTACTGACCATTGTGAATGATTGCATACATATGTTTGAAAATAAAGAATATGGAGAAGATGTATGTGAAAGTTTGTTCTATTTGTTTTTATTTTAGGATTTAGCTTCTATATTTTGAGGTCTTTAGATTATCTTACTGAATTTCAGTTTTATAGTCTTGCACTGCACAGGTCATTTACTCCACTCAGAGAATGTTTTCACTTGTATGTTCAGTCATTTACTGAGGCTACAAAGCAGTATGTCAGAGGCTGGTTTTGTTCACTGATGCTGTGGATTTTTTTTTTTTAAATACACTGTTGACATAAGTGTTTTAAATGTTTTGGTATATAAGGTTAGCGATTTAAATTTTTATAAAAGATTACTACTAGCTATGAAAAATTAATTTTTTTCAGTATGTTGATTCTGTTGATAACCTTTTACTTTAAGAAATTATTTTCACTTAACTCTCAAGAAATGGTAGTAGTAGAAACTGAAGTTCTCTTTTTGAATCCGCAGGATAGATAACAGTTGGGCCACACCAGTGTGAGTCTCTCCATGTTGCCCCAATAGTGACCTGGAGGGACTTTCTTCCCTCTTTTAGAGAGAGGATAGGGTGTTTGGTCCATAGCACCTCAGTTCTGGTCCTCTCTTGCTTAATTATATGGTGGTTTTATGATTAATGAAAGTTAATCTATTGAGGGTAGATGTGAAACCACCACACTATTCATTTAGGATCTCAAGCTGCTCTTGAGGTGAGAAGTAGTGATTTATCCACTAAACCACCTGTGTAGCCCCTTAATAGCATGTCCACTTAAGCATATTCAAAATTGATTCTCAGAAATTAATTGATTTCTGTTTTTTAAACAGGGGAATGGAAAAATTATGCCAGCATCTACATTTGACATGGATAAGTTAAAATCCACATTGAAACAATTTGTGAGAGACTGGAGTGAAACTGGGAAAGCAGAGAGGGATGCCTGCTACCAGCCAATTATTAAAGAAATTTTAAAAAATTTTTCAAAAGAGAGATGGTAAATAGTACCTTTTTTTTTTAAACCAGTTTCCTTAAGTTGTATAATCACTTAGTTTCTGTGTGAGACATTTCACAGTCTTGATTCATTTTTATAGTTGCTGTGTGCCTGCATGTTTTGCATGTGTGTTACATTCATTATTGGATTCTTTGTATGAGGTTGCATTCATATTTTGAGTAATTTTTGTTCTAGCAATTATGGGAAATCAATTATGAGAAAAGTTAAAATGAATACTTGTTATCGGTGATGGTGCATCTTATAATCTGCTTTATGGCAAAGCAAAAACCTGCAAATTTTTAATTTGTCTCATTATGATGTACCTATGTGCAAAGGAGAGCTCTGTACTTTGGAGAAGAAGTTCTTAACTTTTTTGTGACCTAGAGCCCTTGGACAGACTGAAGCCCGTGGTCTGCTTTTCAGAATAACGTTTACAAATGAATAAAATAAAATGCATAGAATTGTAAAGAAGTTAATTTGAAATAAAGTTACCAGAATACTTAAAAAGCAAATTTATGATATTAAGTGCTTTTTACAATGTATTGCATTAACTACAGTCTAGCAGCAAGTGTAATTACTGGATTATAAAAATGCTAAAAGGTATATGTGTTATTTTGAGAACTGCTGTGAAGTCCAAATGTGATTTTTGTTGGTTGCCTACATTAATAATTGAAGAAAATATCAGTTAAAGATTGATGAAGTTAAAATGTAATTTTTCCCCCATCCTTTTCATAGGCCCAGTGGATTTTATCCACAAAACCCTGGGATCCACTGGTCCCATATTCAGAACCCCTGAGTTTGGGTGTATCCTTCCAGAATTGTCAGTACATATGTGTGTCTCTTTTTAAAAACTTTTTATTTTGAAATAACTTCAAAATTATGGTTAAATTGCATGAATTTTACAGAGACCTCCCATGTACTCTTTACTAATTTATCAATTTTTAGCTTTTTTTCCACATTGCTTTATCATTTCCACCCTTTCCTTACCTCCCTCTCCCTCATTCTTGGCTTTATGTGTGTGTATAAAACCACACACACACTTATTTTTTAAAACCATTGAAGTGGTCAGTTTGTGTTTATGACACTTTTTTTTTTTTTTTTTTGCAGTACTGGGACTTGAACTTAGGGTCTACACTTTGAACCACTCTACCAGCCTTTTTTTGTGAAGGGTTTTTCGAGATAAGGTCTCACCAACTATTTCCTCGGGTTGGCTTCAAACTGTGATCCTTCTGATCTTTGCCTCCTGAGTAGCTAGGATTACAGGTGTGAGCCAAAAGTGCCCAGTGACACTTTTTTTTTAACTGCTTAATACATCAGAGTTTATTATCAAGAATAAAGGTATTCTCTTACAGTTATAAAATTGAGGAAAGTTAGCCGGTGGCTCACGTCTATAATCCTAGCTACTCAGGAGGCGCAGAGATCAGGAGGAATGCGGTTCCAAGCCAGCCTTGGGCAAATACTTCTCAAGACCCTATCTTGAAAAAACCCATCAGAAAAAAGGGCTGGTAGAATGGCTCAAGGTGTAGGCCCTGAGTTTAAGCCCCAGCACCAAAAAAAAACTGAGGAAAATTAACCTTAATACTGAATATATTCATATTTCATAACGTCCTTTAGAGTATTTATTTTTCCATGCAGTCTGGCATCTTAATTGTCAATGTCTTTAATTGAAACAGTTCTTTGGCCTTTCTTTGACTTTGTGACATTGACGTTTTTGAAGAATACAAGGAAGTTATTTTACAGAATATTATGTCCTTTTTCCTGATTTCAGTTACAGAAACATACAATGTCTGTCAATCCATCACTAAAAATTTAGGTTTGTTTAAACATTCATTTATGGTGTTACCTGGTTTTCCTACTGTTTAGTTATTATATCTCCTCTCTCAACTTGGAAGCAATTTCTGACAAGGCAATATTAGACCATGCTATTAATATCCTGCTTCCCTTCATACTTTATGCCCCCTAGAATTATCCTTCACTGATGATTCCTGCATGAAGCAATCTGTGCTGTGATGTGGCTTGGGAAGTGGTGATTTTCTAACTTTACGATTAGCAGTCTGCATTCTTCTATAATGAAGAGCTCTTCCTTCTCCCATACATACGTTTTTAACTATTCCTTAGGAAGGACTTGTGGTTCCTATTTTATTTGGTAGATTATTATCCATTACTTTTTTTTTTTTTTTTTTGGTACTTCCTGTTAAAGCAAGATATTTCAGGCCCATCTTCTCTGTTCCTGACTTCAGTTCAGGAGTTGGCTTTTTGTCCAAGGACTTTTTTTTTTTTGTAGTACTGGGGTTTGAATTCAGGGCCTACATCACTCCATCAGCCCTTTTTTGTGATGGGTTTTTTCGAGACAAGGTCTCAAGAACTATTTGCCTAGGCTGGCTTCAAACCGTGATCCTCCTCATCTCTGCCTCCTGAGTAGCTAGGATTACAGGCCTGAGCCAATGACACCTGGCTCCTGGTTCCTTTTAATGTGGAATTTACAGAGAAACCACAAGCTGACACCAGGTCTGTCACATTTTAATAAGGTGTCATTTCTTCTGGGCCTTTCAGTAGATGGACTCACACATCACACACACACACTCCCCCCCCCCACATAGTGGAAATTAGGAATTCATGCTGATAACTAATGTCATTCCTATCTATAGGTTTCCTCCTTGGTTTTGCCTCTTCTCTATATCTATTTACCTTTTTCCACAGTGAGAACCCTGGTGACCAATATCAGCACATTTGGTTTTATAAATGTTACATCTATTCCTCTATTAAAAAGAAACCTACTAAAAGGAGTTCAGGATTTTCTAGCAATTATTTTTCCCCCAGACTTAGGGTAAATAATAAAATATTCTTCACAATGTACTCAAATTAACCCTCTTGAACCTCCACTCCACTCTAGTCCATTCGCTTTTTTGTTTTGGTGGTACGGGTTTCGAACTCAGGCACTCATACATGCTAGGCAGGCACTCTACAACTTGAGTCACTCCGCCAACCCTTTTTGCATTGGGTGTTTTCTTTCTTTTTTTTTTTTTTTTTTTTTGGCAGTTTTACAACTTTATTTTCACTCAGCTGTTAACTTCTCATTCACATTGACTATCTGCAAATTTTTTAATGTGGTAACAAGAACATAGTTACCAAAGTTGAGAGCTTGTTTGGTGAGTCTTCATCCTTGTTATGTTTTCTGATCACTGCACAAGGACACACTGTGGGACATTCCTTATTCCTTTGGCCCTGATAGATAGCCTTTTCAATGCCCATCTGGAGTCCCCATCTCCTTCGTCGCAAAATTCTGGATTTGTCTGAGTGCCTCAGAGGCATGCTTCTTAAAGCCCACTCCATGAATTCACTTGTGAATGCTAATGGTGTATTCTCGATCACCAACCTGTTGATGACAGAACATCCCTTCTTCTTGCCACCCTTTGTGGGAGCCATCCTGCTGGGCCCAAGTTGGAAAGGTGGTAATTTTGAAATAGAGGCTCTTAAACTATTTGCCCCTGCTGGCTTTGAACTGTAATCCTCCTGATCTCTGTCTCCTAAGTAGCTAGGGTTACAGGTGTGAGGCACTGGCATCTGGCCCATTATGTTTTTTCATTTGAAATTCAGTATACCTAGGTTTGTTTCTCTTTGCTTTTAGTTTTAGGATGATTGTGTTGTCGTCCTCCCATTTTATTGATTTATTTTTATATTTTGATTTATGGACTATCCACTAGACTACAGAGTGATATTCCAGAAGTGCCATTTCTTCCCTTTTTTCTTCCATATCCCCTCTCTCCACACCCACATTTGGTATAGGCAATATTATTGGTTTCCAGTTCCCCCTCCCTCCAAAAATAATAGCGAGTACATTTAAAAAAAATTATCCCCTCTTGTCATACACAAAAGATTGCATGCTATATATTTTGCATTTGCTTTTTTTGAGTTAATATATCCTAGATACAGCTATATAGCAGTCCATGGAGATCTTTCTCAGTAATTTGCTACATTTGGCTGTATAGCTACTTGGCAATCTTACAACCATAAACTATGCTGCAGTTAAAAACCTTATGCATATATGCATATGTGGGGTTTTTGTTTTTTTGTTTTTTTGTTTTTTTTTTTGCCATACTGGGGTTTGAACTCAGGGCCTATACTATACCTTGAGTCACTCCACCAGTCTTTTTTTTTGTGTGTGTGTGTGATGGTTTTTTTGAGAATAGGATCTTATAGACTATTTGCCTGGGCTGGTTTCAAACTGCTATCCCCCTGATTTCTGCCTCCTGAGTAGCTAGGATTACAGGGGTGAGCCACCAGTGCCCAGCTTGTATTTTCATACTGTTAGAAGTATATTTTTAATTTAAATTTTTAGAAGTGAGATTGTCCAATCCAGAAGGTAGATGCATATGTACTTATTGGTATGCAATAAATTACCACAAATTTAACTATTCAGAATAGCACATTCAGAGCTTCTGTGCATCAGTCATCTGGATTTGAATTAACTGGGTCCTTTATAGGGTCATATAGGCTGCATCCAGGTGTCTGCTGAGCTATGTGCTTGCTTGAAGAGGATTGACTGGAAAAGCATTTGCTTCCAGGGTCACTCCTGTTGTTACATTTTGTTCATTGTGGTTGTAGGATTGAGGACCCTTGGCTACATGGCTGGCTGGAAGCTGGAAACCTGCCATGTCTCCTACAGGCAGCAGGCAGCTCCTTGTCTTGTGAGTGTTCCCAAAATGGCCACATACTTCAAGTCAGCAAGTAGAGTCTCAGATCAAGCATGCTCTCAGAGTCTACGCTGGTAGTGATCTGAGGCATGAGATCACATTACTGTTGTCATATTTTGTTGGTTAGAAGCAAGATCTAGGTTCCCCATACAAAGGGAAGGGAAATACATAAAGGCATATATAGCAGGAGGTAAGGAGTATTGGAAGGCCCACTTCAGAGTCTGCCTGCCACAATCATTGCTGCATTTTTCTATAAAGGTTGTACTGTTTGGTCACCCTACCAGTAATATATGCAAGTGCCTGTCAATTAATAGCCCTGTCAAGCATTGTTACTAAGTTTTTTAACTTTTTGCCAATCTGATGGGTGTAAAAGCTGTCTTGAACATCTTATGTTAAGGAGACAGCTTTTTTTCCTTCTTTTTTTTATGTATTACTGGTTGAACCCTCAGCCTGTCCATGTTAGGCAGGTGCTCTATTATTAGCTATGAGCCCAGCCCTTTTTTTTTTCTTTTAACTTTTTTTTGGCAGTACTGGGATTTGAACTCAGGGCCTCATGCTTGCTAGGCAGGCACTCGATTATCAATTGAGCCACTCAGCCAGCCAGTATTTTTGTTTCTGAGATGGGGTCTCTCAAACTATTTGCTTGGGCTTTCCTCAAACTTGTGATCCTCCTCCCTCTGCTTCCTAGGTAGCTGTGATTATAGGTCTGCACCATGACACCCAGCAATTTCTATTATGATTTCATGGTTTGTCCTCTTTTTGTTGAGGTGAAATGTGTGTAACAAAAGTAACTATTGTAAAATAAACAATTCCGGGTTGGTGTGCTCAGTGAGTGCCAAAGTACATAGGGAGGTGCTGGGTATTTGGTATATTCACAATATTGTATATATATCACTTCTATATAATTCCAGTTTTTTCATCAACCCAAAATAAACCCCCAGACCCATTAAGTAGTTACTCCCCATTTCTTCCACCCTACCCTGCACCTTTGCTTTTTAGCACTTTGACTTTGAGGTGTCTTAGATGTAGGTTTCTTTGTATTTTATCCTGTTTGTGTAAAGTAGCCCTTTCCTGTGCTTCTTGATGTTTGGGTATCTGTATTATCAATTCAGAATATCTTTTTCTGTTGGTGGCACATGTCTCTCATCCCAGCACTTGGGGGGCTGAGGCGGATGATTGCAAGTTCAAGGCCAGCCTGGGCTACATAGCAAGGCCCTGTCTCAAAAACAAAGCAAAAGTAAACCCCTGAGCCTGGGAAAGGGATATTAATTACAACTCTTCAGAATCCAGATTGGTTTTGTATAAGTCCTGGTCAGCTGAGCCTAAGAATAAATCTCCAAAATCCCACTTGTGCCACAGCAAACATAGGGTCAGGCTGAATTTGACTCAAATTTAAATCAACCAGCCTTTTCTTTTTGAGTCAACTTATCTTTTTGAAATTTGAAATTTTGGGGGCTAGTGGCAAGACCAAAGTGTTAGAGCACCTGCCTAGCAAATGTGAGGCCCTGAATTCAAAATCCTATTACCACCAAAAAAGAAAGAAATTTGAAATTTCCCTTTTAATAAGGAAATGCTGTCTAGTTGTGCTGAATGCCAAGTTTTCTCTGGAATATTTGGGAAAGATAGATTAGGTTATAGTTTGTACTCATTTTGGTGATATTTAAATTTAGTTTCTCAAGTTTTGGGCCTTTTCTACCTGAACTGTATATAAAAGATAGTGTACTTACTGAGATACGCATAGAACTAACTGTATTTGTTGTGATTAAAATACGTTATTTTGTTGTGCTGGGTGGGGGTACATTGTGGCATTTACAAACATTTCTCATGTAGACATATTTGTTTTATTAGTCTGTCTAATTTGTTCATGCCTAGGATAGTAGTATGCCTGCGTTTATAAGCACCAAGCAACTTTGAAGCTACAGAGCGACTTACTCCTGAATGGGGTCTGTTTGTTAATAAGGAAATGCCATCTAAGTTATGCTCAATGACAAATACTACTTCAGTAGCTAATTAGTTTTTGTTTTGTTTTATTTTGTTTTTTTTGGTAGTACTGGGGCTTGAACTCAGGGCCTACACCTTGTACATGATGGGTTTTTTTAAGATAGGGTCTCACATACTATTTGCACAGGTAAATAGTTCCTGGTCTCTGACTCCTGAGTAGCTAGGATTACAGCGTGAGCCATCAGTGCCCAACTTGTTTTTGTTTTAAATTGGTTTTGAACTCTGCTCTAGAGAACAGTTGCACATTGAAGTCTGCAACTATATTTTTTTAATTAAATTTTTTTTCTCATATGTAAACATAAGTACAGTGTAACTCTTTGCAGTTGATAGAACAGTATGTATTGAGATTTTTAATTTTTTTCAAGTATCTAATCATTTAGACTTAAGAATTCAGCGCTAATAAAACATATCGTTGATATTGTTTGTGGGAAAAATTGGTTATGTCTTGGCATTTCACTCTGTTCCAAGAAGATATTGATGTGCTATTGATCAGTTGAAATTTTTTCTTCTTGTACATAGTTGGACATTAGGAAAAATATTCAAACGTTAAAGAACCATTTTTTTTCTACTTAGATTAAAGTAAAGAATGTAAATTACAGTTTATGAGAGGATAAGCTAAAGAAACCCATTTTAAGAGGAAATATAGACTATGAGATAATGCAGTAGTAGTTTAGAGGCTGAAGATAAATTTATTCTTCATTCTGAAAGCCCTCTTAGACCAAAGAGGTATGTATTTCAAATCAAAATTTCTTCTTTTTTTTTTTTTTTCATTTTTCTTTTATTATTCATATGTGCATACAAGGCTTGGTTCATTTCTCCCCCCTGCCCCCACCCCCTCCCTTACCACCCACTCCACCCCCTCCCGCTCCCCCCCTCAATACCCAGCAGAAACTATTTTGCCCTTATCTCTAATTTTGTTGTAGAGAGAGTATAAGCAATAATAGGAAGGAACAAGGGGTTTTGCTGGTTGAGATAAGGATAGCTATACAGGGCATTGACTCACATTGATTTCCTGTGCGTGGGTGTTACCTTCTAGGTTAATTCTTTTTGATCTAACCTTTTCTCTAGTTCCTGGTCCCCTTTTCCTATTGGCCTCAGTTGCTTTAAGGTATCTGCTTTAGTTTCTCTGCATTAAGGGCAACAAATGCTAGCTAGTTTTTTAGGTGTCTTACCTATCCTCACCCCTCCCTTGTGTGCTCTCGCTTTTATCATGTGCTCATAGTCCAATCCCCTTGTTGTGTTTGCCCTTGATCTAATGTCCACATATGAGGGAGAACATACGATTTTTGGTCTTTTGAGCCAGGCTAACCTCACTCAGAATGATGTTCTCCAATTCCATCCATTTACCAGCGAATGATAACATTTCGTTCTTCTTCATGGCTGCATAAAATTCCATTGTGTATAGATACCACATTTTCTTAATCCATTCGTCAGTGCTGGGACATCTTGGCTGTTTCCATAACTTGGCTATTGTGAATAGTGCCGCAATAAACATGGATGTGCAGGTGCCTCTGGAGTAACAGTCTTTTGGGTATATCCCCAAGAGTGGTATTGCTGGATCAAATGGTAGATCGATGTCCATCTTTTTAAGTAGCCTCCAAATTTTTTTCCAGAGTGGTTGTACTAGTCTACATTCCCACCAACAGTGTAAAAGGGTTCCTTTTTCCCCGCATCCTCGCCAACACCTGTTGTTGGTGGTGTTGCTCATAAGTCTATTTTTCTTTTTTTTAAGTGCTCATAAATTTAGAGTAATAACTCAGTGGTAAGCCATTCAGGATTAATAACCCAGCAGAAAAAAATGTTATAAATAGATAGCTAATAAAAAGAAATATAAGGTGCTCCATCTTTTAAGAAAATACAAATGTAAAAACCACACTAAGATGCCATTTTTCAATGACTACATTGCAAAGATCTGAAGGTTAGATAACTGTTAGTGAAGATGTAGGAAAGCATGTTGCTAGTAAAGGAATAAATTAGTAAGTCTTATGAAGAGTGATTAACAATATTTGTCAAAATGCAAATACATATTTCTACAGTTCAAGTTGGGGGAAGCTTTCTACAGGTATACTTCTATATGTGGAAATTATTTATGCTAAGGGGATTAGTTTTACATAATAGCAAAAGATTAGAAATAATTAAATATCTTTAATTGGGATTTTGATAAGTCATGTAGTGGAAAATTAAGGAAGTACTGTGTACTGTTAGGGAAAGGGGTTCAGGATACATCAGGAGTTGGCAAAGTTAAGTGTTCATGTTCCCTATGTGTATGCCTCTGCACTCTTCTGTACTCTTGTACCCTTCTGTAAGATTTTAAGATTTAATGGTTTATAGTACAATTTCACAATTGCTTTTTGCACAGTGTAACTTTTTTTGGAGGGGGCAGGGTGCTGGTAATTGAATTCCAGTGCTCTGTCTTTAACCTCTGCTCAGTGTAATGCTTTTATGATTTATATGTATTTAGACCAGCACTGTTCAAAATCTGTGGACATAATGCAGCCCACAAATGCAAGGCATATATGTAATTTTAAATTTTGTAAGAGCTACATAAAAGGGTAAAATAGAAACAGTATAATAGCCCAGTTGTTTAATAGCCTATCATACCCAAATTTATTTTGACATATAATCAATATTAAAAAATTATTGAGATACTTTGTGTTCCTTTTTATATCAGGTCTATTAGATCTGGGTTTGTTTTACACTTACAATACGTTGCAATTTGTACCTTTTAAGTATTTGTAAAGTCACATGTGATTAGTGGCTTTACCTTATTGAACAGAGTAGCTGTGATTCAGGACTTTTGATGCTTAAGAGTTTGCATGTATTCCTACCACCAGAGGTCAGTCAAGTGTCACCATGTTGATGCAAAAGAAGAGTATTTTGTATTGGAGTTTTCTAATCTGCAATGCAAAGATTATTCTGTATTCAGAATAATCTCTTATCAAGAATAACATTTATGGTTGGTAAAATAGTTTGTGCCAAAGGGTTCATGGCCTCTTCAGACACATAGTCTGTGGTGTTCTGCCCTTACAGATGTATTTTTTCCTCATTCTGTTCTTGAATAACACTCCTGAGACTTTTCCCTTGTACATTAGGGCTGTTAAATGTATAGTAAATATACAATTTTACCCTATTTAGGCCTTATTAACTTGGTAAGCTTGTTTACATCTTTTTTGCTAAGAACCTCAAGCAGGTAATATTTGATTACTGAACCACATATTCCTGGGTTTTAAAGTTTCAGCTTGGTTCAAAATCACCTCAGCATTAAGGTCTATACTTACATTTATATTTTTCATCTTCTCCACAGAAATACCTTCATAGAAATACTAGAATTCTTAAAGATTTATAGTGGAGTGTATTGGTTTCATAAACATTATTGCTAACATATTACATTATGTTAATATTCCCTTATACACAGAACTGTTGAAAAGATATAGCTAAAATCAAAGGTATAGAGAAATAGTTGATCTCACTCTTTGCTTGCTTGATTTTTGATCATTTCAGTTTTAGACGATCTGTTTTAATATGTCTCTTACATGCCTATTAAAATCCTTTTTATAATGCAAATAATTTGTAGTTCTGTAGTAGTCTCTGCAAATTTTTAAGGCCTTGTTATATATGTCCTCAGTGATTGGATGATAGCCTTTTAATAGTAGTCTTACAGAGTACAGTTAATATATTTTTTGCTACGAGTTAGGGTAGAGAGTTCTGTGGTTCTGATTAGTTGGGGAAATTTTGATAATAGCAGTCATAAAAAGTTGGCTTTCTGTAACTTACCAAAGTGCTTGGTACTGTTATTAGCACCTTAAGGTTAGGTGATTTCTAATTTTTTTTACTTGATTATTATTTACTCAGAAATTGATTACTAGTAATTTTTTAAATAAAGACTATGAATTTATTTCCAAATCCTTTTACTTTGTGTTACATTATTTATATATTTATATATTTTTCAGTTCAAGGATCCAGATCCTTGCATGTGCTAGGCAAACGTTCTACCACTGAGTTTCATATGTAGCCCATGGTTTTTTTTGAACTCTAAGCTGAGAACAGCCACTGAAGGACTGGGGTTAGAAATGCATTTTTTGATTGCGCAGACAGAAAGAAAAGGAAGAGATAATTCTGGAGAGTAGGGCTTTTTGGTGGGTCTGGCAGATGGTGGAATGGTTAGGCTGCCATTATGGCAGCTTCTTCTTTCTTTCTTTTTTTTTTTTTTGGTGGTACTGGGGATTCAACCCAGGGGACTCGACCACGTTAGCTATATCTCCAGTCCTGGCAGGCTCTTACATAAGCAGCACTAAGTCCCAGAGCTAAGAGCTTTCAAATTCCAATATAAAAAATAAGTTTATTTTTGTTAGGTGACTGATAGAGGTTGGCCACAACTGAGAGGATGTATCTCTTCTCTTCTTTAAAGTGTGCACATCATATACACACACATCCCTATTTTTTCTAACCGGAATAAAGTTTTAGAGATATAACTGACACATTAAAATCTAAATATACTTATTCTATTTGGTTATATAAATCATCGTATTACACATAGAATTTAGGAGTAAAATTATTTTTTCTTTGATTATTTCATGAAATAATTCTGTTCAAATTCTTCATATGTAATTGGGATCACTTTGGAGTAACTTATCTTTCTAAGACGATTGTTTGGGTGACAGCTGTGAGAAATATAAGTAACTTCATTGAGTCTTCAGATATAAGGTGATTCCTTTTTGTTTAAAAAACTAATTTTGGGGGACTAAAACCCTCACCTGATATCTGAACACATGATAATTCCTTACACCTCTTTTTTAAATTGATCTTTAAAAGTATCTCTCAATTTTAAGAAGTCAGGATCCTAGTGAACTTTATTCTTATTGAATAATTAAGCAAGCTTTAGTTGTTAATGTGGATTTTGTCTTTTTTTTTTTTTTTTCTTTGAGGGGTTGGATATAATTGCCTTATTTCATTTCAGGGATCCTTCTAAAGTAAATATTCTGGTACCTGGTGCTGGACTAGGAAGATTGGCCTGGGAAATAGCTATGCTAGGTTATGCTTGTCAAGGAAATGAATGGAGTTTTTTTATGCTCTTTTCTTCCAACTTTGTACTCAACAGGTATTTAATTTACTTTTTGCTGGAAATAGTAATTTCTAGAATCAGATTGACTTATTTTTGAACAATTCTGAATTTGAAGATATATACATAGTATCGGATTATGATATACAAATCATACATATTTATGTTGAATTCAAAATGCTTATATAAATTACCACTTGAACCAAAATGCTACCTGGTTAACAGAATGTTGAAACAAGATGAGTAAATGACTTTGGAAAGTGACTTGAGCATTCTATGAAGCTGAAATGATTTCTGTATAGACTCTTCAGGACTGGGTTTGATACAGGAAGGAGTATTTTATCATTGTTTCTTAGACTTCTTCACCCTTTTAGTTTATGTAGTAGAATTAAGAGTTCAGAGTAGCAATCACAACTTTTCCTCAATCAAGTTCATATAAAATGGACAAAAGTATGCTCATGTGTTGGAAAGATCTCTGAGAATTCTGTGGCCTCTATTAGAATAGAAGGTAGTGGAAAAAGAGTTATTATTTTTAAAGTCAGAAGATAGTTGTTACAGCAAAACAAATAGCTGCCTTTTTAAAATAATATGTTGTCTCAGGTGGCAGTATGAGTTTAGGGGTTGGTGAGAAGGGAAAAAGAAGAGGGCTATATAAAATAGTTAAATAGGTAGCAAACTGTTTTAGTTGAAGCCACTACTATTTTTTGAAAACGAGTTTGACTGCTTTTACTTGAGTTTGAAGTTTAAAAATACACTTTTATAAATTTGAATGAAGTTTACATTTATATCTCTAATTTTTTTTCCTGTCTTTTAATCCATGATTGGTTGCTCATCTACATGTATTTGTACATTTTCAGATAACTGAGTGGGATGTAGTGTTGCCACTGTTAAGTTCTAATGAGTTATATATGCAAACCTTCAATCAAACAGATTATATTTTAGTCTTTAAGGTAGGTTTTCTTGGTAAAATGTTAACACTGAATTTTATGCTCATATTTTGCAGATGTTCTGAAATTAATAAATATAAACTTTATCCTTGGATCCATCAGTTTAGCAATAACCGGAGATCAGCTGATCAGATTCGACCCATCTTTTTCCCTGATGTTGATCCCCACAGTCTTCCTCCTGGTTCTAACTTTTCTATGACAGCAGGAGATTTTCAGGAGATTTATTCAGAATGCAGTAAGTTCAAAGCAAGCATTTGGAAGGTGTCATCCTTTATTCTAAACTTAATCAACCAATGTTTTGGTCATTCATTTTGATGGCAGAATATATAATATTTTCAGGGTCATGCACAAGGCAATGTTAGGAAATATAAAGAAATATATTTATAATCAAATTTAGACTCCATTGGGTCTGTTATTATAAGACAATGAGTAAACAAAGTACAAATGTATCAGGAATGCAATAAATATGAAAGTAAGATAGTATGAGAAAGCTCTTTATAGAAAGGCTGTGACTTGAAGGATAGAGAAGAAGAGTGTTTAGTCAGGCAGAAGTATAAGCATATGAATGAATAAGGTAGTGAGGAACAACAGCATAGCCAGACTGGCAGGGAAAGAGATTTAATAAGAAATATGGCCAGAAAAGGATGTTGGTTCTGGATTGTGGGATACCTTTATAATCAGGTTGTAAAATTGCATTTCAACCTGGCAAACCTTTGAAAACATTTGAGTTAGACAATGAGAGGAAGGGTAATAGTAATGGGAAAAGAGAAACGAGAGATTGGCAGAAACAGGAAGAAGAAAACAGTGCTGAGTGGTCAGCAAAATCATTCTTTCAACAAATATTTGCTTAGTACCTACTATATAACAGGTATGTTCTAGGCTTCAAAACAGAACAGTGAGTAAAATATAGTCTCTGTCCACAAGGGACTAATTCTAGAAGGGGAAGAGAGGCAATAACAAATAAATAACAATATTGAGAGGGAGAAAAGTTTGGGTACCAGGGTGTGCACAGTGGCTTGGGAGAGGCTACTGTTTTTTTCTGTTTTTGTTTTTTTCGTTGGTACTCACGTTTGAACTCAGAGCCTTATACTTGCTAGGCGGGTGCTTTACTGCTTGAGACACTCCACCAGCCCAAGGCTGCTGTTTTATATAGAGTTGTCAGGGGAGGCCTTTCTAAAAGCAGAAACTAAAGAGAGAAATGTCAAGCCGAGAACTTCAAAAGAGTGATTTGGGGGAAATGTTGCACACAGAAGGAATAACTGTGGAAGGGGTACAGAGACTGCTTGTTATACTCCAGGAGGAACCTGGGGTACATTGAGTGGGTAGGACAGTGGGATGATCAGAGGGTTGAAAGTTGGAGAACAGACATGTGGGCCACAGCAAAGATTCTAAGTTGTACTCTGAGAGAAATAGGAAGCCATTGGAGAGAGGACTTAGAATAAGGTAGTAACAACATAGGAAATGCTTCACCTATTTGATTTTGTTTTACAGCATAGAGTTTTTAATTTTGGGGACAAACTGTACTCTGAAGTTAGAAAGGGACAGATGGATGATCTTAGCTGTGGGTAAAAGTTACGGAGCAAGGTCTCAAAATAGGAGTGAAATAATGGAAAGCTTCACTTAAGCAAGGATTGCTTTCATCTGGAGCAAGGTTTGAAAAAGCAGAGGGTGCAGAGAGTCCTTGGTTGGGGTCAAGTGCTTCCAATCAAGTGCTTTTACCTGTGCCAGGCCACAGATTTAAATGAAGACTAGGGGCTGTGAATGTGGCTCAGTGGTAGATTGCTTGCCTAGCATGTGCAAGGCCCTGGGTTCAATCACCAGTACCACAACCAAAAAAAAAAAAAAGTAGTGAAGGCTAGAAGTTGAATGAATATATGTTAACAAAACTTGCACATATCATTTGATAATGCCTAATGGGATATGTTATCACAAATAGTTTCTAAATTGATTACTTTATTAGATTATTGACAATTGTTTATGAATTACAGTATATCTCCCATAGATGATTATATAGTAGGTTATGTTGATTATAGTATTGGTTAGAAGTTAGCTTCTGTAACCAACCTGCAGTTAATAAAATATCAATACTTTGTAAGAAGTACCTGGCAAGTTTAAAGCAAACTAATATAACAGTGCCGTGTTCTGGTTTTTCTTGATTAGATACCTGGGACTGTATTGCAACCTGTTTCTTCATAGACACTGCTCACAATGTAATTGATTATATTGACACAATATGGAAAATACTCAAGCCAGGTGGAATTTGGATAAATCTTGGTAAGTGCTTCAGTATTTATTAAGTTTCATATTAATCTGAGTCATTTGAGCTGTTTTTACATTTGGTAGCTTCACAGCACCAAATGCCCATGAACATGCTGTACATGTTTTAAAACCTCTGCAGTTTCCTTTAGACTACATCTAGTGGCAACGCTTGCAAAAGGCAGAAACTTAAACATCAGTATATTTATATTTAGGTCAAACTCATAATAGTCATAATTTCAGACCATAGTCAGGAACCGGTGGCTTATGCCTGTATTCCTAGCTACTCATGAGGCAGAGAGCAAGAGAATTGTGCTTCAAAGCCAGTCCAGGAAAATAGTTCTCAACCCTGTCTCAAAATACCCAACACAATAACAGGCTACAGAGTGGCTCAAGTGGTAGAGTGCCTGACTAGCAAGCACGAAGCCCTGAGTTCAAACCTTAGTACTACCCCCACTCAAATAATAGTAATTTTAGACTACATTTTTAACCTGATGGTTAGGTAACCATTACCTTATTTTTCCTAACCCCCATTCTATGGAGATAGCAGAATATTATGCTAAGAAGATAGTGGTTTTTGTTGTGGTTTTGTTTTTTCTGAGACTATGTAGCCCCAGCCTAGAACTCATGGAACTTCCTGCGTCAGGCTCCCAAAGCTGGGATGACAAGGCATGCTCCACCATGCCCAGTCTTTTTTTTTTTTCCATTTATTCATATGTGCATACTTTTAGATTACTTTGAGGTTAAGAAAAAACAGAAATATAATTTCATTTATGCAAAAAACTTGTATCCTACTGCCTTGTTGGGAACCAAAAGCCACACTCTGATAAGGTCACTGTGGCTTAGCAGCATTTTGACAAGGTCGGAATCTGCCAGTGCACCATGTCTCTATCACGGTGGGAAGTAATGCTAAATGGTTTTCCTTGACTAAAAAGAAGTTTATTCTTAGTCAAGGATACTGGCAGTAAAAATACAGGATGGCAAAAACAGAAAAGTTGTAAATGATCAGAGTGTTTTTGTTGTTTAAGTCTCTTCGTCTCTTGTATAAAGCTGGCTGAGAAAAATAAAACTTTGCCAGGTGGTCATCAGCCTTCTGGCCCTCTCGATACATGTTTTGTCATTCCCTTCCTGAGTGAGTCTTTTTGTATGTCCTGTCTTGTTCATTCCTGCCCTGAGCCCTTTGGGGTCAAGAACCTCTGTGATTGCAGCACTGCCTGATGCCAAAAATCAAAGGAGTATGACACAATCTTCCCATCTAGAATATGTAGGAAATTGCCAGTTTTGTCTTTTTAAAATAAAGGGAATATAATAAAATATCAATGTAAGTATATTCTTTCTTTAGTGAGATATATAAACTATGTTTAGAAAGACATCAAGAATAGAATATAAAGGCTTTCAAGATGAGGCTTATATTGTATTAGAACACAGATGATATGGTTTTAGTTTTATTGTTCAGATTTTGCCATCAAGACTCAAGTAGTAAGTCTTCCACAGTTCTTTTTAGAATCCCATAGGATCAGATGCGACAGTTGTAAAATACAGTCATAAGAATCAAACACCTTAAACTTTAGGTCTTTAAAACTAGTTACTTTAGGAAACTTTGTCCAAGTAATGGTTAAAAAATATTACCTACTGGATACTTGCTCCCTGTGAGTTTGGAACTATGTTATCCCCTTATAAATACTGTTGCAAATCTCAGAGCAATCTTACATTGAAAAGGCACTATTTAATGGTTGAAGAAACTGAATCTTGGGTTAAGTAACTAGCAGAAAGATCCTATAGCTTGTGTGTGGCAGAGACAGACTTATAGCCTGGCATTTATTGTCAGTTGGTAACTTAACAGTAACGTGTTCCTGTCTTTATGTAATTATGGTTTTGATCCTAGGTACTGAATTTTGGTAAGGTTTTCAGTATTTCCAGAGTACTTGACTTAACTTTCATAGAAGCAACTTTGTTTATGAGCACTTCTTTTGTTATTTTATCAAGTGTGT
This sequence comes from Castor canadensis, assembly GCF_047511655.1. Classification (NCBI taxonomy): domain Eukaryota; kingdom Metazoa; phylum Chordata; class Mammalia; order Rodentia; family Castoridae; genus Castor; species Castor canadensis. The sequence continues at coordinate 78,046,138 of NC_133398.1, read as the reverse complement.
CATAATAACAATTATAGCTGCCTGAAACAAGTATAATTGGCCCTTGTAACCAGGAGCATACCATTGGTTAAGAGTAGATGTGCTGCAGTGTGGCTTGCAGACTGTCATGTGCAGAAGTCATGGAGCACATTGACTAACAGGAAGTCAGGACTGCCAGTCATTAACTGTAGAGTTTGAAAATATTTTTGAGAATTATAATAATGGAAAAGCGTATTAAAAGTAATTATTTGGAAGGTTAATATTTTACAAATAAAATCGTTTGCATGTATAAGTTAGAGAATATTTTAAAAATCTCAGTATCAACTATTTCTTAAATATTGGTGTATTCCAGTGTTTTTCATTTTTTATGCCATGTATTCATTCTTTACTCCATGTTCCTCCTATCTAGTTGGATGGCTTTCCCTATTCTTTCAATTCCCAGTCTGTATCTCCCATCCAAATATTTCTCATACTCCAAGCCAGTCTTGTCTTACTTGGATGAACCACTGATACTTAAAAATCTATGTATCTCTCTGGGTGCCAGGTGCTCACAGCTGTATAATACTTGCTACTCAGGAGGCAGAGATCAGGAGGATTGCAGTTTGAAGCCAGCCCGGGCAAACAGACCCTATCTCGAAAACACCCAACACCAAAAAGGGTTTGTGGAGTGGCTCAGACAAAAAACAAAAAACTGTGTCTCAAGAAGATGATGTCCATTCTTCCCTGGTACCTTTCTTATCATCTACTCAGATTCCACCAACCAACAAACTGGTTTTATTATTATTAGCTAGCCTGAGCTGCCATGACAAGATACCACAGATTGGATAGTTTACTGGAATTCCAAGAGTAAAGTTCCAGCCAGGTTGACATCCAGTAAGGGCTCTCCTCACAGGTTGCACATGGCTCTTTGGGCCTGGGGTTGGGGAAAAGAGGACAAAAGAGTGTAAGTGAGGGCTGGGGTCCTTTCTCAAGTGGTAGAGCATTTGCCTAGCATGCAAGGGCCTGGGTTGAATCCTCAGTAAATCCTTAGTAAATAACCTCATTTAACTTTAATTATTTCCTTTTAGGCCCTATCTACAAATGTAACTATGCTGGGGATTAGGGCTTCCTATAAATTAGGAAGGGTAGTAATGAACATGAACATTCCTTACCGTCTGCATCCAGTTAATATGAAAGTTTAAATTTTTTTGTTGTACTAGGATTTGAGCTGAGGGCCTTGTACTTGCTAGGCAAACATTCTACAGCTTGAGCCACACCATCAGCTCATTTTTTGCTTGAGGTTATTTTTCCAGATAGGGTCTTGCTTTTTTTCCTGGCTGGTGTAGGATCACAGTTCCCCTACTTATGCTTCTTGTATAGGTTGGATTATAGATGTGCCCCCTCCACACTCGGCTTGTTTGTTGAGATGGGCTGTTGCTGATTTTTTGCCTGGCTGGCCTCACGCTGTGAAATTCCCAGTGTCTCCTCGGTAGTTGGGATTATAAGTGTGAGCCACTGAATGGGACTGGAGGTTGAACTCAGGGCTTTGCAGATGCAAAGCAGGTGCTCTACCGCTTGAACCACACTTCCAGTCTATTTTGCTCTGGTTATTTTGGAGATGAGGGTCTCATCAACTATTTAACCCAGCTGGCCTGGAATAGTGATCCTCCCAGTCTCACCTTCCCAAGTAGCTAAGATTACTGGCATGGGCCATTAGCGCAAGTTGAATCTCTTAAAACTCTATAATGGTTTCTCACCTATGGCACTACTGACATGCCCCGCCCAAAAGGCATGTGATTCTTCAATTTGGGGATGATTGGGTCTCTCTGTTATAAGTCAGTTAACAGCATCCCTGGTCTCTACCAGGGTACTACCAGTAGTACCTCCCAGTTATGACAACCAAAAACTGTCTTTATACATTGGAAAATGTCCCTGGGTAGGGAAAAAAATTGCTTCACCTTAATAATTGCTTGTCTGGGTTAGGATTAGTTTCTTACTGTGTCCCTGTCCTTCAGTTGTCTGCAGTTTTTTATGGCCTTTGCATGTCTCAGTATTTTCACCAGTGATCTTTCCAGTGTGTAAATCTATGCCTCCCTGCATGAAGCTCTAGCTTTCTTAAAAACTGAAACTCTCCAGGATTACGTATAGGGCCTTTTGTGATCTTTCTTCTGTCTTAGGTCTCCGCTTTCTCCCCCTCTTGCTTCCTGTCCTCTCTAAACTTGATGAGAGCTGGGTTCTAATGCTTTTTTAGCCACTTGGTATAGAGCCTGGCTGGCAAATAGTGGATATATTGTGCATGTGAATGAGTGGATCATTCCAGATTTGAAAGAAGGAACAAAGTATGTTCAGGTATCTGAGAGGGAGCTTGGCTGCCAAGAGATCTGACAAAGTGGCATCTGTATTGGCAATTCTTAACATTCTCTTGGTTTTTACTTCAGCCATATGGATCTGGAGGCTTATTTTTCTCTGAAAACTGCAAGTGTATCAGCCCCTTAAGGGTGTTTTGCTCTATGCATACATAGACTTAGAATACGAGTATATTCACATATAAGGAGAAACACAATTGCTGCTGTCCTCTAATACTGACAAACTATATGAAAGTAAATTAGGAAAATATTGCCTAAGTTGCATCAAGTCAGAGTTGGAGGATTACTAGTCTTTAAAATGCTTTAAAGGAAATTTGAGATACTCTTAACACTCCCCATTGTTAGGGAAAGCTGTCGAGCTATTTAAGGGAACTGTTTACCTATACTCTAAATTTGACTGTTAGCCTATTATTTTGTATGGCCTTATCAGGTAGGATTTTTAATTCTTATTCTTAAATGGTTAAGGGGAGAAACACAAATAAATGGTAGCATATGTGGCTCACAAAGCTTAAAATATTTGCCATCTGGTCTATCACACAATTACATTCACTGTTATATACCTTATTAATTACACCTGTAGAAGTCTGACTGGGGAAAATAATCAGGTATGGGCAAAGACTAAAGACTGGTTAATGGGCAGACATACCCAGCAAAAACTTAGACCAAATCTACATTTCTAAAAGCAATGGAATAGATAAATAGTCCTAAAACATCTACACAGTAAAAATGTCAGTTCAAATTATTAATGTACATCCTATCATTTCCCCTGTAACAAATTTGGAAGTATTTTGTTTAATAAAAATTCTTTTTTTCTTTTTTTGAAATCAGATATTTTGGAGATCTAATTGACATATAATAAAGTTCTCCTTTTTGAAAAATGTACATTTTGATGGATAATCATGTAACCACTTCGCTGTGGAATGTTTCATTTTCATCACCCCCAAAGTTCTCTGTGCTTTGTTGTCATCATTTCACTCCTAACTCTCATACCTGACAGTCACTATTTGGATTTCTGTTACTGTAGTTTTCCCTTTTCCAGAATGTCACAAAAGTAGTCATACAGTAAGTTTGTCTCTGGCTTCCTTTACTTAGTGTAATGCTGTGAATCTGAAAAGATTCACCCATGCTGCTGCATAGGTTGCGCCCCTCTATTGCTGAGTCATATTCTACTGGATATATTGTATTTTGTTTATCCATTTACTGGTTGATAGACATTTAGGTTGTTGCCACATTATTATGATTATGAATAAAGTTGCTATAACCATGTGAACACATCTTTCTGTGGCTGTAAGTTTTCATTTCCCCTGGGGTTATCAAGTAATAGACTTGCTTTATCATATATGGTGAGTGTGTCTACAACTTCTTAAGAAAATATCAACCTGTTTTTCAAAGTAACTGTACTATTGCATACCACCAGTTGCTAAGGTATTGAAACAAATACTCATTAAATTGTGACTGAAAATTTATACAGGTGGAATATCCCTAATGAAAATGAAATGCTCCACTGCAACAGCAACTTGTTCTCGCAGATGGAAGTTTCCACATCTGACTTCATGTTATGGATCACCATAAGAATACACGTGCACTAAAAATGTTGCAAAAAATTACCTTCAGGGATTGAGGGTGTTGCTCCGTAGCAGAGTACTTGTGAAGCATGCACAAGGCCCTGAGTTCATTCAGCACTGCAAACAAAAACAAAACCTGCACCATATACATATATATACACACACATGAAAATATTCCAAAACACTTGTCCCAAGTATTTCAGATAAAGGACTGTTAGCCCATAACTCTTTTGGAAAGCATTTTGGCAATCTAAATCAAATCAGTAAAAATGCTTAATTCTTTTTGACCTTTAAGAAACATCTTTTTAAGGGAAAATCTGCAATGTACAGAAATATTTGTCAAAGCACCATTTATAATAGAAGACATACCACAGCTGTTTTCTTTGGTAAAATTAGAGATTCTTAAAATGTACATTCAGCACTATTCAAGGCATTTTGGTAGATTCAAAAGAAATTTAAGATGTTTCTTGGCATGTAGTTTGTAAACTAGTTATAAAACAGTGCCACTTAACATGAAAATAATCAGTGAGCAATCCTCTGTTGGAGTAAATGAGTTTTAATATATGCACTGTTAAGAGGATGAGCAGTAGGGCTGAAGACTTGGATGGATTTCAACAAGGGTTTCTTTTTTTTTTAATTAGGATATATTCATTGTACAGGGGGGATTCATTGTGACAATTCCAAATAGGCTTATACTGTACATTTGTTAGGTTGCCCCTACCATCTCCCCACCTCAACCTCCCCACCCCACTTAAAGCAATTGCAAGAGATTTTATTTCAACAAGGTTTTCAAGCATGACTAAAGTTTGAGTTTGAAAAAATGGAGCTTTCTCCAGATTGAACACAAATATCATGAATAGAGGTAAAAATGTGGCTTGAGTGTAAGAATCACTGGAGTATACACACACACACACACACACACACACACACACGTAAAACCATATCATCAGAGGCTTTTGAAATAAAGCAGAAACAAAATAAACCCTAAAAGCTGGAGTTTGCCATGAGGCTCTACATTCTTATAAAAGGGTACTGGAGAATAGTTAAGGACACAGCAGGTGCCTAGTAAATGGTAGCTGCCATCATTTTTACTGTACTAATACAACTAACAGTAATTTAGGTTTGATGAAGTAGTTTGATAAGGAACCATTGTTATTATCTCTTGAAAAAAGTGCTAACATTAAATAAATTATACTCAAGGTCATTTTTGTTTAATAGCTTATGGAGGATAAAAAAAATAGGGGAAGAGCCAGGCGTTGGTGGCTTACGCCTGTATTCTTAACTACTTGGGAGGCTGAGATTAGAAGGATCATGACTCCAGGCCAGTGCAGGCAAATAGTTTGCAAGACCCTATCTTCAAAATAACAAGAATAAAATGGACTAGAGGTGTGGCTTAAGCTGTAGAGTGCATGCTGTGCAGGCATGAAGCCCTGAATTCAAACCCATGTCTCACCAATCAGAGAAAAGAAAAATAAGGTGAGAAATACTTTTACCCTGCATATGATCAACAGGATAGTGAGCCTCTTAGGAGCAGAAACTTTGTCCCATTCGTTATTTTTATCTGCCATGATTAGCACATTATATGAAGAGTTGGGTAGAAAAGAGGATGCAAGATTTATACTTAATGAAAGGTAAAGAGAAGGCGGTCTAAATTAGTCTGAGGTATAACTGTTAATGTTGCCTTGGATGAGGCTTATGGTTTGGGCAAAAAGTGAGAGAGAGAAAGTGAAAATTTCTAGTTTCAACCAGATGTTAATTCCCTGAATATATGGAATGAGAGAACAGTAAAGGGAAGAAAGTCATAAAAATAGGTGCAATACCTGTCATTTACTCAGTGCTGTATTTATGCCAAGTGTACTGCATATTATTTCACATTAAGGTCATGCTAATGATAAAACAGATTTAGTGACTTGCCCATAGTCACACAATTATAAGTCGGAGCTAGGGTAGCTGGGACATGACAGTGCACTTAAAAAGCCCCCTTTGGCTTGTGTTAGAGCATCTGCATAGCAAGTGGAAGGCCTTGAGTTCAAGTCCCAGTACTGAAAAAAAAGAAGAAAGAACAAAAGCCAGCGTTTGTGTAACCTCCTTCCTGGAAGCCTTCCCTAAATTTTTCTCCACCTTCACACTCTTATCCAGGCTAACATAATCCTCTCTTTTTATGATAACTAGTTTGTAACTGCAGTTTTGCATTTACTTACAGAACTATAATTACAATATGCCTTTGGAGTTTGGGGACTTAACATTCTGTGATTCAGCTACTCCTTCAGTAACTGAAGAGTTACAGATGAAGGTCCATGATGTGGATAGTCACACTGCCGGGCAGGTATACACAGAGGGATTCGCCATGCTTATAGGCCCAGCTCTCAGATGTTAGTTACTGGGCCAAAGTATCAGAGATTTGGATAATTGTCCCCAGCAAATATAATGGTTCTTTTCCTTTTTATTTTTGTCTCATCCAGTGTTCAACGTAATAAACTTGAAATTCAGTCTAATATAGCTACTAGTACATGCTTATATTCAAGTAATTTACTCATAGTGTCTTTAACCTATAGGTCCTCTTCTGTACCATTTTGAAAATCTGGCAAATGAACTTTCCATAGAATTGAGCTATGAGGATATAAAAAATGTTGTTCTGCAATATGGATTTCAGCTAGAGGTAAGGATGGAATAAAATATTGCCAAAGTTTAGCCTTCAAAGCCTTTAAACAGGAATGTAGATAAAGATTTGGGATAATGTGTACATGAAGGGAGACTATAAGCTGGGGAAATAAGTTTTCAATAAGTGATAGCTGATCATCATAACACTGGAAGTAGACAAGTCTCCGGCCTGTCTACTAAAACTGAAAGGAGTTTAGTTCTCTAAGTTCTTTTGTCCTGCATGATCTTTTTAATCATGGGTTTGGCTATCGTGTTTCTATTCATTAACTTATAAGCATTCCATTCATTTAAAAAATAACAAATAGATTTGTTCTTAAGAATAAACAGAGGAGATTAACCCACATAACACTCTGAGACCTGCCAGGAAAAAAAAAAAAGACGAATAGAACAATGTATTAAAGTGGTTTCAGATCTCAAGCTCTGGATTAAGACTGTCTGAGTTTGAATCTCAGTTCTACCATGTATTAGTGGTGTATGATCTTGAATAACTGTGTAGCCTGTTCTTTGTAAAAGATTACTGATAGTACGAATCTTATGGAGGCAGTCGTTGTGACAAGTGGATGTATACTTAAGGTAATAACTACCACATAAAAGTGCTCAGCATTTCTTAGTTGTATTGTCATCATGATAATCATGATTTTTGTTTCTCTTACAGGTAGAAAAAGAATCTGTATTATCAACATATACTGTGAATGACCTCTCTATGATGAAATACTACTATGAATGTGTCTTGTTTGTGGTCCGTAAACCACAATAATGGTCTTTTTCTTATGTGATATCACCCGGGAAACAGTTTAGTAAGAGTAAATGCTGAAATAAACAACACAAAATCAACTATCAGTGATGACAGGACATAACCTCAAATCAGTGGTGCCTTCTTATTCCTTACAAAATTTAGAAATAGTATCTATTTTCTTAATAATGTCTACTGCTTTTTTCAGAAATATACTAATGCCATGCATATTTGTACTACACAAGTAAAAATGGAGGAAATATCTTCACGTTCATTTTTTTCTTTGAAGCCCAGAATTGTCTTTCAGTAGGAAAAAAACCTAAACTCCAATGTCTTCATGAAGCTGTCTGTTACAAGTCTGCCATATTACTGACTGATAGTATTGAAGTCCATAATAATCTACTTTTTAATGGTTTTGTGTGCGTTGCACATGTTATTTTTAGAAGAGTCTAAGGATCCTCAGTCACAATCAACATCTGGAACTGGGACTTTTGTTCACGTTGGACCTGAGCAATCTGTACATAATCTATTCTTTTATCATTTGAATTAGTTTTTGTTTGTTTTCCTAGTTCAGCTGAAATTTAGAGGAGCATCAAACATCTCACTATCATGAAATGCTAAATTTAATTGTAAAATAAATTCAGGTCAGTAAAATATTCAGGTAACTGAGAAACTGTCTTTACACTAAACTCAACACTTTATGAAAGCATCCTCATCATGGTTAACTTTGAAGTGTATGAGAGCTCAGCATTCTAAATAAGGCACAAAAGCCCTTTTTAAAGTAGTGTGAGGAAACTGGAAAGATAAGAATAAAATCTGCCCGTATGAAATATCTCAAAATAGAAATGATTAGTTTGTTAGTGTGATGTTTACAACAATGTCTTTTCTTTAGATTATCTGGTTTATGAAAGCAAGCACTTTTTTTTAGTTAAAACAATTATATACTAGTCAAAGCTGGCATAATGGTATGAATGTGGGAAATTTTGAATATGAAATTCAGGGATGAATTACTGCCCATGGTCTGTGTCTTCAACATGGTAAGCAGCAACCATTCATGTAATTTCAGATTAACATCCTTTTTGTTCCCTGATAGACAGAGCTTAAATTATAGCTTGTGTGCTGCTTCAAATTTCTACCTCTAGCAGATCTTTATTGGAGGGAGTTTGTTTGGTATTTTTTTTCTGTTGAAACTATTATTACATTTGTTATTGTCTCCAGTCACTTGGAAAGCAGAGATGACTAATGTTTTAACCTTTTCTTGGAGAAAAGAAAGATGTCTTGTTGAGTATTTTCACAGATGTTTGTTGATTGCTTTAAGTGACCTCTGTGGCAGTTTGAATTACATGGACAATCTGATTGATGTGCTGGTGGCATAAATGTCATGTTTTTGTGGGAAAACTTACTTGTAAATTTTAAGATCTCACTTAGGTTTTGCAGGATTTTTATGCTCCTAGCTGGGAGAGGTTCTGCATACAGTGAGGGGCCTTTGTGATCTTTACTCCACTATGCAGTAGAGGGTTCTGTGGAGGTAATCTGACTTGTCAAGTTAGGGAAGTCTATAACTTAGGTTGTTTGTTGATGAGTTGATTTGTTTTTTAAACTATTTGCTATTCTTTTTTCCCTCAGTACTTGGCTCATGTTCGTTTGATGGGAATTCTCATTACTTATATGAATGAAATTGAAATTCATCGATAGGGGAAAAGCCCCCCCTTGAAGAGCAACGAGTGCACATTTTTGAGTAATTTCGAATTGCTTTTTAATCACTGACTAGTATTTACTCTTCTATAGCCTGTATCAAAACAGATGAGTTTTGTTTTTCCCACAAAGGCAAAAACAGGTGGTTGACAGTAGTGGATTTGTTTTATTACGTGTTTTTAATTTCTCCCTCATATCATGAGTATTATTTTTTAAATGTCCTATACAAATTTGTATCACCTTTTCTATTGTAGCTTTTACAGTTAATAGATTCTAAACTTGAAGAGATGGTATCAGTAATAGACGTCACTGGAGGGCTTATTTAATTTTGTACTTCTTAAGTTTTGTCCTAGCTATTAAAGTATATAAGCCTTAAAGTTTTAATTTTTTTTCCTTAAATTAGCTTTATACACAAATGTTTTCATTTTCATAAAGTAATCATTATGCTTACATTTAAAAATATTCTATATTCTGAAGTGGTGCAGATTTAGGACATGTTAATCAAGTGCAAAAAGCAAAACGGGATATATAAAATACACAAAAAACTGTATAAATCACAGTATAAAATTATGAAGTTTGGGGACTGTAAAGTATACTGTATTTATATGTAATTCTCATTAAAAGTTGCCACAAAGGCTGAGTTGGAAGCTTCATGCCTGCATGAAATTTCCTATATTTTTAATGTGTATGATGGACTTAATTTTTCTTAAATATTAAAGTCTGCCAATTGCTATGAAACAATATTTGTTTGGTTGTTTCCATCTAAGTTAGTGATAACAGTAGACATGGGAATTTTAATTAATTAAGCACATACACTTTTAAAACTTAGCCTAATTTTGTAAGCTTTTAAAAAGCCAGTAACATAAATATCTGACTGTTGAGTTTGCCAGGCTTTGTACTAATTGTTTTCACTTTGTTTCGTTCAAGTTCACTATAGTGCTGTTGGAATCCACCAAGGAAAAAACCTTGAATCTTGATCTTCAGTTTTGTTAAATAATAGAAATCTTGATCTTCAGTTTTGTTAAATAATAGAAAAAGAACTACAAAGGCAAACAGTAGAAAAGAGTTCCAGGACCAGACATTAGTAGGACAAGCATTTAGATTCTCTGGGTTCATTTTCTTGAATTGTTGTTTACCACCGGGAGGCCTCTCTACAAGGGCATTTGGCAGAGTCCTTCCGTGGGTACTTCTGCTGAGACCTTCTAGGGAAGGAGGAGAACCTGAAGACACATTACTCTGACTTGGTGTTTTCTACTCCTAGTCCTTCTTCCTCTCTATCTTGTCTTAGCTTTCCATCCTTATAACAAAATATCTGAGATAAACAACTTGAAGGAGGAAAGGTTTATTTTGGCTCAACATTTCAGAGTATTTAGTCCATAGTCACTTGGCTGTGTTTTTGGTGGTAGTGGGGACCATCTGGCATAGCAAAACTCATGGCAGGTGGGAAGCAGAAGCATAGAAGGAGAATGCACAAGGCGAAGGGGTTGCAGACTAGATGTAGCCCTAAGGACCTACTCCCTTCAGTTGGGTCCAGTGCCTGAGCACTGCTCAGAAGTTTTTATCTCCTTCCCATAGCCCATCAAATTATGAACCCATCAGTGAATTAATAACATTGATGAGGTCAGACCCCCTTGATCCAGTCACTTTGCCCCATCTCTGAACATTGCTGTACTGGGGACCAAGCATTTAAGACATGAGCTTTTGGGAGTACATTTTAGATTCCAAACCATAACACTCTTCATCCCTGCCCATCCACAAAACTGCAGTAGCCTTTTCAGGGCTCTCTCTAAGCAGTGACAGAGGGCTCATCTATGTTAATCCACCTGGCCTGCACACTGGATGAGGGGTGGCATGGAAAGAGGGAAGTTGGTATTTTCCTCTGGTTTAGCTTCTTGCTTATACTACTTCAGCAAGTAATTAAAGCCTTGTTGTTATATTCCTTTTGGCTTCCTGTTTTAATCTGCCATCCCAACACCTGCCAGTTCAGCTTTCTAAGGCTCTGAAAATGAGCCCTTGAAAATTTCAGTTTCTTTCCCCATTGCATGGTCTGTCCACACCCTGTCAGCATAATTAATATGCTACCATTTCCTACAGGAACATAGAAGATGAAGTTTAAGATGTTCATCAGGTGCAATAGCACAGCTGCCAAGAGACCAAGTTCTCCCTAGCTGGGAGTGACCAGTAGTAGAGGAGGCTAGTCTACAGGGAAAGTATGCAATGGTGATGGGCAGGAAATTTTTTATAAGCATTGAAATTTCAACTGAGTCCATCTTCAATGCCTGAGCACTGCTGCTACATCCTTTCTGTGTACCTCCAGCATCCAATGAGTGTCCATCCTCCAGAATCCCTTGCTTTCTGTCCCATGTACTCACCACCATTGCTTCACAAAGAGACACACTCGCTGGGCAACACAAGGACATTTCTGAACAGGCAGGTAAGAAGTTAGGGGTGTAGCTCAGTAGTAGAGCACTTGCCTAGCATAGGTGAAGCTCTGGGTTCAATCCTCAGCACCAAGAAAAAGAGTCCATCAGAAAGAGAATGTTTGCCTAAGGGAAGATAATACAGACCCTGGGCTTCAAAATTGTGCCATCTGACTCAAGCTGGTGGTGAGACCAGATCCCATGACTTGGGTGGCATTTCATCTGAGGCTGAAGGTGTCAATTATAAAGGATGTGATATTTTACTCTACTTTTTAGCTAGAAAGTTAGTCTGCCACAGTATCATAAATGAAGACAGAAGACTCAGTCAAAAACAAAGGGCTATTTACTACACGCAGTAATAACAGTAGCCAGAGTATCAGTTTTCCAGTAGGTCCCTCAGGCCCAGATCCCACAGAGTGCCTTAAAAAGTGTCAGGTGCCAGTGGCCTAAACCTGTAATCCTTTGCTATTTGGGAGGTTAAGATTGGGAGAGTCATGGTTTGAGATGAATTCAGGCAAATAGCAAAACCCCCAACTCCAAAATAACTAGAGCAAAATGGACTGGTGGTATGGCTCAAGTGGTAGAGCACCTGCTTTGCAAGTTTGAAGCCCTGAGTTCAAGCCCCAGTTCCGTCCCCCCCCCCCCCCCCCCCCCGTCAAAAACAAAAAGAAAGAGTGCCAGATGATAACCTACAAGCATTTGGGTTTCATTACAGGAGAGGAACCCAAGCATGGGAGATCTTTTATAATTTGCCTTGGAACCCTTCATCTTATAACAAGCAAGTAGTAAGCATGTCTGACTTCCCCCAATGAAAGACATGGGCAATAAACCTGCCCTGTGCTATTGAGGGAGATACAATCTTTACCTTCTAACACTGGTTAACTCCCACTTCCTGACCACGTACATAAACCCTCCTTATTCCTCTTATTCTGCCTTATTTTAAATTATCCTCACCATCTGAGAAATGGACTTACTATTGTTTATCTCTCCAATGTAAGCTTCACTGAGAGGGGACAGGGATTTTTGTTTTGTTCATTGTGATTCCAATATCTAGAATTTTGCCTGGCCCACAACAGATGCTCAAAATATTTATTCAAAGACTGAACTATGAGTGAATACTTCTGGTATGAGTACATGGATGGATGACTGATACCACATAGGAGACACTGGAGGATAGTAATGTGTGCGAAACACCCACACAGAAATGTTAGTCACTCATTCAACAAAGATTAGCTTAGTACTTAATAAATGCTAGGCACTGTTCTAGGTGCTTTAGTGGGCAAAAAAGAAATAGTCAACCTATCTCCAGGTGCTTAAAGGAGACAAGAATAATAACAAATGTGAATTATATAATAGATTGGAAGGTGACAGTGCTGTGGGAGAAAAATAGGTTGAGGGGGGAATCAAGAATAAGGGAGGCCTAGCACATGGCTCAAGCCTGTAATACCAGCTACTCAGGAGGCAGATTGGGAACACTGAGGTTGGAGGTCAGCCAAGCAAATAGTAAGACCCCCATCTCAATAAGCCAGGCATGTGGTGCATACCTGTGATCCCAGCTATGTGGGAGGGCACAGGTAGGAGGATCAGGGTCTGAGACCAGCCTAGAGAAAAACATAAGACCTACCTGAAAAATAAAGCAAAAAAAAAAAAAAAAAAAACCAAGGAGGCATGGCTCAAGTGGTTCAGAGTCCAGAGTTCAAGCCCCTGTATGGCCAAGAAAGGATAAGATGAAATGTAGAATCAGTTGCAATTTTAAACAGGTTGTCAGAGTTGGACTAACTCAGCAGTAGACTTGGCTCTGATGCTCAGAGAAGAGGTTCTCTTTAATTCGCAATATCGTCCAAGATTTTAGGATTAAATGAGATATTTACAAGGTATGGAGAATAAATCATTGTTAAACTTTTTAAACCACTTCCCCACCTTAAACTGCTGTGAGGCTTCAATCAGTCTGAAGCAGGTAAATTTAAAAGTAAGAAGAATAAAGCCAGGTACAGTGGCTCAAGTATGTAGTTCCAGGACTGGGGAGGCTGAAGCAGGAGGATCGCTTGAGCCTGAGTTGGAGAACAGCCATGACAACATAGTGAAACTGTCTGAGTGTGTATGGGGGAGGGAGGGAGTAAATTCATGAGTGTATATCCCTTCTTTAGTGTGAAAATACTGAAAAAAAGTTTCCCTTTGTTATTTTGCTACTAACAATAACTTCTGAGTCGTTATGCTTAAGAAATCAAGAAGTATTGGGAGCCGGGCACTGATGGCTCATGCCTATAATCCTAGCTACTCAGGAGGCAGAGATAAGGATTGCAATTTGAAGCCAACCTGGGCAAACAGTTCACCAGACCCTATCTCAAAAAAACTCATTATGAAAAAAAGCAAGCGGAGTGGCTTAAATGGTAAGAGTGCCTGCCTAGCAAGTGTGAGGCCCTGAGTTCAAACTGTAGTACAAAAAAAAGTGTTGAGAAAAGAACCGGACTGCTTTTTATACAAAAAAATGGGACAAGTAGAGAATAGGTAGAAGAGCCTACTAGATGGATGTAAAAATGAATTGTAAGGTGCTTATGTGTGGCATGAAATGATACAATGTTAACTTTAGGTAGACTGAAAAGTAAAAGACGTAGTATCCATAGAGCAACCATTGAGTACTAATGCAAAAATGCCAGTAGGTTAAATGGTGAAATCCAAAATATTAAATTACTCTAAAAGAAGTCAGAAAAGGTGGCAGAATAACAAAAAGGAAAATTCAGAAATATTTCAAATTGAAAGATAATGAAAATACAACATATAAAATTTGTTGGCTACAGGTGAAACAAAATTATAATTTATGTTAGAAAAGAAGAAAGGATAAAATCAATGACCATGGGCTTTACCAAAGAAGTGAGAGAAAGAAGGCTAACATGAAATTAAGTGGAAATCAATGAAACAGAAAGTAGAGAACATGTTCCAACAAAATTGACAACTTGGATAAAATGGACAAATTCCTTGAATACTAGTTACAACCTAGGGTAAACTAATCTCCATCTTACAGAACTCTAACTCAGAAAAATGTCATTTAGGGAAAGAACAAATACTATCTACAAAAATTACAAAGTAGGAATTAAGCTAACAAAAGATAAATCCTTTATGCTGAGAATTATAAAACATTACTGAAAGACATTTAAAAATCTAATTAGAGGTATATTCTTTTTTTTTCTCCCATACTGGAGTTTGAACTGAGGGCCTAGTGCTTGCTAGGAGGTGCTTTACCACTTGAGCCACTCCACCAGCCCCTGGAACTGTATTCCTGAACAGGGAGTGGGCTTAGTTAGTATTATAAAGATGAAAATTCTCCTTAAGTTGATCTGTACTATAGTTTCCAGGAGCTTTAGTTGGGGTCCTCAGTTCTTGTGTTCCTGCAAGAAAGATTTCAAGCAAGATGGAAAACATAGCGAAAGTAATAACAAAAGTTTATTAAGAACAGCAAAGTTTATCAAGAAAGAAAGAACTCATTCCCATAGAGAATGAGCTGTCTCAGAGATTCCAAAATTCCAAAAGAAAATGCCACAGTCATACAGAAGAGCAAAGGGCCAAGTGTAGCTGAAACACGCCTGAAAAAAAAAAAATGTTGCGAACTGGTCTAGAAAAACCTTTTACAAAGCTATAATAATTAAATCACTGTTTTACTAGCATGGATAGCAGATCGACCAGTTGAAGAGAGCTCCCCACAGTTACATGTATTTATGAAAAATTGATTTTAAAGCAGGTACAAAGAAAGGACAACTGTTCAATATGTGGTGCTGAGAAAACTAGTTATTCTCTATAAGGAACAGAAACAAACTTGAGTCCTTAACCTCATTGTGTATATACACAAATCAATTCCAAGTGGATGAAAGATACAAATATTGAAGCAAAAACATGAAATATTTAGAACTTGGCACAGGAAAGAATTTCTTAAACAAGACATAATGTGCAAACCAAAAAAGACAAGACTGATAAACTCTGTTACATTAAAATTAAGCCACATGGAATGAAAATATAAGACAAACTGAGAGAAGATATTTATAATATTTACAACACCTTCTGTAAGAGAATTACTTTCAGAATGTAAACCAGAAAAGGTAAAAAATCCAATTTTCAAAGAGAGCTAAAGATATAATAGTCCTTTTATACAAGTTTAGTTATCCAAATTAGGCCAAGCAGAAACTGGGGTCTAGGTAATGGCGTTTTGAGACAGAGGTGGTGGTGAAAGGGCCTGCCCCTTAAATGAGATCAAAACAAAAATCCATAACCAGAAACAAAAGGCCAATAATTTAAACCACATTTAAGTTTAGAATTTGTTCAGCAAAAGAAACCATGAAGGGTAAAATGCCAGGATTTACTGCACCAAGAATGGCCTATAAACATAAAAATATGGCTCACTTCATTGACGGAAATGCAAACTGAAGTCACAGTGAGGTACTATTTCACACTGATCAGGTCAGAACATTCTGAGTTTACTGGTAAGGATGTGGCAAAAAAACCATTTCTCATCCAGTGCTATGAAGGTATTCAGCTGTTAAAAGCACTAGGAAAAATAAGCCTATGTCCATGCAAAGCCTTTTACACAAATGTTTTCAGCAACTTTGTAATAACTAAAAACAACCCACACACCCATCAACAAATGAATAAACAAGTTGTGATATACCCATATAATGGAATGCTACTTGGCAATAAAAAGTAAACACATAACAAAACGTATGAATCTCAAATATACTGAGGGAAAGAAGCCAAGTGAAAAGTATATACTTGCATGAATCCATTTATTTAAAAAATGCAGAAAGTGCTACACACACACACACACACACACACGCAGGCAGATATAGGGAAATTACAAAGAAAAAGGGATGATGAACTCCACATTCAAAACAGAATTATTTTTGAAGTGAGGGGAAAGGAAGGCGGTGCCATTATATAGCACATAGGAACAGCTCATATTCTGGCATCTGTCCCCAGGACAATGGAAAAATAAAGAAATAATTTATTTTTTGCGGTACTGTGGCTTGAACCTCAGGGTCTTCACCTTGAGCTACTCCACCAGCTCTACTTCTGTGAGGGGGTTTTCCAGATAGGATCTCGAGAACTATTTGCCCGGGCTGGCTTCGAATAGTGATTTTCCTGATCTCTGCTTCCTGAGTAGCTAGAATTACAGGCGTGAGCCATCGGCGCCCGGCGGCAATATTTAAAAACAAAAAACAAATTATCTTCCTTCCACACTCCCCCCAGAAGGGTCTAAGTTCCTTTCCTCCAAACACTAGTAGTAGTCCTTATTTTCTTCCTATCATTTTTGTTTACTTGGTTACTGTCTTTATTAAACAATGAAAATATAAGCTAACGCAAATGTATTGCAATTGTCTCCATCTCCCTTCGTCTGGCAACACATAATTTTGCTATGATCAAGATCTTACAATTTGAGCACTGCCGAGAAAGCGGAGACCTAGGGGCTTCCGACATAATTTCAGATCCAAACAATTGTAGGTTTCGGTTTAAAACAGGACCTGTGTCATAACTTGGTTCTGGCCACTACCCAGCTACTTTGCAGGAGACACATCCCGTCTGCAACTCGGTTCTTAAGGTCTTCCAGGTCTGTGGTGCCTACTCCACTTTGCAGGGCAGACGCCGCCCAAAACACTGCTTTTTTGCTTCTTTCAATGCTAGCTTTTGCTAACTCCCCTCGACCCCGACTCCCCTTCAGTCGGTTTGGATAATAACGAAGCGCAAAGCCTCTTAACACCAGCGCATTTAAAACTAATCCCACGGAGCCGTCCCCGTGGTCACTGACACGAGGAAGGACACAGTGACACATTCACGTGGAAGGCCTTGAATTCCCTAAGGAAGGGTCCGACACATACCGCACTGCCCGCCCCTGAAAAGGGCCACGCCTCCCGCGAGCCGCGGCTCCCGATCTTCAACCGGCCCGCCGCCACCTTCCCGCCTCCCCCGGGGCGCGCACTTCCGGCCGCGAGGGCGCTCGGGAACGCGCCCTAAAGGCTTCCACCAATCAGCGGCTGCGCCAGACGACGAGCATGCGCGCGCGCACACTTGTGCGCAGGTTCGAATCTCCGCCGCTCCGCCGTGGCGGCTCAACGTCCGGGCCTCACCTCCGCACCGACGAAGGCCTCGCGCGCGGGCGGCACCGGGCTCGGGCCGCCCCGCCCCCTCCACCTTCCCGACCGTCTGGCCCGCTTCGGCTTAGCCCGCCCTCGTGCGCTCCGCCCCCCGCAGCTTTCCCCAAGCCTCCGGGCCCATGGCCAAGCGGCGTGCGGCTGAGCCGCTGACGTTCCACGTGCCCTGGAAGCGGCTCCTGCTCTGCGACTTCACCGAGGAGCCGCCGCCGCCGCCGCTCTGGGTCCCGCCGTCGGGGACCGCGCACCCCGGGCAGCCCCGAAAGCGGAAAATCGACGCGGGGGCCATGACAGAGCTTTCGGTTTCGCCCAGCAAGCGCCGAGGCAGCGGGGACAGCGACGTCCCGGGGGGCGAGGAGCCTGCAAGTCGCGGGCTGGAGACCGGCGAGCCGTCGCAGTCGCCCTTGCCCGGGCGGCCCCGCGGGCCGGGGGAGGAGCTGCGGGACGCCCGGCCCCCGAGGGGCGGTGGCGACGACGAGGCGGGGCGCGCAGGGCCCCGGCGGGGAGACTGGGGGGCCGCACCGCGCCAGGTAGGGGCCTGGGAGCAGCGGGGTTGTGGGCGCAGGGCCCCCCCTTTTCCCCAGGTACCGCGCGTCCCGGGGAGCAGTGTCCCGCTACAGACCTGTGTTAAGATATCCCAGAGGCGCAGCGCGGGGTCCCCGCCGGCCGAGTGGACGGCAGGCTGTAAGAGGCGAGGACCATAGCTGCGAGCACAGGGGTTCACCAACGACCACGTCGGAGAAAGGGGTGGCACGACTGACCAAGCGTGGCCACTGTGGTAGTCATCAGTTAATTGGGGTGCAGGAGGTGTACATGGCGGAGGGCACTGACCGCCGGATCTTGGGAACAGCCTTTTAAGCTCAGTGTTAAATCATCCAGTCCTGTAAAATAGGATTGTTGAAAATTACCTGTGTCTCAGTAAAGCACATACCGGGATCCCTGAGAAGTGCCTCCTCTTCTCGCCTAGGCCCCTGAGAGTCCTGGGGTCTGATTTGTCTAGAGCCATCAAGTTCAGTTTGGTAGCTGCTAACTCGAATCCTACTGAGAGAGAACCAGGAATACGACTGGTTCAAATTGAGATGTGCTGCCAGTGTACAACACGGTGGATTTTGAAGACTTGAAAAAAAGATATCAAATACCTCAAAAGTGTTACATATGAAATAACTTGTGTGTGTCAGATTGAATAAACTTAGTTTTAGCGCTTTTAGTAAGAATACTGGAAAATTTTTAAAGTTTGTGGCACAAATTTATTTGACAACTCTGATGTAGACTTAAGAATTCAAGCTGCTTTTTTTTTTTTTAATCAGTTCTGAGATAACTTACGGGGGAGGGGAGGGGCGGGGATTAAGGGTGGAAGAGTGGAAGAACCAGGTATAGTGCTCAGAATTCACCAAACTCTTCAAGCACCATCCACATCCACCCATCATTTTCCTAGTCTTAAGTACTTTATGTCAGAGTTTATGAGCTACCATACCAAAAAAAAAGAGATTTCTTTCGTATTACGTGCTTATGAGAAAAGTCTAGTAAGATAATGAGAATTTTATAGTTGAGATCAAGATTTTTTTCCCCCCCTATGGTTGTGAGAAATTATCTTTTAATCACTATAATGACCATTTCTGGATGGAATTATAAATATTACTTCCAGTTTTCTTGGAAATTAGAAAATGAGCTGTTTTTAGACACTTTTTCTTTAAATTTCTATTAGATGTTCAAAACTAACATTAAGACGATGATGGTCATTCAAACCTGTGGATAGGTACTGTGTAGTTTGAAATCTTCCTCTTCAGACTATTTTTGGTGTCCCACCCATATATATGCTTGTCTTTCCACCAGAATACATTGGGTACAGAGTGGGTATGTACAGAATTGATAAGAGGAAAATAGAGAAATGGGGAGTTTTTAGTAAACTGACATCACGCCTGCCTAGAATCTGCTAGCACAACTGTATTGTGTCTTATCTCACACACAAGTGACTTTACCTGCCAGTTCTCACTTGCATTAGTTGCTGCAAGCTCACCACAGGGAAGAGGCTTGGTTGTAGGGCTCCTTCTTTACCAAGTCTAGTCTGTTCTTTTTGGCAAAAGCCCAGGAACAGTCAATTTCCTTCTTTTTCAGCATAGTTCCCTGAGCAGCTTCTCTTCTGTAAACCTAAGAGAAGAATGTGCACTGTCCAGCTTCCCCGGTTGCTTTTCTGCCTCCAAAGACAACCTTTTTTTTTTCCCCTCTGCTGGACAGGCACTCTACCACTTGAGCCACTCTGCCAGTCCTTTTTTGTGTTGCTTCCCCCGCTCCACCCGTGCATGCCTTGTAACCTGAATCTTTTTTATTATTGTTGTACTGGGGGTACATTATGCCATTTACAAAAGATCTTACATTATAGTATAGTTGAATTCACTCCCTCCACCATTCTCCTTTATCTCCCCTTCTGCCTGTGTTGGGTATTTTTGACATAGAATCTCATGAACTATTTGCGGGGCTAGGATTATAGGCGTGAGCCACTGGCACTAAGCAAGGTAACCTTTTCTGTTTTAAGCTAATTACCAAGGGAAAACAAGTTATAACAAAAACAGAGAAATAAGAAAACTGTTGCCATGTAATAGATGTCTGCCTGGTTTTTATTGTGCTCAGAATAGGGCTTAAATTCCTGTCCTCTCCCTGGGATCTCATTTAGGAAATAACCACCTCAAATACCTTTATTCTACATTGGAAAATGCAGTGCAGGCAGAATAATGGTAACATTTTTGTCCTGGAACCTCCGAATATGGCCTATGTTGTTTCAGATATTTTTTTTTTTTAAGTAGAGAACTAAAAGGTATTGAAATTTTTTTTTTCATGATAGAATCATATTATGCTCTGCCAGTGTTGACTCTTACTGTCAGGTATTTTTAACAAAAAGCAAACAAGTGTTTTACTAGAAAGAATGTGATTAATGATTCACATTCACTGGGGGATGTAATACCTAGCAATATTGGACAATGACTATGCTAATCCTTGAGTCTTACAGTGGTTCTACTCCACATTACCAGTGCGGAGAAGATCAGAACTGATGTGGAGTTATGCAAATCCAGGTCTGCCTAGTGGCAAAGTTTGCACTTTTAGCTCCTAGGTTATATTAACATTGAAGGACCTTTGTAAGTAGGTAATTTTAGCAATTAGATTTTCCAAAGGTAGACAGCTCAAACCCTTTTCAATCCCGTTTGCTTATTAAAGTGAAATTTTTCTTGATATCTTTTGACTTTATTATATTTTTATCCCAATTTTAATTGATTCCCCCAAAGACTTGGTTCAGTAAGCCTTAACATGTAAGACACAGGTTCCTAATGAGTCTTCTCACAGGCTTATGCTCTTCACTAATCATGCTGCCACTGAGCACTCAAACGTGCTCACTAGTTTGAATAGTGCTGGAAAATTGTGAAACCTAGAATGACAGAGAATGTATTGCACCATTAAGTTTTAAAATGCTGACATGTTGAAACTATATTTTTGGATATATTGCATCAAATAAAATACTAAAATTATTTCCACTTGTTTCTTTTTACTGTTACTAGAAAGCTACATATGTGGCTTTCATTGTATTTTTGTTGGACAGTGTTGCTATAGCAAGTAGAAAAAAGTAACAATAAGACATGGTGGAACATGAATATTGATCTGGCAAGGGCATAAATGTTAAGTATCACCACCTTGTAAGCCTGTATGCAATTATGCTATTTTCTTTGCACAGTGCATTTTGGGAATGCTTGAAAATTTTGTTCCAATTTTAACTTCATTGCTTAAAATAATTTTGTAAGTCATTCAGAGTAAGCTGCTGAATTTTTAAGGAGCCACCATTCATTTGGATTGATACACTTTAATATTGATTTAAAAGATATTTTTAGTCAAATGATCAATTTAATGTTTTCCTTCTATTTGCTGTGTTAATATCTTAATACTTTATGAAAGGTCATTAAAATATTTTGAACTATTTAATGTCAGTCTCTTAGAAAACCAAACCTCAGGGAAGAGACCAAAAATAAGTTAATGAATGTGTATTTTAAAATTTTTATTGTCCTCATTGAAAGTTTAAAACATGTCAGGATCATTTTGAGACATTTTCTTTGAGTGAAAAATTAGAAAATTCTGAAAAGAAATGCTCTTGGAGGAAACTCTTTTATTAGTAAACACTTTTACAAATCCACAAATATTAAAATGCACAGATTTGATTGGATACATGAAGTACTTTAATTCATCAGAATTAAAAATGTATATTTGTTAAAAATAAAAATGCTAAAAAGGAAGTTTTAAAATTATTTAATTTTTGTTGTTGTTTTGTGGTGCTGGGGATGAACCCAAGGCTTGACACATGTTAAGCAAACACTTTACCACTGAGCTACACCCCTAGCTCTTATGAGATTTTTTTGAAACAAGGTCTTGCTAGTAGCAGACTGGCCTTGAACTTGGTATCCTCCTGCCTCAGCCTCCTGAGTGAGTGCTAGAATTACAGGTGTATATCACCATTTTCCAGGGGAAAAAATAGCAACAACAACAAAAAAAAGCCAAACTTTTGCCACTAATGTATTTTCATCTCTTTTTTTTCTCCTTAAAGCACAATGAAGAATTTTGGCAGTATAACACGTTCCAGTACTGGAGGAATCCTTTACCACCTATTGACCTGGCAGACATTGAAGATGTAAGTGAAGACAACCTGACAGAAACAACACTTCAGGGCAAGAATGAAGTGGTTGAGATTGATATGGAATCCTGACAAAAAGAGCTGAAGAAGTGGAATTCACTGAATTTGAAGGAGAAATCTTTAAGTGAATTCATGTATTCTTAAGTTATGGAAAAGTTATTTTTCATACTTGACATGATGTTTCCAAACCTGAAAAATGAGGAAAGGTTGTTCTGAAGATACATGCCCGTTGTTACTACTGAACCTCCCAGTAGAGATTTGTCAAGGATATATTAAGTATTTTGTGTATGCATTTTTTTAAAAAAGTTTTGTTTAGGTTCTGACTTTGATGATACTGATCTTATAAAAAGGAGTTCTGGCAGTTTCAGAAATAGATGGGAAACACTTAAATCTTCCTCTTCTCTGTACCAAAAAGTTTATTTGTGGTACATGAAATAAATATCATTTTATAATAACTGATAACAAAATACTTTCTAATTCATCTTATTGACTTCTTTTAGTTGAACAAATAGCTGATGTGAACACCTATGCAAACTTAAAATGTGGGGGATTCTTTCTGAAAACCAGTGTTTTAAGAGTTTTATAAGGGTAAACTAGTGAGAATTTCAATTTGTCTAGCATGTTTGAATCACTTCCATCCAGTATTTGATGTTTGTTAAACTAAGAATGAAAGGTGAAAAGTGTATCGTGTGTAGTTTCTTGATTTTGAGTTGCTTTGAGGGCGCGTTTTGTGTCATTTACTACTTTACACCTGTAGTTCTCAACACTGGCAGCACTTTAAAAAACTTTGTAGGGCCCCATTCTAGAGAAATGCTGGTTTAGTTTTTCAGAGGTGGGCCTTAGATACAGGTAATTTTTTTTAAGCACCAGTCTTCCTTTCCTCCATTCTTTTAATGCGTAGATAGGATTGAGACCAACTAGACTAGTGGTAGTTTTTCCTGTTTAAAGGAGACAACTAATTTGAGCTGAAGCAATGCCTGTTTATTAGTTTTGTTCTTACTTTACTCTGTTGATGGCTTTGTCACAAGTAAGTTATTGTGTTTCTATTACTGTTTTATTGTTAAAAAATAAAGTAAGCAGTTTGTGTTTGAGTTACGTATCAATTACTAAGTTACTTTTTGTACTGCATCCTGAATGTTGACTTTGTTATTTAATGACTTGTCATCCCTACTTGTGTATTTTTTGTTGTTGATGACATTAAATCCAAAATTCAGAAAAGATGGTAAATACAATGAGAGAGAGAGAAAAACAACATTTTGTGTGTACCACAGAATTTAAATATGGATTGACAATGAGAATAGAGTAAGTCAAACTGTGTAGCATTGTGGTCAGACATGGTTCAAAGTCTTGTACTTCCACTTCCTACCTATGCAATATAAAGCAAGTTCTTTTTCATCTCTAAACCTCACATTTCTCATCTGTAAAATGAGAAATAATAAATAGCATCTACCTCAGCGACTACATTTCTTGTCAAGTAGTGTTCTAAGTACTTTATGTGCAGAGCTTGTTTGATTCTCCTAATATCCTTATTTTAAGGTAGGTTCAAAAAACTTTTTGAAGAAACGTTTCCTATAATTCATTCTGCTTTAAGTTAACTGCCGCTCAAAATCTCAGGAAAAGAATTGAAATTGGCAAAAAAATGAAATGGTAAACTTTATATTCCCCTCTTGTTTGACCAGGAGGTGGAAAAATAATGCTGTTTTATTCACTGCTTCATTCCTAATACCCAGAATAGTGCCTAGCACTGTCAGTCCTTCATTAGCAAATGGGCATTCTTACCTACCGATGGGAAGAAAATGCCAATAAGTTTATTTCTATAAACATATATTACAACGGTAATTAATTTGCCCAAGGATGTGAACTGTAAAATTTGTATGATGCTGGGGTACAGCGAGCTCAGGGCCTTGTGCTCTAGGCAAGCACTCTACCTTTCTGGACTCTACCGCCAGCCCTTTTTTTTTTTTGCTTCAAGTTACTTCTCAAATAGGGTCTTGAGTTTTTCTCCTGGAAGCCAGCCTGGAACCACAGTCCTACCTGTGGCTTCTGCCTGTGTTCTGAAATTATAGGCATATACCTCCACACCTGCCTTGTTTGTTGATTTAGGGTATTGCAACCTTTTGCCTGGACTGGCCTTAAACCACAACTCTTTGGATCTCTGCCTCTCAAGTAGCCGGCATTAGTTGTGAGCCATCATGCCTGGCCTTGTTCTTTTTTTTTGAGACAGGACCTCACTATGCAGCCGGGAGGCTGGCCTTGAACTGGTAATCCCGCTTCCGCCTTCCCAGTGCCAGGATGCACGACTACACTCAGCTTTATATGAAAGGGTTGTTGCCAAGGAATCAAACAGTAAAGTATTGGAAATAATCTAAATGCTTTATGATGGATGGTGGAACAAATCTCTACTACAGAATTCTGTACATCACAGGAAATAAGAGAGAAAACTGTGTATTGACAGGGAAAACTTGCAAGAAATATTTTGTCAATTGCAGCAATTTCAGAATAATACTGTTAACTAATTAAAAGCATCTGGTATACAAATATAAAAATGTATAATTAAAGAAAAAGATGAAGACATAAAATGAAACCTATAGTTAGAGAAGAATTAGTTTAGACAGTAACACACGTATAGGAAATCAATGTGAGTCAACTCCCTGTATAGCTATCCTTATCTCAACTAGCAAAAACCCTTGTTCCTTCCTATTACTGCTTATACTCTCTCTACAACAAAATTAGAAATAAGGGCAAAATAGTTTCTGCCTGGTAGCAAGGAGGGTAAGGGGGAAGAGGGAGAGGGTGGGGGGGGGGAAGGTGTGTGCGGGGAAGGGGGGAGAAATGACCCAAACATTGTGTGCACATATGTATAAAAGAAAAACAAATGAAACGTAACTATTACTAGTTACCTCTAAAAAAAGGAGTTGAAATTTCTTAGGATTATTGGATAATTACACTTTGTGTGCTATTTTCACAGGTTTTTTTGATATGTGATTTACATGTGCAATTCACCTATTTACAGTGCACAATCAAATGTTTCTTAGTATATCACAAAGTTGTGCAACCATCACGCTCCTAGAGCACTTTGATGACATAAAAAATTTCAAAACTGTTAGTAGCCATTTCCCCTAACCTACATTCCCACTCTGGGCCCCAAGCAATCAGTCTATTTTCTGTCTCTATACTTGCCCATTCTGGACACATTGCTTTAACTATATTTGTCCTAATTATAGATCCTTTGATCAATATCTTTACACCCTCCTTTACCCTCTAAAAATCCAAGCCTGTGTTAATACCATTCAACTCTGCCTGGCTTATCACTTAATATAATGTTCTCTAGGTTCATCCATGTCTCAAATGACAGGACTTCAAATTTGTTTTATTTTACAGTTGAATAGTACTCCATTGCATGCATATATACTATTTTTTTATCCATTTATCTGTTGGTGGTCCTCGGTTAATTCCATGTGTTGGCTTTTTTAAATAGGGCTACTATAAACTTGGGAGTGTAAATACTAATTTTGCTGATTCTATTTCCTTTGGATGTATATCCAGTAGTGGCTTCATTAGATCATATGGGAGTTCTATTTTTAATAGTTCAAGGACCCTGCATTCTGCTTTCCAAATTTTCATTCTACTAGTGGTATGTAAAGGGTCCCTGTTCTCTGTGTTTTAAGCAGGGTTATTGGTTATTTCCCTACTGAGCTCCCTATAAACTTCTACTATTCACTCCTTATCAGATGTATAGTTTACAATATTTTCTCCCATCCTGTAAATTGTCATTCTACTTAGTTCATTGTTTCCTTTGTTGTGCATATGCTTTTCAGTTTGAAGTAATCCATTTGTTGGGTTTTGTTTTTATTGCTTTTGCTTTGGAGGTGAGAAGCAAAAATCACTGCCCAGACCTATGTCATCAAGCATTTCCTCTAGGTTTTGTTCTAGTGGTTTCATAGTTTGGTCTTATAATTAAGTCTTTAGTCCACTTGTGAGTTGTTTTGTATGTGGTGAGAAGTAAAGGTCTAATTTTATTCTTCTGTATATGGACACCTTGGACTCAATGCCTAGCATCATTAGAAACAAAAAAAAGTTCTTTTCTCAATGTGTGTTCTTGGCACCTTTTTCAAAAATCACTTGATGTGAGTTTGTGGCTCATATCTGGACTTTATTCCATTCTTGTAGCTTTATATTATAACTTGAGTCCATGTAATATGACTCCAGCTTTATTTAGGGTCTTTGGGTATTGAAGATCTTTTGTGGTTCCATATGAATTTTAGGATTGTTTTTTTCCTGTTTCTGTAAAGAATGTAATTAGTTCTTACATTAGTAAGTAAGATTAGTATTGAATCTGTAGATCAATTGGGTACTCTGGACACCCTAACACTATTAATTCTTCCAATCCATGGACATGGGAAGTCTTTCCATTTTATTTATTTTTTGACATCCTCTTTAATTTTTTGTTGTTGTTGTTGGTACTGGGGTTTAAACGGAGGATTTCACACTTGCAAAGTGGTGTTCTAATGCTTGAGCAAGACTTCAAGTTCTTTAGTCCATTTTGCTCTGGTTATTTTGGAGATGGGATCTTGGGCACTATTTGCCCGGTCCTCCTGCTCTTAGTATCTCCTAAGTAGCTAGAGTTTAGGCATGAGGCACAGGTGCCTGAGGAGGTCCTTCAATTTGTCTGTGGTTCTCATAATTGGATGAGTAAGCACAAGTCATCACTTTTTGTCATTATTGGCAATCAGAACTTTGGTTACTTGGTTAAGGTGGTATTTGCCAGGTTTCTCTGTTGTAAAGTTAGTATTGCATTCATGTGTGTGGGGGTGGTGGTGGTGGTGGTGGTGGGGATTGAACCCAGGGCTTCCTGAATGCTAAACATACATTCTACCACTGACATATCTACAGTCCCTAGAATCTAGTGCCCAGCTCCTCCCTTTGAAATAATAAGTATCTTCTAGGGGAATATAAAGAGCCAAGTAATTTTTCCCATTATCATATTCTGCCCACAAGTTTTAGTATCTGCTTGCTTACCTGAAATATTGCCTGAGAGACTTATTGCTTTGACAAAGACTTATTGCTAGTCAGCATTCTGTAATTCTAGCTACTTGGGAAGCTGAGATCAGGAGGATCACAGTTCAAGGCCAGCCCGGGCAAATAGTTTACGAGACCCCATCTCCAAAATAACCAGAGCAAAATGAACTGGAGGTGTGGCTCAAGTGGTAGAGTGCTTTGTGAGCATGATGCCCTGAGTTCAAACTCCAGTTCCAACAAAAAACAACAAAAAAGATTTTGCTCATGGTAATTTTCTATTTCTACTATGCCTTTCATCCTCAATTCTTTTTTTTTATCCTCAATTCTTTATTCAGTAATTTATGTAAGTATAGATGAAAGGGCACATATATTCTGTGAGCTATTCATTACCATTATTGTTTTGCTGCACAAATTATCCCAAGTTTAGTTATAGAGGAGACTTTTGAGTTGGTTCTTATGTCTCCCACTTTTAATAACAAAATAAAATAATGTATTTTATTATGTGAATATTGTTTAACATTAGTGTGAATGATAGCATTTATATGATTTATTAATGGAAACCAATGTCAGTTGTACAATACTATGTCATTTCCTAAACAGTTTGAACCCTGGCATCCTGTTCAGAAAATGAGGACACTAATACTCACCTGAGACATGCAGAATGGGGATAAAATGACATGATGGCTATAGGGAACTCAGAGTGACAGTGAATTCATATCCCTTTAAGCCCTCTCCCTTCTCTTCATAGTACTTGAAATGTATGTTTTCACTAACTTTCTGATAAATAGAAGATAAGTAGGTTGCTACAGTGATACCTAGCAATATGTGAATTTGTTTGAGACAAATTGATTTAGGTCACTTGCAAGTATTCCAGCTGTTGGATTCTTGAGTTCACAGATCCAAACACTAATATTCTAGAAATTTATATGAGTTGATTGCTGTTTCCTTTTGCTATGACTCTGTGATGTATATACTTGGAAATTACTGACTCACACTTTTGTGAAAAAACAGGCCTACTCAGTAAAGTTCTTTTTGTCTTTAATTGAAAGATGAAGACAAAAGTTTTCCAAAGTTACTACTGATTCATTTTTTCATCCTTCCCTACAGAATGGTTATGTTATTTATTTGTAATACAGTTGTATTCATCTATATATTTTTTCATCTTTTCCATTAAAAAATTTTTGAGGGTACTTGAGCATGCTAAACAAACTCTCCACCACTTGAGCCACATCTCCAGATCTTTTGTTTTTATTTTGTTTCTGAGATAGGATTTGGTTAGCCTTGATCCAAAATTTTCCTGCCTCTGTCTCCTGAGTACCTGAGATTACAGGCATGTCCCACCACACCCAGCCCTATCTATGTTTATAATTTTTACACGTTTGTGAAATATTCACATGGTTCCAAAAGTCAGAACTATGTGAAATGTATAATAAGGAGTGTCGTGTGTTTCACTACTTCTGCTACCCCATTTCCATTCCACCATTTTTTCTACTTTGTTTCCATTCCCCTATGATTGCTAATCATATTAGTTTCTGATTTGTCCTTTTGTTGTTTCTTTATTGCACAAATGGGAAGATATAATAATTTTCCCTTTACCTCTCCATATATTTAATTCGTACAAATTTATTATCAAGCATAGTGACCAGCAGGTGAATAATGGATGGGAACAAATAGTTTACAAAATAAAATAATAAACATGAGCACAAAGAAAATCATTTCTATTCGACTGTAACCCTAAAATTTAAATGATACTATTTTCTTATGTTACACTTGCAAAATTTCAGTTAAAGCTTTTATTCTTGTGTTAAGAGCCTTATAATCTTTAAACTAATAATTCTATATCTAAAACTATATCTTAAGAATAATCAGGAAAGTAGGTGCTAATCTGCATGTCACAGTGTAATAATTACAAGTAAAGGCACTGAACACTGAACTGACATTGGAACCATGTCCCCAGAAGAACAGACAGAACTTATGGTCTGGGGCTGGCAGAGTGTCTCAGGTGATAAAATGCCTACCTAGCAAGCATGAGAACCTGAGTTCAAGCCCCAGTATTGCCAAAAAAACCAACCAAACAAAAACCCCAAAAGCAAAAAGAACTTATGGTTTTAAAAAAATAGCATTTCTAAAGGATTTCAACAAATCTTGTCTCACAACATATTCAAAGCACCCAGCAAACAGTCCAAAATACTTGTCACACAAAGACTCAGAAAAACATAATGTGTTCAAGGGAAAAGACAATGGACACAAGCTGACCCAGGGTGACATGAATGTTAGAGCTTTTAAGCACTATTAAACATATGCCTCATGATAAAAAATAAAGTTAATGAAAAGATGTGATTTCTCAGAGGAGAAATATAAACCATAAGAAAAAAACAAATAGAAATTTTAGGAGAAAAAAATGCCATACATAAAATAAAAGATTTGGTAGATTTCCTCAGTAACAAAAAGGAGGTGACAGGAAAGAATCCACAAACTTAAAGTCAGATCAAAAGGAATTATTCCGGA
The DNA here is from genome assembly GCF_047511655.1 of Castor canadensis. Lineage (NCBI taxonomy): Eukaryota > Metazoa > Chordata > Mammalia > Rodentia > Castoridae > Castor > Castor canadensis. The sequence goes on along the minus strand of NC_133398.1, from coordinate 78,016,410 downwards.
TGTGAGGGCGATCTGGCTGCGACATCTGTCACCCCATTGATCGCCAGGGTTGATTCAGCTGATCTGGCTGGCTAGGCGGGTGTCCTCTTCCTCCCTCACTGCTCCATGTGCGTTCTTCCCGAAGCTGTGCACTTGGTCGAAGAGGACGACCATCCCCGATAGAGGAGGACCATTCTTCAGTCAAGGGTATATGAGTAGCTGCGCTCCCCTGCTAGAGCCTCCAAACAAACTCTTAAAAGGAATTATTCCATCTGAAAAACTGGGAGAAAAGTGATTAATGTAATAAACAGAGCCTCAGAAATCCATGGGCCAGTATAAAAATGCACATTATTATGTCGTTGGATTTCTAGATATTACAAACAACTTTATTCTGAAAAGTTTGAGAAATTAGATCAAGTAGGCAAATTTCCTTACAGGCCTAAACTACTAAGGTGCATTCAAAAAGAAGTAAGTGACCTTGAACTGGCAGAGTGGCTCAAGTGGTAAGAGTGCTTGCCTAGCAAGTGTGAGTCCCTGAGTTCAAATCCCAGTGCTACCAAAAAAAAAAAAAAAAGGGGGGGTGGGAGGGAGAAAGAAAGAAGCAAACTTAGCTGTTCCATGTGTATTAAAGAATTTGAATTCATAGATTAAAACCTTCCAACAATGAAACTCTAGAGTTTCTCTAGAGTGGAGAAATCTTCCAACCATTTAAGGAAGAAATAATTCAATTTTTTTCAGAAAAATAAAAGAGGAGGAAACACTTTCTCACTCACTTTATGAGACCAGCATTACTTTGATACCAAAGCTAGACAAATTTATTACAAGAAAAAAACCCTACGCATGAATACTGTCTTGCACATAAAAATTCTCTACAAAGTACTGAAAAATTAAACAGTATATGTTATATTATATAATATATTAACAAAATATAAACAATAACAACATATATTCTTCTTTGACATACTAGAACAGTTGAATAAACATTATAATCAGCTAATTGTTTTTATCTGCCTATTTCATTTTGCTTTTTAGTCTAAGATAGAATGATGTCATAGTTATTACTCCTCCTGAACAATTTATTTGAATATTTTAAGGTTTCACGAGTCTTTTGAACACTTGAAATTTTTAAAATAATATTGCTCAGTATTTAAAATTAACTCTGAAATATGTGGACGTGTCCTTTAGATAAAAGGTCATAATAGAATTTACACAGGGAATTACAGTGCTTATAAAAATTTGAGGACAATGTTTTTATGTTTATTAATATGATAGGCTTTCTAACTTGAGCTCATAAAATTGCAGGTGCAAAGGTGTGGGTGTGTTCAACAGTATCTAATAGCATTCTGTCCCCAAGCTTTATATGCATAATTTGATGACTGTGTTCATTGTGAGATAAACAGCTGTGAAATTTACCAGACAACCTTTATTAACCCTAGTACCTGTCTCCCTATCTGTACATAGTGAAATCTAAACCCTGGCTTTAAAAAATAATGTGTATCCATTTTCTGATTATATAAATCATATGTGCCCATGTAGGAAATTTAAAGCACAAAAAGATAGAGAAAAACAAAAATTCTATTTCCCAGAGATAACCACAGTTAATATTTTGGCTTGTTTCTCATCTATAAATATACATACATTTGAATTCATCATTGTAACACATGGACATTGCCAAACATGTTTGAATTTTTTCCAGATCTTGTACTGTTTTAACAGACTCTTGCTTTATGAATTTTTTTGTGAGTTTGAAATTCCCAAATATTGAAAAATAGAATGACTTTCACTTGATTAAAAAAAAAGCAACTTGGGCTGGTGGGTGACTCAGGTGGTAGAGCGTCTGCCTAGCAAGCACGAGGCCCTGAGTTCAAACTCCAGTGCCACCCAAAGAGAAAGAAAAAGAAAAATCTCTGGAAAAAGAAGCAACTTGTACAAATTTAAGCAGTACAGTTAAATACAAAGAGAATTTTAGAATGACACCATTGTAACTTAGAAATAATGCTTACCAATACTTTATGAGAATCCTACATAGCATTTCCTAGTGGTAATATACAAGTTTAGTCTCTCTTGTCTTCAGTAAATACTCATATACTATGCTCATGAACTTCACTTTTTGAGGTATGATAGCAAAAGTAGCATGAATTAATTTTCCCCTCTTCACAATTTGATGGATAGAAATTTTGTCTTCACTGTAGATCTTAGCAAATTGCACATATTTTTTCTTTCCTGATAAATTTGAGAATTTCATCTTTTCACTTAAAGGAAGCACTCTGTGGTTTCTCTTTGGCATGCCCAAATTGTGTCAATATTGTTGTGCTTTAGGGTCATTATTAAATAAAACAGAGTTTCTTGAACAAAGCCCTGTGATGTGATACCATGGCAGTGACAAATGGGTAAGTAATGTATGTAACATGGTTATTCTGGAAAAGCGGTGGTTTGTTTCTTGGGCAGGGTCATGGAAGATTTCACCATGTTGTTCACCAGTGGTATGCAATTTAAAATCTATGAATTGTTTCTGGAATTTTCCATTTAATTTTTTGGACTGCAGTTGACCACAGATGATTGAAGTCATGGAAAGCAAAGCCTCTCAGATAAGAGAGGTCTAGTGCAGATATGTTTTAACATTCGTTAGTTCAATATTCAGGATTTTCAGTATTATAACTAAATGCTATTCACAGGAGAGCTATGTAATATACAATGATTATTTTTCCTTAATTGCACGGAAAAGGAAAATATACTATGATCCTTCTTTTCCCAGAATTAATAATTGCTTTTTGTTACTTGGTTACTTTTCTAGGTGTTAACTACCATTTCAAACCCAAACTCTGCCTGAATTACTGAATTATTTTCAGTATGTCCTGCCTGTTACTGTTATTTATGGAAGATACTCCCCCCACATCTCTGGGCTGCTTTATTCTGTCTAGGTGCTCTTTGGCCTGCTGCACACCACTTGGTTTGGGTTCTCCTTTCTTGTCATCAGTGAATTATCCTCTGGATTCACTTCACCCGTTCTTGTACTCGATCCTCTGCTCCTGGAATAGCATGCTTTCCTATTCTTGGTTTATTCTTTTGTTTTAGTGGAGCCATTCCTCCAGTAGTGTTGTAAGAAGGGGAACTTGGGGAGACAATTTGGGGATCATGAACACCTGAAAATATCTTTATTTAATCTCACAATTGATAGTCTACCTTAATTTATTCTAGATTGGAAACAATTTCCCTTTGAAAATAATTTTTTGTGGTTGTGCTGGGTGTTGAACACATTCTGTTGAATTTTTTTTAGATTTCTGCTATCTCACTTTAAATTATAACAGCTTCTGTTTGTTCTCAAAATATTTCCTTTTAAAATAACAATCCTGTTTTTGCTCATGAATGCACTGTGGGTTTTTGTTGTTTTGTTTTGTTTCTTGGAGCAGAGTCTTATCTGTTGCCTAGACTGGCCTTGCTCTCTTGGACTCAAGTGTTCCACTGCTTCAGCCTCCTGAGTAGTTGGAACTAGAGTTGCATGCTACCATATCACACAATGTGTTTTTATCTTTAAAAAACAGAGATCTATCTATTGTGTAGATTTAAGGCATTCACCATGATGTTTTAATATATACACATAAACAGTAAAATGATTACCACAGTGAGGCAACTTAAAACACCCATCATTTAACATTTTTAAACACTAGGTGACAGCACCTAAAATCTACTATCAGCAAATTTCCAGTACACAGCAGACCCTTGGTATCCACAGGTGTATGGTTTCAAGGAACCTGTTGTTGAGGAAAAACCACACATGGTCAGGATGCATAGAGCTCAGTACTGTATTGCACGTGCTTGATTCATTTTTCCCACAATGCTGGCCAACTTCCACTAAAGACATGCCACCTTTCAACAACTCTCAAATTTTCCACTTTATCACTACATTAAGTACATTCACCTTTAATTTGCTTTTTATTTTTTAATTAGGGAGACAGATTTTATTACCTTGCTTTTTGAGTACCATTTACTTTTTTGGGAGGCAGATTTTCACAAATTTAAGGACAAGGAAGCACTCAGCAGATCACACAATGATTTAAACACAAATGATGGTAAGGAGAGACTGAGAGCATCAGCATCAGCTGAACTGCATGATGCACAAGCAGGAATTTAAAATTTTTGGTTTTGAGATTTCTTTTGATTATTTATTTATTTATGACCACACTTGGTCAAAATCACATGTACTAAATCCACAGATAAGATGGGCCTACTATATCATACAATATCATTACTGCAGTCTACATACCATCTGTTAGATGTCTCCACTTATTCATCCTTCACTACTGCATGTTTGTATCTGCTGACCTATGTGTTCTCATTTCCCTTCTACCCAGCTCCCATGTTTTTACCATGTGCATTCGACATTTTTTAGATTCTGCATCTAAGTGAGATCTCGTGTAGTGTCTTTCTGTGTCTGGTTTATTTCACTTAGCATAATGTCTTCCGGGTTTACCTGTGTTGCTGAAAATAGCAGGATCTTCTCTTTTAAAAATGAAATAAAGCCAGGTATGGTGATTCATGGTTGTAATCCCAGGATCTTGAATTCTACAGCAGCCTGGGCTACTTAGCAAGACTTTGTCTCAAAAGACAAAACCAAACAAACATGAATAAAGTAAATAAAATAAAGACTAAATAATGTTTGCTTATATGTTATATACCACAGTTTCTTTAGCCGTTCATCTACTGATAAACTTAGGTTGCTTCCATAGCTTGTGAATAATGCTCTAATATGATGCATATCTATGAGGCGTTCATTTCTTTTGGGTATATCCAGAAAAGGAATTACTGGCTTCCATTTCTAATTTTTGGAAGAACTGCTTTCTATAATGGCTGTACCAATTTACAGATGCAAGATGATATTTCATTGCGGTTTTGATTTGCACTTGTCTGATGATTAGTGATACTGGACACCTTTTCTTATATCTGGTGACCATTTTCATTGGAGAAATGTCTATTCAGGTTCTTTGCTCATTTTAAATCAGTTGTTGAGGAGTTTTAGTTGGTGTTTTTCTTTTAAGTTGTATGAGTTCCTTGTATAGTCTGTATACAAAATCCAATAAGATGTATAGCTTGCAGATATTTCCTCCCAGTCTAAAGGCTGCCTTTTATTTACTTGGTTGCTTCCTTTGCTCTGTGGAAGCTTTTTGATTTTTGTGCTACAATAATGATTTCCTTTAAAATTTTTTTTCTTCCTGTTTTGTCTTGTTTACTTTATATTAAGTGGTTCCTGAAATACCTGGTAGCCCTTGGTTATTTGCTGATATTTAAGATTTGCATACTAAGGAGCTAATTAATGCTATGTGCATGGTTTGATACTAGACCACTGGGGCCTTCCTTATAGAATATGCTGGTGAGGCCTCATGTTGGGGAGTTAATATCAGATGTTTTCTCCCAGGTAGTCAGAGTTCCCAGAGAATAATCTTCCAGGCTTCTAGCCACAGGGGAAAGTCCTCAGGCATTCTGGGAGTCAAGTGAAGGGAGGACTGTTAATCTGGACATTAGGTCCATGGAATTTCAATTTTTTCCTCCATTGTCAACTGTGCTTCATGTTTCCTTGTTGAAAGACAGTTTTCTCATTTTAAAAAGGAAATGTTTTAATTGAAACATAGTGTTTAAAAAGTGCACAAAGCAGGAGTGGATAAAACTAGCAGTCTTATATAGTAAACACACTTATGTGAGCACGACCAGATCAGGACAGAACAGAATCAGCCCTTCAGATGCCCACTGTGCACATTCTTCCAGCCATTCTCCTTCTACCAACAAATGTAACTATACTCTGAGGTCTGGCAGTCTACAAATATATTGAATCTAGGACCTTGGAGTTCCTAGGCAAGTGCACCCTTTGGTTTTTATTTTGTTTCACCAGCTTCAACCAGGTTGGCCTCAAACTTGATATCTTTCTACGTCTGTCTCCCAAGTAGTTGGGCATACCTGACTCATAATTTCTTTTTGGATTGGCTTATTTTACTAAAAATTATTTTATTGAGACTTGTCCATATTATTTTCATGCTTTTAAGAATCCTGTTGTGTGAATTTACCACAATATATTTACCTATTTTACTATCAAAGGATAATTAATTTAGAATCAAAGAATTTTGATTTATGCAGGTGCCAGTGGCTCATGCCTGTAATCCTGGCTACTCAGGAGGCGGAGATCAGGAGGATTGTGGTTTGAAGCCAGCCTGGGGAAATAGTTTGGGAAACCCTATCTCAAAAAAACCTATCACAAAAAAGGGCTGGCAGAGTGGCAGTGGATTTCAATCCAGTCTGGGCTACATAGTGAGACCTTGTCTCAAAACACAAAAGAAAGAAAGGAAGGAAGGAAAGAAGGAAGGAAGTAAGAAGCAAGGAAGGAAGGGGGGAGGAAGGGAGGGAGGGAAGAGACTAGTGGAGTGGCTCAAGTGGTAGAGCACCTGCCTAGCAAGTGTGAAGCCCTGAGTTCAAACCCCAGTTGCTCTTGCCTCTATTCTTCTTTTCTTCCCCACCTCCCACCTTTTTTTTGGTTGGTACTGGGGTTTGAACACAGGGTCTTACACTTGCTATTCAGGTGATCTACCCTTGAGCAATGCCCCCTCCTTGCCCTTTTTCTCTTTAGTTATTTTTCAGATAGGGTCTCCTGCTCTTTTCCTGGGGCTGGCCTCAGACTTTATCCTACCCCCACCTCTCTCATAGCTGGGATTACAAATGTGTGCCACCATGACCAGTAATAGGGTCTTGCTAACTTTATTTTGCCCAGGCTGGCTTTGAACCACAATCCCCCTTGGAACTGTGATTTTCCTATCTCTGCCTTGCAGATAGCTGGGACGATAAGCCTGAGCCACTGTGCCAAAACTAAGGGCTTTTAAATGAAGGAAAAATATCCATGGAAGTTTGGCAAGGATGAGAGAGAAAGAGAGAGAGATGAACAAAGTATGACCTTGAAGTTTCAAGCTCTTGGAATAAGGGTAAGTGAGCCATAGTTAGAAATACAGATATAAGAATGAGAAAGGAGTTTGGTGAGAACATGGACTGAGACATTGGAATGGTTGGACTGCACTTGAAGGAGGTGGTCATTGAAACAACAGTAGTGGTTGAGATATTGAGGGAGAGAAGAGAAAGAAAACTATGACCACAGAGCTAGGATCACTGCCTCATTAGAAATATAGAAAGGGGAAGAGATAGAAGCACAGCCAGAGAAGGAAAAAAACAAGGATGGGGAGTATTTCTACGTGGGTACATTAACATGGAGGTCAAGAGAAATAAAAGAAGACGGGTTTAGCAAGATATTGGCATATTTGGACAGGAGATGTGGCTCAAGGGTAGAGCACCTGCTTTGCAAGCATGAAGCGTTGAGTTCAAAGCTCAGTCCCACACACAAAAAGACTTGTATAAAATATTGATATATTTGAAGAATGATTTTTCTCAAATGAAAGCTAGAGACTTATAGAGAGAGTGAGTAGTCAGGAAACAGAGCTCTGACCCTTAGAAAAGTCCCAACCACTATAAACACAGACAAGGTAAACCCATTAAGTCATTATCTGAGATCATGCACATATGAAATTATTTGTGTGTAAATCATTCATATTACTTTTTCTTTAATCCATCACCATATTATATAGATACATGCATGAGTCCAGGATTTACAAGCTTCTAAGTGGAATGCACACTTGATGTAAGATATACTCCTATTTTGTCTTTTTGCAAAACCTTAAAAGAATTTCCTTTGTTACATTTTCTCTGACCTGTGCACAGTTTTGCTATTGATATCATTTTGCTATTTTAATTGTTGGTTGCTAAGTGTAAGAAGCTGGTTTTTTTTTTAGATGTTACTCCATCTATAATTCCAATGCTATGGAGAACTAATGGTGCTGCGAAAGAATCTGCCTGAGCAAAAGACCATCCTTTGACTGGGAATAATGGCCAGATTGGGTCACATGCCATTCAGCGATGCCAGGTCGAAAGAATCCTTCAAGAGCAGCCTTGTCAACAGGAAATGATGTTCATGTTACATTCTACCATGGACATGGTAGATTTTATTTACTCTGGATGAGTATTTGACAAGATTCTATTTAATGACTTCTAAAGATAAAATATATTAAAATGAGTATTTCCTTTTTAAAAGAAACCTGTAAATGTGCCTGAAAATATGAATGAAATGTGGACATTAGAGTGTTTACAATTCCAGTTTTTCCTATTAAACCAGAGAAATGTTCACTGTTTTCTATCCACCCTCTTGTAGCAGCATGGAGGAATCAAGGCTGGCTCGCCAGTGTTACGCTTCAATGACCCTGTAGGGGAGGGTGTAATGTTGATATATGTTGGTGTATATAACTTACCCTGAGAATGAATTGGCTGCAGACTCTTGGGACTAGAAAAGGTAGGGGGAGAGTCTAGTCTTTCAGCAATAAAGAAATAAAGGTTTATAGTAAATGAGGATAAATAAGAAGTTATTTGATGTTTACAGAGCGCTGGCTTACTTCTGTCCAAGTTGTACTACTTTGAGCCTGAGAAGTTTAGACCTGTAAAATGAGAATAGTATTTTATGGTAGTGTTGTTATGAGGGTAAAATATGAAGCCAAAGGTAAAGCAATTGCCCTGAGTGCTCAATATGTGATGCCTATTAGGACCTTCACACAAACGCTCTTTTCCACAGCATTTGTTGAGGAGGAATGTACTTGACTTGTTGGAATTCTTCAAATTCCATTGAAGGAATTTGGAGAATATGCAGATAAGGTGTGTATAAGTTGGACTTTCTTGTTTCTACAACAAATGCTTGAGAGGAACAACTTCAGGGAGGAAAGATTCATTTTGACTTACAGTTTCAGAGGTGTCAGTTCTTCATGGTGGGGACGGTGTGGCACAGCAGAGCAACTCACATCATAGTGGCCAGGAAGCAGAGAGAGAAAATGCCCATGTTATCTGGCTTTCTCCTTTTCCCCTGTTATTCCATTTGAGCCCCCAGTCAATGAAATGGTGCCATCCACATTCAGGGTGAGTCTTTCCACCTTTATAGAAATGCTCTCACAGACACACGTAGGGGTGTACTTTACTAACCTCCTATGTGCATCTCAATTCAATCAGGTTCACAATCAAGTTGAAAGTTTATAAACCTATTGGGGTCTTTTTTTAAGAGAGGAAGAAAATAGGAGAAAGAATACTCTGGATCCTCTTCAGACACGCAGCTCCACAATGATCTGCAAGCTCCTGTTGCTTCAGTGGGACATAGAGTAGCATTTGTTCTTCTAGTTGGAGACATTCTTTTTTTTTTTTTTTTTAAAGAGAATAATATATTTATGCGAAGAACCCATTTACATTAAATCATGCTTTTATAATAGCTTTAAAAAGTAACACAACATCATGACAAAACAATATAATATGTAGAGTCAGAAGATAAATGACAGGAACTTCAAAATCTTGATATGGTCACTGGTGGGTTACACAATTGTGTATGCTTATCACACCTTGTTGAACTGTGTCCTCAAAAGGGTAATTCTGCTGTACAGAAATGAAGCACTGATTTTTTTTTTTTTTGAGACAAGGTCTCACCACATAACCCATGCTGGCCTTGAATTTGTCAGCCTCCTGCCTTGACCTCCTGACTACTAAGAGTACAGACAAACGCCACCAAACCCAGCTTGATAACAGTGCTTTTTAAAATGGAAGAAAGGTTATTAATACAGCAGGAAAAGGAATTAAGCTCCTGTTGCTTCAGTGGGACATAGAATAGCATTTGTTCTTCTAGTTGGAGACATTCTTGAGTTTAGTCTGCCAACCACAGGCCTCTACTACCCATCTGGGTTGTGCTATCTTTCCATGGCTGCAAAAAAAATACCTTACATAACTAACTTAAAAAGAGAAAGGATTAATTTTGGCTCAGGATTTCAGTTCATGGTTGTTTTGCCCCATAACTTTGGGCCTATGGCAAGGCAGAGCATCATGTGAGGAGTGTGTGGTAGAGCAAAGCTGCTCACTTCATGATGTCGAGAAAGGAGAGAGAGAGAGAGAGAGAGAGAGAGAGAGAGAGAAAGAGAGAGTGAGAGTAGAGGCTAGGATCCTAATAAAACTATCAAAATTACACCCTGAATGGCCTTTCTTCCTCCAAGTTGGACTTACCTCTTAAAGTTTCCACTACCTCCCAGTAGCACCATCAGCTGGGGACCAAGCTTTCAATACATGGGCTCTTAGAGGACAATTAAGGTTCAAACCATAACATGGGTTTCCTGTGCTCCTTGCTCCATGTGATCCCAGACAATGTTCCTTTTCTCTCCCTAAATGCCATTTCAGGAGAGCTCATTTCTTTGGGACTTCTCTGCTCTCTTCCAGCACCTCACCTGTCTAGAGGATGACATCACCTCAGGTAACACTTTGGCATTAGGGCTACTACAGTTGATAAAAAAAGTTAAAGCATGGAGAGAGATTTGATCTGACTATGTGAAAGTAACACAGGTTTCAGGCAGTTACATTTTCCTCTCATTTGTACCTAGTTGCTTTGTATGACTGTCATGAGCTGACCTGATTCAGTTGAACCTACACGATGATGTCTGTGTGTGCATTTGGCTTTGATGACTGTCAGCATTAATGTTTGCAATAAAAAAAGCTTTATTGTTTTATGGGGATGACATAATCTTTCCCTGACAGTTTCAGTTTCAATCCCATGTTAGAGTCTACATCCCAAGTTTACCCCAGGAAAAAATATCTCACACACACACACACACACACACACACACACACACACAAACACACACACACACACACACACACACACACACACACACACACACACACGGTGGTGGTAGTTTTGAACTGAGGGCCTCATGCTTGCTAGGCAAGTGCTCTACCACTTAAGCCATGTCTCTGGCACTTTTTGCTTTAGTTTATTTTTTAGATAGGGTCTTGTATTTTTGCCTGGGCCAGCCTTGGACAGGGATTCTTCTACTTCTACCTCTTGAAGAGAGGGGATTATAGGATATACCACCATGCCTGGCCTGAGACTATATATATTTTAATACTTCTCTGGAGCAGTGGATTGTCCTTTTGTGTGTGTCAGTTAGGATCTTTAAAAAATTTTCTTGTTAATTGTTTATACATTTATTCATATATGTACATGTTGTTTGAGCCATCTTCTTCCCCCTGCTCCCTGCTCCCCTCCCCCCACCCAGTTAAGGATCTTATTAACACTAACAGTGGTTTCTCCAGAAAAATTCACGTAATTGTATATCCTGCATACAGTGTTAGGGTATTTATAAATCCTTGATCCCCTTAATATGAAAGGAAGAACTCCAATTCTGGGAGACTTTATTTCTGGGTTGTTTTCATGTGTTTGTAGACACCAACCTTTTGGACAACTGAACAATTGTAACAAATGATTATTCAGTGTTTACAGTGTTCTCTGCTATACTGTCATAATGACAAGGAGGATGATTTCCAGCTTGTATGTGTGTGTGTGTAAGTGTGATTTTTCTCCAACTTCTTAGCTAATCATGATAGTTGGGCAAAAGGAAATGAAGGAGTAGTAGATATGACTGTAAAGTACCCACCATGTTAGGCACTGCATAGAGCATATGAAGCTCTCAGAACACTTGTTTTGAGAAGAAAGTCATGTGTGGATGAAGAGATAGGAACAAGATGATTTTATTTAGAATGATTTAATAGCACTGAAATAGTTAAAACTTGGCTTCCTTGGTGGTGAAGGGTGGAATGGGAGAGGAAGATACATTTGAATTCTTAGAACTAACTTGACAGGAAGGATGATAAGAAAGCTCTGAGTCATCGTTCTACTCTTACACGAGCAATTTGAGAGCTATCAGGAAAGTGAGTTTATGACATAATAAATACAACAGAAAACTGGCTCTTAGGTTATGTAGCACTCTATTTGATATCCAGTTTGTGCTCATGTTGGACATGTGGCAGGAAAAGCACAATCCACTTCGCCCTGTTGGTGGAGTGAAACTCCATGGGATGCAGGACCCAACAGAAGCCAGGAACTTGCAGTAACATGTCAGGCTCCTGTTCATAAGATACTGCATAGACAGCCCTTCAAAATTTCTGCAATTTCTTTTATCTGGGTGAGTGTATTTCCTTTCTCCTTGTAGAAGCATTTGTAAGGATTCATGTTAACAAACCAAGTGAAAAAAAACCTAACAATCCTTTGATGGCTTTTGAGTGCCTTGTAGAATGTGCGACAATTACTTAGGTCTCCCCCATTTTTCTCTGCCCCCAGTCTTCCAAAGAGTAAGAACTGATAGTTCAAAAGGACACTTGGATTTTAGAAATGAGCAGAACTGGGAAGACAAAAGGGGCTGCGGGAACACAGAGATCCAGACAATGTTACTTATAAACCTTTGGAATCTTGAAGAAAAAAGGTCAAAGTGATAATACATCTTGTAATGTGCAGAACAGAAATGCAAAATAAAACTACATCCTTTAAGAATAATAACTTGTTAAAAATCTAACTTGTTAGGTCCTAAATAGAATGGCCTAGCACTTACTTTGAATTGGGCCACTAAACACTGACTCAGTAGGGCAGGGAATTTACAACACACATTCCCAGAATTGAAAAGGTTCCCTCAGCCAGTCTTCTGCTTCTGGAAAGCCCTAATAGATATCAACAGGGGTGTTAATCATTTCCTTACCAGGCAATCTTAGTCACAAGTTCCTGCTAAGAGTGAAATCACCCCCTCTGGTTTAAATACAGTTAAAAACTTTCTACTCAGTGCACATTACAATTTCTCCCTTCCATTTCAAAGACATGGAAATTTGTGGGGCAATTCTTTTTACAGCTCTCTTTCCATTACTTTCTCCTGCAAGCTGGGGTTTATCTGATTGTGTGGTGGATGGAAACTTCAAGATAATATTCAATGTCCAAAGATTGAGTCAAGTTTACACTGGCTATTGCCACGAAGAGGGTAAGTGAATGAACATTTTTGCTGTTCTTGTGTTTATTTTCTCTTACAAGATTTTATACATCACAAAGTACTCAAGGCATAATCTACCAACTAGAGTTACATGTCTAAATCTATTTACGTGGATCATTGTGTCGAAGTGATCATAAGTCAAAACCAAGAAATTGCTGGGGTTGTGGCTCAGAGGTAGAGTGCTCACCTAGCATGTGTGAAGCCCTAGGTTTGATCCCTAGCAACACACACACACACATACACACACATCACACACATGTACACAACCCTAAGAAATCAAAACACACAGTGAGGCATATATGACAAAATTGTTTCAGTTTCTTGAGAAAATGTTTTTCTTAATGAAGCAGCATGCTTTCTTAATTGAACTATGATTGAAATGTCATTCTCATTGTTGTAATGTTGGAAAATTCAGCAAATGGACTGAAGGCAATTTCATCTGAACAAAAAGACATAAATCATTTTGATTATTGGAAATAGCCAAGCTGGAATCCATATGGGACATCTGGAGGCAGGTTTCAGATGTCAAATAATTCTGGTTCTAATCATTTGACTAGATGATTGTTTCCTTTTTCCTGAAATCTATTTGAAATAGTCATGACAGTTTTATATTTGAACTCTATATCAATATTTTAATTATTTCCTTCCCTGAAAAGCAAAATGATATTTGAGTATAACAGAAGGACTTCCATTAGAAACATATTGACTCCTGTTTTTTTTCTTATCTTGATATGTAGCCCAGGCTAGCCTTGAACCTGTTATGTAGCACAAGATGGCCTTGAACTTGTGATCCTCCTGCTTCCATCTCCCAACTACTGGAATTACAGGTGTGTACCATAACGCCTGGCAGACTCTTTTCTTGCTGAAATCGTGATAATGCTTTATTTCCATAGAAACTGAGTTTTTTATTCCTTGAAGCCTAGCATAGACCAGGCACACAGAAGACTTCCTGCAAATAGCTACTGGTTATTTATTCATTTTCTTAAAAAAAAAAAAAAAACCTCTGCATTTCTCTTAGTGGATAGATATTTCCAAGTCATTTGTATAAAATCTTATTCATAAGCTGAGTGTGGTGGTACATACCTGTAATTCCAGCACTCAGGAGGCTGAGGAAGGAGGATTACAAGTTTGAGGCCAGCCTGGGATACATAGACATAGAGAGACTCTAGAAGAGGAAATCAGGACACTCAGCATCAGTGAACTCTGCTCAACGCTCACGATGGCCGAAGAGTCAATGCACTGGCTTTATGAGCCTCCAGGGCCAAAGGGTGGGCCTTAATTAGGCTGAGTGGACTGAGTCGGGGAGAGCTGGACCCCCATATAAAAATCAGGGTGTTGCCATAACTTTTTGTATCAGGAGCATACACCTGGTGGTTAAATACTAATGTCAAACCCACAGGCAGATGATAATTTCATTTTCTTCTTTTCTATTTTCCCTAAGACAAATAGATTCAAACTTGAGTAAGCAACAGTTGTAAAGACACTTGAAGCTGTGCCTTGGCAGAGTAGATTTTCGATAAATACTGTTTCTGCTGATTTGATTTAAAGGAGGAAAAGAGAGTCAGGCAGCAGTTGCTTACGCCTGTAATCCTAGCTACTCAGGAGGCAGAGATCAGGAGAATGGTGGTTTGAGGCTAGCTGGGCAAAATAGTTATTGAGAACCTATCTTGAAAAATACTCTTTCCAAAAAAGGGCTGGTGGAGTGGCTGAAGGTGTAGGCCCTGAGTTCAAACCCCAGTACCAAAAAAAAAAAGAGAGAGAGAGAACAGGAATAGGTAAGGTCTATTGTGTTCTAGGCATCATATTCAGCTCTCGCTACATATGAGTATCTAGTTTAATCTTCATAGTAGGAAAAATACTTGCCAGGCATAATGGTGCACAACTGTAATTCCAGCTGTTCAGAAGGCAGAGGTTCAGAGGATTGCAGTTCAAGGCTAGCCTAGAACTTATGGAGAACCCCATGTCAACTTTAATCCCAGCTATGTGAGAGGGGGAGATAGGAGTTATCACAGTCCAAGACATGAGAGCATGAGGCATTATCCGAAAAAATAACTAAAGCACAAAAGGTTTGGGTGTAGCTGCCTAGCAGGTACAAAGCCCTGGGTTCAAACTCCAGTTCTGCCAAGAAACAAACAAATGAACGAATGCTCCATTGACAGTGAGGAAGTGGAGGCTCAAGAGAGCCAAGTAACTTGCTGTAAAGCCAACTAATGAGTAAAACACATCTGTTGGGCTCCAAGTGATAAGCTCGTCCACAACTCTGCAATGTCACAGCAGAGATGAGTTTAAAAGCAAACCCAGTGTTGGCTGGAGCAAATAGGTTTCCCTGACTGAAGAACAGGGTATGGAGAGGGCGCAAAGTCTGTCCTGAAGAATGGACAGAAGTAGCATCACCCAGAGCATGGGTGGGAAAGAGGCCATGGGTCACATCCAACCTTCTCCTGTTTCTGTAAATACAGTGTTCTTGGACCACAGACATGTTTGCTTGCCTATCCTCTATGGATGCTTTTGTACTATAATGGCTCAGTCAAGTGGCTGCAGGAGATCCTATCTGACATATAGAGACTAAAATGTTTACTGTCTAGCTTATCACAGCAAATTTGTTAACCTTTGACAGTTTACCGTTTTTTTTTTTTGAGAGTCAGAGTCTCACAATGTAGCCCAGGCTGGCCTTGAACTCTCAATCTTACTGCCTCAGCCTCTTGCGTGCTGGGATCAGATGTAAGTACCACCAAGCCCAGTGAGAATTCATATTTTTTATATGATCCACTGTTCTGAGGAAGTAAGAGATTACCTTATTAATCTTGGACTGATAATTATTATGAGCACGTGTGTAGGATTCTCCCAAGAATGCACATTTTCATTTAGTCAGTAAATATTTATTGAGCATTTATGATATGCTGGTCACTATGAGCTCATAGTTGACTAAGAAGATAAAAGAAAACAATTGTGATACAGTGTAATAAATTCTACACTAAGCTGGGTGATAGTGGCTCACACCTGTAATCCTAGCTACTTAAGAGACTGAGATTGGGAGGATCAAGTTTTGAGGCCAACCTGGGAAAATAGTTCTTGAGATCCCGTTTCCAAAATAACCAGAGCAGAGTGAACTGGAGGCATGGCTCATGTGGTAAAGAGTGCTGTGAAGTCCTGAGTTCCAACCCCAGTCCCCCCCCAAAAAAAAAACAAAAACAAAACAAACAAACAAACTACAGTGAGAAACAGGGCACTAAAATACAACTTCTCTCTGTGTTTCTAGACTACATAAGGGCAGAATTTGGTTTTGCTTGTCATGATGGGCTCAGTCCCTGGCAGGGTGCCCAGCAGGCAGGAGGGAATCATAAAGTATTTGATGAATAAAGAAACAAATCAGTGAATGTGGTAGAGGCAAGCAAAGCATGCAGGGAAATGAACATGACCTGAGCTTCCACTCAATGAAGTTGGGTTGTGCAGCTGTAGAGGTGGAAGAATGAAAGGTGGAAGGCTGGACCGGAGGAGGCCTGCACAGAGGAACGGATTGTCTAGTAGTTCAGTTGACCCACTTGGACTTGTCCTAGGCTGGGAAGAAAGAAGACCGGGAGCCTCAGCAGTGCTGAGTGGGAGATTCAGTGTGAGAACTGATGTAGAAAATTTACTCAGTTTCTGACTCAGACACCCCCAGAAGCTTCCTATAAGATAAAAACCAAGGCTGCAGGGGAAAACCTTCTAGTCCTCTGCACTTTGTTTCCTGCTGCTTAAATCTCACTCCTTTACTTGGCTCCCACCTCTAGTTTTACGCATCAGAATGGGGCTTTCTTCCACCTCGGCCCTTTAAAAAGACATGTCCCTTCCTTGGGATGCCCACTCCCCTCTCTTTAATCTGTGTCACTCATTATGTAAGATCCAAAGCAACTGTAGCCTTCTGATAGGCTTTTCCCATCCACACTGCTCCTTGCCTGTATCTTTGTGTGAATTCCATCAGCCATGACCTTGATCTTCTTTCTTGCTCTTATATTGAGAATTAGTGTCACCTCAGTGTATTTGAATATTTCATGGGATGATGCTTTGTATCAGCCATCACATTGTAGGTTCCAGGAAACAGGGATCATCAGACGTTTACTTCAATCCTTAATACTTGTGTACACTTAATATTTGAGAATACTTAAGTACTTATTGAACAAGGAAATGATTGAGTCAGATGAATAAAAACATGAGGTTGAAATGAAAGTGCTAAGAGAGGAAGTTGGAAAAGATGCTAATACGACGGGGAAAAGAATAGTTTGTGCTTACAGGTATTTTCAAAAAGCTCAGGTTTTAAGTTTTGAGGAAAGATATTCAAATTTATCATAAGTTAAAAGCGGGTACTCAGATAAGGAGTTAATCGACTTCTCTGTTTAGAGCATTTTGTCATCATTGATCTGTGCAAATCCCCCTCTTGTGTTTATGAATTCATAAGTTCATTTGTTGTACTCCCTTTTATCCCTGTGCCCTGTTCTCATTCTCCTCTTCTCCTGCAGCAGTCATTCCAGTGTGGGTAACATAGAGCCTCTGTGTATATGTGTTTTTGTAAAACCTGTTGTGTTAGTCAGTTTTCTGTCACTATAACAAAATATGGAGACAATCAACTTATAAAGAAAAAATGTTTATTTTGACTCCCAGTTTTGGAAGTTCCAGTCTGTGATCAGTTGGCCTGATTGCTTTGGACCTCTGACAATACAGCACAACATTGCAGGATTTGTGGTAGGACAAAACTGTTCATCTCACAGACGAAGAGGAAGAGACGATGATCCCACAGTCACTGCAAGTTTATGTTTCCCATGAGCTAAGGATCTCTCACCCCACCTTGTAAAGATTCCACCAGTTCCCAATAGCACCACTCTAGGGACCAAGTCTTTAACACATGGGCCTTTGAGGGAACAGTCAAGAGTCAAAATATAGCACTTGTACTTTTGAGCATATGTTTAAACAATTACTTACAAATGTGGTAATATAATATGGATCATACCTGTTTCTATTTTTTTTCCGCTAAGCAGTAAGGTTTTTAAGGCTTATACCTATGGCTGTGGAATAGATTTCTTCTTTCTAATTGTCACATTTTACCTATTTATGCTTTTAGTAATGGGACCAATATTGCCTCCAGCTCCCTGAAACACAAGCTATGCTGAACATCCTCACATTATTCCCTCATCTATCTGGTGTGAGAATGTATATGGGATGTATGTATCTGAGAATGGCGCTGCTGGACCACAGTGTATATGTCTATCTCATTTGATTAAGAAGTGCCATATTTCCTGGCTGCCTGGTAGAAAGCAATAGTTCATGAACAGATGCACACTCTGACCAGTGTACACAGTGCTTAGAGTCACCAGTTTAACACTTAGTCCTAATTAACACTCAGAGTCACCAGGTTCCTAATCTTTGATGGTCTGATTTAAAAGGGATATTGTATTGTTGTTTTAATTGGTGCCATTGTTTCCCAATAAGTTTGAAAATCTTTATTTTTGTGGTACTGGGGTTTGAACTCAAGGCCTGCACTTGAGCCACTCCTTCAGTCTTTTTTCTGTGTGTGATGAGTTTTTTCGAGATAGAGCGTTGTGAACTAATTGCCCAGGCTGGCTTCGAACTGTGATCTTCATGATCTCTGCCTCCTGAGTTTCTAGGAATACAGATGTAAACCACTGACACCCAGCAAGTTTGAAAATCTTAATCTTTCCACTTCTTCTGTAAATTGCTTGTTTGTAAATCTTTCTTCATTTTTCTAAAGGAATTCTTGTCTTTTTATTACAATTAACTGCTTATAAGACTTTCAAACGAAGGAAATGAATGCATGTAATACTGAATTACTTTATGCCACTTAAGTACCTTTCACTTTTTTATTAAAAAATTCTTTCTGATTTTGATTTTTTGTGTTTGTTTTTCCCCAAATCCCCACATATGAATAGAAGGCAAAACAACCAGAAAATAACATTTACAACAAAACTATGTTGACCTTCAGTGTCTGAGATGACAGGCAAGGAGACTGGAAGTCATTATTCCTGACACCACCATAAAAAGACCTAACAAACCAAAAGGCAACAACTTTTCTCAGAATAAATGCCAATAGAAGCTGAGCACCAGTATCTTATGTCTGCAATGCTAGTTACTTGTGAGTAGAGATTAGGAGGATCATAGTTTGAGGCCAGAGGGGCAAAAAGTTCTCCAGATCCCATCTCAGCCAACAGAAAACTGGGCACGGGGCAAGTGCCTGTCATCCCAGCTACATGGGAGTTGTTTATTCCCAGGCTGGTCTAAGCATAAACAAAAGACCCTATTTAAAAAAATAATTAAAACAAAAATGACTTGGATCATGGCTCAAGTGCTGGAGTGCCTGCTTAGCAATATTGAGGCCCTGTGCTCAAACCCCAGTACTGCCACCAAAATGAATAAATAAATAAATAAATAAATAAATAAATAAATAAAAGGAGTAACTTCTAAAACTGAAAATCAAAGGGAGAAAAGAATCCAAAAGATGGAACAATATATTAAAGAATGACAGGATATTTACAAAATATGTAAATTCATGTAATAGGAATACCAGAAGAAGAGGAAAAAGAATATGAGAAACCTTTGAAGCACTTATATGTATTAAAGTGAACTTATAAAAATTAGTGATAAATTCCAAACCACAGATCCGGGAAGTTCCAAAAACATCAAGCAATATAAACAGCAAACTAAGTGACACGTTGGCTCTAGGAAACCCTCAATCAAACCAGTGGGGAGATATCACCCATAATCACAGACTGTGGTGTGATCGACTGGTGGTAGTTCCTCTAGAAGCTTGAGGAGGGATCCTCAACTTTGTAAGGTGAGGGTTTGGAGTGACAGCGTTGGCAAGGTAGGGGAGTGGTAGCTGTCAGACCTGAAACTGATCCTAGGCCTGACCACAGGAATTCAGCTGAGCAGTGGCCAGGCTGTCCTGAAGCACCTTTTGGTGCTGGAGGGACGTGGACTGTGAGGACCCTTGGATGTGGGGTTCATCCTCACTGACCATCTGCTAATTCTGACACAACTGTGCTCCCTGGCATCCAGACAGACTGGGGCCACCTCCTGTCCCTGCCTGTTTTGGCGTAATGGGGTCTTGTCTTCTCTCCTTACATTCTTACACTATTCCACCCTACAACCTTGTGCCCTCAGTGCAAGCAGAGAATTTGAAGAGGTCACAAGGACTGGAAATAACTCTTGGCAGGCTACTTCCCCTGTCTTGCTATGGGGCACTGTTCAGCCTCCACCTCTGGGTTTGTTCATCTCTCAGCTTGTACCCAAATCTAGCTCACCTCTTCCCTTCTCCAGCTGTCTGGGTTCTGGGAACAATCCTCCCTGTCATTGGTTTCCAGAACCTGCTAGTGTTCCCTACTGACTTTCTGACCTCTTCTGTCCTTCCTTTATTGCTAAGAACTGTGCTCTTGCCTGTGGCCTAGGCCATGGCACTGTGTGTCCTGACTACAGAGAAGTCATTGACTCTGTGACCCTCCCCATACTTCTCCTAACAAGGATCACTCCCCACTGCTGGATCTCATTCATTCATCATCCGGCTATGTTTCTGGGACCCCAGTAATATTGGGCATCTTGGGCCAGCCTGTTAGAAAGGAAGGATATCTGATTGCTGGTCTGGCAGATGAAATGCCTGAGGCAGCTCCCAGATGCACCAAAGTGTCCTGTTCTCCTCCCAGAATAGTGACATATGGCTATTCTCAGAACCTGATTTTTCCCCATATCTCTGGGAAATGACACTGTATATTTCAACTTTATTTGGAAATAATTTTTAAAAAAATTATATAAATGCAGATCAGTTTAAATCATGACTAACGGTGACTTGCTGTGATGTCCCTTAGACTTAGGGAAATCTGGGCTCTAAGGCTTCCAGTGTTGTACAGCTCCCTCTACTTACCCTGTCCAGAGTGAGGGACAAACAGAATGCCACAGGGAGGAGACTCTGAGCTTGGAAACCCCTCACTAAGCCCTCTCTGGGTCCCACATCTGCAGCCTAGCCTGCCTGCTGCCACCTCCTACTCTTTCTTAGTTGGCTGGGGTAGTACAAGGAGACAATGGGGGTGGGAAGAACTTTCAAGAAATATCTGGATGCAGCTGTCAATATAGAGGCAGAGAAGTAAAAGGAACATTTTGACTATACCCCAAAATGTGCAATGAGCAAAATCTCCATAGGTCAAATGGCCTGGGTGATACAACAAAAAAAAAGTGTGAGAAAGGAAAGAAATGAAAGGAGAACCTACACAATAAAAGAGATACAAAGGAGAGATTTCAATCCCTTCCTACGAAAGCGAGGGATTTATGTTTGGTTAAGAAAATCATAAAGAAATAGGGGAGGCTGGGTGCTGATGGCTCATGCCTGTAATCCTAGCTATTTAGGAGGCAGAAATCAGGAGGATCACAGTTTGAAGTGAGACCCTATCTTGAAAATTACTCAAGTAGTGAGAGCAACTTCCTAGCAAATGTGAGGCCCTGAGTTCAAACCCTAGTACTACCAAAAACAATACAAGGAGAGTAAGAGGAAATGACTACTATCAAAGCCAAGGTAGTGGCTACTTTTGAAACACTATGCATAGGATGTAACACACGGAGGAGCTTCTGAGGGTTTGCAACAGTTTATTTCTTGGCCTATTAGGTGTTCACGAAGACAATTTATCTTATAAGATTTTTCTATATCTCTATTTAGTTTCGAAATAAAAAGATGAAAACATTCATAAATAATAGAAGTATCACCCATAATATTTCTACATGGTAAACTATTAAGAGTATATATGTGTATAAAATTCTACCTGATTTTATAATCATAATTGCTAGAATTAGAATACCATGTACATCTTTTGCTTTTTGCCCCTTTCACTAAATATTTTATTTTGTAGGTTATTCTGTATCACATAGGGTGAAACTGGATCAAAGTTACAAAGTTAGTGCCTAATTCTAATTTATAATCAAATTCTTTAACCTGTGAATGGCAGTTTGAATGAGCAGGCACCTGTCTAAGAAAACAGTCAGTAGATGTTTCAAGGCAGAGATTCCATTCAGATAGATTTTGAAGGTACACATTCCTCATAAAGTTTAAAACTTACCTTATCCTTTTTTTTCCCCATCGTAGTTTTCAGCTTAAACAAATTTGCTCACTTTTTGATTCAGACAAGATTACTGAGGGAAGGGTGGATTCTAGGGCTACCAAAGTGCTTTTTCAGCATATCTCTCAATGAACTCTTGGAGATAGTTTATGGCAAATGTTAAAACAACACATTGGTGACTAACCTTTGTCCTTCTCTGTTGATAACAGCCTGATCATGGTAATAACTAGGATTAAAGAGGCTTCCACCACCTTTAAACTATAATCCTGGGCTAGTAAATATTTTCTGAGCACCAAATTATATTATGTTTTATTCATTTATTTTTTTAAATAACAACTTGGTCAAGTGTTTTAACTACTTTTTGTTTTCATTTACTATTTCTTACTCTTTTGGTCACTTGAGCAGTATTTGTTGATTACTTACCACAGAGTCAGCAGTGCTCAGTGTTCTGGGGTATGAAGGAAAGAAATGGAAAGCATAACACTTACCATCTTGGGAAAATCAAGATATGCTCTGATGCAGCTAGAAAGCAATATTATATGGTGCTCTGTGTCTGAGGCTATGCAAAACACGTATGTTATACACACATACATGCATACATGCTAATGGCGTGGTATAGAAAATTGGAGAACATGAGGAGTGTGGAGACTGTATGCAAGGTCAGGAAGTCAAAGCATCTGAAAATGATGTGGCTCTGATCATTAGACAAGACTGTGCTGCAGAAAGTCCTGGAGCTGACTTTTTTCTTTTTCTTTTGAAATAACTATAGACATACAGGAACTAACAAAAATAGTACAAAGGGAGGTCCTGTGGGCCTCTCTCCCAGCTTTCTCTATTGGTAACATCCTACATCGCTATGGTGAAATACTAAAAATATCAAACCAACATTTGAACCATCTACAGACCTTTTTCAGATGTCCCCAGTTTTACACGGAGCCCAGTTTTGATCAATGAGTTCAATAGATAAAGAAGAGGAATGAGGAAAAAAAAAACTGGACAAAATCGAGACTCAGAGAGAAGTCACTTTGAAGAATTGTCCTGTTTCCTTGGTCTTCAGATTCTTAGGCATCCGACAAAATCCTATGTAAATTGACCACCCTGCTTTGCTCATCTCTTGTCACAAATGTTTCATAAATGTTTGTTCCTGTTCTTTTGTATCATTTATCTAATCATAGGCAATCTCTCTCCTAGAAATAAGTTTTTTTTTTTTCCTGTAAGCTAGTTTGTAAATAAGTCGTTTGGAACTCAGAACAGATTTTCTGATGGAAAGAATGGTACCTAGGTTATGGGTTCCCTGGTCTATCTCCATACCTAGGTTGCGCATAAGGTAACTAATTTCTATGCATAGCAATATTTATATTTGAGGGGCAGTGGTGGGGTTGGCAAAGAAGAAGTGGTTATTGAAAGATAAGGGAAGGACTCTGGGATCTCTGTGCTATGTCAGATAGACTTCTATCTTAATAACATTAATATATAGCATTCCACTGCATACAATGGAAAAAAAAAACCCTTTACAAAATAAAATCTTAGTTGAGTGTGGGAGTACTCGTTTGTAATCCCAGCTACTCAGGAGGCAGAGACAGGAAGATTGGGAGTTTGCGGTTTGGGACCAGCACAGGCAAAGTTATAGAGACCCTGCCTCAAAACAAAATAAAAACCAAAGGGTTGGGGTTATGGCTTAAGTGGTAGAGCAACTGCCCAACAAGTGTGAGGCTCTGGGTTCAATCCCAAGTACTAAAAAAACCCAAACAAACAAACAAAACTTTCTTAATGTAAATATTTCCCTACTTAATTATCTATAAAGGAGATGACAGGAAACTGATGAGAACTAAGTAAACATGTACTGAAGAGAGGTTTAAGAAAGAAACTCGCCAGAATAATGGCGATTATTACTCTAAGGTATGGAACGTCCAATGATTCATCTCTCTCTCTCTCTCTCTCTCTCTCTCTCTCCTCTCACTTTCTCTTCCTCTCTCTTCCGCCTTCTCCTTTTCTCTTGTACTTTTCAGATTTCTTGCAATTCTCTCCAACAAGAATGTATTGCTTTTGTTATAAAAAAAAATCAGAGTGCTTCTGGAATGAGGGAGGTGCTTGCCACTTTGAAAGCCATTCCCTGTATTGTTTTTAAGGAGAGGGGGTGGATGGTGGAGCAATGAGCTCTTTTAAGAAGTGTGTATGTGTGTATGTGTAGGTGGGGCAGTGCCTAGGTGCAGCAGCATGTGTGGGAGGTTTCTGAGTGCTGTGGACACACACATGGTTTAGAACTGAACTCAGAAGGGATATCTACACAGAGAAGGAACTGATACTGGTCTTGGTTCCCCACAGGAGAGAGAGGCACAAGTATTCAGATACCAGCCCAGTGCTGGTGGCTCAAGCCTATAATCCTAGCTACTCAGGAGGCAGAGATCAGGAGGATTATGGTTTGAAGCCAACCCCTGGCAAATAGTTCAAGAGATCCTATTCCAAAATAATCTATTACAAAAAAGGGCTGGCAGAGTGACTCAAGTAGTAAGAGCACCTGTCTAACAAACGTGAGGCCCTGAGTTCAAACTGCAGTGTTGCCCCTCCCGCCCCAAAAAAGAAAAGGATCTTGTTACCTCTGAGTAGTGTCATCCTGAAATAATGGCTGTGGTCCTGATCTTGAATTTGGCTCAGTGATCATGACACAGATACTTTTCCATTTCCATTTTTTAAAGTGTATATTTATTGTTAAATAAGGTTTGGCCATGGTATGTCACACATGTATATTTCGTACTTCAATCAGACCCCCTGCAATTACTCACTCTTTCTTTATTGCCTTGCTCCACTATTAAATAACAGCTTTCAGTGTATTTTGTCATACTATCTTCATATATAGATGTGATGTATTTCAGTATCATTCACTCATTACCATTCTCTTTTCCTGTCTGGCCTTCCCATGGTCTAGCTTCCACATATGAGGGAAAACATGAGACCTAAGTGACTTACTTCACCTAGCATGATGAGCTCAAGTTCCACACATTTACCTGAAAAGGGCATTATTACCTGGGATGTCACTTCTGGGAGGTAACACAAATAAATTGTCCATTTTTTTTATCACACTTGTTGATAATTCTCTGCAATAAGATGTAACTTTTTTCCTTTCTTTCTTTTGAGACAGAGTTTGTTATGTAGACCAGGTTAGCCTCATACTCTTGATCCTCCTGCCTTAGCCTCCCAAATGCTGGGATTACAAATATGCACCACTGTACCCAGCTCTGATTTCCTTTACTTATGAAATTAAAATTATTTTTCCTTCTCCCATCTGTACAGGGATTTTATGTTTCATACAATAGAAATATAAATTCTGAGCTTTATGAAGGAAAGTCTTGAGTTATTTCAAGGTGTTTATAATGACAAAATAAATTGTACATAAAAATGATCACTTGGTTGATAACAATTAATTGTATCTTTCAAAATAGCTACTTGAGAGAATTTTGAATGTTCTCAGTACAATGGTAAATGCTTGAGGCAATGGATATAACAATCACTCTGATCTAATCACTTGTACTTTCAAAGTGGTATGTATATGGGAAGTTAGGAGAGGAAAATACAATTTTTTTTTTGGCTTAGGTGTATAGTGGTCTTGATAGAAACATCAAGCCTTCAAATATGTGCAGACATATGGTCTGAGTCTTTGTGTTACCACTGTGATATATGTCAATGGGAAACTTCCTACATTACCATGCTACTTAGACTTCGTCTTCAAATTCACCTAAAGTTACCTGCATATTTATGTTGTGTGTTAGTTGGGCTCACAGTTTTAGAAGTTTCAAAGAAGCTGATGGGTAATATCCCTTTGAAAGGCACATCACCAGGATCTAACTTCTTCCCAGGAAGCCCCACCTCTTAAGGATTCTACCACCTCCTGGTAGTCAAGCATCATTTAGCACAGAGGCCTTAGGGAGACATTTACATTCCTCACTATGACATGCTGTGACTCTTTGTCTTGATCTGCAATAGCAGCACATGCATTTCCTTGACAAAGAAATACTTGGCATCATTATGTATTGGGTTAAAAGGCCATAGCTAAAATAAAATTATCCCAAACCACATAGCTAAGTAGCACAATGCTCTTCAATGCAACACATGAGACATAAAACATAAAAACAATAACATTTATGTTAAACTTTTTCCTCAAAGGGTCTGGACAATGAGGGAAGTACAGTTTATAAATCAGGTAGAAAAATGATCAGAAAAAGTATACTATGGGAATTTCAGCTATTTCTGATAATAATCCTAAAATATGTCTGATTTTATTTACTAATTAATTTTTTAAAATTAAAAAAAAGAGAATAAGATCACATTACAGAATACTTGCAAGAAATGGAATCAAGGAAACATTTCTTTGTAATTCTTTCCATACGGATTTTGATATAGCTGTGTGTGTATGATGTATACAATTTCAGGCACCTGGTTCACTTTGCAAAAATCTTCATAGTTTGTATTTGTTTAACAGTTACATGATTTCTCTTTTAATAATTTACTTATTTACTTCCTTAATGGTAGACGTTAAGTTAATTTATTATGTTATATTATTTTGATATAAATATCTTGGTATGCAAATTTGCATTATGTGGGGATTTTTTAGAGGGGAGTAAAATATGATCTTCTGGGTCATGAGGCTATGAAGCCCTTTATGACAATATCTTGTTCCTGTGTCTGTAAAACTGTCTATTTCACTAGAGTCAAGATGGATAAATAAATGTTATGGTTGAATTGTGGCAATTCCAAACTTAGTATTTCACATAATGACTTTCTCTTTAAGAAGTTAGATTATATGCCTTCAGGGATCTTACAGAAATGCTTGGATGCCTTCACTTTCAAGTAAATCACATACAATTTGTTTAGATAAGGGTAAAATCTAAAGATTTCAATAACACTGCAAGCACAAGTTCTTATGCTGTGTAGAGATTGTTGTACAGAAAATTGGTTTGCCCAAGGTTTGCAAATACTTTCACTGAAGTAGAGTTTTAAAGAATTAAATAAAAACAAAATAAAACCTCAGATTTCTTTTGGATAGGAATTCTGATATGATGGGAACACCATGGGCCTTGGAGTCAGACAGAATGTCTTTGGAATTCCAGTTCTGTCACTTATTTATCCTGTTACTGTGACCAAGAATTTGACTTTTCTGAACCTTAGTTATCTTATAAAATGGAAGTTAATGATGTTTTATATAAAAATAAAGCCTTTAACTGAGTGCCTAGCACACAGTGGGTGCCAAACAAGTGTGAATTTCTTTCCTCCATTATACTTGACATGCCATGATAATGTAAGGAATATTTCAGGAGGAATATTTGAAATATTTAAATTTAAAATATCTAAAATTTAGGGGGCTGGAGGTGCAGCTCAGTGGTAGATCACATGCTCAGCATGTACAAGGCCCTGGAGTCAATCCCATCATTCCCCCTCCCTGAAAAAAAATTAAAACATATAAAATTTTAAATATCTTTAGATTCTCAGTATAATAGACTCTACATGATCTAGACAACTTTGTGTGATACTATATATACATTTCAAAATAAAAAGTTAAAAAGGAAAAAAGGAAAAAAAAGACAATGCTAGGGAAATGTCAGGCATGAACATTTGAATTATGTTAAGATTTTTCTCTCTGTTTTCTTACCTGAAATGGAAAAGACTAAGAAAAGACTAATGCCTTAAGCTATTAGAGTACTTGTTCCATGAACCACTGTGGCTTGCCTTCTACGGAAAATATGCTAAGTTGGATAGTGTTTCCTTTCAAGCAATGAAAAAATAAAACATCTTTTTTTTTTTATTTAGAGAATACTTTATTAGTTTCTGTAATCAAACCCACGTAGATAAGACCTTACGTATTTAATACAGTGCGTTACCCCTGTACAAATGGAAAAAAAAATTAAGTTTAACGTTTCTAGACCAATATGGCTATTAATTTCTGTACAATGCCAACTCAACACAGTAAACCGGGATACTTTTTTCCAAAGTTGACAGCACAGCTAAAGTTTCCAAAAATTCAAAATATATATATATGTATATATATATATATTTATATTTATATAAAAAGACCAATGATAGCAGTATCTTATGCATCAATAGCAGCAACAGCTTTTCCAGGTTCTGCAGTCATCTGAACAAAATTATAGAGACATCTAGCACACTCCATTAAAACAACAAAAAAACCAAACCAAACCAAACCAAAACAACAACAACAAAAAAAGTGAAAAAGTAAAAAAAACAAAACCCCAGAAAACAGCAATTTTCTGTTACTGTTGTGGTACCTGGCATCATTTTTTTAAAAATAAAACATCTTACAACAAATAACCCCCAAATTTAGGGGTTTAAAATAAGCTTGGTTCGATCCCAACACCAAAAAAAAAAAAAAGAAAACCTATCCCCTAAAATAAGTTTTGTTTTTAATTTCTCATAATTCAGAGAGTTGGCTCTGACGTTCTGAGGGTTTTCTGGTTTCTTCAAATGGATTTTCATCCCAGGACTGTGGTCTTAGGGGCAGTGGTACAGTGGGGAGAAGGCTGAAGCTGTAGTGGCCACTTGAGGCTTAGGCTCAGAGACTTAAACCATGTCACTTTTGCCACATTTATTGGCCACAAATCCAACTCTGATTTAAGGGAGTGGAGTAGAGACTCTGCCTTTGCATGGGAAAGCTGTTGCAAAGTCCCATGGCAAAGTGATGTGGTACTTGAATAGGGAGACTTTGCGGTCCTTACAGTTTCAACTCTGTTACAAAGAAACTGAAGGCAATGGCACCTATCAGCTTGCCTACACTTTGTTATAGGAACTTAGCCAATTTTAATATCATTTAAAGGGAGGCAAGTCCTTTAAGAATCATGCAAAGTTGAATGTGAAGGAGCAGTTAAGTTCTAAAGGAACGTAGGCTAGGTACACTAGTTGTCACAGCTTCTAACACAAGCTTACAAAGACTACCCACAGCCACCTGAAGGTATCAGTCAGTGTAGGCCATGTGTCAGTCTTGTGTTTTGGAATGCCCAGTTAAATTTGAATTTCAGACAGTCCCAACTAAATTTTTAGTATGTTTTTCTTTCTTAACAGTTCATTTTAGTATGTATTCTAATTGAACTTCCCTGTAAATATTCTAACTTATGTATATAAATCTTAAAGAAGGGAAATACTAGCTCAGTGGTAGAACACTTGCCTAGCATGTGTGAGGCCTGAGTCTGATCCACAGCACTGAAACAAATGCAAAACAAAACCCCAGAATCAGATTTATTTATAATAGTTGTTTTTTCCCACTTAGATTAATTTATCCTTTTAAAAGCTGCATGGTGTTTCATGGTATGAACACAACACACTTTATTTACTGAAAAACAACTGATGACCATTTGGACTATTAGCAAGTTTTCTTCATTAAAGAGTGCTACAACATATATATATATATATATATATATATATATATATTTTTTTTTTTTTTTTTTTTTTTTTTGGTGGTACTGGGGTATGTACTCAGGGCTTTGTGCTTGTTAGACAGATGCTCTACTACTTGATCCACACCCCCCGCCCTACAGCATATATTCTTACACATGTTATATATTTATTTGTATATATTATATATATATGTATATATATATATGTATATTTTGGTGGGACTGGGGTTTGAACTCAGGGTGCTCTACCACTTGAACCACTTCGCTAGTCCAAAACAACTGCTCTTTTTTTTTTTTTGGAGGGACTGGAGTTTGAACTCAGGGCTTCATACCTGCAAGACAGGCTCTTTACCACTAGAACCGCACCTCTAGTCCGATTGTGGTATATTTTTGAAATATGAAGTTCTAGGACTGGAACTGTGATGAAAAAGAATATGCCTTGAAATCCATATTGCTAAAAAGCCTTCAAAAATAAGACCATGACCATTAAAAACAAACAAAACAACAACAACAAGAAAGGGTACCATTGCTGGGTGCTGGCCACTCACTCCTATAATCCTAGCTACTCAGGAGGCAGAGATCAGGAGGATTGAAGTTCAAAGCCAGCTTGGCAAATAGTTCATGAGACACATCACAAAGAAGGCCTGGTGGAGTGGCTTAAGTTCTAAGGGCGAAAGAAATAGAAGGCTTCCTTTCAAAAGGGAAATGTGATTTACAGCAGTTTAAAGGGGTAAATGGGTGGAAATCAAACTCAGCATTTTGGGTTTGAACAGGAAGGTTTGAAAACAGAAAGTTGCACAGGAATGAATGGGAGAGCTCATTTAATAACAATGCCTTTTCTCTGATTCTTTAATAAAACACATACTTTTACACTTTCCCCATGTGTGCAAAGCCTCTAAGCTTATCAGTTTACACTACAACTTTCAGATGTCAGTGCATTTATTTTGTTTTCTTCATGCTTCTGAAAGGAAGAAAGTGATGACCCAAAGTGAGAACCATAAACCAGAGGTAAAAATAAATCATGATGAGTTGGGAAAAAGGTTTCTCATGGTGCTCTTTCTTCTTCTTGGTGCAGAGAAATTGAGCTGTTTCTTTCTTTTTTTCCCCCTGTACTGTCCAGAAAGGCTGAGAAATATTACTTATAAAACCTCCAATAACTCCAATAACTCTCCTCTACCCCATTCAAATAAAGGAAATGAAATCAAAACCAAAATCTAAATACAAGCTTGCAGCAATTTTCTTCCAGAGTAGAATGCTTATATTAGAAACTATCTCCTTTATGGGACTCATTAAATAATCACATACTTCTAAAGAAAGATGTTATGCCCCTTCTTCCCAGCTGAAATATCAGTTGTTCACCTCCACTTTGATGTCATTTCATTTGACTTTAAATGTTGGAGCAATTATCTTCGGACTATTTTAGACCAGGAATCAAAATTTATGATGGACACAGAGCTCACTAGAAGACTTAATCAGTTAGAAAGTCAAGGTAAAAAGAGAGGAAAACAGGAGCAAAAGATGGGAGGAGGGAGAAAGGGATGAGGGGGCAACAGAGGAGAAAATAAGCAAATTAAGTTGATGAGTATCACCAGTGGTGCCATTCAGCATTTTTTTTGCAGTGTGGGGGGCAGTACTGGGATTTGAACTCAGGGTCTCCCACTTGCTAGGCAGGTGTTTTACCACTTGAGCCACTCCTCCAGCCCTGCCATTCATTTTCAATTGTTCATCCTTCTGCAAACACAAGTTCTATGCAGACTGCACAATATCATATTCATCTTTGTTTTTCTGATGCCCAGTCCGTGTTCAGGGAACATTTGTTGGTATGAGTCAGTCCACACCAGCTTACTAATGAACTTCTAAAATGTAAATTTCATGGCTTGCCCTGGGCCTAGGTGTATTTGTGGCCAGAAGACTTTTGTAGAC
Source organism: Castor canadensis (assembly GCF_047511655.1). Classification (NCBI taxonomy): domain Eukaryota; kingdom Metazoa; phylum Chordata; class Mammalia; order Rodentia; family Castoridae; genus Castor; species Castor canadensis. Next base: position 77,985,108 of record NC_133398.1, on the reverse strand, counting down.
AAACTTTTCAACTGATAGAAGCCTGCGAAAGAAATTGACTCTTAGGACCCACCCTTGGACAAATGATCTGGCTAGGGCCTGGGATTCTGTATTTGAAGCTGAATATTGAGACCAGATCCCTTGCCATGAGGCTTTTAACCTCATGTGACCCTTGTCTTTCACAATAATCAGGTGAGATAGATTTTCTTCCATTACCAAGACTGTGGCAATCAACAGCAGGACCTCAGGGCAGTTAGGCCTGTCCTTTGTGGGATAACTGCAAATGGGCAGACTAATTAGTGACAAGAATAGCCTGAGGAAATAATGATCTTTATTTTTCAGATCTGCACAACTGAGAAGCACCCAAGACTAGGCCTTAGAGTCAGACGTTCATCACCTGGCTTACCCCTACGAGAAGGCAGGTTTCCAGTCTGGGAACACCCATTAATTGCCCATATAAACTACTCTTAAATCAACTTCCTGGAAAGATGGATTTTGTGATGGGAGTCTTTCAACTTCTTGTTGAGCCAGATTTTTGAGTAATGTTGCCTTACTTGTCTCAACACCTTGTCTCTGGGCTTAACTGGCCAGTCATGTAGCGAGCAGTGGAACTGGGTCTGGTAACACTTTCAATGAATACTTCTGGTGTTTCTGAGACAGCATGGAAATTAAAGACAGTTTGTAAACTAGGACATCACACACATTGAACATTTGGAATTACTTGGTATTTCAGGCTCTAAGTGCCTTAAAGCTAGATCTGAAAAGAATATATGACCATCCTAATATATAAAATTACCAAAGAGATTAAAGTAGAAGATGGTAGTCACTGTGCACTGAGATTTTAGAATCTTAGTGGCTAGTGTTCTTGATGGGTCTACAGATTTCTGAGAGTTTCCAGTCCATGGAGCTGTAAAAAGATAGCAGAGATGTATGGAGAATGCAAATCAAGAGATATGTACTTGCCTTAGAAGAGCTTCTGCACCTATTATATGTTTATGGATTATTGTATCTTTGAAGGAGATGAGTTAGGAGAGGAAGGGGAATTCAGTGAGTTAATAGAAAAACAAAATGCCAATATATATTGGAGATAGACCAATTTTGTAATAAACAAATGCTCATTAAAACCACATTGAAAACAACCCATAATATGAGCTCACTGGGAATACAGTCCAGACGGGACTTAATGGGTAGGTGTCTCTAATTTAAAATCAATTGTCTGGGATGTATTGCTGATTACATTTGTGGGGGAGGAGGGGGTGGAGAGAAGAGGGGATGAATTCAACTATGACATATTGTAAGAACTTTTATAAATGTCACATATTACCTCCAGTTCAACAATAATAAAAAACTTTCTAAAAATGTGAGGTTCCCCCTTGCCAGTTTGCTTTGTGTCACCTCTCCCAAAATACCAGATTCATCAAAAATCACTGGATCCCGTATTAATCAAAGGCTGCCTAGCCAGAGGAACTCACCCAAAATAACAGAAATAAAAGCATTTGCACGATACTTTACACATAAAGCAAAATAAGTGATTTCCTTTGTTCAGCACGTCTGCCGTGGGAGAGGGTTTTTCTTTTTTTAAAGCTACTATTCTTTTAACATAGATAAGTAAACTGAGGCCCAGAACGGTCATTGGACATGCTTAGTAACTGGCAGGAAGTAAAAGCAGTGCTGTGAGCTCAAATCTTGGGCGCCCTCTCTGCACCGCTCAGACTCAACAAGAACAATACAGTATCATAAAATAGGTCTGTGATGGCAGAGAACATCCCATTTGATCCTGACTATACTTCTTTGATAGAAGTGAGGTTGGAGCCACCTTGCTTTCTACACGGGAGGTAACTGAGGCCAAAAGGTATTGTGACAAATCTACAGGGCCGGCTGTAAAAGGCAGCGTGTGGAGGTGGAGCCCAGATTTTCTGACTCCACAGTCAAAGGCTCAGAGCAGGCTTTGGTAGCGGGCCTGCAGATCAAGGATGAAAGCCAGACCTGCCTCTGAGCGCTCACAGGTACCGCCGGGCACCAGGGTCTTGGGCAAGTCACCACACGATGGGAGCCCAGGGCCCCAGGTGGCTGTGGGTGGGGCCAGGCACCCAAATATGTAACTACGATCTAGATAGCTAGCATTTACGAAACACCGGCTTTCGAGCCCTCTAGTCACCCGACGATGACTATCGCAGCTGAAGTTTGGGCCACCTCAGGGGGACCCCACTGAAGCGCGGGACCCGCAGCCCTTGTTCGGGGAGCTGGAATGCGGCCAGCGCGGAGGCAGCTTCGCAGCGGAAACCCAGGCCCGGCCAGGGATTGGTCTGGGGGCGGTGGGGAATATGTGTGACTCGGCATCGCGTGGGAGGACGCAGCTCTCAGGTTGCGCTCCCCAGGCTGGAGAGGTGTCCGAGGTGGCCGGAGCCCGAGCAGGCGGGAAGGCGCACCTGTGAGCCGCCAGGGCGCGGCTGGCTGGCGCAGATACGGACAAGTCGGCGACAGAGACGCCCAGGTCGCGGTCCGGGCCCCGTGCGTCCCCGTGCGTCCCCGTGCGCCCCGATTGGAGGGTTCCGCGGCCATGAAAGTGAGGGTCCAGGTAAACACTGCTTCCCCCCGCCGCCCCCCAACGCCACGGGAACCCGCAAGTCATTCCTCTCCACTGCGGGCACCGGGCGCCACGGGACATTCCCTGGTCTCGGAGAGAGAGGGCGCCCACGTCGACTGGGACAGCGTTAGCGACGCTTGGGACAGGAGTGAGTTTATGGAATTCCGGGAGAGTGGATATACTACTGGTCGTGCTTCGCCTTCCTCTGAGGCGGCCATGACCCAAACTGGATATCGCTTACCTATTTTTCTAGACGTCCACACATCGTGCACGAGATACTAAGTAGCATTTATTGAGCACGTCGTGTTCTGGCAGTAGTACAGGACGTCTACCAAACGCTAGCTCGTTTCAGCTGGACTCGTTGATAATTTCTCAGAAGCCCAGGTAGCACTGAATTCGCATCCCACCTCCATCACTACCCTTGACCTTGGGGTTCCTTCGGCTTTCTCATCTGGAAAAGTGAGAGAATACTAGCTATGATTTGAAGGTTAATTAGAGTACGTACAGTACGCCACGCACACTTAAAATAGTGCTTCACATATTTGGCGGGTTGTGACACTTTGCTATTCTGAATTATTTTATCCTGACAAGAATCCTGTAAAGTCTGAGTACTCCAGTGTACAGTAAGGAAAATGAAACTGAGGGAGAAAAGTATAGAGTTGAGATTGGAACCCAGGTCAGTGCCTTAAAACAGTGAGAACATGGGCATTCCAGCCACGCAAAGGTGTGGGGAGGGTGTGGCAATGGATTTTTCCCTAGTTGGCTTGGTTCCAGAGTATTTTCTGGGTCTATTGTTTTGGGCAGACCAACACGTCTTTCCCTTCTTTTTTCTTTGGTCTTTCGAGAGAAGGTATTGCTGTGGAGCCCAAGCTGGCTTTGAACCTTTGAACCTGCCTCAGCTTCTGAAATGCTGGGATTGTAAGGCTTGCACTCCCAAATCTGGCTTCTTTCCCTGACTCGTGATGAGTGTTGGCATTTCCATGTTTCTTGGGAAGAGGTTCCCTGATTATGTATAGCATAGGAAAACTCTGAGACTACTTTAGAGTGTCACAACCAGTTTCTAGCAATGAGAAGTAGTCATTTTATTTACCTTTGGGGCTGGATTCTTTCTGAAGATTGTGTAAGGACTTTCTTCTGCCAGAGCCTCACAGTCCATTTTGACTGGAAATGAACTTCAATTGGGGTGCATTCTCCAATCAGGTTTACCCTGCATGTTCCCTGCTTGACCTTGTGTTTACAGTAGCCCCAGCCAAGGCAAAGTGATTTTCTGCCTCTTGCTGGCTTCAGATCTTCTCAGAGCAGTCCAGAACCAGATGGACCTCAGCTATCTCAGGATTCTGACTATGCTGTATGTCTTGAATGATGAGACTAACCTGTGATTTTGGTGGTTCTTTATTTTTCCACCTCTCCTTAAACTATGTGTGGCCTTTGTATGGAATTTCCTTCCAAGCACACTCAAAAGCCCAGTGGGATGAATGACTATGGACAACTAAAGTTCTTCCCTTACTTGACTGACTGTGGACTAAGAGCTTCTTATGAATCCTTTTTGATTTGAGCAGAGCACCTGGCCAGGGGAGGGAAGAGCCCTCTTAGTCAGAAAGTTGTGTTTTCTGTAGCAGATGTGTTAGGAGACTGTGGAGAAAACACATTGCTGTGACAATCAGCTCAAGTTGTCTATGTAAACTGAAGAGCATTTGGTTAGGCAGGACTTTTGGTTCATGAATAGATTGTCTGAAAATCATATACAATGTTTGGAATGCATATTGCATTTGTTCTTTTTCACCCAGTTTCTTCTGTCTGGACTGGAAAAGAATGAGGATACAGGAATGGTAAATTTTTTGCAAATATTAGCCTGCAGAAGAAAAGAGTAAGGAAAGGAGGCAAGAGTCAGTAATTATAGTTTTACAGCTGGCCATAGGCCCTCCTGGCTTCATGAAAATCATCCAGTTTCCTTATCTATAAAAGCAAATAGCCACCATTTATTGGCCATGTCTTTCTAAGAGTTGTGACTGCGATTGCAGTCGAAAATTTGTGACAACATTAAATGAGGGGCTGAAAATATCAAGTAGAGTAGAAGTCCTACCTGGTAGGATCCATGGTGAAATGGTGAACACAAGTCCTGTCTTTCCTTAAACCATTAGCCTGTTATTGCCAAGTCTTTCTTTCTCTCTCTCTTAGAAAATGCAGACACCTGCCTTAGGTCTTTCTTTTCTTTCTTTCTGCTTGTGTTCTCTTTTAAAGAAAATTTTAACAGTTTTATTGAGATAGAATTCACATCTGAATTATAATTCGCCCACTTAACGTGTATAATTCATTAAGACTTCAGTTGGGCATCCATCGCCATGGTCAATTTTAGAGCATTTATTATCCCCCAAAGAAATCCCACTGCCCTTGGCTATCTCCCTGACCCAGACCCTCCATTTGTATGAGCTTGACAACCACTAATTTCCTTTCTCTCTCCAAAGATTGACCTATTCTGGGCATTTTATGTGAACAGATGCATACAACTTTTGGTTCTTTGGGACTGATTTATTTCACTTACCATAGGATTTCTTCCTTCCTTCCTTCCTTCTTTCTCGCTTTCTTTCAAGACACTGGGATTTGAACTGAGGACCTGGTGTGTGCTAGGCAGGTGCTCTGCCTCTTGAGCCACACCCCAGAGACCATAATGTTTTCAGGATTCATCTATGTTGCAGTATGCATGTGTACTTCATTTCTTTGTATTGCTGGGTTATATCCATTGAATGGATATATCATAATTCATTTGTCCATTAGTCAGTTGGTGGATATTTGGGTTATTTCTGCTTTTTGGCTATTATAATATATCTGCTATGACCATTTGTGCACAAGTTTTTTTGTATGGACATATGTTTTCATTTTTCTTGGGTTAACACTTAAGAGTAGAATTTCTGGGTGGTATGGTAAATCTGAGTTTAGCTTTTTGAGAAACTGAAGACTTTTTATCCCAAAGCAGATGTGCCATTTTACATTCCCACCACCCATCTTCTAATAGTTTCAGCTTCTCCCCATCTTTTGTATTGTCTGACTTTTTGATTATGACCATCCTACGGGGTACAGAGGTACCTTGTGGTTTTGATTTGTATTTCCCTAATGTCTGGTGATTTTGAGATCTTTCACTTGCTTGTTGTCCTTTGGGTATCTTCTTTGGAAAGCTGTCCATTCAGATCCCTTGTGTGGCACTTAATTTTGACCCAGATCTTAAGATTTTTCTCTTGAAAAATGTACATATTCCTATTCACATGAAAGTTAGCATGTTGAACTGGTGTGCAACAGAAATGGTAGAGTGCCTGCCTAGCAAGTTGGAGGCCCCAAGCTCAATCCCAGTACTGAAAAAAAAAAAAAAGAAAGAAAGAAAAAAGGTAGTCTATAATTCATGATCCTCTCAGTGTCTGCATGGGTCTAGGCATTCTCATGGAGGACATACTATGTGGCAGGGGATTTTCTGGGCATTTTACATGCTTAACATCACTTATTACCATATATCAGGGACCGCACAAGATTCTTGTGTTGAGTAGATGTTCAGGAAAATGATTTGTAAATCCTAAAACACTACTAAGCCCAATTTTTTTTTTGTTTTGTTTTGTTGGTTGGGACTGGGGTTTGAACTCAGGGCTTTACACTTGCAAAGCAGGTGCTCTACTTCTTGAGCCACACCTCTGGCTAATTTTGCTCTGGTTATTTTAGAGATGGGGGTCTCCTGAAATAACTGCCTGGGCTGGCCTGGAACTATGATCCTCTTGATCTCAGTCTCCCAAGTGGCTAGAATTACAGGCAAGAGTCACTGGTGCCTGGCCACACCTCAATTCTTGAGATTGAAAGCTGTCTGAATTAAAGGTTCATTGAACTCTTCTGACACTATCTAGAAAAGCACCTGGTCTTGGGACAAATTCCATAAGTACAGGTAATAAGGCCAGACAGCTGTTGGAAAAATGTCTGCTGGAGCTCAGAGCATTTGTATAATGAAAATTTGGGGAAGGAGTGGGCACTGGTGACTTACACCTGTAATCCTAGCTACTCAGGAGGCAGAGATCAGGAGAATTACAATTCGAAGCCAGCTTGGGCAAATAGTTAGCAAGGCCCTATCTCAAAAAAAACCCATTACAAAAAAAATAGGGCTAGTGGAGTGGCTCAAGGTGTAGGTCCTGAATTTAAACCCCAGTACCACAAAAAAAAAAAAAAAAAAAAAAATTGGGCAGGGTAAGCAAAGCAGAGAGAGTGTTGGGATAGAAGGGGAAGTCCATAAGGATAAGTACCAGTTGCTTCTGGATTGGTTGGGGTTAATTGTCTGGAAACTTCACATGAAAGCAGGGTGTGGTAACACTTGGGGGTCAACTGCATGGGGTTTAAGTTTTGGTTTCAATATAGGTCCAGGAATGTGAAACAATGTTTTGTTGGTTTTGGCCTGTGGCTCTTAACTGACTGATTTATCTTTCCACTCCTATCCTGTGGCCATTCTGACTAAATTTAGGACACTCAGAATTTTTCTGTTTTAACCACAGTGTCTCTCTTCTCTTCTCTTCTCTTTTCTTCTCTTCTCTTCTCTTTCTTCTCTTCTCTTCTCTCTCCTATCTTCTTTTCTTCCCTCCCTACCCCCTTTCCTCCTTCCCTCCCTTCCTTCTTTCCTTCCTTCCTTCCTTTTTGAGACAGGATCTCACTATATCATCTAGAGTAGTCTCTAATGTCTGGCCTTAAACAATCTTCCTGCCTCAGTCTCACAGTAACTGGGACTACAGGTGCATGCCACCACACCTGGCTTTGTATTAGCAGTAAGTTCTACAGGTAAGTGATGGTAAACTGAGTTGCTGAGGGCATGAACTTAAGTCAGACTATGTACGAATCCTGTTGTTGCTGGTGCCAGTGACTCACACCTGTAATCCTAGTTATTCAAGAGGCAGAGATCAGGAGAATTGCAGGTTTGAGGCCAAACTGGGCAAAAAGACAGACCCTAATGTCACAAATACCCAGCAAACACACACACACACAATACTCACAAAGCGCTGGCATAATGGCTTAAGTGGTAGAATGGCTTAAGTGGTAGAATGCCTACCCAGCAAGCATGAGGCCCTGAGTTCAAAACTCAAGACCACAAAAAAAAATCTTACTGTCACTGGTGGGCTGTTGTGTTCCTTGGGAAAATTAGTCAGCCTTTCAAAGGCTTGGTGTCCTCATTCAAAACATGGGGATAATAATTGCACTCAAGCACTTCTTGGGCAGATTAAGCTAGTTAATAAAGTGCTTTGCATTGTGCTGGTGCTTACATGGAGAATTCGGAATATGTTGTAAGCTGCTGTTAATATTATCTTACAGACTGGGTTGGCCTTTGAATATGAAGATGTCTTTCTTCTTTCTAGAGAAAGAAGATATCCTCCATTGATCTTTTGAAGACTGAGAGATTTTTGTAAACTGAATCTTGTAATCCTCTCAGGAGAGACAATTTTCTTTCCAGATGAATTTAAGTCCATAGAATACTTTATGGACCCTTGGTCTGAATCACTTAATCCTCTCTAACCTTTGTTACCACTGTTAGACTTTACTTTATAGGGATTTTAAAACAAAACAAAACAAACTCCAATCTTTGACCTTATCTGGACTAGAGAAACTTGCCTTCCAAGCAAGCAGCTTTGTTGTAGATACTTTTGATAAGTCTGTAGCAGAAAGTGTAAAATATTTTCTTTTTCCTCTTTTTTTTTTTTTTTTTGAGACAGGGTATCATTATGAAGCTTAGGCTGGAATGAAACTTGCTATGTCGCTCAGGCTGGCTGTGAACTTTTGATCTTCCTGCCTTTGCCTCCTGAGTGCTGAAATTATAGATTTGCACCATCATACCTGGCTCAAAACTTTTTTTTAAAAGCTCACTAATGTTTTTCAGGCTGGCTTTGAACCCCCTGGCTCAAGGGATCTTCCTGCCTCAGCCTCCCAAGTAGCTGAAACTACAGCTGTGTCTCACTGTGCTTGGCTCCAGGGGTCTGAAATCTTACAATTTAAAATCTCTCTAAAATTAACTTTAGATTTTAGGACAGTCTTGGGAAAAGCCAGTTAGGAAAGAATTGTGAATTGGCATAAGACTTTATAGATTGGATCCTAATTCTTGAAGGGAACAAAGAGGCAAGCCATTCAGCTCATGTTTGTCTTTCCAGAGCGTCTTAGCAGCCATTTCCCATGTGAGGGAAAGCATTCTTGAAAAACAACTCTTAACGTGGAGACTTTTCAAACAGAAATTGCATCTAGCTGGCAGGCACTTCAGCTAAATAGCAGGGTTGATAAGTGAAGGACCAGAGAGTCCTTTTCCCCACAGAAGCCCTTCAAGGTCTTTCTCTGTGGGGGTCCTGTTGGTGTCTGTCAGTTCCCCTGAAGGGCAAGTCTGCGGTAAGGACCAGGTTTAGGGGAGTGAGGAGCTGGAATCCCCATGTTTTATCAGCTTTGTTCTCTGACCTACAGACGATGATGGGTTCTTTTATATTATTTTATTTAACATTTTTATAGCTTGGGTTTATACCTGGAAGAGGCTAAGGTAAAATCCACTTTACAATGCAATTACAAAATATTATGAGCTGTGTAAAAATGGAAAAATGAGACCTGTTGAAACTATTCCAGGAATGGGTGGGGGGAAGGGATAAAGGAGAATGATGGAGGGAATGAATTCAACCGTGATAGATTGTAAGAACTTTTGTAAATGTCACAGTGTACCCCTAGTACAACAATAATATGATAATAAAAAAACCCACAAAATATTATGAGCATCTGAATGATAATGACACTCTGAGAAAAAGAAAAGCTGCTTTTTTTTTGTTGTTGTTTAATCCTCCTTTTATAATTGCCCTTTTGGGTTAGGGTTTCTTTCTCATGGATAGAATATTTCTTCTCATCTTACAATATCAGAAAAAATTAAATACAGAAGAAACGTCTTAATAACTAAAACCCAGTGAAAATAGAAATGTGTCCTGTAGTTTGGCTCCTCGGTGACTTAAAGAAATGCACTGTGTGGTGATAATGCTCCTCTCCTTCCTGACAGCATCTAAAGTACAGTCGGTCTCTAAAATCTTTGAATATCAGAAGTAACAGAAAGAAATAGAGAGTGGGATATTTTAGCCTAGCAAATAACATTTTGTATCTGCCAACCTCTGGTGTTTAAGGGATTTTTGGTATCCTACTGACAGACCCCTGAATCTTCACTTTCTGTACCACCCTCATTCTGTTAAAACATCTTTATCCTCCTAGAATTTTAGGAGAATTAGTTACTCTGGAAGTGAGATTTTTTTTCTTTCTGAATAATAATAATAATAATAATAAACTGGTTTGGATCCTTTCCTGAATCTTTAATTTGAATTTGGGTGTGATTAAAAGCTTAGAGATTTTCAAGATCTTTTAAATTAAGAGCTCAGAGCTGAGAATGTAGCTCAGTGGTAGAGTTCCACAGGTATGAAATCCAGTGGATCCCCAGCACCCAAATATAAAACAACAGCAAGTTAACAGCTGAAAAGTTTTTCTGTTAAATTAAAAAATTTAAAGACTTAGGTAATAACCTTAACTTTTGTGTTTTAAGGTAAAGCTGAAAGATTAAGATAAAAATCTTAAATTAAGATGAAAGACTTAGGGAGAAGTCTTAATTGAAAATTGATGGAAATCTCTTAGAAAAAGAATCTCCCAAAATTATGTCCTGTGGAAACAATTCTGTGATACCTTCAGAGAATATCCTTGATCAAATATATTTAGAGGAATAATGGATGGTTTACCTCTTCGGAGAGCCATATTTGCATGTAATCATATGGCCACAAAACATTTTATTTTTTTCCCCATGTGATGCCCTTATTTTAGTTGTTAGTGTAGAATGTAGAGATTGAGTTAGGGAGAGGCAAGAGATGAGGTGGGAGAGGGAACACCCATGATGTGGGAGGCTGTGGACTGTGAACTTTATAAAGGACTTTTAAGCTTTATCTTAAAGACAATGGGGAACCACTGGGAAGTTTTCGGTGCGGTTGACTTGCTCATTATTCACTATAAGAAGATTATAGCGCTGGGGGCATGGCTCAAGTGGTAGGGTGCTGGCCTAGCATGTGGATTCAATCCCCAGTATAGTGAAAAACAAGCAAACAAATCAAAACAACAATACCACCCCACAAAACCTTAAAGAAAATATTGAAGTTTTTTTTTTTAAAGATTAAAAGCTTATTGTAGAGAATGGGTTGAAGAGAAAATTGGAGGCAGAAAGGCCTGAGTGGCAATCCACGCAAGATTTTATTGTAACTTTAACTAGGGTAGTGGCAATATAGATGTAGAGACGTGGGAAGATCCAAGAGCTATTTCAGAGGTAGAGTTAATAGTCTTTGCTGGTTGATTGAAGGAGAAGAAATGGAACCATTAAAGGTGTGGTTCTGCTGTTGCTGGAGAAAGCCAGTAACTTGGGAGACAAAAGTGGGAGAAGGAAAGGTTGTTACGAGCCTGGTGCTGCCAAGAGAAAGTTTTTTTTTTTTTTTTGCTACTGAGAATCCAACTCAGGGCTTTGTGCATGCTAGTCAGACACTCAGCCACTAAGCTACACCCCAACCCCTAAGGGAAAGTTTATGTAGCATCTTTTTTGGGAATACACTTCCGTGTCTGGTAGGTGAGTGCTAAGGTATTTCATTAGCTTTGAGAAATGGCCAATTCTGGAAACTGGGTTGTGAGCGTCTTATCTGGGTCCAGAGGTCACTCAATGTCCCAGACCTGGGAATCTAAGAAAACATGATTGTTCAGAGGCTACCATTTGAAGATCTCTGTGTCTAGCTTCTGTCAGTCAGTCACTGCTTTATAGGTTTCTGACTACTTTTTAATCAGGCCCTTTCCTGTCATCTGGAGGGGGGTGTATAGAGATGGGGGTTAGTTCGTTTAACTAACTCTACAGGTAGTCATTAGGATATGGGGCAGGGCTTGAGAGAAACCAACATTACACTCATAAATTGAAAAGAGGAAAGAGAAGAGTGAACCCTGCCCCCCCCACCCCCTCCACACAATTTTCAACTTAAGGCATGGTTCAGTTAAGAATTGGGAGGAACCAAGAATGATACTGGGGATTCCTTAGGGATGATGGGAGAGGTAGCAGGTATTGGTGGAGTGAATGATGGACAGTATGACTGCAATATTGCTGTTTTGTTCTTTCTGAAATCTGGTGAGGTAAGCAGGTTGGTTTTGGTGCCCAGTTGGCTGAGTTGCATACAGATGAATGTCAATAGGAGGTCACAAATCCCTTGTTCTCTCACGCCTTTCCCTTTTCTTTCTTTATTCAATTAGTACATGACATCCATAAGTGTATAATCAGAAAACCAGAGCACTATTTTCATTGAAGTCATCTGGTCTTCAGTTGTCTTTACTGCTGTTCAGTATTCAAAGTTCTGCTGTAGACACTTTTAAAGTTCTGAACATTAAAGCTATCATGGATGTGTAAAGAGATTGATCTTCTGACAATAAAGCTTTTTGTTTATTTGTTATTATTTTTAGATGGAAGGAATTTGGTCATCTCAAAATCCTTTTAAGGAAGTTGAGTATAAATGATAAAAATAATTATAGTTCCTTGAAACAAATAAAGTATATTGTATCCAGAATAGTCTTTATTGCTTAACAGTTGCTAGTAATGTTGTGGGGTGGTGTAGTCTCTGATCAGAAGATTTCCAAATTCTTTATGTCCTGCATGGAGGCATTCAAGCAAGAAACATGGATGTAGTAAGGGACATAATAGAGTTTATTAAAGGTTAGCATCACAAGAAGCAATGGAGGTGCCATCTGGCCAGATGGGCCAGGTGGGATGAAAGCAGAAAGGGAGCAGAGAGAGTACTGTCTCAAGGCACTTAAAAACCAAGATAATCTGTTTTTATCTTGGGGAAAGTCTTCAGTATTTCCTGAATACCAGTAAACTAGCAAGCCAGGTGCCTATGGCTCATGCCTGTAATCCCAACTCCTCAGGAGGCAGAGATCAGAAGGATCATAGAAGCAGGCACTCTACCACTTGAGCCACTCCACCAGCCCCTTTTTGAGATGGGTTTTTTTTTGAGATACTATTTGCCTGATTACAGCCTCCCAAATAACTAAGATTGCAGAAGAAACCACTGACACCCAGCAAGTCTTTTGCTTATAAATTGGTACAATCTCTATAGAGGACAATGTGATAATATCTGAATCAACTTAGAAAATTTACTTGTAGATTTCTATCCTACTCATATACATGTACCTGAAAGCTATACTTTCATGGCCATTTTGTATAAAATGAAGAATAACATAGATGTGAATAGGTTATTGACTAAATCAATTATGGAACTAACCTATAAAGAAATACTGGTCAGCCACCCCACCGAATATGAAGCAACTCTATGCATACAGATATGTATGATTATTATTTATTATTAATAAATGAAAGAAAGTAATTCAATAATGTAACTGTATTGTTTGTTGCTTTGCATCAATTAGGCAAAACAGTTGCAGACAGTTTACTTGAGTCGATTGTAATTTTTGTTTGCTTGCTTTGGCAGTAGTGGGGTTTGAACTCAGGGTCTTGTGCTTGCTAGGCAGGCACTGTACCATTTGAGCCACTCCTCTAGCCTAATTATTTTTAAAAATAGAAGCAGAGTATCTATTTCTAGGTGTAGCTAAAGGAGTGCTCATGAAGATTATAGCTGGAAATTATTCTAGCAATCCCTGGGGTCACTTACCTATGGAGAACAAGGTTTCTCCAGTTTGCTAGTAGGGATTACCTACAAGCTAGAGAAGAAAGACATTTGTCTTACTGTACCTGCTTCTTATCCTTTACTCCATATTTCTATTCCCTTCATGTAGATGTTCACAGATGCACGTATTCTGTGGTCCATGTTTCTAGGTTCACTTATTAGGGATATTCCTGGATTGTTGTATTGTTAGGAATATTGCATTCCCCGTGGTGAGGAAAATGGGATGCCATTTGTTTTCCCAATCTGTCCCAAACGTGGTGGATACTTTCTTGCTAGAGTTAAGTCATATGCTTCATGATCCATAGAACATACTTTAGGAAAAGTTTTGTATTTTTTCACTGTAAGGTGCTGGTAATGAAAAAGGAAGACTGAATGCACTTGTATGTCTCCTGCCTTTCTTTCTTTGTCTGGAGAAGAGTGGCAAATGGGAGTGCTGAGATTTGCAACCTTCAGAGCTAAACAGGCTGTGACTTTCTGTAGAATGTGGACAATAAGGTCATGGGAAAAATTACCAAGAAAGACAAGTATATCATCCATTCCTGTTCTGTCAGTAGAGGAAGCATGCTCTTCAAGTCTGAGCCTTTCTCGACTGTCCATATTATTTATTTCCTTACCTCCTCAACTTACTCTGTCACCATGAAATCTATATTCACTTCCATTCCCTCTTGTATCTTCATACTCTTTATTGACTTATTTGTAAACAAGGTCTTAGCTTCTCCACATAAAATAAAATTTCTCTCAACTTTGCCTATAAAACATAGCATAAAAAAGTTCTGCTATTGGTAGTAGATAGAACCTGCTCCCCTCTGTGTGATAGAATAATTATTGCTATTAATCACACAATTATGAATATTACTTTAGCTAAACTATATAAAGCACTTAGCACAGCCCTTGGCATATATGAAAGGCTACTTTAATGTTGACTTTTCCTTTGTATTATTAATTTAGTGACTGTTGTTTTTAATTTCTTTGCTTTTGTAACCCCATTGTTGGATCTCTCTCATTTGGTTTGTTTGTCATGGACAAAATTGCTACCTTCTTCTCTTTCTTTGCAGTATTTTTCACAAAGAATGTATTTCTTTGAAATCCCTTATTTTTTAACAAGTCACGCATTTTTATTGAGAGAGAAACATCCCTTTAATTCAGGTATCATGTTGATATTGGATTGCTGATCTTGAGTTCATGTCCTGGAGGAATGATTGAAGACACTAGACTAGAAGTTAAGAGTAAAGCAAGCACAAAGTTTATTGAAAGGATAGCAAAGCTCTCTGCCTGGAAGGGGCTTCATAAGAAAAGCTAACCTGTAGTATAGCTAAAGTCTAGGAGTGATATAGGGCTCTGTCTGACTTAGGTCTACCTCTTCTACATTGAAACTACTTTTGTGATTGGATGCCATCTAGTTGACTTCTCACTGAACCCCACCACCTGGCCACCCCCTCCTTATTGATCTGGATATTCAAGGAGGGTCTGGTCAGCTCGTCTTGGCTTTGAGGCCTCTCATTTACACTTTATAGCTACCTTTGGCTAGCTATCTTGGGAGTTTTGCCGTGTTACTTTTCTGGAAGAGCCTGCTTCTCATGTTTTCAAAGATGCTTCTCTGCCTCCCTTATCTAGGATAAAGATAGCTGCATTTTATTATCTTGGTGATAGGCATGCTTTACTCTTCTGAGGAGTCTACTTCTCATGTCTCCTTAGATGTTTACTTTTAAGGATGACTTCCTGTCTCTCTTATCTAAGATGAAGTCACTTCTATTATTTGCTCCCCTCACAATGCCACCATTGTGGTTAATAACTCTGTTCTGTAGTCTCTGAAGTCTCTTCTGTACCCTTAAGCTTAGATGTTTCCAAAAGTTCTTGGGCTCTATTTCCTTCTCTATTCTCTGCTTCTCAGTGACCTTACGGTTTTTATCATTATCGTAACATGAGTGTTTCTGAATTCTCTAGGCTGAAATCAAATCTCTGTATTTCTAACCAGCATGGAATTCCAATGGCGCCTCTCAAAACCTGTGTTGTCTTTCACACATTTTCCTAAAGTCCAGGTCTTCCATGGGGTTCCCACCTGGTGCATGCAGAAGGAATTTCTCATGGCCTATCTTTGAGCCATTTATGATTTACTTCCTTACTTGATACCTTCTATCTTCTTGTAAACATAAGTGCTTCCACTTTGGTGTTAGTATTTGGGACATTTATTTATTTATATATTTATAATGCTGGAAATTAAACCCAGGACTTGCTCATGCTAGACATGCATTTTATCACTGAGTTATACCCCTAACCCTTACTTTTTTTTTTGAGATTGGGATTTGAACACAGAGCCTCGTGCTTACAACGCAGTTGCTCTACCACTTGAGCCACACCTCCAGTCCATTTTGCTCTGGTTATATTGGAGATGAGGTCTTGCAAACTATTTGCCTGGCTGGGCTGGTTTTGAACCACAGTCCTTCTAATCTCAACATCCCAGAAAGCTAGGATTACAGCCATGAGCCATGGGTACCTGATCCTTATTTTTATTAGAAAATGTTTTCAAAGTATTCTTTGGTGAATGAGTGGATAAGCTACTGTCTGAGAGGTATTGATGTTTTAAAGGGGAAGTGGATAAACTGACAGAATATATCCTGTCTATGTGTTGTGAAGGGCTGGTTCCACATGCTACATTCTTTCCACGGCCACTGGGAGATCATTTTAATGACATCTTAGGAAGGTGGGTGTCATAAGCTCTAAAGTCAGCTATAAAGTAAGTAATGGAATGCACTCAACATTATCCTTGAAAAAGTACTGCACATCACTTGTAAGGTACAGTACATGAAGATTTTATCTGTAACAGCTTTTGCTGTATGTTGGAACTTTCTTCAGTGGAGTACCAGATTAAATAGGGGATCTTGAAATACTAGAATGTACTCATTGAGCTGAAATGTGCATACTAAGATATGCTATGCATGTGAGGGCTGAGAATGAGACTCCCTGGGCGTGTGTGTGTGTGTGTGTGTGTGTGTGTGTGTGTGTGTGTGTGTGTGGCAGGGTACCCTGTGTATAGTCACTTGCTGGCAGTATTTCTCCATCTTGCTGGCAGTATTTCTCCATGTGTGGTCCAATGACTCAGAGGTCCCTGAGACCCTTTCAAAGGGTCTCCAAAGTCAAAATTATTTTCATAATGGTACTAGGATGCAATTTTCCCTTATAATTCATCCTCTCATGAGTGTATTTCCTCAAGGTTATGTGATGAATCCACAACTATAACTATATTATCTTGGGGATGAAACTTAGTGGTAGAGCACTGCTTAGCATGCTTGAGGCCCTGGGTTCCCCAGAACTGCAAGAAAACAAAAAAAAACAGAATAAAAATTCTTCACAATTATCTAAAAATGCTATTAAAATACTCTTTCCTTTTTCCAGCTATGTGTTTGTATGAGACCAATTTTCTTTACCTACTTCAACCAAAACCACTATTGCAACAGATTAAATTCAGAAGCAAATAGGAAAATCTAGCTGTCTTAAGCCAGGCATGAAAGAGATTTGCAAAAATAAAGACAATGCCCTTATCAACTCAAAAATACTTTTGCTTAAAAATGCTATTTGTGTTAACAAGTATTAGGTTAAATGTTATAAACTCCCAGTTTTAATTTTAATTTAGCAAATACTGATCGTCATATCTTTAAAAGATTTTCAGGGTCCAAGGTAATTTTTATGGTTATGAAGGGACCCTAAACTCTGAAAATTGAGAACTGCTATTGAGGATAAGATTCTGCTGAATGAGGAATGGCAGTGAAATTGCCACAATTTGAAATTCCACAATTTCAAAACTATTTCCCTCTCTGTCTCACTTTTTACCTTCTAACCCCCTCTCTAATTCTTTTAGCAAAGATTTTGAATTTGTCTAAGTTAAGTATGTGGTACATGTCTCCACTAAGTTTTAAGAAGAAAAATACTGTTGTGGTATTCTTTCTGCTGTGCTATACTAAAAAAAAAAAAAAGAGAGAGAGAGACAGTCTGCATTGCATATATATAAATCTTATGGATGTTATAAACAACATTTAACCTGAAATCCCTAATAAAGGTGTCCAGAAAATTGTAAATTTCTTTTAAGTTTGACTTTTAGTCAATTACTTAAAAAATACAGTTTCACTAGTAACCCTCACAGAATGTTCTTTAGACTATGTAGTTCCTTGGATGTAGTCCTAGTAAAGTTTTGAAGAATTTAACAAGATATTTGGAGCATAAACAAAGACCATCTGTGGAGACCTGGAATGTAGCTCAGTGGGAGACCACCTGCCTAGTACAAGTTTCTGGGTTTGATCACCAGCACCACATGAAAACAAATAAATAAATAAAGACCACCAGTGCACACAGATAATACTTTTTTTTTTTTTTTGGAAATTTTGCTCCTTGGAAATTGGAGAGATTTGAGTGCATGTAACTGGAAAAATCTTAGGAGATTAAAGTGGTTATATAACGAACAGTTCCCACATTCAGTTAAAGCTCTGTATTTTGCTATCCAGTGACAGTTGTAAAGAACACTAATAAAAGAAACTTTCATTTCCTGCTCCTTTCTTATCAAAATGATTTAACGTGACCTGAGATTATAAGTGTCTTATATTTGCATGTTCTACTACCCAGGAGATTGGGCAATTCTGAGACATGTATGATAATTGAGGATAAGGATATCTTTCACTGCTAGTTTGAGATTAGGCTTTTGACTGAAATAATGAGGGTTGGAACTAATGTTGGAAGAAGGAGGAAGATGTATGACATGATTTTAGTTTTTTGGGAGCGTCTCTGTGGAGTTCCTCTAATTCCCCATTTGCTTCTGTGGAGAACTAGTAAATGTTTTACCCATTTATTCATGAGTTTATGTGATCTAGAAGTTCATCCTGAGGTTCAAAATGCCTCTGCCCAACAAAGCAGTATAGGAAAATGTTAGTAAAATTTTTTACCTAGACAAAAGAAATAGCATTTTAGGAATTTGTGAGTAATTTAGCTGGAATTCCATTTTTAGAGTTGTTACAAAAAAAAAAAAAGAAAACAAACTTAACAACAGCAAAATAGTGCTCACCTTTTACTAACAAAAAAAGAGAAAATCATGTCAGATTACTCTGTGTTCTCTTTCTGAGTGTTCTGTTAAATGCTGCTGCCTAGAAAAAGCATCCAGTGGAATATCAGTCCCTATTCCTCGTGGGAGTGTTGGTGGAACAGGCGCTTCAATTTTAGATATTTTGGATTTGGATGCTGTTTTTCTAAGACTATTCATCTTGGATTCAGGGAGTCAGACAATATCTAGTATGAGGCCCTGAGCCAACTCTTCGAGTGAGCTGGCCAACTTCCCGCTGATAGTTCCCTGAACCAACAGATAAATCATGCACCCGGAAGTCCACTTGCCTGGTACTTAGTTTGAAGGAGTTCATGCTCCAAGGGAGGAGCTCTGTAGAGAAAGTATCAAATGTCACTCTGAAGTCTGAAAATATTATTTCTTCACTTGAGCCATTCTGATGCTTCTCTGCAGGTTGCACATTTCAAGATAAATAAGATAATGCCCTCTTTTTTTTTTTTTTGCAATGCTCAGGATAGAACCCAGGGCCTTGCACATGCCAGGCAATCGTTCTACCAGCTCCATCTCCAGCCTTTGCCTTTTAAAATTATTATTATATTATTATTATACTGTGGGTACATTGTGACAATTACAAAATGTTTACAATATATCATAGTTGAATTTTCCCCCTCCATCATTCTCCTTTATCCCTCCTCCTTTATTCCTGGAATACTTTCAGCAGATTTCATTTTTCCATTTTTATACATGAGTACATAATATTCCCTCTCCTGTACCTTTCCTTATAGCCTCCCCACTCCTACTGGTACCAACTCCCAGACAGGACCAGTTGTACCTTCTTGTCCTCTGTTTTTGAACAAAAGGCCTTTTTGGTTTTCTTCCTTGCCTTCTTTTGAAGGCAGTTACAATAAAGTTAGTAGATATAGACAGCAGAATGAATGAGTTGAATGTCAGTGCTGTGATATGAGATAGAATAGGGGACATCAAAGTGGGAACAAGTTATCTGTTCACTAGATGCTAGATTTTGAGGATGCAAAAAAGTTTTAAAAAGAAATCAAATAACCTTGTCCCCTTCACCAGAGTCACACAACCCTGTGGATGTTAAAAAAAAAAAAAATCCTTTTTTGGAATGCCTGAAAGATTGCACTTTCTCAGAGATTCCGGTGAGATAATCTGTGATTTGGAAACCCTCAAAGCTCTGCAGTGGAAACGTCGTCAGGCAGGGGCTGGCTGCACCTCTGTGGTGGAGTGCTTGCCCAGCATGTGTGAGGCCCTGGATTCTACCCCAACACTGCAAAGAAAATAAAATACTGTCAGTCAGGAAAAGGATTAGTTCATGCACAGCTACTGTTAGAAGAGTAATCTGGAGTTTCTTGGCAATTCCCCATCATCAACTCAGGCCTAAGATTGGCATAAAATCTGACTATGTTTTAGAGTAAAGCAAATGGAGGCTGACATTATTTATTTCTCTTCTTTCTCCTCTGCCTTTCCTTCCTCCATGTAACAATTTAAAAACAAACAAAAGCCACCCAATCTGTGAAGACTGCCACAATAGCTGCAGAAATGGCATAATTCCCATTCTCAACTATTGTCACAGAATGTGCTGCTCCAATGGTAGAAGCTGGTACATTGGGTAGTTGCCCCACACAGAGTTGGGCTATTAAATTAAAACCAGCAAATTTTTGGTTCTCTATTGAACTGGCGATGGGAGCCTCTCCAACATGTGCTGGAGAGAATATTGCAAAGGGTATCACATAAAGCAAGGAAAAGAGGTAAGTTTTGCAGTAAGAAGTGTCTGGAACATATAGAAAAGAAGGCTGCTTTCCTATTTCCAGAGATTTGAGCCAAGACATGGGAATTGTGGGAAGAAAGTTTATATGTTCTTGTTATGGCACAGGCTTCCTATTTCCACCTTTGGTGGGAAAATTTTACACAAGGGTGTCTGAAGTTCTATTTTAAGTGTGTTCATTTTGTTCTTTCAATAATCATTGGGTTGGACCCTGGGGCCACAGAAATGACTGGCACGAAGTCTACACAAGCTGGAATTGAGGGAGAAAAATGAGACCCGTAAGGTCATTAATTGTATTATGGGAAGTCCATTGAGGGTGAGTTGGAGGGCAGGAGGCATTTTTTTTCTATGGAAAAAGTACATTAAAGTTTCCAAGCCACCAACCCAAAGCTAATTTTCAACTTTGGCTTTTTTTTTGGGAAGGGGGGTGGTATGTAGGACTGGGGTTTGAATTCTGAGCTTCACACTTGCAAATCAGGCTCTCTACTGCTTGAACCACATCTCAAAGCAAATTAACCATTTTCCTCTGGTTAATTTGGAGATGGAGTTCCATGAACTATTTGACTGAGCTGATCTCAAACCATAAGCCTCCTAATCTCAGCCTCCTAAGTAGCTAGAATTACAGGTGTGAGCCACAAGTGCTCAGCTTAATTTTTACCTTTCATATGGCCAATAATAATAGATAAGCTTTATTGAGACTTTATAAGCCCTTGGAAGAAATCTATGCCTTTAAATGTACATAATCCTTTCAATAGCTCTATGAGGGAGTATTTTATGACTACTGTTATATTTGGTGTTGAGGATTGAACCCAGGACCTGGCATGGTAAGCACATACTCTACCACTGAGCAGTACCCCCAACAGAGGTAGTATTATTATCATCTCCATTTTATTTTATTTTGTTATATATTTTTTTGGTGAGCCTGGGGTTTGAACTCAGGGCCAAAGCAGGTACTCTACCATTTGAGCCACACCGGCAGCCCATTTTGCTCTGCTTATTTTGGAGATGGCGTCTCATGAACTATTTTTCCAGGGTGGTCTTCAACCTCAACCCTCCCAATGTCAGTCTCTTAAGTAGTTAGGATTACATGCGTGAGCCACCAGTACCTGGCTATCACCTCCATTTTAAATAGATGAGTGAATAAGCATGAGGAAATTGAGTGATTTGCTTGAAAGACCTACCTGAGAGCCGCTATGCCATCTTTAAAATGAATGGAGAGGTTGAGCCCAGCTTGCTTAGTGTGTATCCCTAAGCTCCTCACTCAGGGGCCCTTTTTATTTATTTATTTATTTTTGGCAGTGGTAGGTTTGAACTCAAGGCCAGCACTCTACAGCTTGAGCCACTTTGGCAGCCAAGGGGTCCATTTTGGGTAGCTGTTTTTATTTATTTATTTATTTGTTATTTATTGTGAGATTGGGTCTTGCTATGTTCTCTCAAACTCCTGGGCTTAAGCAATCCTCCTTCCTTAGCCTCTGAAGTAGCTGGGACTATAGGAAGGTACCACTGTACCTAGCTTGCACCTGTACTTCATATCTAATTGTGCACATGGATGTATATATATCTGTTTCTTCTTGTTTATTCTACTTTTTGTGACAGCAGAAACTATGTCTTGTTTGCCATAGAATTCTCAGCATGCAGTATGGAGGCCTGTCCAAAACACTTGAATGAATATAAGGAAAGAGTGAATGAGGGCTAATATGGTGGAAATAGTATGTACTCATGTATGAAAATGGAAAAATGAGACATGTTGACACTGTTCTAAGAACAGGGGAATAAAGGAGATGATGGAAGGGGTGAATCTCACTAAGAGATATTGTAAGCACTTTTGTAAATGTCACAGTGTACTCTAAGTACGACAACAATATGATAATTAAAAAAGATTTTATGTGAAAAAAAACAAGATAAAATTTAAAAAAAACAAAATATTTTTGAATGAATTAATATATTTAAAACTTTGAAATTCAGAATGAAGAATTCTTTGGGGGCACATTGACTCTTTTGTAGCATCTTTCACAGTGCTTTGCACAAGGTAGATTTTTATTTGTGGTACTAAGACTTGAGCTCAGGACCTTACCCTTTCTTACTAAGCAGGCACTCTGCTACTTGAACCACTCTGCCAGCCCTATTTTGTGTTGGGTATTTTTGAGATAGGGTCTCCCGAACTATTTGCCCAAGGCTGGCTTTGAATCAACCATGATCCTCCTGATCTCGCCTCCCAAGTACCTAGGATTATAGGTGTAAAAATTAGATTCTTAATACATGTTTGAAGAAGAAATGATGAAATGGTTAATGTTTTTGAACAGGGATGGGATTTAAAAAAAATTTTTTTATTCATTTATATGACATGTGCATAGATTGTTTGGGCCATTTCTCCCCCTGCCCCTCACCCCTTCCCCCTCTCCAGGGATGGGTTTTAATGATTCTAAATTATTTTGCCATTTCATGTTATTGTAAATATATTTTGAATTTACTGTCCATTTAGTTCATTTTAAATTCTCTGGCTTTGGATTTTTCCAAGTTTATGTTTTCAGTGTTTTGCAAATTTAGTCAATTTTTTTTTTGGGTTGGGGTCTCACTGTGTAGTCCAGGTTGGCCTTGGACTCAATAACTCAAATCCCTCCTGCCTCAGCTACCTGAGGGTTGGGATTATAGGTTTGCTCCCCATGCCTGGCAACAGTGAATGCTTTTTAATAGATAAAAGCAGTTGCTGACTGTGTAGAGGGGTAAGAGTGTAGAATGATTTAAGATGATTCTAGCTTTCATTTGAGAAAGTGTTAAATGCACAGAACCAATCAATTAAACCTTCTCTCTTTGCTTAGTAAGATCTATTAATTAGACTGTGACTATCCTGAGTTCTATTCAGTAGTGAACACTTTCATCTCTGTTCTAACTTGTGTGTATAAAGTTATAGCCACACTTCTTTCTAATCTCACACCATATGGACTTAAAATATTTCCTGTTAGGATGAACCAACCTGTTCATGGGTTGGTTGTGTTTTCTGGTGGTGCCAGTGTATTCTGACTCTATATACTCTTTTTTTTTTTTTTTGGTAGGGGTTTGAACTCAGGACTTTGTGCTTGCTAGATAGGCACCCTACCACTTGAACCATGCCTCCAGTCCCTAACTCTAGACTTCTAACACAGCCTATGGAGGAAGTTGATTATGTCTTGAATTTTGTGGAAAGGGAGAGGTTGTATTAGAAGGAGTGCATTGAAGCCCCCAACTTGGCTTCAGGGACAGTTAAGGTTGTGTAACATGAAGCGATCTTGCCCATGGTAAGCTATGCTTCCAGCTGTGTGAAGAATCTCACCAAGATGGCACCTCTCCTTTGACACTACTAACTTCTTGTGAAAATTTAGCCAAAGTGGAATTTTACAAGTGAGAATTTTGAAATTTCGAGTAGATTTAAGAGAACACGTGAATTTATCTCTATTAGGCTGTTGTTATTCAAGGTGAAATTCTGGCCCTTTGAGTACTTACATGTAAACATTGGGCTCATTTGCATGTGTATTATCTGCTATAGAAGCCAATAAATGCTTAGTCTATTTTGGGTTGGTTTTGGCATTTTAAGGAGCATCCATGGTACCTTAATACATCTTGCCTACCGGTGCAACTGTGGTTACATGGTTTTCTCACTTAGAGTGTAAAATAAAGTCACTTTCTGTTCTATTCTAGAAATCCTGGATTGAAGGAGTATTCAGCAAGAGAGAATGTAACAAATTCATACCCAGTTCAAAAGACCCTCACAAGTATGATTTTTAATTACATTTTTCTTTTTAAAGCAATGCTACTTGAGGACTGTTTGAAGAAATTTAGAAATATGTCTTGTCAAGAATGTTTGATAATATCTATAAATTAGCATTTATTAATTTTAGTACTCCTTTCACTTCATTGTAGACAATCTGGTAAGAAAAGGGACTGTAAGTTTTGTGCCTCACTTGATATGACAATGTGTGTCACCAAGAGGGCTACTGAAAATATCTGTTTAACGAATTAACGAAGTATAAAGAGGAAAGAAGTTACACATAGTGACTTTACTGTTAAAATCTGGTGGATTTCATTCCACTGGATGCCCTGCTCTTCATGAGGGGGATTATAGATGTTATAGGGAAGTAATGCATCTCTTCCACCAAGTTTGAATGAACAATTTACAGGTATTTGGAATTGAATATTCAAAATATTGTGAAAAGCCTTTATCTCCAACTAAAGTATCTGTGGAAAACAGTGACTGTTCTGGACATTTCAGGACACTGTGCTTAGATGATGCAAACAGGTAATTTCAGTTCTATTTTCCTCCCATAGTCTTTTTGTTTGGGCAGAGAGTAGGCAGGAGAAGAGAGTGGTTTGATTGTAACCACTCTGAGTTCTTGACTACCCTTTGGAAACTCTACTTAGAACAAAGTTCACCAGGCAGCCTGTGAAAGATAGAGGAAGAAAGGACTACGGAAAATTCCCCAGGGTTATCAGGTTCATGAAAGTAAGATCGGATGTCATTGCCCTTAGGAGTCAAGAAAGACAATAGAAGAGCAATATTTTAATCAGGGATTCCTTTGAGTGGTTGACCTTATGTTTATCTAAAGTTTAGAAACCATAACTCTATGCTTATCAAGGTCAGCATGGTAAGGTTCTGAAATTCTAATTCTTTGGGGATAACACTATTTTAGTGTTCCTTGCCTTTGTTAAACATTGACTAGTCCCACCCTCGTTGAATTACCTATGGTTTGTGCGTCCTGTGATTGGAAATTTTCATTTTACCTGTTTATAAAATGTTTATAGAAGTTGGGCACCTGTAATCCTAGCTACTCAGGAGGCAGAGATCAGGAGGATAGAGGTTTGAAGCCAACCCAGGCAAATAGATCGTGATACCCTATCTTGAAAAAACCTTGAAAAAAGGGCGGGTGGAGTGGCTCAAGGTGTAGGACCTGAGTTCAAACCCCAGTACCACAAAAAAAAAAAGAACAAATGTTTCTAGAATACCAAGGTAACATTGCTTTTTTCTTTCATCTTTTACAATGAAAGAAATGTGATGGTGGGCACAAGGGAAAGCAGATTGAGTTCCAAGTGGCTCCTTTTGCTTCTGTAAATGGAAGATCATCTTTGCAATTACCTGGGACCTCACGAAAAGTGATAAAATTATTAAGTCTATGATTAGCCCACAGACTCAAGAAGAGATCACTGGGGCTGGGGATGTAGCTCCCTGATAGAGCATGTGCTTAGCATCCCTGTACCAGAAAGAAAAAAAAGAATACCATTGATCATAATTCTCTCCCTTGTTTTTAGTTTGCTATGTGGAAAAAACCTTTTTTTTTTCTTTTTGAGACAGGATCTCACTGTGTAGGCGGGTCTGTCCTCAAAATAATTGTCCTCCTGTGTCAGCCTCCCGAGTACTGGGATTACATGCATGTACCACCACTCCTGGCTCCACTGATCCTAATTATAGGAATTGTCCAGGCTTGCAATATTTTATGGAGAAAGAAGCAGTCTCTACTTTAGTGTGATTTAAAAAATTAATGGATGATAGTAGACATTCCTCTTACTCATCTTTTTCTTAGATCCTAGTAAGATTATCAAAAATGTTTTATTCAGCTTTCTTATTTACAGTGGACAGCAAAATGGTAGTAACTCATTTAAATTTCAATTAAATTTTATGTTTTATTGATTATTTCCACACATTTCTTTCTTTATTAGGATGTGACAGATTTGATTATAACATCTTTTTCTTAGAAAAGTAAAACTATTTTTTACCTTTTTCCTATTCTCTCTCTCTCTACATATAAGTATATGTGTCTGTGTATATATAACTTTAATTCACCCCCTCCATCATTTGCCTATATTCCCCCTCCCCCTTTCTTTTTTTTCTTTTAATACTAGGAATCAAACTCAGGGCCTTAGACATCCCCCAGCCAAGTAAAGAAAAACATTTTTTTTTTTTATAAAAAGAAGACTAAAGGACAGAACAGTTGCTCCTTAGATATCAAGACTCATTATGAAGATGTAATGATGGATAGCAGTGGAAGTAGCTCAATGACACCATTCAATTTGAGAGTACTTTATGATTTTAAAATTATTTTCATGTACATTTTCTTGATTCTCGAGAAGTCTGCTTTACCTCCATAGCTTAATAATAATAGTTACCATTTGTTACATGTACTGTAATGTACCAGGTGTTTGTAAGACACTTTATATTAGCTCATGTAATCTTTTTTCATCACCTAAATGTGTTAAAATCAGTTTCAGATATGAAAACTGAGGCCTAAAGGAATCACTAAATTGAGATTTAAAACATTTTTTTAAAAATTAAAAATTTTTTTTTCTTTTACTCTATGTGCATACAATGTTTGGGCCATTTCTTCCTCCTTCCCCCCACCCCTTCCCTCTGCCACCCACCCCCTCACTACCAGGGAGAAACTATTTTGCCCTTATCTCTAATTTTGTTGTAGAGAGAGTATAAGCAATAATAGGAAGGACCAAGGGTTTTTGCTAGTTGAGATAAGGATAGTTATACAGGGAGTTGAGTTGCATTGCTTTCCTGTGCATGTGCGTTACCTTCTAAATTAATTCTTCTTGAACTAACTTTTTCTCTGTTCCTGGTTCCCTTCTCCTATTGGCCTCTGTCGCTTTAAAGTATCTACATTAGTTTCTCTGCATTGAGGGCAACAAATGCTATCTAGTTTTTTGGGTGTCTTACCTATCCTCATACCTCCCAAGTGTGCTCTCGCTTTATCATGTGATCAGAGTCCGATCCCTCAAGGAGATTTAAATACAGTATTTTGTTTCTAAATTCCATGTTCTATTAATTATATCATCATTGCTACAGTGCAATT
Organism: Castor canadensis; assembly: GCF_047511655.1. Lineage (NCBI taxonomy): Eukaryota > Metazoa > Chordata > Mammalia > Rodentia > Castoridae > Castor > Castor canadensis. The sequence continues at coordinate 77,958,173 of NC_133398.1, read as the reverse complement.
ATATATAGGAAATGACATATGGAAAATAAATGACATGAATATTCAACAAATCCTGACTTCCAGAACGTGGAAAAGAACAGATGTTTACTGTACAAGCTTTAAATATGATTTCAAATATATCAGTAAATTAAGAGGTGTTTTATTTCTTTAATTTAGATGTGCTCCAGGCTGTCAGGTCTGTCAGAATTTGGTCAGGTAAGATTTAGATAAATGAGTTCCTTTTGAACCATAAGGCACTGTGATGAAAACGCATTGGGACAGTTTCCTTACATCTGGAATGGACTCAGTGTAATGTGTATGTCATTTACCTTTCTCAAGGAGGTTTTAAAAAAAGAGATTTTTTTTTTATGAGAGAGAGGGATTATTTGAATGTAATGGACTATTTCAGTTACTGAAGCAGGTAAATGGTAAGAGCCTTTAGCAAGAGTGTCTGCCAATTGCAACACTTGTTAAGCCTTAAATTTTTATTTACTATCACATTGTATTTGAATAAAAATGAAACTCCTTGTGTATACAGTGATGCATTTGATCTATACCTTGCAAGTAATGTGTGTGTATACCAACCTTATGCAATACAAATTTTAACTGTGATATAGATTTTAAACCATATATTAGTAACTGGTTTTATCTTTCTTTTTTGTCAGCAGAGGGAAATGAGATTTCCTTGATTCTGATCATATCCTGAAGTTTATGGTTGAACCAATGTTAAACCTAGTGTTTTTATTTTATTAGTTTTTATTTTGAGATAAATAAGTTATCATTAAATTGCCCAGGCTGGCCTTAAACTTTTGATCTTCCTGCCTCAGCCTCCTGAGTGTTGGGCAATTGGGGGTTCTTGAGGGGAGATAGGGAGATTAGAATTTGTATTTCAGTATTTTATGATGTGGTTGATGTACTTTCTATACAAAATGAATATAGAATTTTAAACCTGTTGAAGTCACCATAAGAAGAGGACTAAAGCAGAAAGGAGAAAAATGGAGGGAATGAACCAATTTAGGTTATAATGCATATATATATATGGAAATGTCACAACGAAACTCTATAGATATCTTAAACAAAATGTCTTTTTTCAAAAATGAAAGACAGAAAGGTAAAATAGGTCCTTTCTGGGGGTTGATACTAATGGGGGAGGGGAGGATGTAAGGAAGGGTGTAGGAGGGTGAATGTGGTGGAAATACTATGTATTTATGTACGAAAATGGAAAAATGAGACCGGTTGAAACTATTGCAGGAATGGGAGGGGGGAAGTGGAATAAAGAAGAATGATGGAGGGGATGAATTTAACTAAGATATATTGTAAGCACTTTTGTAAATGTCACAATGTACTCCCAATATAACAATAAGATGATAAAATTTTTTAAATCTAAAAAATAACTAAAATTTACTAATATATTTTTAAATTTCACATGGTTCAAAAAGTATAAAAAGATATACAGTAAAAAATGTCCTTCTTTCCCCTGTCCCTAGGGAGGCAGCTCCGTCCTCTCCTGCTCTCATGGTTCCTACTGTTATTAGTTTCTTGTGATTCCTTTCAGAGTTGTTAGTCCATATATAAGAAGAGTAAATGCATATTTTAGTTTTTATTCAGCCCTCAGTTTTCCATAAACATTCAGATCATAGTAGATAATGCACCATGCAGGCTATTCTCAAATACAACCTTTTCTCTCATCTGTAGACCTTACAGCTCTTTCTATAGCAGCACAGAGAGAATTTTCTGTGTTACAGAATGTGGATGTGTTCTAACTTATTTATTTCATTCCTTATTGGTGGGTGCTTAGGTTATTTAGCTATTTGCAATTTTCTGCAATTATGAACAGAGCAATAATTAATAACTTGGGGCACCTATAATTTCACTTATATAATATTAATATTATATTATATTAATATTATAGTGTTATATTAATATTTAATATGTGCATTGACATTAAAAAATGATATATATGGGTGTATGATTAAAAGTTTTTTTCATAGATGTAGTAGTCTTCACACATTTTATTGTGTATTGTATCATTAAACCTTTAGGGATATGTATCCCAATATACATATTTCATATGCGTATGTTTATTTATAAATGCACTATTGTGCTAATATATTGCATACTTTGTGGAAAAAAATAAAGAGCCATAAAGGGAATATATAGATGAATAATATTGAAGTATTTTATTTTATTTGAGTCAATAATTCCTCACACAATACTATTATTGAAAATTTAAAAGGAGGGGCTGGCTCAAGTGTTTGCCTAGCAAGTGCAAGGCCCTGAGTTCAAACCCCAGTAACACCAAAACATTTAAAAAATAAAAGTAAACTAAAATTTTAAAAGAAATAGAGTTGGGTGTGGTGGTACACTGTTGTAGTCCCAGCTGCTTAGGAGGCTGAGGCAGGAGGATCCTTTGACCTCACTAGTTTGAGGCCAACCTGGGTAACATAGTGAGATTTCATCTCAAAAACAAAAAAGAGATACAAAAGCCTATTATATGTTTATTTCACCTGATCATGTGGTTCACAGGGAACTTATATGAGCAGTAAGAAGAAGTATTGCTTTTGTTGTTATTTTCTTGTGCTGATATTACTAGTATTATTTTTAGGTGTAGTTTCATTTTCAGTTTGTTTTAGTGGTGCTGGGGTTTGAACTCAGGGCCTCACACTTGCTAGGCAGGAGCTCTACTACTTGAGCCACTCTGCCAGTCTTTTTTTTGTGTGTGTGTTAGGTATTTTTGAGATAGGATCTCGGGAACTATTTGTCTGGGCTGGCTTTGAACCCCAGTCCTCCAGATCTCTGAATCCTGAGTAGCTAGGATTATGGGTGTGAGCCACCAGCACCTGGTTTAATCTTTCCTTTAAAATAATATTACTTATAATAACTTATTATTTATGTTTACAGTCAATTCTCTTTCATGGCTCTATGTCCATATACATTTCCAGTGTTGGGTCTATGTTGACTTATGTCTTTAATGTTATATCTTTTTTTGACTGATTCATTTTGATGTGAATATTGTGTTTTATGTGAGATTCCTTACTTTCCTTAAATATATATATACATATATATGTATAAATCTATCTATCTGTCTATTTTTTTGCGGTACTGGGGCTTGAGCTGAGGGCCTATACCTTGAACCACTCCACCAGCTCTTTTTGTGATAGTTTTTTTCAAGATAAGGTCTCGCAAACTATTTGCCCAGGACTGGCTTTGAACCACGATTCTCCTGATCTCTGCTTCCTGAGTAGCTAGGATTACAGACATGAGCTACCGGTGCCTGGCACTTTCCTTAAGTATTACATAGCAGATATTTATTTTTAAGTTTTTGGAAAAACAACTTTATTGTGATGTACTGGACCTAGAATAAAATGTACATATTTGAATACATATAATTTGATTTTTTGCCCTCTTAACCGCTTTAAACTTTACAATGCAGAGTTCAGCAATGTTCAGTACATTCATATTATTGGGCAATGGAACTCCAGAACTTTTGGTCTTGTAAAACTGAAACTCCATGTCCATTAAAAGACTCTCCATTGCCCCAGCCCCTGGCAACCATCACTGTACTGTCAGTCTATGAATTTGACTTCTTGAGATAACTGGAATCATACAGCATTTATCTGCTTCTGTCCTGGCTTATGTCAATTAGCATAATATCCTCCAGGTTCATCATTTGGCAGCAGGTGTCATAATTTCTTCCTTTATTAAGGCTGAATAATACTCCAGCACAAGTGCACTCTACATTTTACTTACTATTTATCCACAGGTGGACATTTGGGTTTCTCCCACCTCATGACTATGGTGAATAATGCTGCTATGAATATGAGTGTGCAAAAGAATTTTAATATTTTTTAAATAGTCCCCAAATGATTTTTATGTCCAGTCAAGGGAGACAACCACTGATGGTCTTTCTAAGTCTAGAATATAATCCAATTTTATAAGATTAGTGTAAATCTTAATGTGGCATTTTAGGAATTATCAATATGTGGCATCTATACCTTACCCTAAGAAAATGTAGAAACATTACACCAATTTTCGACTCTGAAGTTTTTTGTTTTCCTGAATTTAGGTGCTACTGTGGCCGGCTGATTCAAGAGCATAATGGGATAGATTATGCCTGGACCCTCTCAGCTGCCCAGGGTAATGAAAACGAGCCATGGTCTATTGAAAAGCACACAGTGAAAAGCCCTACAGACACCTTTGGCACCATTAATTTCCAAGATGGAGATCACATCTACCACTCCAAGGTTTGTTAATAGCCCAAATCATTTTGCTGATTTTAAAGAATAGGCGGCAAATGTATCTCCAAGGGCAGATAGAAAGATGACCTGTCTTCGTTGAGGGCACCATGTATGCATCTCCTTGTCACAACTAGCCTGATGCTCTCTTCCCTTACCATACAGGTGTGGTGAGCCTAGCTCTGTGTTTGACTCATCTCTTTCAGAAGCTTATGCCTGCCACAGAAGAGAATGGCTATTGCCCTTGAGTCAATTGCCAAAGGACTGACTTTTTTCTTAAGGAATGCAGAAAAGTTACTGAACAGGAGCAGGCTCTGTAAGTCAGCATTCTGTTACTATACTAAATGCTAGAGAAAATCAGCTTATAAAGAGGTGAGGTTTATTTTGGTTCAGTTTATAGGTTTCGATCCAGGATCAGTTGGGTGTCCCTGTGGTATGGCAACACTTCATGATGGGGAGGCTATGGTAGAGCAAACCATTCACCTTACAACCTGGGAGAAAAGCGAGGAAGATACTGGCATCCCATAGTCTCCTTTGAGGGCATGCCCCCAATGACCTCCACTAGGGCCCACTTTCTAAGGGCTCTTCCACCTCTGAATATGACCACAGGATGGGGCCTAAGCCTTTAACATCTGGACCTTCGGGGGTCCAAACTGACCATGGCATTAGCTGAAGCATGGCCATAGCAATGGCCACGAGCTTGCCACTGTTCCTAAGTTCTTCTCTGGAAGGATCTGGGAGCGTTTCTCTCTGAGCCCATCACATGGTGACACTTGGGCTTTCCAAGCTAGGTTTCTAACATGGATCTAACATGGTGATTTTGCATATGATTTGCCAGCTTTCTGTTGCTGTAACAAAGTACCTGAGATCATCAATTACAAAGGAGCAAAAATTTATTTTGACCCACAGTTTCAGTCTATCGTTACTTTGTCCTGTTGCTTTGGGCCCATGGCAGAACAGTTCACCATGACAGGAGTATGTTACCTCATGGTGGCCTGGAAAGCCAGGTCATTCGATCAAGGTCCCAATATCTCCTTTGAGCGTACACCCCCAATGACATAACTTTCTTCCACTAGGTCCCTCCTCCTAAAGGTTCCACCAACCTCCAAGAGTGCCATAGGCTGCAACCAATCCTTCAGCCCATGGCCTTCGGGGGACTCTGCTGATCCAAATAATACCATCTAGTATTGACAGGGCAGCTGTCCGTCAGATGTTTTCTCTCAAACATGGCAACCACCTGCTCCTTTATGAGAGGCAACTATCCCAGATGGAACCCACTTCAGAAAGCTGTGAATCAGCTGTTCCCTACTGGGGTGTGGCCATTAGTTGACTGCATTTGAAACAAAAGTTCCTCTTAGTGCAATCCTAACAGTTTCATAATACAGTTCTATAATAATCTACAAGTTATTATCTTGCATTAACTTTATGTGTTGATTTTTCTCAAATATTTGATGGAAGCTAATTCTTATAGATCCCTGTTTGCAACTTTTGGGTTTGATGAGTTTGGCTTTCCTTCCCCTTCCTCTTGCTGCTGCTTTTTTGTGTTTTTTTTTTGGTGGTACTGGGGTTTTGAACTCAGGGTCTCATGTTTGCTACACAGGCACTCTACCACTTGAGCTTTTCTGCCAGTCTTTTTTTGCATTGGGTGTTTTTGAGATAGGATCTCACAAACTTTTGCCTGGGCTGGCCTTGAAACATGATTCTCCTGATTTCTGTCTCCTGAGTAGTTAAGATTCCAGGTGTGAGTCAGTGGCGCTCAGCCTGTTGTTTATTTGTATCACCTTCATTTATTCCTTTTTCATCCCTTCAGAAAATACTTTTTGGGTGCTCATACTTGCTATGCCACAAAGCGAATATGTTGTATGCTTTAACATTGCTTAGCATTGAGTGACAGCAATAGGAAAACAAACACACAATTATTACAGAGTGGGGAGGATGCTATATATATTGGTGTTTTGAAGGAGGGGGAACGGGACTGGGGTTTGAACTCAGGGCCTCGACTTGCAAGGCAGGCCCTGTACTGCTTGAGCCACAGCTCCTCCCTACTTTTAAACTATATGATAAAGTCATGGTGGCTTGTAAATTGAATCGTGATTATCCTTAGGTTCTTTCTCTTTTGCACATTTAGTGATAGCTCCACCATCGGGCTGGTCAGAAATTCTAATATTTTAATTACGAAGTGAAGTTGTTATGAATTAAGGTACTGTAATTTACAGTTCCTTACTGTCCTTACCTCTTTCTAGAAAGGTAGCTTCTTCTTTTTTTTCTATTAAAGGAAGTGTGTGTGTGTGTGTGTGTGTGTGTGTGTGTGTGTGTGTTTTGAAACAGGGTCTCCCTATGTATCCCAGGCTGACCTTAAACTTGTGATTCTCCTGCCTCAGCCTCCAGAGTGCTGGGATTGCAGGCATGTATCACTACATCCAGCTTATTCTTGCTGTTGGTTGGGCATGTGCTTAAGGAAGGCAAACTACCTCAGTAGTACAGTATTTATAAGACTGACTTGCTACCTACTGTGCTAATAGCTCCTAATACTACAGTATTTACTTCGACTGTGTGTGTCTGCATTGGCAGAAAAAGGAAGCCAGGCGTGCCATGTAGCATTAGGCAAAATGAAACACGACTCAGAGATTACTTGCTTGTTTGTATTTCCATTATCTTTCTTTTGCTTGCATTGACTATTCAGAGATGACTGTTCTGTGAAAAGTATATTTGGAAAAGGCAATGTTTTTGGAGGGATAATGAAGCAAAGGAAGTGGTTAGAAAGTAACATTTATGATAAAATTACATGCTCCTGAATCTTTTAAGATATAAAAATGTAACAAAAGGTAGTACATTGAAAGCCATAACATTTATGAAGAAAATCACATTTCACCTACTTGGTAAAGCTTTCTGTTAATAGGTTTGCTGATGCTGTGAACTTTGCCAGTTGTTTGAAATACTTCTGCCTCACCTTTGGTCTTCTGAGGATCTCTGGGGGCCAAGCCTCCATCCAGGGAAGTTTTCCTACAGTGACTTACAATTCCCAGAAGGAACTAGATGGGGGTGTGGGATCTTGTAGAAGTAAATATTTCCATGATGAGAAGATGATCTTTTAGAGAGACCCCAGATTCTTCCTGTCAGGTTGTGGCCATGTCAGTTACCCTGCTGTGTGCCTATTGTTTCTGTAGCTGGCATGTGTTTTTCACAAGTTTCTGTTCTTGGTTCTGCACTGTCTTCCAGTATATTAGAACTTCTTATGATACCAAATTGGATCATCTGTTACATTTAATGTTGGAAGAGTGGAAGATGGAGCTGCCAAAGCTTGTGATTTCTGTCCATGGAGGTCTCCAGAATTTTAAGATGCCCTCCAAACTTAAAGAGACCTTCAGCCAGGGTTTGGTTAAAGCTTCAGAGACAACAGGAGCGTGGATAATAACAGAAGGCATCAACTCGGGTAAAGCACATGTTATCTGTCTGTCTATCTTTTTTCTCTCCTTCCCTTCCTCCCTCCCATGCCCATCCTTGAAGATCCACACTAGATGTCAGCACACCCAGGAAGCAGCCTCTGATATCTCAGCTAGAGCTTCTCACTTCTGTCTCTTAATTTCTGCACCAGTTGCCAAGGGTGGTGCGTTTATATTTGTCTCACACATCAGGGTGAGTCTGCTCCAGCTCACTTAGCTGGTGGTGCACTGAGGTCAAGGCCTATACATTCAGCTTAGTATTCAGCAACACATACTGGTTTAACAAACAATTTTTTTTGACTGAAGAGGAATGAAGGAAGCAAATGACAAACAAACAACAAATAAACAACAACAAAGCCCCCACAAAAAGCTGAATAAACCCACTAGCCTGTCAGTAGTAGGTAACTTGGTAGTTTATCTTGTACATTTTATAGAAAGTTATGTTTCACATTCTTGGAATAAACAAGCTGGCAGAGTTCTAGGTCCATTATATGGTATTTATTTTATTTCCAGTAAAAAAGGGATGGGGTGAGAAAGTTTCACAGAGTTCAGGAAAAGGTAGACTAACTATATATTAAATACTTAATTTTACTTATTGGTTTTTAAAAAAGGAAGTTTGGGTTAGGGCCAGCTAACCTACAGGAAGACATACACAGCAGTGTGAAGATGATTGCAGTAGTTCGTATGAGTGAAAGAAATAGGAAAGGAGAAATGCTCGGAGCTCCCCTAACCAACAGTCTGATGGATTCAATTATGGCTCCTCCAGGACCAATTTGAGCAGTGATCTCTGAACCCAACAGCATCAGTACCCAATTTCCAGCCCCGTTCTGTTTCTGCAGAATCAGAACCTGAATTTTAACACAACACCTCTAGGTGGCTCTTGTGCACATTTAAATTTGAGAAGCTGTACTGATGAGTGCCTGACTATTCTTGAGATGATCCTAAACTTTAATTAAATGTAATATTTGACAGTTACTTAAATTGAATGCCTCCAGCCTTCAGAATCTACCACGTATAAAGCATTTGGATAGTTGCTGTGGATGAAAGGTGACCCTAGGTTAGGGATGGGATTCAGCTGTAACAGACAAAAAAAGTAATTAACTAGAAGTTGATAGTCATAGGTTATAGTTGAGATATAGAGAGTACAAGGAAAAGGGAGATGAATTCTAATTTGAACTGAAGGCATTTCAAAGACCTGGAGAAGGACACAGCTCTTGGCATTGGTCTTGAGCAAGGAAGAGGTGATTGTTTATTGTTAGGCACACAGCTAGAGATTAAAGGCATGTGTAGGAAGAAGTGATGAGGTCACTGGCTGGTGTGTGCCATGTGTCAGAGGAAAGAGATGGTGAGGGAGGCTGGAGCCAGATTGGGTGCTATGCTGATGAGATGGGATTATCCTCTACATGACAGAGGGGTCTCAAAGGGTTTTGAATCAGAATAAATAGGTGAATGACATGGTCACAGGGAGTCTCCCAAAGATGCTCAGTGGAGAATTTGTATAAGATTGCAGGTAGGTTATCATGCTGAGTATGTGTGACACACATAGAGTCAGTACTATATATAGGAAGAATAAGTCTTACAATGCTGTACTGTAACTAATGGCCAGATAAAGTTAAAGTCAAAAGGATTTCAACTATGTGACAGTCTGGAAAAAGCAACTGTAGAAACAGTAGAAAGATCAGTGGTTGCAGAAGATTAACAGGGAGGGAGGATGAATAGGCAATGCACAGAAGATGCTCAGAGCAGTGAGAACATTCTGTATGATACTACAGTGGGGGATACCTGTCATTATATACTTGTCAAAACTCATAGAATAGATAACACCAAGAGTGTACCTTAATGCAAACCATGGTCTCTGGGTGATGAAATGCCAGTACAGGTTCATTGATACAACAAAATGTTCCTCTCTGGTCTGGAATGTTGATAGTGGGGAGGCAAGGCTGTGTTTGTGTGGTAGCAGGGGTGTAGGGAGAATTCTCTGTACTTTCTGTTCAACCTATAACTGCTCTGAAAATTAAAGTCTGTTACAAAAATAAGTCAGGTTACCGAGACTGGAGTCAAAGTTCTGCAAATTACCTGCAGTGTAAACTTGTACAAGTTATTTGACTTCTCTGTGTTGCCATTTTTGTCTACAAAATGAATATAAAAAGAGCTCCTACTTAAAGTGTAAATATATGTAAATCTAACCAACACTTACTGAAATCTTACTGTGTGCCAGTAGGTGGTGTCTACTATAATTATTATTATTTTTAATCCCAAGAGGCAAATATTAATGTATTATTCCTTAATATGTTAACTCTTGAATATTTATGTATATAGATCTATTAAATTAGTTTGCCTTAAGAAGAAGATATCTGCAGGTGTTTTGCTGGGGCACTGGAGAAGATTAGAGACAAAAATATTCAGAACATTTATGTCAGGCTTGGGCTTGCTGACAGGGCAATGCATGGAACATTCGGCCTGACATGATTAAGTTTGGGACTGAGGTTATAGGCAGAAATTGCCAAAATTGGGGAATTATTCAGGTACAGGGACCAGTGATCAGAGAAGAGAGAGTTGTCAAGAGAGAATAGAGGAAACCAAGCCTCAGAATCTAATTCTACCATGCCAGCAACTTTCCCTGAGAACAATCTTTTGCATATAATCATCTATTTGTATCTTTCTGACAGTCATTGTTTTGCATGACTTGTAAGTTAACATTTGACTTGCAAACTATTTGTTCATAGGAGTATCCAAGCATGTTGGGGATGCCCTGAAAGCCCATTCCTCTAAGTCCTTGAGGAAAATCTGGACAGTTGGAATCCCTCCATGGGGTGTCATTGAGAACCAGAGAGATCTTATTGGAAAAGATGTAAGTAGACAATCCTTTCACAACAAAAGGAAATGAATATGTATCCAAATTGCCCATATATACTGTACCCAATGTCTAATAGACCCTCAAATGTAATATATCCAAAACCAATTCCTATCTTCCCACTACATCCTTCACCTGTTTTAGAAAATGACAATCCCACCTTTGTAGTTGCTCAAGCCAAAAACCTTGGATTACTTCTAGAATGATCTCTTTGTCTCATGTCTTAAACCAGATCCATCTAAAAACTATCGTAGCACCATTTTTTTTTTGTGACACTGGAGCTTGAGCTCAGGGCCTTCACCTTGAGCCATTCTACCTGCCCTATTTTTTTGTGAAGGGTTTTTTTGAGATAGGGTCTCATGGGATTCTTTGCCCAGGATGGCTTGGAACCACAATCTTCCTGATCTCTGCCTCCTGAGTAGCTAAGATTGTAGGTGTGAGCCACTAACACCTGGCTCAGTTCCATTTTTAAAATATACCCAGAATCTTCTCATTATCTCCATGGTTACGATCATTATCTGATGCCTAAATGATTGTGATAACCTTTCTTCCTCTTTCTCTTGTCTCCTACTGCCAGAAAAATTCCTCTAAAATATAAATCAGATATGTTAATTTGCAAAAGTCTTTAACGGCTCCAGTCCTGCAAGTAGCCAGTATCCTTGCTATGGTTTGCATGTAGTAAAATAAGACACGTTCTTAATTTGGTTCTTGCTAGTTCGTTTCCCTAGAGTTACTCTGTGTTTCATTTGTCTTCATGTATTGATTCTTTAATCCTATCTCTGTGTTCATCTAAACAGAATGTACTTGCCTAAGTCTATTTATAAGATATGTAGGTTTTTTGGTAAAGTTATCAGATGTTAGAGAAAAGGTATAAAGAAGAAAGATAACTACTGTTAATACTTTAGTGTGTTACACCAGATTTTTTCCACATGTTTATGTAGAGGAAGTTAAAAATACATATTATAAAAAGTAACAACAGAAACTCACTGCTATGAGTCTGTGTTTTTAACTTGACTATTTAATGTAGGCAGTTCTCTCTGACAGTTAATGTAGACATGCTCAGGTTTATTTTAAGTTTTATTATGGAAATTTTCACACATGTCAAACAATTGAGAGATTAGAATAGTGAATTTCTGTGTATTAATCCTAGCCCTAACAGTTTCAATTCATTGACATTTATGGTTCCTCTATTCCCTTATTCATTTATAGTAATAATGCTTCACTATTTCAAAGAAAATTCCAGACATAAAATAATTTCATCTGTAAATATTCAGTAGGTATTTCTAAAATATCTGAATGGTGGAGTGGCTCAAGTGGTAGAGTACCTGCCTACCAAGCCTGAGTCCCTGTATCCGCCCCCCCAAAAAAAATCTGAACAGTTTAAGAAAGTATAATCACAACGATGTTATCATATCTAAAAATTAACAATTCCTGAAAATCATTAACTATCCAGTCTTGTCAAACTTTTCATTGTCTCATAGATAAACTTTTTTTTGTTGTCAGTTACTGGGGTTTGAACTTAGGACCTTGGTCTTGCTAGACAGAGCCATAACCCCAGTCCAGTTTAATTTTTTGTAAGCATATATTAATTGTACTGAGTAATGGATTTCATTATGACATTTTCATACATGTATGTAATGTACTTTGATCATATTCACCCTTCTATCACCCTCTTTTGTCCTGCCCCCGCCTTCCCACTGGTTCCCTTCTTCTTCCCAAATAGTGCCTCTTCCTCTTTCATGTATTTTTTAAATCCAGGTTTCATATAGTCTAATAGTTTTAAACATTGTTTGATTTCATTGCTAAACATATATTGTATATTGTTATGAATGAATAGGTCCCTTGATTTTTTTTTTCATTGAATTACTTTTAATCCAGTCCCCCTACCTCCCCTAATTTGTTGAAAAAACTGACTGGGTCATTTGTCCAGAACAGGTTGCCAGTTTGGATTTTCCAGATTTAACCTCTTGATGCAGAGTTAGCACGTTTCTGTGTCTCTCGTCTTTCTTGTAAATTGGTAGTTTGATCCACATGTATGACCAGAATTGAATTCTTTCTGTGGAAATTTATGCTGTGAGCTCTGTCTATGATTTTGGCAGTCTTCGCCCAGATTCATGTTTTCAATAAGGTTGCCAATGCTGATATTTAATTGTAGCATTCTTTCTCAATTATTAGCTTAAGTCATTTTCTATCAGACATTTGTTTTACCTGGTGGTACAGTTGTATAGAAAGGGTAGAAAAAAATGTCTGATATTTTTCTCTTACTTGCCAGTTTTCAATATAAAGAGATGGTTACCTACCATCTTCCAAAGGTGAAAGGTGATTTTTTTCTTTAAATTAATGAATTTATACCAATTTGGTATATCATAACCCTTTAACCACCATCATTAGTATTCTTTGCCATGTTGAAATTGTCTCATTTTGACCACTACAGACTTTTTGTCTCTGAGTCCCTTTATACAATTATAATCTTCTGTCATAACTTCCTTGCCTTGCAACATGAAGAAAAGATTCCAGGATCACTGTGTATATTTTTTTACTTCCTAGAGAGATTGCTGGTTGCTTATGGTGGGGCATAGTATTAAGGGGCCATAGATTGGGGGCCACAGGTACAGTTTGATTTTTCTACTATACTGTAATTTAATCAACTATTCCTCTATGATTGTCCTCTCAGGTGGTTTCTTTTTACAGACAATATTGTTAATATTGTGGTAAGATATATACATCTTTGGTCCTAGCTTGCGTGTTTCCCTAGAGATAGGTTGGGAAGTAGAATGCTTGGGCCAGATGATATGGACACTTCACAGCCTGACACATTGTCTTCAGGAAAGTTGTTAATAATTCCTTGTCTGCACAAGGTGTGTGGGTGCTCATTTCCCTGTACCTTTGCCAGCTTATGGATCTTCTGGGTTTTTATTATTATTATTGTTTTGGCATTTTGATAGGTATAAAATAATACTTTGCTGTTCTGTTTCTCTGATTTCAATATTCCTTCTCATGGTTTTTGTATATTTCCAAGCAGCAGTTTATATTTATGTTTGAGAGACCTTTTCTATGATAATTCAGCACAGTAACATTTTTATTTGTCACATGTATGGCAAACATTTTTATTTGTCATGTGTAATTGTCAGCTTTTGTTTTAGATTATTTATCATTTTCTCTTAAACAAAATGTGTAGTAAAATAATCTATCAGTCTTTTTGGTTTCCTAGGTTCAGCGTCATGCTTTGGAATTGTAAAGGTTAACTATTAAAGTCTAATGTTTGTAAAATTCATATGCTTTTTATGTACATTATTTCTTTGATGTTTCATAGCAACCATCTGATTTAGGAATTATTATTATCCTCATTTATACATAAGGAAAACAAACCTTAAAAAGAAGACAGGAATTACCCAGAGTTAAAGTTATCCTGGATTTAAACTTGGTCTCTTGGACTAAATGCTGTGTCTTGCCTCTTAGAGCAAATAACAATTGGTGCAGCTTAAGGGGGAGTCCACGTGTGCACAAAAGACCCTGATGAAATGTTGCTCAGAAGGTTGGCTGTTGAGCCTGTGGAAGGATCTTCAGCTCTGATGTCTCTTGTCCTTGCTGTCCCTCAGGTGGTGTGCATGTACCAGGCTCTGAGTAACCCCCTCAGCAAGCTCACTACCCTCAACTGTTTGCACTCACACTTCATCCTGTCGGATGACGGGACTGTGGGCAAGTATGGAAATGAAATGAAGCTCAGGAGGAACCTGGAGAAGTACCTCTCATTGCAGAAAATACACAGCCGTGAGTTCTGTTGGGGCTCAGCCAATACGTGTGGCTGGCAGCATGTTGAGGAGTAAGGCGCTCCCTTGTCATTTGTAAGGAGAGAGGTCCATGTTGGCCTCTGCCTCAGAGCAACCAGAGAGTTCAGTCAACACATGTGTGTTCCCAAAGATGGAATAAAGCAGGAAATGACATAACAGCATTTTGGGTGACAGTTCGAGAGAGGAAGAGGTTTTTGGGGAACAGCATAGTCAGGGAAGGTTTCATGAAGGATGGAAACTTAGCAAGGCCTCCAAGAATCTACTGGGTTAGATAGATAGGGGAGAAAGGAGGGGAAAGTTCCATGTGAGAATGGGAATGGCCAAAGGGCAGAAGAAGATGAGCCTCTGTGGAGTAGGGGTGTGAACTTTGAGGGTCAAGGAAGAGGGTATTTCATATATGAGTCGGGTGGCTTCAGGTAGAGAAGGGGTTAAAACCAGACATGGCTTTTATAAATCAGGGTATGGAATGTATTGAGGTTGTGCCTTATCACAGTGGTGCTTTGAGAAGGCCATTTGGGGCTGGGGGTATAACTCAGTGATAGAGCACTCACCTAGAATACGTGAGACCCTGAGTTAGATACCCAGCACTGAATAAACAACCCTATGCATCTCCCCTCCAGAAAAAAAGATGATGGTTTTGGTAGCATCTGTGAAGAAGGAGCCCTTGGGCAGAGATAAGAGAATTCATAATAGAGAGGAGGAGGGCTGAATGTTGCTTGGAGAACTAGAGACTTTTTGCTCAAAGTAGCAAAAAAGTGGGCCTCTGTTTCTTGTACTGAATTAAATCTTCCAGCAAATGTCCTCACCATTTGGGGCAGAAGGCCAGCAAGTGGGGATGCTCTTAGGAGGCTCAAGTACTCTTTACCCTTTTAGTGTTGGCTGGAAATGCGTAATGCTTTTACTTTTGGGTCTTGATTCCTTGAAGCAGTAGCAAGTGGTGAGGTCAGACAAGTCACAACTGTCAGTTATTGCCTGTGACCTTGGGCAGGAGAGTTAACATTTGTCAAACTGTTTTCTTATTATAACATGGAAGGACCTGTCTGTCTCTAACTTCTGTTGCAAGAGCTAGTGGAGAAGAGGATGGTGTTTGGAATAGTGTTGGGTGTATAGCAGGTCTTTAATAAATGTTGTTTTTTTATTTCTTTTTAATCCTTTGATACAACAGTCATGTCATGGTTGTGGGGTAGAGTGGGGAGGGGAGAGACTCTGGGAATTGTTGCCAGTCACTAACAGCTGGGTGTTAATGAAGGTTTTTAGACCCATTTAGATCAGGGAAAGGGGAGAGAGGATCAGGTGTGTGGTCCTTGTGAAGTGGGAGTGGTTAGGGAGAAGGGAGACCAAGAGCACAGAGGGAAGAAGAGGCCAGAAACTGGCAGTAAAGACATACATCTATAGTGAGAGACCTGGAGGGGTCTGAAATATTAGCAGAAATGTCCTCCTGCCACTGTTGATCTGTGCTTCTACTTAAATCGCTCAGTTTCTGTGTACCATAAAAACCTGATGGCTATACCTGAGTTATGCCCATGAGAGTAGCAGGTGACAATTCTTTGCTCAAAAATCTTGAAACTCAGGTTCTTTTGGAGGGATTCCCTGACATATGAAAATAGCAAAGACAGTAGTCTTGTTCTCTCTCTCTCTTCTCTCTCTGTCTCATGCATACTTTCACACATGTATCCTGTAACAAGCTTCAAATTCTTGTGCATGGAAGCTGATCTTCACACCTAACATGCCTATAAGGAAGGTTATCTGCCAAATTTGTATTTGTCTTTGAAATTGTTAAAAAGGGATTTGCTTTGATTGAATGAAAATACTTAAATCTGTCACTTATTTCTTTGGCAAATCCTTGATGTTGGCACAGGGTATTTACAAAAAAGAAAAAGAAAAACTCCTGTCATAAGGTTGCTGGAGGAATTCGTGGCTTCACCCATTGGCCTTTGAAAGGTGACCAGTGCCAGGTCTTATTCTGTAAGCCTTAGGACACCATTTCAAGATAGAAGCATAGTCCCTGATGCCTCTGTATCTCCCATAATTTCAATGAACTCTCCATGGAGAAGAGTGCCCTTTCCTGATGGCTGTTGTAGAAACTTTTAATTTGGAGATGTAATGTGGTTTTCCTGCCTTACCCTGGCAGCTAATAGTAGAGGCAGCTCTCTAGTGAAGTTGTCCAGCAATAACTATAGTTTTTTTCTTTTTCAGCAAATTGTTAAAATTTTATTATTTTAAAATTAAGATTACTTTCAAACTGATAGCTAAAAGTGAAAATTGTGCATATTAATGGGATATCTGTTGATCTGATAGATGTGTACATCCTGTAGTGTTTAATCAGGTTGAACCTATCTATTCCCCCAAGCATTTATCATTTCTTTATGGTAAATACCACATATATCTTTTGCTCTAGCTTTTTGAAAAAAATACAGATATTATTTCTATCTGTAATTGCCCTAGTGCAACAGCACACCAGAACTTCTTGTTTCCAACTGTCACCCAGAAACCATTTTTCAACCTTTCCCCTCCCTCCCTCCCTCCCCTTACTTAAACAAAATTTATATGTAGAATCAGAGTATTTTTGAGAAATATATTTATATTTTTGGAAATTAGTTGTTAATCAAAGAAAAGTGTCCCCACTAGAAAGTGAATTATCTCTTCCCCTTTTCCACAGATGCTCTTATTAATTTGTTTTTCTAATTGCAAATGTATTACACTCTTTGATAAAGCAAAAAAAGTGTGTCTGAGAAGAAAGAGACAATTTCCTGTAATCTTGCTATCAAAACTAAACATTATTTCATATGTATGCTTTCAGAAAATTTCTATACGTACACACAGGGAGAGGGAGAGAGAGAGAGAGATACAAAGGGAGAGACAGTTTTTTTAGTATGCATATATATATGCATAAGTAGAAAAAATAAATATATATATATTTATTTTAAGACAGGGTTTTGCTATGTAGTCCAGGTTGGCCTAGAATTTGCTATGAAGCCCACACTGGTCCCTACCTAATGATCTTCCTGCCTCAGTCTCCCAAGTGTTGGTATTACAGGCATGGACTGCCATGTCCAACACCAGAGCAACATTTTAAAGTGAAAGCTGAAATGATATGCTATCCATGCTTCTTTTATAGTCTTTCCCCACTAAAAGTGGATATATTTCCATGCCAGTACACATAATTTAGTACATAGCTAATGCCTACATTGTATAAGATATAAGAAATTCCCTTATAAAGTTTTTTCTAAGGCTGGAGGAGTGGCTCAAGCAGTAAAGTGTCTGCCTTGAAAGGTGAAGCCCTGAGTTCAAACCCCAGTATAGCTCCAGTTTTTTTTCTAGGATCGGGAGGGGGGTATAATTCAGTGCTAAAGCATTTGCCTAGAATGGGTGAGGCTCTGAGTTCAATCCCCAGTATTGGAAAAAAATTTCTATCTTGAAATTAATGAAATATCTATCTAAATTTTCTTTATTAATGGTTTACTACCTTAGTAAATCATTTTCATTTCACTCAGCTCTTATAAGATACTATCAGTGGAATCTTCTGTCTATCAGTTGCTACATTATAGGCTCACGGTTTAGTGACATGGAGAAAATAAGGAGGTGCAGGTGAATGAAACAGGAACAGAAGAAAAATATCAAAGCAATTAAGTAGACTGACTACAGTATTTGGATGTCTGTCAATAGGACCACCCATAACGCTTGTGGAGTCTGGGCCCAGGATACACAGGGATGCCCATATGCTGTCTAAATATTTAAAAGCTTTAAATCTAATCAAGCCAACTCACTGTATAAAATGCACTCTACCCTTTTATCTTGACACATAGAACAGGAAGGCCGGGTTTAAGTTTAAACTTCTTAGATCTGGGGTAATACTGAGCCAGGACTGGCTGTGTGGCAGCCTGGCTCTCTGCGTCTGTCTACCTTTAGTTCAGTCCTCCAGTGTCAAGTTGGCATGATTACCTGGACACTCAGGCCCATGTGGCAAAGCTCTGTCTGTGTCTCCGCTTTTCAATGCTGCCTCTTGCTGTGGCAAATGCATCCTTGGGGAGGACTTACCTGGGGTAGAGGTTCAAGTGGTCCCTGGAAGCGGGGACACAGGGGTTTTGTGAACTCTAGAAGTAGAAGATGAGGCATAGGCTTTTCTTAGAACTTACGTTTGTAGACTCTTCTGTCTACAGAACAGTTGGGATGACCTTAGAGGGCCGCAGTGGGCTCCAAAGATATACTTCTCAAAGTAAAGTTCTTGATTGGTCAGGTGTGACTATGCTATTGCCTGCTAATATTTCTTCTTCTGAAAAATAAAATTTAAAACAATGATTTAAAAGTATATATCAATGCATGTGTGGTATTAAAACTTAAATCAAAGAAATCTATAAGATGAACACAATCTCTTTCAACATTTCTCCAAACACTCCCGTTCCTTCTCTACTGTCAATGGTTTAATGTGTATCGTTCCACAGCATTCTGGTCACTTATATAACATGCTGTACATATAGGTGTATGCATGTACCCATCTGAAATATATATCCATGTATAAGGGTTTGAAGATACAAATGGGATATCTTATACATATCATTTTATAATTTTTTTTACTTAGTATCTTTTTAAAAAGAATGGCTCCATGGATATTCTTTTTTTGTCTTTCTTGCTTGCTTTAATAAACTAATCATAATAAGAAATTCACAGTGAAAAATGGAATATATTGAAGTGTAAAGTCTTTGAAGTTTGAAGGAACACCATCCAATAGTGTTCCTGAAAGAACTGCTAATAAAAGTTTACTGAGGCACAGAATTGGCATTTCCAGGAGAATGAAGGGAGAGAAGTTTCCTCCAATTGCCATTACAGCTGAGAAAAACCCCTCAGTAAGGGAGGTGATTAGTGTTGGCCTCAGGTCACTTTCATATTTATTTGCCATGCATGGTGCACGGCTGTAATTCCAGCATTTGGGAGGATGAGGCAGGAGGATTGTGAGTTATACAGTGAGACCCTGTCTCAAAACAAAACAATAAAAGTTTGTTGAATTGGAAAAGTGTTGATCATTTTTGAGATGAGTGATGGATACACTGGAATTCATCACATAGGTCTGCTTACTTTTTCGATACCTTTGCCACGTACCACAATAAAAAGTTAAAATTTCTTGAGAACAGCATTTTTTTAATTATTGAAAGGCTTTGGCTACCTTTTTCCTGGACAAAAGCTTGAAGATGCTCTCATTATATTTATGCTACATTTTATTTGAAATACAAGTTTCTGGCTTGGTCTTGATCAAAGCAAGCTTGGGTAAAACAGAGAGAGGGCACCTTCGCAAACATTGAGGATATGTGGTGATTGAAAGACTTCTGTCTAGAAATGAAAGTGGGTGGCTGACTGAGCTGGGGATACTTTGAAACGGTGTGGTGCTGTTTGTGATTTGAAATAGGCTCACGACAAGGCGTGCCTGTGGTGGGGCTGGTGGTGGAAGGAGGCCCCAATGTCATCCTCTCGGTGTGGGAGATGGTCAAGAACAAACACCCTGTGGTGGTGTATGAAGGCACTGGCAGAGCTGCAGACCTCCTGGCCTTCACCCACAAACACTTGGATAAAGGGTGAGTCACAGACTCTTCCTGTTCGAACCTACGGTGACTACTCCTTCCTCTATTTTAATTCTTACAGCAGCGTATTTATGTGGCCTGATGCCCTTGGAGCACACAGGTTGAGGCTGGATTGATGTTCATGACGGTGTTGCCAACATGCCCCCAGTCAGGAAGGGTGTTATTTTCTTGGCTGAAGAATGGCCTACTTTAAACAGGGAAGCTTGACCTTGACTGAACTTTGGGGAAAGGTATTTCCAGGAGGCTGGAAGGAGGACATGTTCCTGTTCAGCTGAGGGAGGCAGCCAGTGTTGGCCCCCTGCTTACCTTCATGTTTACTTATCGTAGTAGAAGTAGCTGTTGGAGAAATCTATAGCCTGGCACATGTTGTGCTCTTTGAGACTTTGATTCAAAGAATGTAGTTTTTCTCTAGCCATCCTTATAGCTAGTGTGAGTCTTTCAGCATTGAAAAGCATGATGTTTGTGCTATGTAGATACAGTACCTAAGAACTAAAATGTCAACCCCACTATTTTTTATTTTTTAGTGGTACTGGCTCAGGGTCTTGGACTTGCTAGGTAGGTGCTCTATCACTTGAATCACACCTCCAGTCCCCACTAATTTTTTTAGTAAACATTTATTTACTGCCTATGTTCTGTCAGCTGTTTTTTTTTTCCTCCCCGTTCAACCCTTGGCCTTTTAATTCTACTCTCTACCCCCCATGTATTCCTTTAAAACTCTCCCTTTCCTGAAGAAACCATGGATGAGTGATTCTTAAACCTTTTAGGGTTTCAGATCATTTTGATGATATGACATCCTTAATTCTGGAGATTCTCAGCCCTTTGGAAATCTATTGGCTCCCAAGCTCAGCCTTGGGTTGAGCATGATGGCTCATATCTTTAGCTGTATGGGAGGCACAGGTAGGAGGATTTTGGATAGAGACCGACCCTAGGCAAAAACACAAGATCTTATCCAAAAGGTAATTAAAGTGAAAAGGGCTGAGGTCATAACTCCAGTGGTAGAGTGCCTGCCTACCAAGTGCAAGGCCCTGTAGTTCAAACTCCACCTCCTCAAAAGTCTGCCTCAGAGTGTATTCTTTTCAGGGTCATAGCAGATCAATTCATTTTCACATTCAAATTTAGCCTTTTCCGGGGACTCTTGGTTGCATTTACTTCCATCTCATTTGCTGTCTGGCAGAACTGTCCACAGAAGCCTTGTTGTCAGGTGGCCAGCTGGGTTTTCTTGCACTGATTGTTGCTAGCTAAATTGCTTCTCAGGGTTGCATCGCGTCACAACCATTTATTTCTCTGCCAGGATGCTGTGTCCTCAGGTGAAAGAGGAGATCATCGGCATGATTCAAAACACTTTCAACTTTAGCCGTAAACAGTCCAAGCACCTTTTCCAAATTCTAATGGAATGTGTGGGGCACAGGGATTCTGTAAGTATGATGAGTGGATGACTCAAAGTGCCTCAACAATGCTAATTTCCAGATATCACAATTTTTTAAAACAGGGACTTTTTCCATTTTGAACTTGAATGGACATTATGCTGCTGAATTAGACCCTTAGCTGAGTAAAATTGGCTTCTTACTGCTCCCTCCCCATTATACCCCTCATGCTTTAAATTCCAGACTCTATCTGGTGTTAAACACTTAGAGTAAGCAATATTATAGAAAAGTTATCAAACTTAGTGAAAATATAAATATTTTCAGGAGATAAGGGAGCAGCTCAGTAAACTCAAGCCTGCTGGATTAGATGACCACATCATAGCATCCTGGGTAAATCTTGCAGGAGATCCATTGGACAATAGGAAATCTGAGAATAAACTCTGGAATAGAAAATGGAGCCCACAGACTAGGGGCAATGACCGTAATAGACTCAGAAAAGTGCTTTGTGTTTTAGGGTACTGTGATTAAATTTTTTATTAATGAATTGGATGATATGAAGCTAAAAATTAAAACAAATATGCAGATATGCCATGATTCAAAATGTTCTTTCCAGAATTGGAAGGCTGAACCAAATCATACAAGAATTTTGTGGGTGTTAAATTACCTAGCCTCTCAAAACCAATTGAACAAATTTCAGGCTAGAGAAAGTGTGGCAGAACTTACGTTTAAAACACTTTGTAACTTTCATCGACCTAATAACAACAACCATGTTTATAATTAGCAGTTTGCTTCTGACAATATTGTTTTTCATCTGAAATAGTCCCATGAATGAATTCAATATGGAAGTGACTGTCTATTTCAATTTCAGAGATGACGATGATGCTGACAGCTACTGAATTTAAGTGATTTGTGCAGCCATGCAATTAAGAAATGGTAGATCTGAAACTTTAGCTCAGTGGTGAAATCTTTTCTTAGTCTATTATACTTTGCATTTCCAACAATAATCAGGAAGTTAAGGAAGGTCATGTTAAAGAAATTGTTACTGCATTTGCTTCTTCCTTTCATCAAGTGTATAATTAATGAGCAGTGTAATGACCAAGAAGGGCTAGTGAAGGTAGCTGTGGGATTTCAGATTACAGCAATTGGATTCTGTATAGTTGGTACAGTTGAGAGTTGGTTTTATTCATGTACACAGTGGACACACATAGGGCATGTGGGAACTAATATGCGAAGTTATATCAGCATAGTTTATTTGTTTGTTTTGGCTTCATGAGACCTTAGAGATTTTTTAGTGGTTTCCTCTCACTTTGTGAATGAGTAACCTAGATTCATGTGCTCTTATGATATTTACCTAAAGCCAGCTAGTTAGTGGCATACCTGAGACTAGAATTTGTCAGTCCTGGCTCTTTTCTGTTAAACTAGCTTCCTGTACTATATGAAATATGTTTTCATTTGGAAAAGCTAAGACATATTCATTAATAGCAGGTGGCCCTTTATAACTATTAGTAAAGTCTTTATGTCTTAAAAAATAGGCATTCACATACCAGGATGTACTTGGCACTTT
This sequence comes from Castor canadensis, assembly GCF_047511655.1. Taxonomy (NCBI): domain Eukaryota; kingdom Metazoa; phylum Chordata; class Mammalia; order Rodentia; family Castoridae; genus Castor; species Castor canadensis. Next base: position 77,935,370 of record NC_133398.1, on the reverse strand, counting down.
GACCCTGTGAAGACTGTGCTATTCATTGTACTTGCTCATGGGTCAATTGTAATTGTCTCATTTATTTTAGGACAAATACTTGAGGAGTCATTTCTCATTAAAAAGTCAAAGTCTTAGTTTTTAAGTTTAAGTGAGCAGACGGATCTCATTGGTACCCCTTCAAAAGGAGGAATAATTTTATTTGCATTGGGAATTACCATTTTCCTTGTAGTAGGCACATAGTAGGTTGCATTATATGTGGAATTCTTAGTTCCCTTTTTCCCAGGTGCCTCCAATTTTCTGTCACCCTATTTTTAAAACTTTTCTATAAGTAAAAAAAAATTAATCTCTATGTTGTTTTGAAATTACAGAATAAGGAATATTTTTTTTTGGTTCATTAATTCAAATGCGAGTTCTGTGTGTAGTGTTTGAAAGCATTTCTTTGGCAGCTCCCAAAATGTGTGTTTTCTGTTTCTCAATTATTCTAGATGACCATATTTGATGCTGATTCTGAAGAGCAGCATGACCTTGACTTAGCAATTCTAACAGCTTTGCTGAAGGGTGAGTGACTGAAACAGATTCGTAATTGTTTCTCACTTCCTGTTCTCACATTCCAGGTCACTTTGTGCTTCTTCCTAGGGATAGTTTGAATAGAATATATGATTGTTCATTTCTTTTATTCTAGGCACAAACTTATCAACATCAGAACAATTAAATCTAGCAATGGCTTGGGACAGAATGGACATTGCCAAGAAACATATCCTAATTTATGGACAACATTGGAAGGTATAGTCAAAATGAAGTTACTTGGAAAAATATTTTGTGTTTTGGTTTGTTACAGAGGTGAGAGGAGGGAAAGAGAAAACTGGAGGGGACACAAATAGCATCTTGATATCCAGGCACCCAGAGATAGTTAAGACATTTCTCTCCTGCTTTAACTCCCCAAAAAGTTTTCCCCTGGCTCTCAGCCTAATTGATGTGGAAGTAGGAAGTTGGAGAAAAAACAGAATGGAAGGATTTTTAACTTGTTTGTGAGTGGGTAGATTTTAATTTTTATCTTTAAAGTTTACACGTTATCTTCATTTTTACATTAAAATGTATATAAGTGCTCACAATGAAACAGTTAGGGATCATCACAAAGGGACAACAGCCAAATAAACTCTGGGCCCTTAACATGTTACACATTGAAAGCATGATGTGTGTTTTCTTCTGTCTCCATCCGTGTAATCTCTCAACAGCTTTATCATGAAGTACCAAAATAGGCCAGCCAGAATGTTTATAGACTAAGCCAGTTACGACTAAACCAAGCTAACACTAGTTAGGTTCAAAATTACTACACAAATTACAAACAAAGACAAAGGGAAATTATTAGTGAGAAAAAAAATCTCACCCATGAGAAGTCCTTGATAAGTCCCCAGAATCGACTCAGTTGTTTGGCAGCCTCTTAGAGCAGAATCACATTCTGGTGTAAGATAACACCTGTGGCTGGTAGATTATGATAACACTTGCTTAGATTACTTTGCAGAAATTTGAAAGCTGCTATGCCTGACAACTTCTGATAAATGAATAGAATGAGACAAAAGACTTGGCATCTCTGCCTTCATGTCATGTTTGTCCCTTTTGCTGCCTCAAAACCTTTGAGTCAGACTCTTCTCAGCTCTAAGTGCATGTAGACATGTTGATCATTTGAACAAAGTTTTATCCAAGCCTATAATATGGTTTCATCTTGCCTATTGCCCATCAGAGCAGATATGTTTCTTCTACTGCATCCTTGAGAGTTCTTGGCAATTCAAGTACTGCAAGTTCTTGACAGTGGTGAAAGTCCTTTAGCCCTGTCATAAGACTAGGACATTTATGCAAAATGATGACACCATTTGTAACTTAATAGTTCCTGTATGGAGTTGATTATCCATTAACCCACCAAGCACAAGGCCAGGAAGCTTGCACACAGAAGGGAAACATTTTTTGAAACTGTGCCCTTGAGCAATGGACAATTACTGCAGTTTAAATCACCCTTCCCCCCAAAAAGTCAATAAAAGTTTTCTCCTTTCTTGTTCAAGTGACTAACCTGGTCCCCCATGGTCTGTGCTACCTACCTTTGGCTCATCTCAGCTGGCTTGAGCTCAAGTCTCAATAAAGGAGACTGGTCTGTCTTGTTGTATTATGTGGCTTGGTCTTCTTTCTACTCTTTCCAAGATACAAGATATGCTACTAACAATAGAAATTAGTGAAAACAGAAAAAAGATTACTAATAATGCTTGATAATCACTGTTAAAATTTCATTAAAAATTTCAATTAAAAATTGTGACTATATCACAAGTTTGTCACATTTTGTGTTAAACTAATACATACACATTGTTTTTAAAAATTATTTTCAATTGGGATATATTCATTGTACAGGAGGATTGATTGTGACAATTCCAAATAGGCTTATATGGTACATTAGTTAGATCACCTCACTGTACCTCCTCCTTTCCCCCTCCCCATCCCACTTAAAGCTATTGCACGAGGTTTCTTTGTTCTATTTCATATAAGTTTATGAAGTCCATCCACCACATACTCTTGTCTTAATCTCCTTTATTCATCCTCCGCCCTCCAAGATATACCCCCCCACTGTACCTATTTACAGTCCTGTCTTTCATTATTAATATTTAAGGTGATATTCCAAGGGGTTTCTCAATGTGTCCCCGCTGTGAGTCTACTTTATTTTGGTCCATTAAACCCCTTCTATTGCTCTCCATTAACCTTTTACTTCCCACCTCCACCCATTTTTCAGTAGCTTACAATACATATCCTTATATCCTCTACCTTCACAGATGTTACGTTTTATATTTCTGATGCTCTGTCATTCTCTTTTCCTTTCCCTCCTTCCCTGAGTTCCACAGAGCAGTTCCACTGTTACAAACATGTTCTACATACGAGTTTGTATATGATCATGCTTGTTTTTGTGTATATGTTTATTTTTTGAATCTATCTTCCATGTGTGAGAGAAAACTTTGTCTATCTGAGTCTGGCTTACTCTCCAATTGCATCCATTTACTTTCCAACCACATGTCATTCTTTCTTTCTTTTTTTTGAGGTATGGAGCTTTCACCTTGAGCCACTCCACCAGCCCTATTTTTGTGAAGGGATTTTTGAGATAAGGTCTCTCAGAACTGTTTGCCCAGGCTGCTTTCCAACCTCGATCCTCCTGATCTCTGCCTCCTGAGTAACTAGGATTATAGGTGTGAGCCACCCGCGCCCAGCATATCAATATTTCTTATGCCTGAGTAAAACTCCATACCACATGAATGATCCACATGAATGGATCAGTTATAGGGCATCTTGGTTGTTTCCTTAGCTTGACTATTGTGACTAATGCTGGAATGAATATCGGTTACAGGTGTCTCTATTGTACCCTGACTTATGTTCCTTTATATATATGCCCATATATATATCTGGATCATATGGCAGATCTATCTTTAGCTTTTTGAGGAATCTCCATACTGATTTCCATAATGGTTGTACTAATTTGCATTCCCACCAACAGTGTATAAGGGTTCCTGTTTTGTCTATCCTTGCCAGCATTTGTTGATATTGCCCTTCAATATGGCCATTCTAACTGGGGTGAGATGAAATCTAAGTGTAGTTTTGATTTGCATCATCTCTTTTAAAGTCAGGGAAGTTGAACACTTCTTTGTGTATTTATTGGCCATTTGTACCTCTTCCTTTGAGAATTCCCTGAATTCTTGTGCCTATTTTTTTATTGGTAGGTTGATTCTTTGGGGGTTGAATTTTTAGAGTTTCCTGTAGATTCTAGATACTAGTCCCTTGTTAGATGAATAGCTGGCAAAGATTTTCTCCTGTTCTGCATACACTGTTAAAACATCAAATGATGATCCACAGCTACTAAAAATACAGTAGTTCCTTCCACAATAAGCCTCCTATGTTTGCATTTTTTTTTTTACTGTTCTGACATTTATAAATTTCCATTCTTTCTTTCCTTCTTTCCTTCCTTCCTTCTTTTCTATTATTGTACTGGGGGTGCATTGTGACATTTTTCTTTTTTGTTTTTGTTTTTTGTTTTATTATTCATATGTGCATACAAGGCTTCGGTCATTTCTCCCCCCTACCCCCACCCCCTCCCTTACCACCCACCCCACCCCCTCCCTCTCCCCCCCACCTCTTCAATACCCGGCAGAAACTATTTTGCCCTTATCTCTAATTTTGTTGAAGAGAGAGTATAAGCAATAATAGGAAGGAACAAATGTTTTTGCTAGTTGAGATAAGGATAGCTATACAAGGAGTTGACTCACATTAATTTCCTCTGGGTGTGTGTTATCTTCTAGGTTAATTCTTTTTGATCTAACCTTTTCTCTAGTTCCTGGTCCCCTTCTCCTGTTGGCCTCAGTTGCTTTTAAGGTATCTGCTTTAGTTTCTCTGCGTTAAGGGCAACAAATGCTAACTAATTTTTTAGGTGTCTTACCTATCCTCACCCCTCGGAGGTGCATTGTGACGTTTACAAAAGTTCTTAAAATACATCACAGTTGAATTCACCTCTTCCATTCATATTTCTAAATAATGTTATATGGCTGCCTTATGATTCATCAGTTTTAGAAGTCTCTCAACATTTCTGTTTGGGCAGGTTCATAGTTACAAAGTGGACAGATTGCTTTCTGTTCCTGGTGCTCAGCTGTCATCCTGGGGTCTACCTCCACCAACTTGAAGATCTCCTTTGTCTCCTCCTATGTTAGAGTTTATGATTTCTGTATCTCAGGACCTCTTCTTTCTTGATTTATTCCTTTATTTTGATAGCACAAATCCTTCAACAACTTTCTGAGAAAATGAGTATGGGAGATAAATATTTTGAGGACTTGTATGTTTGGTTATATTTTAATTCATGATTAGAACTAATGTTTCTTCAGAGTTTTGAATGCCTAGCATTACTGTTGAGAAGTAAAAATCTTTGTTTTCAGATATTTTTCTGTGATGATGTTTTTCCCTCTCTCAGATGCTTAAAAAAATCTTTTTTCAGTGTTCTGAGATTTTGCAATGAGATATTATTGAGAGTATGTATATCCATTATCCTGGGCATACAATTTCAAATTGACATTCCTATGTTTCCATTCCATTCCCTTTTTCTCTGCTGTCTTTCTGAATTCTATTTTCTGAATGTTAAGCCTTATCCACTGTTCTTCTAATCTTACTATTTTTTCCCCCTCTTTGGTTCTGAATATTTTCTTCAGTGTATTTCCTCAGCTTTGGCTTTTTAGCCTTCTGTGAAGCTTTTCTTTTCTAGTAACATGTGGCTAATCTAATAATTCCCCAAAGTAAATTTATTCTCTGGCTCTACTCTCCTCCTCTTTATGTTCAGTGGAATCTGGGAAAGATTTTATCTCTCTCAGGATATTAATGACAGCTTTTTTGAGGTTTTCTTTTTTTTTATTATTATTCATATGTGCATACAAGGCTTGGGTCATTTCTCCCCCCTGCCCCCACCCCGTCCCTTACCACCCACTCCGCCCCCTCCCTCTCCCCCCTACCCCCTCAATACCCAGCAGAAACTATTTTGCCCTTATTTCTAATTTTGTTGTAGAGAGAGTATAAGCAATAATAGGAAGGAACAAGGGTTTTTGATGGCTGAGATAAAGATAGCTATACAGGGAGTTGACTCACATTAATTTCCTGTACATGTGTGTTACCTTCTAGGTTAATTCTTTTTGATCTCACCTTTTCTCTAGTTCCTGGTCCCCTTTTCCTATTGGCCTCAGTTGCTTTAAGGTATCTGCTTTAGTTTCTCTGCGTTAAGGGCAACAAATGCTAACTAATTTTTTAGGTGTCTTACCTATCCTCACCCCTCCCTTGTGTGCTAAAGCTTTTATCATGTGCTCATAGTCCAATCCCATTGTTGTGTTTGCCCTTGATCTAATGTCCACATATGAGGGAGAACATACGATTTTTGGTCTTTTGGGCCAGGCTAACCTCACTCAGAATGATGTTCTCCAATTCCATCCATTTACCAGAGAATGATAACATTTCGTTCTTCTTCATGGCTGCATAAAATTCCATTGTGCCCACCACAAGTGGGCATCCTTGTCTGGTTCCTGATTTTAGAGGAATGGTTTCAGTTTTTCTCCATTAAGTGTAATGCTGGCTGTAAGTTTGTCATATATGGCTTTTATAATGTTGAGGTACTTTCCTTCTATTCCTAGTTTTCTTAGAGCTTTTATCATGAAATGATGTTGGATCTTATCAAAGGCTTTTTCTGCATCTATTGAGATGATCAAGTGGTTTTTGTCTTTGCTTCTGTTAATGTGGTTTATTACGTTTATTGATTTTCGTATGTTGAACCACCACTGCATCCCTGGGGTGAAGCCTACTTGGTTGTGGTGAATAATCTTTTTGATGTGTTGTTGAATTCGGTTTGCCATTATTTTGTTGAGGATTTTTGCATCAATGTTCATTAAGGAGATTGGCCTATAGTTCTCCTTTTTGGAGGTGTCTTTGCCTGGTTTTGGGATAAGTGTAATACTGGCTTCATAAAATGTATTTGGCAGTTTTCCTTCCCTTTCTATTTCGTGGAACAGTTTAAGGAGGGTTGGTATCAGTTCTTCTTTAAAGGTCTGATAGAATTCAGCAGAGAATCCATCAGGTCCTGGACTTTTTTTTTTGGGGAGACTCTTGGTTGCTGCTTCAATTTCATTTTGTGTTATAGGTCTATTCAGGTGATTAATTTCCTCTTGGTTCAGTTTTGGATGATCATATGTATCTAGAAATCTGTCCATTTATTTTAGATTTTCAAATTTATTTGAATATAGGTTCTCAAAGTAGTCTCTGATGATTTCCTGGACTTCCATGGTGTTTGTTGTTATCTCCCCTTTTGCATTCCTAATTCTACTAATTTGGGTTTTTTTCTCTCCTCATTTTAGTCAGGTTTGCCAGGGGTCTATTGATCTTGTTTATTTTTTCAAAGAACCAACTTTTTGTTTCATTAATTCTTTGTATGGTTTTTTTGGTTTCTATTTCGTTGATTTCAGCTCTTATTTTTATTATTTCTCTCCTTCTATTTGTTTTGGGATTTGCTTGTTCTTGTTTTTCTAGGAGTTTGAGATGTATCATTAGGTCATTGATTTGGGATCTTTCAATCTTTTTAATATATGCACTCATGGCTATAAACTTTCCTCTCAAGACTGCCTTAGCTGTGTCCCATAGGTTCCGGTAGGTTGTGTTTTCATTTTCATTGACTTCCAGGAACTTTTTAATTTCCTCTTTTATTGCATCGATGATCCATTCTTCATTAAGTAATGAGTTATTTAGTTTCCAGCTGTTTGCATGTTTTTCGTCTTTACTTTTGTTGTTGACTTCTACTTTTACTGCATTGTGGTCAGATAGTATGCATGGTATTATTTCTATTTTCTTATATTTGCTGAGGCTTGCTTTGTGCCCTAGGATATGATCTATTTTGGAGAAGGTTCCATGGGCTGCTGAGAAGGATATATATTGTGTAGAGGTTGGATGAAATGTTCTGTAGACATCTACTAGGTCCACTTGATCTATTGCATATTTTAGATCTTGGATTTCTTTATTGAGTTTTTGTTTGGATGACCTATCTATTGATGATAATGGAGTGTTAAAGTCTCCCACAACCACTGTGTTGGCGTTTATATATGTTTTTAGGTCTTTCAGGGTATGTTTGATGAAATTGGGTGCGTTGACATTGGGTGCATACAGATTGATGATTATTATTTCCTTTTGGTCTATTTCCCCTTTTGTTAGTATGGAATGTCCTTCTTTATCTCGTTTGATCAATGTAGGTTTGAAGTCTACTTTGTCAGAGATAAGTATTGCTACTCCTGCCTGTTTTCAGGGGCCGTTGGCTTGGTAAATCTTCTTCCAGCCTTTCATCCTAAGCATACGCTTATTTCTGTCGGTGAGATGAGTCTCCTGTAAGCAACAAATTGTTGGATCTTCTTTTTTAATCCATTTTGTCAAACGGTGTCTTTTGATGGGTGAATTAAGTCCATTAACATTAAGCTTTAGTGTACTAATCGATAGTAAGCTGAACAGACATTAGAGAGATAGAGAGAGGATTGAAAATCAAAAAGAAAAAAAATAAAGATAAGAATAAAAATAAAAAATAAGTAAATGAAAGAAAAATCTCTATATAAAAATGTATTAAAATAAAATGAAAAAATAGAAAATTAAAAAAAACCCAAAACATAAAACCAAAAAACCAAAAAAACCTCCAAGTTCAAATGCAATGAAGTTTCAGTCTTTATAATTTGCGTGTCCGTCTCAGTCTCCAATCCTGGAGATGGTGCCTCAGATGTTGTTCTGTAGTTGTCTCATCAAAGGGGACGCATAAAGTAGAACAAAACTACACACACATGCACAAAAAAAACCCCACCAAGTGTCCCAAGTTCAAATGCAATACAGTTTTAGCAAGCTTTTCACCTTGCAGGTGTAATTTGGTTATTCTCTCATCAAAGGTAGGGAGACAAAGAAAAAAAAGAGTCTGGAGACAGTTCTGAGAATGGCATCTGCAGCTGTGGCTTGCCTGCCCGCTGCTGTCCGCCTGCTGTTGCTGGTGGCATTATTTATGCAGATCTCTGGGGTGAGCTAGCACTCACCTGGCCCTGCAGGCTTTGTTTGTCCAGAGTTCTCCTGTGTGGGAGCCTCTGCTACAGGCTTTCCCCTTTCCAAGCACTGGGAAAGGTGTCACTGCCCCGCGTTGTCAGGCCTGCGTGTTTATTTACAGTTCCTGTGGGAGGTGGGTCTTCCCCCCTCTCCTGTGCAGTTTTCCTCCCACCGCCACTTTCACAAGCTTTCCTGTTCCTGCTTACTGGGTGGTGCTGCTGCTCCTGACGGCTGCCATGTTTATTTACAGCTCACGTGGGAAGTGGGTCTTCCCTCCTCTCCTGTGGAGTTTTCCTCCCTCCACCACTGTCACAAGCTTTCCCGCTCCTTGTTGTTGGGCCCGTGCCCCTGCTCCCGCCAGAGGCTCTCCGGCAGCCCAGCTTGTTTATTTACAGTCCTGGGAAGGATTCCCTTCCCCCAATCTTCAGTGTTCAGTGTGCCCCACCCTCTTTCCCACGTGTCTTTATTGCTCTTATTGCTTATTACTCAGTTTCTCTTTTTTTTTTTTTTCCCGGGTGGAGGTCAGTCTCTCCAGGGGGCTATGCTGCTCTGGCCCAGGCTTGTCTGTGGGGGAACCACGGTACCGCGAAGCTCACCTGGCCCGCGTCTTCCCAAGCCGTCTGGGCGCCGGTGACTGGCGGCCCGGTGGCCCTCCTGGTTTCTCCATTTAAGGTGAAGTGGAGATTCTCTGCACCAGCTGGAAGGGTGGAGGGGTCAAAGTTATGCTTCTTCTCAGTGATTATGCTTGCAAAGTGTGTCTCCAGCGTCTCTCCAAGATTTCACTATAGGAGGCTCGCTTTCTGCTTCCTCCCTCTAGCCGCCATCTTGGAATCTTCCTTTTTGAGGTTTTCTTCCTGCATTGTCCAGTATCGTTGGAGCCAATGTGGCTATTTTTCTGGGATTTACTATGTGTCTGGAATATGCCTTAAATTCCCTACTCTGGGGGCCACAAGCAGCTTTCTGCAACCTCAAAAGTATCACAGACCTTCAGCTAGACTCTGCAAGATTTCCTGTTACTGTAACCATTCTGTAGGGGGGTTGGGGAAAAATTCCATAACCAACTTGTTTCTCTGTAAATGACTTGTCTTTCTGACCACCTGTGAACCATATACTGCCAAACCCCCCTGGTCACATAAACCACCTGGGGGGTATATAACTCATCTGCCACTGATCGGGGCTCAGGGCCTTGAGAAATTATCTCCCCTGAGTCCTCTAGCATAGTAAAATTCCTGCTTCCTGCAAAGTGGTCTCGGTGACTTTGTTTCCCTCTTGGTTTCCCGCAACAGTATCTCCTCTTTGATTTTTTCTTTTTTTTTCTTAGTATAATTATACAATTAGTATAATTGTTTAGGGGGATGCATTCTGTTATTTACATATGTGCTTACATATATCCTAATTGATTTTTTTTGATCTGTTTGTCTTGGTTTTTCTGTTTAAGCGGGGAGGATAGAAAGCTCTGGAGAAAATCTGACCCTGTATTTGGAGTTTCCCTATTGACTGAGCTTCATGGTAGGGTGATCTGAATGTCATTTGTTAGCGATTCCCCTGAATGTCAACATTTGTGTTTTTTTTCTTGCATTGGTAATAATACAAGTAAAGAATTTTCTGATACCCTGCCTGGAAGGTACAAACCTTGCTGCTCCTGTTACAGGAGCAAAATGGGGGATATGGCTGGGAAGATTCCAACACTATGGACTCAGCATGTGTACATTTACTTCATGTTGGTGCTGCTGGAATTCTGTGGCATAGATCTATTTGGTTCTTGACATTTTTCTCTTCTCTTAATTGGCTTTCTCAGGACTTAAATCAATTACCATTTGACCAACTTTCCTCTACTTTACAAATGTTGCACTCTTGTCTCCAATCTTGTCTTCCTTGTTCTGTTGGCTTGTCTCTTTTTCTTTTTTGTTTTAAAATTCCCTTTGCTATAGTCTTAATGGGATTTTTAGGTGGGAACAAAATTAGATTAATATATTCAACTTGTCATTTATAATCCAGAAATCAGATAAAGTTTAAATGGAAACATGATACTACCAAAACCAAAACCAAGAACAAAACCAAAACACCAACCACTGACCAACCAAAACCCTCTAAACCAAATTAAACTAAACAAAAAACAACCACCCTGGATTCTCATTAGAATTTCATTAAGCCTGAACATAAGTTTAAAAAACTTTTTTTTTTGGCGGGGGAAGGGGGGTTGAACTCAGGGCCTCACACTTGCTGAGGCAGGAACTTTTCTGCTTGAGCCACTTTTCCTGCCCAGTTTAAGTAGCTTTGAGATCTTTGGGATAGTTTTCCCATCCAAAAACATGAAATGTTTCTTAATTATTCAAGATATCTTCACTTAGGTCCTGCACATTTCTCAGTAAGATTATATTTTATAAATATTGTGTCTGTGTAGTTTTCAGTTCAAATACACATAGTTCTTTATTTCCATTTTGTTAATTGTCTTCTTATTTCTGTTTTATTTGTTCCTCATGAAGCCTGGTGCACTAGAACAGGCAATGTTAGATGCTTTAGCAATGGATCGAGTGGATTTTGTGAAGCTCTTAATAGAAAATGGGGTGAACCTCCATCGCTTTCTTACCATCCCCCGATTGGAAGAGCTCTATAATACAGTGAGTATGGAACATGTCATAGTCATTACCTTTAAGGTTATTTATTAATTAGCTTAAGATTTACCTGTCTCTTTGAATGCTTATGTACAAAGATACTTTGGAGAGATACAGACTTTTCAGTCAAAGGAAAAACATTCTTATCAATTCCATTTTATTCTACTAAGACATAAAGATAAAGGTGTGAATAAGAACAAATTGCTTTTTATTGAATTATTTGTACTGTCTTGACTTAAAGCCAATATTAAAGTGCTATTCCTTTAACTTCCCTGTGTAAATCCTTTGTTGAAACTAGATTGAGTTAGTCATTGGGAAAACATGAATTGCTCAAGTCAAATACCCTTCTTGAAACAGCCTTCTTTATCTTTTGGATATTGTACTTTCTTCAAAGACCCGTTCAAGTCCTGTTTTTTTGATTACTCCAGGTAGTTCACAGTGATCTGTTCCTAGAATATGGATTATTTGCAACTCCTTTTCAGCACACACATTATCATATTGTTGGTTATTTTTTAGTGTGTGTTCTCATTTTTTATTTATTATTAACACCCTGTTGAGTCCCTTTCAAACCTAAATGAACATTGAAAGGATTCAATACTTGTTGATGGAATCCCCTGTTTGATAAGATTTGTAATCATGTGCTAACATTTACACATGATCAAAGAATAGTTATAAGTTACTTAAAAGTGATTTTTGCCTCTTACCACTTAAAGTTAATGTCCTTACTACCTACATATGTGCAACTTACTTTGAAAAATATTTCATCTAATCACATTTTCTCTTGAAAAGTCCTTCCTTAGAATTAATTAGCATATGCTTCATTACCAATGGTATTGAACCAAATTTTCCATTTTCTGGGTTACTTATGCATTCTGAAATAACGTGTTACTCACCCTCAGTATATGGAGTCAAAGGGAATAATTCCTGCTTTTGTTCTTTATCACAGAAACAAGGACCGACTAATATGTTCTTGCACCATCTTGTCCAAGATGTAAAACAGGTAACCTCATTATGAACACTGCTTTAGCTTTGTGATCGAGGAATCACCAGATTTTGTTTTATATATTGTAGATTTAGATTTTATGATGATTTGCCTGTTTTTTTTAAGGTATGATTATCAATAATTTCATTACTAAACTATACTCTATATTTCTTCTTAATTAAAGCTTAAAAAATTTTAATGCACTAAATAAGTGACATTAGCTAAGAACAAACGTGAATCAGGAGGCTGGGGATGTAGCTCAGTGGTAGAGTACTTGCTTAGCATGTGTAAGACCCTGGATTCAGTCTCCAGCATTGCCAAAACCAACAAAAAACAAAACAACAACAGCAACAAAAACACAACAACCCATCCTCTCCCCAAACCTTAACAAAAAAACCCTAGAAACGACAACAAAATCAAACAAACAAATAAACCCCCATGAATCAGAGACATACAACACTTGGAATCAGAGCTTCAGCTCAACATGACAGAGCCACAGTGCCAGTGAAGATAATCATGTCAGCCAAGAGAATTTTGAGGTTCTTTCTTCTTTGGGGAGGACACATGATTTCCATGTCTTGTTATTACTGTTTTGGATATCAGTGACAGCTCAGGGATGCTATCTGTTCTTTTGTGAGGCTAAGCCTTGTTTTTGGGAGTCGGGGGATCTCACTGCTCAAAGCCCTAGTTCATATTTTGCTCAGTATTCTCTTTGACTGTGAGTTAGGTCAGCCTTGACAATTGGAGTATCTTTTACTTGTCACTATGCTTAAAATCCATGCAAACTACATTTTGAAAGTTCCTCTCCCATTTTTTGAAGTGTAGTATCCCATTGAGTAGACTGTGAACTTTCTCTTTATGCTAACTTGGTAGAAGAGCCACATTTACTTGGGAAATGTATAGTAAGCAAAAATATCCACGCTGATGTAAATTTCTTTACATTGTTTTCTGCCATATCAAAATCATTTTCCTTACACTATTTCCTTACACTCTGTCATAGTAAACTGAAGAAAAATGTATGAAATAGGTAAAATATGCATTTAGTTAGTAGCAAATAAGAATATTACTTTGTTGTTCCTTGGGGAAAAAAAACAAATGGAAAAGAAAAATTACATATCTAACCTTATTTCTTGTTCATAGCTTTGTGAATATTATTCACAAGCTGTCCACTGTATGTTTTATACAATTTACTATGAAAAGCAGTACAGAAGTGAACAGCTATAAAGACATAGTAACAAGAGGTTTAAGGAGCCCAAATCACTTTCATTTACTCCAAGACTCACGGACTCAGAAATCTGCCACTCAGCCCTTTAGCAGTCATAACATTTGTCTTGGCACAGCCTCACGTTTTGATATCTTATTTGACTTGTAATTCTATGTTCCTTATTTTTATTTGTTCTACTTCCTTCCATGCTCTTGTTTTATATACGATGTAGTTAGCACAATGCAAAGCTTTGCGTACATTTCAACGGTGAGGATGAAAAATTAAGCCAATGTTAATTTTGGATTGTGTGCATTCACAGTATATGTCACAATTTACTTCTGTTGTAGTAGTTATATAATTTCTAATCAAAACAATATTTTGTACTAGATTTCAGTGTATTTTTTTATTTATTTAAATGTTTGCATACATGCTATATAGAGGGAAAGGAGAGGAGAGACAGGGAAAGAGAGAGAACACAGATGTGACTACACATTTGTGATGTCTGTGAAAGACAGAAGGAGAAAGAATGTAGATGTAAGTATTCATTTGATGTCTATGAAACTAGAAAGCATATTAAGGCTAAGAACTTTTTCCTTCTGAGCAAGCAAATTGTATCAACAGCCAGTTATATTAATAAGTGAGTTTGTAAACAGGATTATAAGGTATGAGTCTATAATTAATTTGGTTATTTCTGATAGCTTGGCAAAAGAGAGAGAAGAGAACAGAAGGTTGTAATTCATTGCATGCTTTGTTGTAGCATACACTTCTCTCAGGCTACAGAATAACACTGATTGACATTGGATTGGTGATAGAATACCTCATTGGTGGGGCGTATCGCAGCAGCTACACTAGAAAAAACTTCAGAGTCCTCTACAATGACCTCTACAGAAAGCATAAGGTAACATAATTGAGAAATGCCCTAGTGAAATTAAGGATAATTAAGAATTGCCGTTCTAGAAGGATGGCCTCGATTTTCAGATGGCAATAGCTTCTAAAATGGACATTTTGTTGTGAACAGTTGTTGCCTGCTGCATGTAAAGTACTGTGCAAAGTGTCTGCCTGTTGGCATGGGATGAACATGAAGACTAAGAGTTTAGAAACTCTTAGAAGAAACAGATGGATGAATAATACAAACAGGATGTATTGTGTGCAATACTGACATAAAAGTAATTGTGACATGAGTGGTTACAGAAATGGCCAGTTCTTTTCTTTAGAAAATTCAGAGGTCAAAAGGTCAAAAGATTAATAGGATTAGATCTATTATCCCATAATAGTCCATAGTCTGGAGATGACACACTTGGAATAACCATGTAGGGATTAAATAAATTTAAAAATAGAATTCTTCTAAAAAAATTATTAATTTTTTTGGTAGCACTGGGATTTGAACTCAGGGCCTCACATTTGCTAGGCAGGCACTCTTACTACTCGAGCTACTCCTCGAGTCCTAGAAAAGTTTTTATAGATTAAAAAACACTTTATTAAAAGATGGGTGAAGATGGGCTGAGTGCTTACTTTGTCTCTTCCCATGGTGTGTCTTGGGCTGTGTAATAAATCTCCTTTCTTTGCCCTTAAAAACAAAACAAGAAGCCAAAACAAAAAACTAAAACAACCATAACAACAAAAACACTTTATTTTTTTTTAATCATAATTTTGGAAATCTGAAAATGCAAAAATAGAGTTGTTGCTTAGTATATCAGCAAAGTTGCTTGTTTCTTACATTTGCTTACAGATCAATAACTAGAGGAGTCTAATTCATTTTAAGGATAGACACCATTAGAAAAGGGAGTTTGGAGGGCGTTTATGTTGGGAGACAAGCTGGGTCAGTGAAGACACACTGCCCAGACATCAAGGTGTGTTTTGCAGTGACAAGGAGACATTTGTCACTGGAAAACCAGTGCCAGGAGGTTGTGAGGGATGAGACTGGAAGGGTGGCTTAGGGAAAGGTCACATAAACAGCCTGGAATACCCACCTATTTGGACTTTTATTTATAAAGAATAAGTGAAGTGAAGGCCCTACTAAACACACACACAAAGGAAACCCAGATCTCACATAGATAATGTTCTATTCAGATTTGTAAGGCATAGGAAAAATTTAAGGTAATATGAATTACTTGATTTAAAAGAGATCCATGTTGCTGTGATCTGCAACTTGCAGATGTGAGGCTGTGAGGGCTGTGTGGCCCAATGTAGAGCATGACAAGAAGTTTCCCTGGTGCTCTGTCTGGAATTGACCCACAGTATGAAGTTACTTTCCAGGGAAGGAGCCAAGTTTATGGTGTTTCAGAGTAGATTGCTACTAGATTGTAGCAGTAACAAGTACATGATTTGGAGTCAGATCTCAGGTTAAGTCCTCGTTTTGTTCCTTATGAGGTATGTAATATTGAGCAATAAACTTAACCTCTCCATGTGCCCGTTTCCTCATCTATAAAATGGGAATATTAGTAATCCTTTCATTGTGAGAAGGATTAAATGAAATAATACCAGAAAAACCCATATTCCTGATACAGAGTGGATATTGAGCAACTCAGTGATAACAGTCACTATGATTATTACCATAATGATACTACTAATTATATATTGCAATAATAATGATAATAGTTTGGGTATTATCATTAAAAAGTCTTGACCTTATTGTTTCTATGTTAGATTTTTATCCATAAAACACAAACTGAAGATAAAGTCATTCAAAACCCATAGTTTGTAACCTCTGTTTCTATGTCAGTCTCAAGAAAGCTTTTTTCCAATTTTGCCTCTCATTGATGAGAACTTCAGCAGCAATGACTTATGCAATTATCAGATCTAGACATTGGAATTGCAGTGGAGATATTATATAATACCTGGAGAAATTCCAGAACGTTTTAACTTGACCTTAACCTTGGAGCTGTTTATGAATGGCAACTTTTTCTTATCAGAACTGTAAATCTTTATTGCCTATTTTGAACTTGTTCCAAGGATAGAACATCCATCGATTCTAACGAAATTTCCACATAGAAAAAGAATGCAGTTATGTAATAGGGAGTGAAAGAGTTGTTCTCGAAGATGTTAGGAAATAACAGTGTTCCTAATACGAAGCAGACCATGAGAGGCTCTGGTTGAGTGAATAATTAGTCTCCAGAGAGATTAATTATTAAGCATGGATGAGAAACAGAAGATTGAATGTTTGATAGAATACAATATTATATATATTTTTCATTATTCTCTAGAAAGAAAATGCTACCTCTATAATCTTTTTTTCTTTCACTTTTTTTTTTAAAACAAAATAACAATATATGGCAGAGAGTGACCAGCTTTGCTCAAAGTCTTTCCCAGCACCCCCTTCACCGGAGACGCTCCTCAGGAAACAGAAGTGAGTCTGCAGAAAGCACGCTGCATTCCCAGTTCTTTAGAACTGCCCAGCCTTACAAATCCAAGGTACCACCCACCTGTTCTTCCAGTGGAAAACAAAGTTGTTTTTGCAGATTGAGACAGTTCTTCATTTAATGTTGGAGCAAGGGTGGTACAAATACGGGAACCATTTACAAGCGCCATAAATCAATGTATGGTGCAAGCCTCAAGCTAACACAGCTGTTCTCTGACAACAATGAGCAAAGGCCAGGGCATAGCACTGACAATGCAGTGACTGTCTGGGCTGGCACTTGAGGTTCTCTTCCTTGTTCTTACCTTGGCCACATCCAGATTGTGACTTAGGCTGGCAGTCTATGTCATGGAATTAAAAAATTGTAATCATTAGCTCAACACTGCACCCTTATCCTTACTTGAGGCTGGTTGGAAGTGAAGGTGGCTTCCTTCCCCACCTTCAGTTCTCTCAGCCTCTCCTTACATATCTTCTTTTTTCCTCTCTAAGGCTTTCTTGAAATTAATTTTAGTCTAATGTTATAGTATAACAAAGATCTTGTGTTTGTGTGTGCACATGTGTGTACATGTGTGGATGTATGCACACGCTCCTTTGTTCTTATTCACTCAGTCCCACTTTCCACTGGAGATAAATGTTTTTGCACGAGAGCTTCCATGTAAATGGATACCATGTTGGTTGAAAGAAATTTGCTTTTCATGGCTCCTGGGATGAAAAGGTATTTGGTCACCCTTGGCCACATGAACACAGATTCCCTTTATTTATAGAAATAGAGGAAACATATCACATATATTTTTGCTATGATGCCTCAAATTACAAAGAATAATTATGGAATCTTTGTTCTTTTCTGGGCTTTCCATTGAGTACTTGATTGAACTGGGAGGAAGGTGGGTTAGGGCAGATAAGATGGTGACTGAGAAATACTCCCACCTTCCTCAAGGTGATCACCACAGAACAGTATAAGGAGCACTGAAAATAGAGACATATGGAGTGGTACAGAAGTAAATGGCAAGTTCAAGTGACATTTGAGATAAGCTACCATGGGGAGAGTATTATTTCATTATTAACTGTTATCATTACTACAGAATTATCAACTGGTCAATTTGGATGCATGTTTGCAACACTCTTGACATTCTTCTAAAGGGGAAAAATGTTTAATCTATTTGCTAAGGCAAGGTTAGAAATTTTTTCATAATTCTCATTTATCCAATATATTATTTCAACCAATCTCATTGAGAAATTAAAAGTTATCATATAATTGGACATATCTCAAAGCAGTTGAAGTTGCTAAATGAATTTTAGGTATCTCAGCTTAGAGACTTTGTATCTACTATATAAAATAGATTACTATAAACAGTCTAATCTTTGCTAACTGGTTTATAAAGTCATGTTTATATTTCCATATGTTTTTGAGTAGTTATTTTAAAAAATATCTCTAGAATACTTGTATTACATTAGGTAAAACTACATCTGAGTATTTGGGACCTTATTCCTATTTTTCTTCCTAACAGGAAAAATCTGGAGTTCATCATAAGTCAAAAAAGAAGTCAAAAGAAAGAGAAAGCATATCAGATGACCCTGAGTCTACTGGCTTTATTTACCCTTACAATGACCTGCTGGTTTGGGCTGTGCTGATGAAAAGGCAGAAGATGGCTATGTTCTTCTGGCAGCATGGAGAAGAGGCCACGGTTAAGGCAGTGATTGCTTGTATTCTCTACCGAGCCATGGCCCGGGAAGCTAAGGAGAGCAACATGGTGGATGATGCATCAGAAGAGTTGAAAAATTATTCAAAGTAGGAGTTATCTCTTCCCTTCTCACTTAACGGTTATTTGACAATTATTAGAATGGTTAGACACTTTTATCTCCCTTATCTTAGCACTTGTAAGAGAAGTGGACTTAGTGCCGTGTTTATTAGTCAGGGTTTTCCAAAGAGAAAGAACTATTAGTATATGTAGATAAATATATGAGGAGGACTTATTAGAGAATTGACTTATGCAGTTACAGTGGCTGAGATGTCCCATGACAAGGTCTGCAGGCTGGAGACCCTTGAATGCTAGCAGCATTGCTCAGTCCATGTCCAAAGGTCTTAGAACCAGTGAGTCCATAGGGCTGAGAGTCTGAGAACCTGGGAAGGGTGTAAGTCCTGGAGTCCATCAGCTAGTACATCAGTCCTCCATATGGAGGGTGGATGTACATTTCTGTTCTCAAGGGCAGATACTAAGTCACCTTCTGTATTTGTTATCCCTGGGTCTTTGGAGGGTTGAGTGGGGCACCCTACACCAAGAAGGAATTTTCCCCATGTATCAGACTCACATGATGACCTCCTTTGGAAGTACCCTCACATACATACTCAAAATAATTCTCTATCTGGTTTCTAGATTATTTCTTCATCCAGTCATGTTAATACATAACAATAACCATTACAAGTTACATTTTATGGATTCTCCTATTTAAGGGTCTGTAGGATTTTTTTTCCTTTTTTTTTTATTCGTATGTGCATACAATGTTGGGGTCATTTCTCCCCCCTCCCCCCATCCCCTCCCTTACCCTTCACTCTGCCTCCTCCCTCTCCCCCCCCACCCCCTTAATACCCGGCAGAAACTATTTTGCTCTTATCTCTAATTTTGTTGAAGAGAGAGTATAAGCAATAATAGGAAGGAACAAGGGTTTTTGCTAGTTGAGATAAGGATGGCTATACAGGGAGTTGACTCACATTGATTTCCTGTGCATGTGTGTTACTTTATAAATTAATTCTTCTTGATCTAACCTTTTCTCTAGTTCCTGGGCCCTTCTTCTATTGGCCTCAGTTACTTTTAAGGTATCTGCTTTAGTTTCTCTGCGTTGAGGGCAACAAATGCTATCTAGTTTTTTAGGTGTCTTACCTATCCTCACCCCTTCCTTGTGTGCTCTCGCTTTTATCATGTGATCATAGTCCAGTCACCTTGTTGTGTTTGCCCTTGATCTAATGTCCGCATATGAGGGAGAACATACGATTTTTGGTCTTTTGGGCCAGGCTAACCTCACTCAGAACGATGTTCTCCAATTCTATCCATTTACCAGCGAATGATAACATTTCGTTCTTCTTCATGGCTGCATAAAATTCCATTGTGTATAGATATCACATTTTCTTGATCCATTCATCAGTAGTGGGGCATCTTGGCTGTTACCATAACTTGGCTATTGTGAATAGTGCTGCAATAAACATGGGTGTGCAGGAGCCTCTGGAGTAACCTGTGTCACAGTCTTTTGGGTATATCCCCAAGAGTGGTATTGCTGGATCAAATGGTAGATCGATGTTTAGCTTTTTAAGTAGCCTCCAAATTTTTTTCCAGAGTGGTTGTACTAGTTTACATTCCCACCAACAGTGTAAGAGGGCTCCTTTTTCCCTGCATCCTTGCCAACACCTGTTAGTGGTGTTACTAATGATGGCTGTTCTAACAGAGGTGAGGTGGAATCTTAGTGTGGTTTTAATTTGCATTTCCTTTATTGCTAGAGATGGTGAGCATTTTTTCATGTGTTTTTTGGCCATTTGAATTTCTTCTTTTGAGAAATTTCTGTTTAGTTCACTTGCCCATTTCCTTATTGGTTCATTAATTTTAGGAGAATTTAGTTTTTTAAGTTCCCTATATATTCTGGTTATTAGTCCTTTGTCTGATGTGCAGCTGGCAAATATTTTCTTCCACTCTGTGGGTGTTCTCTTCAGTTTAGAGAACATTTCTTTTCTTTTTTTTTTTTCATTTTTCTTTTATTATTCATATGTGCATACAAGGCTTGGTTCATTTCTCCCCCCTGCCCCCACCCCCTCCCTTACCACCCACTCCGCTCCCTACCTCTCCCCCCCCCAATACCCAGCAGAAACTATTTTGCCCTTATTTCTAATTTTGTTGTAGAGAGAGTATAAGCAATAAGAGAAAGGAAAAGGGTTTTTGCTGGTTGAGATAAGGATAGCTATACAGGGCATTGACTCACATTAATTTCCTGTGTGTGGGTGTTACCTTCTAGGTTAATTCTTTTTGATCTAACCTTTTCTCTAGTACCTGTTTCCCTTTTCCTATTGGCCTCAGTTGCTTTTAAGGTATCTGCTTTAGTTTCTCTGAGTTAAGGGCAACAAATGCTAGCTAGTTTTTTAGGTGTCTTACCTATCCTCACCCCTCCCTTGTGTGCTCTCGCTTTTATCATGTGCTCATAGTCCAATCCCCTTGTTGTGTTTGCCCTTGATCTAATGTCCACATATGAGGGAGAACATACGATTTTTGGTCTTTTGGGCCAGGCTAACCTCACTCAGAATGATGTTCTCCAATTCCATCCATTTACCAGCGAATGATAACATTTCGTTCTTCTTCATGGCTGCATAGAATTCCATTGAGTGTAGATACCACATTTTCTTAATCCATTCGTCAGTGCTGGGGCATCTTGGCTGTTTCCATAACTTGGCTATTGTGAATAGTGCCGCAATAAGCATGGATGTGCAGGTGCCTCTGGAGTAACAGTCTTTTGGGTATATCTCCAAGAGTGGTATTGCTGGATCAAATGGTAGATCGATGTCCAGCTTTTTAAGTAGCCTCCAAATTTTTTTCCAGAGTGGTTGTACTAGTCTACATTCCCACCAACAGTGTAAGAGGGTTCCTTTTTCCCCACATCCTCGCCAACATCTGTTGTTGGTGGTGTTGCTGATGATGGCTATTCTAACAGGGGTGACGTGGAATCTTAGCGTGGTTTTAATTTGCATTTCCTTTATTGCTAGAGATGGTGAGCATTTTTTCATGTGTTTTCTGACCATTTGAATTTCTTCTTTTGAGAAAGTTCTGTTTAGTTCACGTGCCCATTTCTTTATTGATTCATTAGTTTTGGGAGAATTTAGTTTTTAAAGTTCCCTGTATATTCTGGTTATCAGTCCTTTGTCTGATGTATAGTTGGCAAATATTTTCTCCCACTCTGTGGGTGTTCTCTTCAGTTTAGAGACCATTTCTTTTCTTGAGCAGAAGCTTTTTAGTTTTATGCAGTCCCATTTAACTATGCTATCTCTTAGTTGCTGTGCTGCTGGGGTTCCATTGAGAAAGTTCTTACCTATACCTACTAATTCCAGAGTATTTCTTACTCTTTCCTGTATCAACTTTAGAGTTTGGGGTCTGATATTAAGATCCTTGATCCATTTTGAGTTAATATTGGTATAGGGTGATATACATGGATCTAGTTTCAGCTTTTTGCAGACTGCTAACCAGTTTTCCCAGCAGTTTTTGTTGAAGAGGCTGTCTTTTCTCCATCATGTATTTTTAGTGCCTTTGTCAAAGACAAGTTGGTTATAGTTGTGTGGCTTCATATCTGGGTCCTCTATTCTGTTCCACTGGTCTTCATGTCTGTTTTTGTGCCAGTACCATACTGTTTTTATTGCTATTGCTTTGTAATATAGTTTGAAGTCGGGTATTGTGATACCTCCAGCATTGTTCTTTTGACTGAGTATTGCCTTGCCTATTTGTGCTTCCTGTGTTTCCATATAAATTTCACAGTAGGTTTTTCGATCTCTTTAATGAATGTCATTGGAATTTTGATGGGAATTGCATTAAACATGTAGATTACTTTTGGGAGTATCGACATTTTTACTATGTTGATTCTACCAATCCATGAGCATGGGAGATCTCTCCACTTTCTATAGTCTTCCTCAATCTCTTTCTTCAGAAGTTTATAGTTTTCCTTGTAAAGGTCGTTCACATCCTTTGTTAGGTTTACACCTAGGTATTTGATTTTTTTTTGAGGCTATTGAAAATGGAATTGTTTTCATATATTCTTTCTCAGTTTGTTCATTATTAGTGTATAGAAATGCTAATGATTTTTCTATGTTGATTTTATATCCTGCTACCTTGCCATAGCTATTGATGGTGTCTAGGAGCTTTTGAGTAGAGTTTTTTGGGTCTTTAAGTTATAGGATCATGTCATCTGAAAATAAGGATATTTTGACAGTTTCTTTACCTATTTGCTGACTAGGAATTCCAGTATTATGCTGAATAAGAGTGGAGATAGTGGGCATCCTTGTCTGGTTCCTGATTTTAGAGGAATGGTTTCAGTTTTTCTCCATTTAAGTATAATGCTGGCTTAGGTTTGTCATATATACCTTTTATAATGTTGAGGTACTTTCCTTCTATTTCTGGTTTTCTTAGAGCTTTTGTCATGAAATGGTGTTGGATCTTATCAAAGCCTTTTTCTGCATTTACTGAGATGATCAAGTGGTTTTTTGTCTTTGCTACTGTTAATGTGGTTTATTATGTTTATTGATTTTTGTATGTTGAACCACCCCTGCATTCTTGGGATGAGCCTACTTGGTTGTGGTGAATGATCTTTTTGATGTGTTGTTGAATTCGGTTTGCCATTATTTTATTGAGGATTTTTGCGTCAATGTTCATTAAGGAGATTGGCCTATAGTTCTCCTGGATTTTTTTTTTTTTGAGGCAGGGTCTTACTATGTAGCCCAGGTTGGCTCCAAGCTTGTAGTGATCATTCTGCCTCATCCTCCAGAGTGCTGGGAAAATAGGTTTGTTCTACCACATCCACTTTCTTTGGGTTTTTAAGGAGCTTTGTGGACTAGAGGAAAGAGAGGTGGCCTTCAGGTCAGGAGATCTGGGCCCCAAGTCCAGCTGCTTACTAATTGGGCAAGTTAGTTGACTAGACTTCTAGAATTCAGCTTCAAAGGTATATATAGTTAATGATTTTTAAATGAATGAGGTTGAGAGTCCCTCTGGACTCCCAAAGTCTATGATGCTAAGTTAAATTAAGGCTTCTTGTTTACCTTTAGTATCTCTCAAGTTTGGAAAACAAATGGATGTATTGCATTAAACATGCAGAGTAATGGTAGAAGATAGAAAAGCTAGGAATTTTTTGTGATTGCTAAACTGTTATACTAGTGAGGACAGAAAGGAGACTAATTTATAATCTGAATTTAAAATCCCAAAGGATGACATCTTTTTCAGAGCAAATCACCTCCTGGAAATTTCCTTGAGGGTGTTTTCAGGTCTAGCTTCTTACATAAGTCATTTAGGTATTTTGTCAAATCTTTAAAATAAAAAAGTGATTCCACAATGTTCTTGTCACTAGTTTAGTTTTGAACAGTGCTATTAAATGCTAGAGACCCACACCCAGCTCTCTGTAGTGTGTTGCATAGTGAGGAGTGGCTTCTCCCATGCACAGTTCAAGTATAAACTAAATTCTGTATGCTGCAAGGTAAGCATCTTTTTGTTCTTCTGTTCCCTCAGAATAGGGAGAAAAATTCCCTTCCTGAGTAGCCATCCCTTCAGCTTCTACAAACTGAGATTATTTATAATTTATTGGATTGTTTATAATCAAACTGTGTTATGTATAATATAGCCTTATTTTGTTTTTGCTATACAGGCTAATTAGCTGGTGGTTACTGAGTATCATACCCAATGTTTTAGAACATCTCTGGGGCTCTCACCTGCCTTTGTGTTCTCTGTCCATCACTATGTCATTAGACAGTTTGGCCAGCTGGCCCTGGATGTGTTGGAGAAGGCGTTCAAGCAGAATGAGCCAATGGCCATGAAGCTGCTGACATATGAACTCAAGAACTGGAGCAATTCTACCTGCCTGAAACTGGCCGTGTCTGGAGGGCTGCGCCCCTTTGTGTCGCATTCTTGTACCCAAATGCTGCTGACAGACATGTGGATGGGGCGCCTGAAAATGAGGAAAAACTCTTGGCTGAAGGTACATTCACTTGCCATATGGGGTTTAATATTAGTTTAGAAGGTCTGGACTCTTTCTGGTCCCTGTTTTTGTTTCTTCCAGAAGGGTATTCTCAGGAAAACCAGTCAACATCTTCTTACAGGTAACTAGGGTCTTCCCAGAAGAATCTCTGAGAACTGCCTTATTTACCACTGTCACAGTGACTTTTCAAAAGTGGGGATAATTATATCTGCCCTGTCCACCACAAAGTCATGCTCCTGTAAGGTGGTTAGAAGTTAAGAGCATGCATAAACTTTG
The DNA here is from genome assembly GCF_047511655.1 of Castor canadensis. Classification (NCBI taxonomy): domain Eukaryota; kingdom Metazoa; phylum Chordata; class Mammalia; order Rodentia; family Castoridae; genus Castor; species Castor canadensis. The sequence continues at coordinate 77,910,636 of NC_133398.1, read as the reverse complement.
CAAAATTTCACTATTGTTTAATGCCATTGCTTCTGATAATTCTAGCAAAAGTAAATGAGACTTTTTAGTCATTTTTTTCTCAGTTTAAGAATATTAACAAGGGCTGGGTGTATAGCTTTTTGCTAGAGCACTTGACTAGCATGCCTAAGGCCCTGGGTTTGAACTTTAGCACTGAAAAATACAGATGTATTAACAGATAATAAACTAAGTAAAATTGGCACTATTGTTGTGTCCATCTAGTTCATCTAATGCCCTGAAACACATCTGTTCACACCACTACCATCTCTAAATTCTCAGTCTGATCTTAAATTATCAAGAGTAATTTAGTTAACTGCTAAGAAATTTTAACTTTTGACATGGGACCTAAGCTTCAAGTTTTAGGTTGTGGTCAAACGTAAAAAGTTCCTATTCTTATGAAACTGAACAGAAGGGGATAAGACGTGAATGTTAAGAGCTACATAAGACCCTATTTTGTATTTTAATTTTATCCTTCCTATAGTTCCTAAAAATATGGTGCATCCCAAACAGACTGACTATTCTAAACCGTATATGCATTTTTGGAAAACTCAAAAAAAAAGTAAGATATAAAATATCTAGAAGAGTTTGTACATTTTAATTTCTATCTATGAGATTACAGAAATAAGAGAAACATCAGTCAAAAATTATTGCATGTAGAGTCTTCTTTAGCAAAATATCAGAGAAATGTAGCTGGGAGTTCAGGGCCAGAGGCCCAACTCTGGGGGTTCCACATGTTAGCTCTGGTCACTCATTTCAACACACCCAATAAAGAAAATACTAGTGATGAAGGACAGAGAAAGGACACTTACCAAGGCGGCACCAGTGTGCCATAGGAAGAGGCAAAGTAAGTACTTCAGCCAGTTTTTGTGGTACAGAAGTGAGCTTTAGGTTTAAACAGAAGAGGAACTGGGTTCGGGGTGTGAGTCTGTGTAATTATCAAACAGTCTGGTCACAGGTATGATCTGGTGGTCAGAGGTATAGCTGGTTACTCATTATCTCAGGATTGGTCTTTCTTTTACAATAAGAAAGTCATTGCTGCCTAGAAGGGAGTAGCTTAGCTTTGTCTCCTATCGCAGGATGTTTGTCTATCAGTTCTGTCCCTTCTGGATTCCAAGATTGCTACAGGGTGACCAGAAGAGAATGGCTCAGAACAAAGGACACAGATGGAGATAGAGATGCTGAGTTTATATCCTGTTTTAGTTACCTTTCAGATATTTGCAGGTCCAAGTGAGGAGTCAGTGGGTTTTTGTTTTTGTTTTTTTTTTAAATAGCAAAAGCAGTTTCTAAGTACCTGTTACAGGAAGATCAACTGTTTTGAGAAGTTCTTCTTCGATCTACTCTGATTTCACACTAGAGATGATAAAGTAGGAAACACGAATGTGTCTATCTCCAGTTAACCCAGCTCTAGCAATAACTTTGTTTAAGCTTTCAAGGAGAGAGCTAGCATATAGCTAGCTAAGAGTTTGAGAAATAATTTACCCCCTGGTTGTGTCCTATACATGCTTTAGTTTGCTAGAAATCCTTATTACTGAGTACTTAAATTCTTGTTCTTCATATACTTCATACCAAGGATAGATAGATAAATAGGAAGACTTAAGTGAAGACTGAAAAAATTTCCCCCAAAAAGTGAGTTGTTTAAGAAGACTAAGTCAGCTACCTAAAGTCTCTGAACAGCAGTAAATCATAGTTCCCCAATATGTTAACCCCAAACCACGAATGCTTGTCTTGTGAGTCTTCACAACTGATTGTAAGATGTCCTTGTTGGAGTAATTCCAAGTGTGATGAGATTGCAGGACATATAGAGTTATGCTGGCTGGAAAACTTATTTAAATGATTTTAGTATACCATTGACTCCAACCTAACCCTTGGAAATGGATATTGATATTATTGATACTGACATCATTGAATGCTGTTTCACATGCCAGTTGTTCTGCAGTAGAGGCAATAGAAGGTGAGGCCTCTTTAGGAAGTGGAACTACTTAGTGGTAACTGTGGTAAGTGATTTTTCCAGACCTTGTAGGGATCTCTTATTTTGGGTTCTAGATTAAAAAAGAAAACAAACCCTCAAAGTTGTGTTAGAACTAGAGAAACTCCAGAGTTTTCATAGATCAAACTTTAAAACAAAATGATGAAAAGTCATTTCAACATGAAAAAAAGATGAAGGTTGACAAGGATGTGACATTATCTTATTTAATCTTGAATGGTGGCTAGTCAGATACTGAGGCTTAATTTAAGTTTGAAAGAGATAGCATTTATCAAGTTGGTTTTCACAGCATTTAGTAAATCTTTTAAACTCATTTCACCTTGACAGACAATATACGTTGGACATAGAAGTTCTGTTAACAATTCACAGATGATAGCAATATAATGAAAAAATTATGAATGTTGGCATCTATCCCTTTCTTGGGTCTTACTGGCAGAGAAAGTATTTGTTTAAAATGGAAAATAGAACTAACCTGGTGGTTATATAATCTTAATTTTATAATATGAATAAATTATAATGCATTATATATAGTAATATACATTTAATGGCTTTAAAAATTATTAAAATAATGTATTCATCAAAAAGCAATACTCCTTACTACTTGTCCTGGTGCCCTTGGGGTAAATAACAACAGTGTGGTATACATATTTTTAAACTTTTGAATATACATGTGTAAATGCATATATATTTAAATTTTATTTATTTATTGGTGTGACAGGAATTTGAACTCAGGACTTAGTGCTTGCAAAGCAACTGTGCCACTTGAACCATACCTCCAGTCCATTTGTTCTGGTTATTTTGGAGATGAGGTCTCATGAAGTATTTGCCCAGGCTGGCCTCGATTCGATCCCCCCAATCTGAGCTTCCCATGTAGCTAGGATTACAGGCGTGAGCCAGTGGCACCCAGCTAAATTTTATTTTTTTTTGACAAAATGGAATCACTACATAGATTGGTGCATGGTTTGCTTTTTTTTTTTTCTTCACCTAACAGTACTGCAAGGATGCCTTTTCATTATATTCAGGATTGCATTTGTCTTTTTAGTGGGTACATACCATTCCAAGACTAGGTTACTCCATTGTATGTGCCTGTGTATGGACAAACATTTAAATTGTCACTAGTTTTTTCACTGTTGAAAATACCAGCATATGCTTGTACTCAGGAGTGTTTCTGAGGGAGACACTTATAGAACTGAAATTGCTAAGTCAACAATATCTGTATAAACATGAATTGGGAATGGATCTGGCATTTTATATTTGCTTAAATTGTTAGTTTTGTTATTTGGATAGTGATCTTGTGCATCCTCTACTCTTTCTTCTATCCTGTTTTCCTCTACAGATCATCCTAAGTATTCTTGTACCACCCACCATTTTGACGTTGGAATTTAAAAGCAAAGCTGAGATGTCTCATGTTCCCCAGTCCCAGGATTTCCAGTTCACGTGGTATTACAGTGACCAGAACCTTAACAACACCAAAGGAAGTGGTTGTGTGGTTAGTGTAATATCATAGAAGTTGAATTTTCATGGTATCGACTGTACATTAACATACACACCTATAAAATGTATTTGTACAGTTTTTTTTGTTTGTTTTATGAGATAAGCTCTCACTTTGTAACCCAGCATGGCCTCAAATACAAGATCCTCCTACCTCAGCTTCCTGAGTGCTGCGATGACAGGCATGTGACACCATGAGTGGCTCCAATAATCTGTTAAACAAAAATTTCTATTGCACTATTTCATTCCAGTGATGTGTCCTGAGATCATACCTTTTATGTCCCCACTTGGATCATGGCTTACAGAACTGTCATTTACTGTGAAGTGTAGTAAACTTCTTCTCTGGTACTTGTTCTTGAATGAAGCATCTTTAGTATCTTGTCTGATGTACTTTTGTGTTCATGGAGTATTTATGATAATATTTAAAGGCATATTTGGTAAATACTAAGTGAAAAGTAATTGTAATTAGTGCTTTATGGTTGAAATCTATTGGTGATTGGTTTAACATCCATTCTGATTGGTTGATGCTGTTGCCTGATCAATTGTTAAATATTTTAATTATCACTCCTGTTAGGATATTTGTCCTCTCTCTTTCCCCACTCCCTATGCCTTCCATCCCTCCCTCCCTCCCTCCTTTCCTTCCCTTCTACCTGATAATTCCATTTGGGGTTTTCAGAATTTAGGAGGGCAAGGTACATTCTAAATTGTGTGCAATGTGTGAGAAGTCATCTCTTACAAACCTGGGCTAGTGAGGTGGTCACATATGTAGCTGTACTGGCTAGATGATACCTTCGCTAAGTTTGGACCACTTCAAAAATTTTTAAGGAAAGGGAAGAAATATAGCATTGACCTAATGCCTTTAGAGATAGAATGCAATCCTTAGATGGAGATATTCTGTTTGGACTTATGCCTATTTAATTGTCACCTTAAGTTTAGTTTGCTTGTTGAAGTGAACAATTAAGAAAGGTATTTATCTGGAAAGGTATTTATTTATCAGCCTTTATAAGCAATTGTATAAATCTTAGCGGTTGTAGTAAACAGTAGTTTGCAAGTGGATGTAAGTTCACTTTTGACTCTCACAGGTTTCATAGAATGGTGAGGAACAGTAGATAGGTGGAACATTCTGCTAAACAATCATTTTCAAAGAGGAGACTCAGAGAATTGTTTCTTTGAATGGCAATTAAGGATGCCAGTAACATTAAAAAATAAAATAATTTCTCACCATTCCCTGGAAGATTGTATTTTAGCTGTTATATAGTGGTCCTGCTATTGCAATTTCTCACTAAGGTGGTTTGGATGTAGTCATATCAGTTTATTAATTCAATGACTATTTAATCACCTCTTTGCACGTGCTAGGCAAGATAGAAGGTCTAGGGACACTGCCATTAATTAAGGGAGGTGTGGCATCTGCCACAATGGGCTTATCATCAGACAGAATATCCATGACACCTCACCATTATTAATTTAAAACATTTATTGGAAAAGTATTTTGAATCTGTTCTGAGTGGCAGATTATAACATTTATTATAATACTTATAATCATTGTATTAATTTTCTTTAGTATTTGAATTCAAATTAAGCAATAATTATTAGTGAGATGAGTTGTGTTTAGAATTGTGCTAGGCAAGGGGAAGAGGGAGGAGGTGGCATTTTGGTGGGATGTGTAAGATTTCATAATAGTAAGTACATGTGATTGGTTGAGGAACATAATTTTCATTACATATTGTGGGAGAAAACTAGAGGCAGGTGAAACATAAATGCTCTTTTAGAGTGTCTTTGTGATAATAAATGTAACTATAACGAAGGTACTTTTTGGCAATAGGAGAAGGAAGGCTGTTGTCCTTGAGGAGATGAAAATCTTGCTACCGCAGGAAAAAATTTGCTCCATGAGATTTTATAAAACAACCTGATCCTTTATTTATTTATTTATCTGTGATGTGGCATTGCTGTGTTGCCCAGGCTGACTTTGAGCTCCTGTGCTCAAGTGAGCCTCCTGCCTCAGCCTCTGGAGTAGCTGGGACTACTAGTGCACACCACCATGCCAAGCTAGAGTCCTGGTGGAAAGTTACTTTCCACAGGCAAAATGATTTTGTCAAGCTAAGTTTAAGTCTTTCAGCTACTGATATGTTGAAAGTGTAGCCTCTATAGTATGAGGTGTCTTGGGAGCAAGTTATAGGAAGGTGCGGGAAGGCTAAGCAGTGGAAGAAGAGGGCTCTTCTCAGTAGGGGTGAGGTTTAGGGACCTGGTGACAGCTTCATGATGGAGGTGGTGTTTAAGCTGTGACTTGAAGGTGTGGAGAAGGAAAACAGAATTTCACTGAGAAGGAAGACCCTAAGTAGGGGCATGGAAGCGTGAAATAATCAGGAATAGGCAAAGCTTCACAAGTGAGATGGTTTGGCTGGGATCCAGGTTATGGAGGGCAGTGGATAAGCCAGGGGCATTGAAAGGCATGGCTGGAGAAGTAGATTGAGGCTAGATTGTGGAGACACTTGTTTACCCTATGGAGGAATAGGAATATTATTCTGTTGTATTCACTGGAGAACCAGTAAATGTGTATGCCAGAGTTGTAAGATGATCTGACTCCTAAGAAAATTATTCTACCTCCAGTGCATAGGAAGGTTATGTAAGAAGAGACTGGCAGTGGAGAGAGCATAAGCCAAGGTGAGCATCTACGTGAAGAGTGACACAGCCATTAGCCAGGGACAGTAATGGAGAGGAAAAGATAGATTTTCAATGAAGAGTCTATTGAACATGGGTGAAAAGGAGGTAGTGAATATGGCTGAGAGGGTGATGGGTCAACAAGGCCATCTTGAAAGGACATGGGGAGAATTGGAAAAGGAGCAGGTTTGGACAGGGAGAGATGAGCTCATTCTTAGACATGCTGCTGAATTATAGTGAAAAATATGAAGAAAGTTCAATAATAAAATCTATCAGAGCATCAGAGTTGATCTTTGTAGTTATAGTTTTATTCTGTGCACCTGTTGGTATCAGATTACTGTTAGAAATAAAGAGAGGAAAAAAAGGAGAGGAGAGGGGAGAGGAAGGAGGGAGAGGGAGAAATGGGGAGAGAGAGAGAGAGAGAGAGAGAGAGAGAGAGCAAGACATGGATGAATGGAATAAAAGGTAGCAGCTTGAAGTATTTTTGTTTTTACCTTCTTCTGAGGAAAAGGTAAAAGCCCTAAATTTGAATTTATATTTGCACATTGTCGTTATTATGGCAGCTGTCTTGGAATTCAACTCAGTATCTCAGTTAGCACTTTCTAGCCTGTATATTTTAGAATCTATTCCCAAACTGTCAAGTGTAATTGAGACCTAATGAAACACTTAGAAAAAAACCAGAAAGAGCGGTTATATAATAACAAGGTTATTGCTGAATTTGATTTCTGGGATTTTTCTGAAGTGGTATTGACGTCATTAAAGTCTCAGTAAATGATGACTTTTCTAGTTGGTTTTAATCCATTTTAGCTCTAGCTGGTTCAAACCTGTTAGGAATGAGGTCTGTTCCAGCATCTCTAAGTTAGACCTTGACCTCTCTGCACAAAGTGAAGTCAATTGAACAATCAATCTAGTACTGGAGATAACCAATCTAGATGCCCAAAGCCTCGAAAGTCACATTTTTCTGCAGTTATATAAATGATCTAGCCAACATTTGATTCATTCCTTGGTTTGAAAAATCTTGCAAATCTTGAAGGTCTGACACTAGAGAGGGAATGTCTAGTTTGAGAGACAGCAGAGAATATTTCTTTCTTTTCTTTTAATATTACTTCAAAAATTATGAAATGAATTCATTTTCCAATAAAAATTAAAATCTCAAAGAAAAAAGTAAGGTGAGAACTCTTTTGCTTCCTTTACTACTCTACATCCCCTTTCTCAAAGGTAGCCAGACAACAAATTGTTTTTTTTTTTTCTTTTTCTTTTTGTCTTCCCACTTCTGAAAGCATGTCTTATTTGGGCATTGGTGTAGTCACATTTAGGCAACCCCTGTACCATCCAGATACTCAGTGCTCACTACCTTAAAGGGTTAACTTCTTTGGGCTGCCACATAACTGTTAAGTTACTGACGAAAGAATTAATTATTTTCCTAGAAAAATGTGTGCACAGCACAAACACTTGCATATGGTTGCTGGGTGTTCAAGGACCTCCATAAACTCAGGCAGAGACCCTCTATTATAAATAAGTGGGGAAGCCATCAAAGGCCAGAATCAAAATGAATGTTGTGCCTGACTTTCCTATCGTGTGTCATCAATGTTGTCCTCTTGTATTAAGGAACAACTTGTATTATCTGTTTTCAATTTCACAGAGATTTTGTGAATACCTTTAGGTTCTAAAATTACTGCTAAAGGCAATGCAACAAAACAGGAAAAGGGACCTCTTTTAAATCCTTAGAACTACTCTTACTTTGTATTTGGCTAATGCGGACTCAGCTTGCATTTCAGAAATACCCTGTGCTCCTTACCTGGTTAAAGATTTATATAATACATTTTATTTCCTCTCCCTTCAAGATTATGACTATAATTTGGAAGCTAGGTGCCTGATTGTTTTATAAGATGTTATTTGTTACATGTTTTGGGTGTCTGTATGTCAATATTTTAATTAAGCTGCTGACAAGAAATGGTTATTTGCTTATTAATGTTGCTATTATTGTTATTGCTGTCATACTTTTGGTGGAGATGCTGGGGATCAAACACAGGGTCTCATGCCAGCAAAGCGTGAGCTCTACTACTGAGCTGTACTAGTACAAAATTGTTGTTTGTTTTACAGAAAGACTTTGATTTGGAAAGGGGCCCTGATGAGAAACTGGATGACACTCAGTACTCTGATTTAAGGAATGGGCCCAAAGGCCTTCCCTGGACCAGGAGAGTCTATGAGTTCTACAGTGCTCCCATTGTCAAGTTTTGGTTTCACACGGTTAGTCTCATTACAATTTTCTCTCTCTCTCTCTGTGTAGTTGACAGTTAAGAGCACATGATAATGTTGATGAGGGTATGCTTGAGTTGCCAACGTGATAAAAATGTAAAATGAAGTTAAAAAAAGGAGTAGATGACAAAGTAGATAGGAGGGAGGATTGGAGAAAGACAGGGAGAGTTTAGTGGAGCTTTCTCCTTTGGGAATTTGTGAACAAGCCTTTTCTTGGAGTATGTAGAGTTGGCACAGCCAAGACTGAGGCATTTGGTGCATTGAGGAACAATGAACTTGACAGCAGTGTTTGTAGAATTAAGTGCAGGTAGGTGGGTTCTTTTCTAATCTTGAATCAGTTTTTTATTATTAAGAATAATGTATCATGTTGACAGAAATTGTGAGCCTTTGTTTTTGTCAATAATGTCATATGCTTATAAATGGATAGAGGACAATAAAAAGTTTAGAAGCTGAATGGTGTGATCAAATACTATACATATATTGTGAGTAGTAGAGGCTCAGAGAAAGTATGAGTTACACATTACATTTGTAGTTCATTTCACATTTATTTATTCTTTTTCATTTCTTTTTTTTCTTTTTTGGTTGGACTATGGTTTGAACTCAGATTCATGTTTGGAAAACAGGAGCTCTACCACTTGAGCCACACTTCCTGTCCTTCCTTCCTTCCTTCCTTCTTTCCTCCCTTCCTTCCTTCTCTCCTACCTTCCTTTCTTTTTGGACAGCACTGCTGCTAAGCAGTGAGCCATGTCCTAGCCCAATAGAACTTATTTTTCCAGTGCTTACCTGTACTTAAATTGCTCATGGACAAGATTTTATATATTCTTAAAACACTTGAAGTGTGACTATAAAAAGATATCTAAACATATATTGTATTAATATATAAAAATATTTACTTGGCTAGTCAGACACTTATTGCATATACATCTTGAATAACTACATAGATTGGAAAGACTTTTGTCTGTTTCTAGACATCAAATCTCCCTTCAAAAGATGAAGATTCATCACTCGTGAAGATGCAATGAAATATTTGAAAGACTTTGAAAGCAGCTCTGAGAATTTCTACTATAGTCACACTGCTGGAGAAAATGCTAATCTCAAAGCATTTGAAGTAACTTCATGTTTCTTTCCTTAGACATTTCAAGGAAGTATGGCTCAAGGGATAGATCACCTGCTTAGCAAGTGTGAAACCCCAAGTTCAAATTCTAGTACCTCCAAAAAAAAAAAAAAGATGACTTCCTTAGACATTTCCAGCTCATCAGTATTTAGGGAGAGGAGCAACGCTGTGCAGCTAACAGAGCCATGCAGATCCCCCCAGTACAGATGGTGCTAGCACTGAGCGCAGGCATTGTTGTCTTGGTACCACAGTGCTAGATGATGTAGTGTGCTCCTCATGAAAGCAGCTTCTTGCTATAAATGTTGTAATGAAAAAGCAAACATAAACACTTTTGGATAACATTTTTAAGATTAGAAAGAAAGGAAAAAGATCATACTCAACTAGCAATACCTGTAGTGTTTTATTGCTGCCTAATTTCACCTAGATGTGAAGTGTGCTTGCTTGTATCCTTGTACAATGTCACTTTGATTATTGAACAAATGGACTTAAAATAGTTATTCGAAACTCAACCTGTTTGGAATTAGAGGAACTTGAGTTACTTTCTCAAGTCTTTTTATCTATTTTAGTTTATAATTCTGTCACATTCACGCAGTCACACATTATGTATGTTAAAAAACAAAAGTGTATGGCTGAAGATAACATAAGGTCCAGACCATTCAGTTACATTTTACTGAAAGCTCACTACTCTTTTTAATACACAGTACTAGGCACTGAAGGTGGGGTGGGAAGTAGAGATTGTTCAACAGAGATGTTGTCCTCCAGCTCACACTGAGCATAGGACACTGTTTATGTATATGGATTAATGTCCTAAGGTATACCTCTGGGTAAGTGCTAAGGAATCAATTGGTCACCATGAAGCCAATAACAAGAATGTAAAAAAATGACTACTTGGTAGAACAAATTTATTTAAATTATGCTCCCTAAGGAGTCATGAAAAATATTCAGACTTTGACACATTTTCTCTCACATGGAATTTATTTATTTATAAAATAAATGTTGTACAAATGTGTATATGATCTTACATACATATCTAGACTTTGAGCCATAGGCCAAGAGAAGTTTATATTAATGGGCTTTATGTTAACTTTTTTTTTTGCAGTACAGGGATTTGAACTCAGGGCTTTACACTTGCTAGACAGGTACTACCACTTGAGCCATGCTCTCAGCTCTACCCTTAACTTTCTTTTCTGCTTCTCTTCTTCACCCAAGGCAGAAAAATACCCATCACAACTACCCAAAATGTCATCTATTGTAAATAATATAATTCTAGTGTAGTCAGAAATGGTTTAAACCATTCTCTGTGTTATGTGTACAGAGTTAGACTTAGAGACAGATCTACCAACTTAGAATTCTAAAAGATATGGAAAATAGGGACAAAGTTTAAAATAATCTGTTTCTTGTGAGAATGGACACAGTCCACATTTTTTTTTCTCTACTGATGCAAGGTGATCAACAGATCTGTGTTATCTGTGATGCTATTTAAAAGATTCGTACATTGCTGGTGCAGTGTAAATTGGTAAAGCCTTCCTGGTGAATAAGGTAGCAAATATTTATCTCGGTTTGAAATGTGCATGCCTTATTATTGTGCTTCTTGGAATATATCTTAAGAAAATATGAACATTGCATAAAATTATAAAGCTATTAGTCACTATGTAAATGAGTGTGTATTTACTATGCTTTAATCCTTTAATTAGATTAGAAATGCAGGTATGATATACATGGTTAATAATTAAATAAGCATTTATTGAACCATTTATCAGGCAGAGTGCTGAAGTACTGATAATAAAAACATCCACAAACAGTCCTTGATTATAAGGACTCATGGTTAGACAAAATTTTCATATCAACTAGAATATTTTAATCAGCATAAAATAATAGTAAATGTCACAATTCATTGTACTTGAAATTACACATCTGCTGATGGTGCTCATTTGGTATGTTTGCCACACAAACACTAGAAACCTTTTTCTGTTTTATTGGAGGGAATCATGTGTTTCCTCCCTGGTTTGCTGTCAGCCTGCCAATGTCCTGAATGGAATGTACATGGTGTGGAAATTCTGATCAGGTGTCAAAAGGACAAGACAGTGTCTCCTTCCATGCATCTGAGAACAGTGATTTTCATGCTTACCACCAAATCCTAGACTAGAAAACTAGATTGTTGTGTTTTTCTTGACACTAGGTTGTTAATAATAAGATGGTGGTCTGAGTTATGTTTTCACATTGTTCTGTTGTCATCCCTGCCTGTGTCCTTTCTTGGCTCTGTCTGTGCCTGTTTGGCATCTCCATGATTTCTTATACTCATGTCCAGGGAATATGTGTCCCCTTACAGATGGCATATTTGGTGTTCCTCTCACTGTTCACTTACACTGTGTTGGTGGAGTTGCAGCCTCGACCCAGCATTCAGGAATGGCTTGTCATCATTTACATCTTTACCAATGCTATTGAGAAAGTCAGGGAGGTGAGTTTCCCCTCCCTTTGTCTTTCACACACCTCTGGAAAAGGTATTCTTAGCTCTGGCGATGACAATGGACATGCCAAGGGCAGGAGGGAAAAAGGAAATGCTGATTCTGATTTGTGTGCTACAAGAAGATTATTTGGGGAAAATGTCGATTTCAGCCCTTCATCCTTGTTAAATACTTTCTGCCCCGTGGTTGGACATTGGAAGCAGTTATCTTCGAAGCAGACATCTCAGTGCATTTATCGGTCCTAGAGTCATCGGTGATGCCAGCTATTTGTTATTAAACTCTCCAACACTTTGATTTCCATGACATAGCTTTTTTTATGGGATTGATTTTTTATCACCTAGTAATATCTCCATATTATCAGTGACATCTCACAGAGTGGTACATGAATGGCCAGAATTGCATAATATGTAAGATATATATTTATGGTATTTAAAAGTTCCTATTAAGTACTTTTTAAAACTGAAACTGAACATTCCTCTGGAATAAGTAGTGTAAGAAATGAAATAGAACAAAACAAAACAAAAATTAAATTTCTAGCTTATAATTAATGATTAACACTCTTGTGCAGTTATAACTACAATCACAAGTAGTTATTATGACCTATATTGTTTTAGAGATCAATATGTATATATCACTATGCATTTATTTACATGTATTTTTTGTCCTAGAGGTAATTTGATAATTTGACCAACATATATACTAAGTAAGTGAATTTTTAGTAATTAGATCTATATTGCCTGAGAGTTGCTCTGTGGTGTTTGTAGATTATAGAAAATAATCCAGGAGGAAAACTTTATCTAAATTCTACCATTTTTTTATGCTTCAGGGAAAATAGTTTACTGTTTTACATTTCAGTTAATCTCATATTAATTTCTTATACTAGTGAGTTCCAACATCATTTTCTTTTTTGGGGGGGGCGTTGAGCTTAGAGCCTCACACTTGTTAGGCAGGTCTCTTACTGCTTGGGTCATGTCTCCAGTCCCCAACATCACATTTTTTTCTCTTTTATTATTCATATGTGCATACAAGGCTTGGTTCATTTCTCCCCCCTGCCCCCACCCCCTCTCCTTACCACCCACTCCGCCCCCTCCCTCTCCACCCCCCTCAATACCCAGCAGAAACTATTTTGCCCTTATTTCTAATTTTGTTGTAGAGAGAGTATAAGCAATAATAGGAAGGAACAAGGGGTTTTGCTGGTTGAGATAAGGATAGCTATACAGGGCATTGACTCACATTGATTTCCTGTGCGTGGGTGTTACCTTCTAGGTTAATTCTTTTTGATCTAACCTTTTCTCTAGTACCTGTTTCCCTTTTCCTATTGGCCTCAGTTGCTTTAAGGTATCTGCTTTAGTTTCTCTGCGTTAAGGGCAACAAATGCTAGCTAGTTTTTAGGTGTCTTACCTATCCTCACCCCTTCCTTGTGTGCTCTCGCTTTTATCATGTGCTCATAGTCCAATCCCCTTGTTGTGTTTGCCCTTGATCTAATGTCCGCATATGAGGGAGAACATACGATTTTTGGTCTTTTGGGCCAGGCCAACCTCACTCAGAATGATGTTCTCCAATTCCATCCATTTACCAGTGAATGATAACATTTCGTTCTTCTTCATGGCTGCATAGAATTCCATTGTGTATAGATACCACATTTTCTTAATCCATTCGTCAGTGGTGGGGCATCTTGGCTGTTTCCATAACTTGGCTATTGTGAATAGTGCCGCAATAAACATGGGTGTGCAGGTGCCTCTGGAGTAACCTGTGTCACAGTCTTTTGGGTATATCCCCAAGAGTGGTATTGCTGGATCAAATGGTAGATCGATGTCTAGCTTTTTAAGTAGCCTCCAAATTTTTTTCCAGAGTGGTTTTACTAGTCTACATTCCCACCAACAGTGTAAGAGGGTTCCTTTTTCCCCACATCCTCGCCAACACCTGTTGCCCAACATCATATTCTTAATAGTTTGTCAACAAATCATTAAATAGCATCTGTAGGATTCCTTACTTTCAGAATTGTATTCTTTGTATTCTGTTCTGCCTCATGAAATTGAATCATAGCTATGCAGAATCATTGTAATGTTGAGCTTCGAAATGTCTTGTTGTTTCCCCATCTTAGCTTAGGATCAATGAAAGCTGGAAGAAGTAGGGTTTTTTTTTTTAATTGTAGTTGGGTTTTCCAGTGACTAGCATCAAAACCATTAATTAAATTTAACTAATAGGCATTAAGATATATTTATAAGATATAAACATATCCTATTAATTACTGAGGATACGTTAAGCCTTGAATCCCCTGTGATGTGAGGCTTGGTAGGATTTGGGCTGCTCTTTATTTTTTATTTATTTACTTTTTTGCAGAACTTGTGTTTGAACTCAGGCCCTTCACCTTGGGCCACTCCAGCAGCCTTATTTTTTTGATGGGTTTTTCCAGATCGCGTCTCACAAACTATTTGCCCAGGCTGGCTTCAAACTGGGATCCTCCTGCTCTCTGTGTCCCAAGTAGCTGGGATCACAGGCGTGAGCCATGGTTGCCCAGCAGGGCTGCTCTTTGACTGAGTGGTTGATGTATGCAGGAAGATGATATTATGATACTGATGATAGTCTTAGATTCTATCTCCCCCCATCTTTTTTCTTTTTTTTCATGGTACTGGAGATTGAACTGGGAACCTTGCAGGGATTAGACAAGTGCTCTACCTCTCAGCTCCACCCCTGGCCCTATACCCCATTCTTTAAATATTCCCTTTTCTCCTTTTAGATCTGTATTTCAGAGCCTGGGAAGTTAACTCAAAAAGTGAAGGTCTGGATTAGTGAGTACTGGAACCTGATGGAAACCGTGGCTATCATCCTGTTTTCGGTTGGTTTTGGCCTTCGCTGGGGTCTCCCTCCCTGGCACACAGCAGGAAGACTGATCTACTGCATCGACATCATATTCTGGTTCTCACGGCTCATGGACTTCTTTGCTGTGAACCAGCACGCTGGTCCATATGTGACCATGATCGCAAAAATGGTGGGTACTGTCTGGCTTGACGTGGAAGTGCTCCCTTTTAATAGTTCCTCCCTAATGTCATGGTTCACATCTAATAGTTCAATTTAGGAATTGTTTCTAGAGGCACATATAAATGTCCTCTAGAACCCATATAAATGTCCTTTGATAGTCTATGATATCCAGGCACTCACTCTCCCGTACTACACTTACTATAGATTATGTACTGTACAAAGTTCTTTGGTCAACTCATTCAATCTTCATAGCAGCCTTATGAAATACATAATATTATCCACATTTTACATACCTGGAAATGGAGGTTAAGTACATTTTTCAATGTGTGTACAAAAGCCAGGCTACCTGGCTCCAGTCTGTCATTTGAACTTGCTGGGCAGTGTTGCCAGCCTTTTCCATCTGGCTTTTCACTAGTACCTAGGACATATCATCTAAAGTACTGTATCAAGATTATCCTTGGCTTTTCCTTCTAGAATCCTCACTGGCAGGAAAGGGACCAGTTCTGGAGAGTGAAGTAGTACTGAAACAAAGGAAGATGACAGAAGGGGAGAACCTGCAGGTCTCCAAGTGCAGATTTTTCTTTCCTCATATTTTTCCAAAAAAGATTTCTCTGTTCTTGGTGACATTAGCATTTATTAGATGGGCCATGCTGAAGTAACTGGTACTTTCAGTGACATTGCATAAGTTCACATCTCCCTAAAGCAAGGGTTGATGTACACTCTATGCAATCACTCAGGTACGCAGGTCCCTCCAGTTTGTGGCACAGCCATGCCAGTTGTGGCTTCTTAGGTCTCCTATGGCAGGGCATGAGAGGGATGGAGAAAGTCTAGTGGCTTTTAAACACAGTGGACAGGAAGCGTCCCAAGTAGGCCATCACTAGAATGGGTCTCCTGGTCCCTTGTGTAATGGCAGTGTGATAAAAAAATATAGAGAAACTGATGAAATACTGATGGAAATTTATTCTCTGCCACAGTGAATAAATTACTTAAGTTGAAGTACTATTAGTAGGTGGAAAGAAACTGGCTTGATAAATTCTCAGATTCTAAATAATTCCTAAAGATAATCCTGGGAAGAAAGAGTCTTGGGCTAATTTGAATGTACTTTTTTTTTTCTTTTCCTAATCTTATTTCTAGTCCAGTTGGTAAAAAGGTAGATGTTAGCTAGTCAAAAGTGCCCACATTTCATTACTGCTTAAAGAAAGAAGCACACATTCTACACTTTCAGCACATTGTTATGGTTCTATAGATCTTTGACTTGAAAACACACTCTGTAGAGAAAAGAAAATAGTTTAACCAAGGAAAATCCAGTTGTCTACAGGCAACAGCTAAATAGTCTTCATTATCGATGAGTATAATTATGATCGCTGTTAGTGTTTGATTTGTTTTGAATTTCAAATTTGTGGTAAAATTCTGGCTGTGCTGTGCTATTTTGCAGGCAGCAAACATGTTCTACATTGTGATCATGATGGCCATCATCCTGTTGAGTTTTGGAGTGGCACGCAAAGCCATCCTTTCACCACAAGAGCCTCCATCTTGGAGCCTGGCTCGAGATATTGTATTTGAACCATACTGGATGATGTATGGAGAAGTCTATGCTTCCGAGATAGATGGTACATATGAGATTTTGCCATTATGCAGAAATTGAACTACTGTAGACACTCACAGTAAAAAAACATATGGTTTTCATTTGTGTCTTAAAATGTCTAGTCTGTAGCATTCTACAAAACTGATGAGTTAAGTGTTCGTGGAGGATGTGATTTATCTTATCGCTTATCATTTTAAATCTTTTGTAGTTTGCTCAGAAAACCCATCTTGCCCTCCGGGTTCTTTTCTCACTCCGTTCCTGCAAGCTGTCTACCTCTTCATGCAGTACATCATCATGGTGAACCTGTTGATTGCGTTCTTCAAGTAGGTGCTTTTAATTAACACGCTTACCATGTACGCACGTGTATGTTGAGTATGTGACCTTGGTTCTTTGTGTGTTACATGATTTATTACTATGGTTTTAAAAAAGGGGTGTGAAACTACTAGTAGGAAGGAAGCAGAACATGGAATCAATAAAATAATTATAAGTAGAGGGAGGGCATAATCAAAGTGGAAAGAGAGGACACCGTGCATTGTCATTAAGTAGCACATAGAGTCATGCAAACGTGGCATTTGATGTAGCTGAATATTTCCACTCAGCTCCCAGAATATCTCATTCTTTCTTCCTTTTCCCTTCTTCTCACTTTCTTTTTCTGGATCATCTTTGTCCCCTCGAACTTTTCACATTAAAATGACTTTTGGGCTTGACCTTGCTTTTTCCTTTGTTTATGCTTGTTATTGTGATCTTATTCAGTTTCAGGTATATATGAACAAATCTAATTTTATAGCTCTATCCTAGCTCTTCTTTTTTTTTTTTTTTTTTTTGGCAGTACTGGGGTTTGAACTCAGGGCCTTCACCTTAAGCCACTCCACCAGCTCTTATTTGTGAAAGTTTTTTTCTTTCTTTTTTTTTTTTGAAAGTTTTTTTCAAGATAGGGTCTCGCAGAACTGTTTGCCCAGGCTGGCTTTAAACCATGATCCTCCTGATCTCTGCCACTTGTGTAGTTAGGTGTTTCAACTGAATTATTCTATCAGTTTTCACATTTAGCCTTAAGAGTGTATCTTCAAAATGTTAATGATATAAAGTGATATTAAAGCTGGTTACTATGAAGAATGAATGACTGAAAAAGAGCTTCTTATATGAGAAGAGAGAGTGACACATTAGTGGTGCTAATCACAGGAGGACAGTTTCCACTTCATTCATTTTAAATGTTTCAATTTTCTTATCTCTGATCATAATTTCTGCTTTTTCTCATTATTCTGCTTATCATATTTTATAGTAAAGGGTGATTCATATATTTTTGTGGAAGGCGACTTGTAAATGTAGTAGATACTATTTTTATTGGCTAATTGCTGGCAATGTCAGGTGAAGCAGTTGGAAAATAAAGAATCTTTCATGTTTCAGGATCCCACATTTAAACATTATCCCTCTCTTTCTATGACTTACAGCAATGTTTATTTAGATATGAAAGCCATTTCTAATAAGCTGTGGAAATACAACCGATATCGCTACATCATGACCTACCATGAGAAGCCCTGGCTTCCCCCACCTTTCATCCTGCTGAGCCATGTGTGCCTCCTGCTCCGAGGTCTGTGCTGTCATCAAGCTCCAGATGACCAGGAGGAGGGCGACGTGGGGCTAAGTGAGTTGTACTGATGGGGCAGGAAGAAGGAAGAGAGTGAAGGATGGAGGTCTAGGGGAAGATACACTGGAGCACTGGGTATTATTTTGAGGTCACAGGATAGCAACAGGATGTCAGCTGTTGTCCTGTGGTTACATAAATGTACTAATCTCATTCCTGACCTTTTTCCATGATTAACTGATACTTTGAAAGAAGGGTATAGAGGAAGACTTTAGGTAGTCTGTCAAACCTATGTTTGCTGACCTAGGAATCGTCTAGTAACTCCTAGACAGTAGTCACTTGACCTGTACTCCTCTGCCTGTTATGGAGAATGGAATTCAATCTCATTGAAAGACATTCCAGAAGGCTCAGGGGTCCAGGGAAACAGAGAAACAAGGCTTTGCTTAACTGATTATCTAGAGTCACAGTCTTGGGTTCTCTAACCTATGAAGTAGAATGGTAGTTCTTAGTAGGATATTTCTTATTTCCAAGAATGTCAACTCAGGATGCAAAAGTATGGATAGGTTCTCACCTTAAAATTCTAAGTCTACATATCTTGACATTTTCCTAGTTCATCTATTTATCCAAATCTTGATTGCATGATGTGACTATCACACTCACTGTCATGACAACGGTGCTTACTGTTTTTATATATCTTCTGTAGTTCTTGTCAGGCAATACCACAGTTAGTACCAGGCCCATTTCTAGGTAATTCCTTCCTATACACAAAGTAAGTGGCATAAAGTCACACTCCTTTATCCTACTTCTTTAATCTAAAATACCATTGAAAACTGAAAGTGTTTTTTTTCCTCTTCATTTGCCCCAAAGAAATCCAGAAGAGATCCAGAAGTGAAAATTGATGTTTAGCCATTTATCCTTTTTTATCTCTTTTATGAATATTCATTGATTTTGCTGCATATTTCAGAGACTCATTCTAAAACACTTCTGATTCCAGAAGTTTCAGATAAGGAACAGTAGACCATTTATACATGTAAGTGGGTCTGTAGGGAACAGGTGGCCCCTGTAGTCTGTTATGGGCTTGGAAGGTTGTTGCTTATGGTAATTGACTCTGTGAAGGATTTTTTTCTCCTCCTGTGTCACTTTGAAGAGTGTTTTTTTTCTTTTTAATTTCTTCCCAAGAGATTTAGCCTTTAGAAGGAAGCCAAAACACAACTGAAGTTAACTTGTAGACTTAATTATAAGCCTGTACTACAAGTTATAAGCCTATATTATAATTATACTGTGAATTTTAGGCTTCTAATAGCCATTCCAGGCAGAGTCTGTAGAACCTTTGCATTCTAACAGTAGAGTGTGAGCCACAGAAAAGATCCTGGAATTGACTCGGATTTGCCCAGATTTTCTAGTATCATGGGAAAGAAACTTTCCGAGGCTTGCTTTTATTTGGGTTTACAGAATTGTCCCATATAAAACCCATGTGAGTTTTTGATTGAAAGTGAGTTCACTCTGAGCTCTGAAACATTTTCCTGCCATTACTTCCAAACCTTTTTATCATGATCAGAGCCATTTACAACATGGGGAAGCAGCGCCACCTGGCGGACAGTTGCAGGAACGGTCCACATACGGAAAGTTGTACCTGTCACGGGAATTTGCCCTTTGGATAGTTTGCTCTCAGGGATCCACAGCAGGCTCACATCATAACGATTGTAAGCTTTCATGCTTATAGGAGATTCTTTAATGAAACAAACGTTTTGGTAGGTGGGGGTAGAAGAGACTGAATTTTTTCAACGTGTGCATCATATTAATCAGAAAATATTGTGTGCTTCATTTGTGAACACATTTTACAACCAAATAGTAGTTTCTTAAACCACACTTTCAACTTAAAGTTAATATTTTTCCTTAATTTTATTGAAAATGAATGAAACATTAGCATTTTAATAAATTCTGGAAACACATAATAGCGATTTTTTTCTCCTAATTCAAATGAAGCCATTCAGGAAAAAGAATTTTCCGATTTTATCCTTACAGCAATATTATATTTTTTATATTTTCCAAGTACTGGAAACTTGCTTAAAAGATGCTGCATTATTCCATTAGGAAAGAGGCAGAGCCGGACTGGAGGTGTGGCTCAAGCGATAGAGCGCCTGCATTGCAAGTGCAAAGCCCTGAGTTCAAGCCTCAGTTCCACCAAAAAAAAAAAAAAAAAAAAAAAGAGAGAGAGAGAGAATAAGAGCCTAGGTGGTGGTGGATCAAATATGAATGATGAACCTTGATGAAGAATTGTTCTAGCCATGTCACATAACAAAAAGATGTGTCTTTTAATGAATGAGCACAGCTGTGATCATTCATTGACTGGTAAGAGTAAAGTCTCCTTGGACTGTGGGTGTTGTTCAAGTGGTAGAGCACCTACCTAGTAAAATGCTTGGCTCTGAGTTCAAACACAAGTACCACTGAGAGAGAGAGAGAGAGAGAGAGAGAGAGAGAGAGAGAGAGAGAAAGAGAGAGAGAGGGAGAGAGAAGAGAAAGAGAGAGAGAGAGAGAATATAATGTCTCCTTTTCAATAGAAGGACTTAGTATATACCAGCTCAGTGTAACAAGGTGAAACTTCTTATACTTACTGGATTAATTTCAATAGACTTTTCCTTCCTCTAACCTTGATTTTAACCTATTGATTACTTTTTGTCATTTCAATAGGTAAAGCAGTAGGCAGAGAGGAAAAAAGACAATTAGATTTTGTCTACATTTGCATAAAAGTATAATGGAGTTTTGTTAATGTGTGAAAATACTCTAACATATGAAAATATTGAAGAGAAGGCATCTGTTGTGTATATTTTAGAAGGACAAGTAGGAGAGCCCCAGTCTGGTGTTTCTAGCTATTTATACATACTGTTTCTCCAGGAATACAGTGTGACAAGGTGGTGACCTTTTATTACACCAGCTATAGTTCATCATTTTCAATACAAGTGGAAGAAGAGCCACTCATACTTTTCGAGTTGGTATAACATAATACCTGTTGTTCTGTACTTTATATAAAGAAAAGATGCTTATGGTTGGCCTTTGAACAACATGAATTTGAACCATGAATGTCTACCTATATTCAGAGTTTGCTTTTGGAGATTTGCAATAATTTGAAAAACTCAAAGACCAAGATGGATATGGTGGTACATGCCTGTAATTCCAGCACTTGGGAAGTGGAAGCAGTTGATCATGAGTTTGCAAAAACTAAAACCAGGCTGGAAGGGTTGGTGTACAACTATAAATCCAGCTACTCCAGATGTGGAGGTAGGAGGATCATGGTTGGAGGTCACCCTTGGCAAAGTTAGCATGAGACCCTATCTGAAAAGCAAACTAAAATTTAAGAAAAGGACTAAGAACTAAGGAAGTGGCTTAAGTGGTAGAGTGCTTGCCTAGCAAATGTGAGGCCCAGTACCAAAAATAAGCAAACAAAAAACCCCACAGCAATAAAACAATGAAAATCTCCAAACAAAAAACTCCTCAGAGACCAATTATGTAGCCTAGAAATACCAACAAAATTAAGAAAAAGTTGCAGGGAGCCAGCTCACGCCTGTAATCCTAGCTACTTGGGAGGCTAAGTTGGAAAGATCATGGTTTGAGGCCAGCCCAGGCGACTAGTTCTCAAGACTCCAGCTCCAAATAATCAGAGCAAAATACACTGGAGGTGTGACTCAAGAGGCAGAGCACCTGCTTTACAAGTGTGCATCCCTGAGTTTAAATTCCAGACCCACCAAAAAGACAAAAAGAAAAAGCTCATGAATGTATAAATACATTTTAATACATATTTTATATTTATACCTTATATTTTATTTTAACATATTTTAAGTCACTATTATAAAATTTGCACAAAACTATTACAAAAACTATAACTTATCAAAACATAAGCAAACACAGACCATGCATGCATGGTGCCATTTGCAGTCTAGAGAAATGTAAACAGATGTAAAGATGCAGCATTTAACCAGGGTTAAGTGTAGCACACTGTACTACTGTGGCAACTTTGTAGCCCACCTTCTGTTGCATTGTGGTGAGTTCAAGTGTACCAAGCATGTGTTTAAAATGCTATATGATACTAATTGTTATATGAGCAGTTCATCTCACCAGTAAGTTGCTCACTGCAGTAAAACGTCATCTCAACGTGATCACATAGTTTTTACCATATATGATGTGTATCATATTAAAATATGTAATAATTGATGCTTCATGCTATTGGTAAGGTTTCCAGTCAGCAGTAGGATGTTAGTAGTTAGGTTTTGGGGGAGCCAAATGTTATATGCAGAACATTGACTGCATGGGTGTGAGTGTTTCTAACCCTCATGTTGTTCAAGGGTCAACAGTATGAAGCTCGCTGGGGGCTGAAAGTTCAAGACTGCGTGGTTCCATCTAGCCAGCCTCTGATGAGGGCCTGCTAATTTCATCATAATGTGAATGGCACCAGGTGTTGGAGAAGGGTGAAGGGGAGGAGAGGGAGAGGGGGAAAGAGGGGGAGAGAGAGAGATGAAGAAGAAGAAAGAGGAGGAGGAGGAAGAGGAGGATGGGGAGGATGAGGAAGAAGAAGAAGAAGGAGAAGGAGAAGAAGGAGGAGGAGGAGGAGGAGAAGAAGAAAGAAGAAGAAGAAGGAAGAAGAAGAAGGAGGAGGAGGAGGAGGAGGAGGAAGAAGAAGAAGAAGAAGAAGAAGAAGAAGAAGAAGAAGAAGAAGAAGAAGAAGAAGAAGAAGAAGAAGAAGAAGAAGAAGAAGGAGAAGAAGAAGAAGAAGAAGAAGAAATAGAAGGAGTTAGAGAAACAGGAAGCAAAGGAGTGTAGAAGAGCCAGGTTTGATGTACCTGGTCCTGTGGGAACCACACAAATTCCTCCTAAAGGTGGTGCCCCTGTGCTCTGCTCATCAACCAAGGTCACACCACTTGAGCATCAGCACCCTTAGGACCAAATGTCCATTGCATATGAACCACTGGGGGCACACAGACCATATCCAAACCACAGCGCACTGTGCATCAGCTTCCTATTAAGGGCAAAGAATGATTCTTTTTATGTATAAACTTATTTCCCAGAACTATATCTGAGTAAGGAGGATCTGAAAAAACTTCATGATTTTGAAGAGCAGTGTGTGGAAAAATACTTCCATGAGAAAATGGAAAGTGTGAATGGCAGTTTTGAGGAACGAATCCGAGTGACATCAGAAAGGTAAAAATCTCTCTTTTTTTTATTCTCAAACTTCTACCCAAACCTGATTCTATTAAAATGTCTAAAGAAGTAGAAAGATCTACTTTCAAATCCCACAAGTTTGAGTTCTCTGTAGTTTGAAGCATTTATTTATATGTGATTCATGTAATCAGTGTGCATTTATTGAGCATCTACTATGTTCTTATTACTAGGGATAAGTGGTGAATAAGAGAAAAGTCACTGTCCTTTTAGGACTCACATCCTAGTGTATGCGTATGGAGGGGTGAGGGAAATGAGAGCAGGCAACAAGCAAATAAGCAAGAAAGCACATACAGAAATATAATTTCTATCTTTTTTTTTTTCAATACTGGGGCTTGAACTCAGGGCCTACACTTTGAGCCACTCTTCCAGCCCTTTTTTTGTGAAGGGTTTTTTCAAGATACAGTCTCATGAACTGTCTGCCAAGTCTGGTTTCCAGCCACGATCCTCCTGATCTCAGCCTTCTGAGTAGCTAAGATTACAGATATGAGCCACTGGCACCTGGATGGAAATATAATTTAATACCAGTCTATATAAGAGCTATGAAGAAAACTGAGTAGTTTAAGGGAAGAGGAAATGATGGTTGTGTGAATCTTCCCAGAGTTGTGGTTTGGGTTGGAGTGTTTTAAGTGGCTTGGTCCAGGAAGGTGGCTGTGAGGAGTTTGTGGAGAGGCCAGAAGGAAGTGAGGGCATGGCCCAGGCAGGGCCACCTGGTGAGTAGCGCACCTGGCAGTGCATCAAGTCACCTGAGACAGCATGTGGGTCCCGCAGCTGCAGGTGGCCCTGGAGGAGGTGGTGGGTAGTGCCAGTTGACTGTGGAGCTGGAGTTCTCAGGGTACCTGCTGACAGCTGTTTTGTGTGATGGTGGTGGTGGGGTGTGTGTGTGTGTGTGTGCGTGTGTGCGTGTGTTGAGATTGCTGATGGCAGCATCACTGAAGTGGGTCAAAGAGAATGGGAAGGTGGAGACAGTACCACAGACAACTTTGTGAGAAATTTCACTGTGAAAGGAAGCAAGATGGGAATGAGAACATGGTGAGCTTCTTTTGTTTTGTTGCATGTGGAAACCACAAAATAAAGTTGTGTGGTTTGGAAATGACAGACCAGCAAGGGAAAAATGGCAGAAACGAGGGAAGAGGTGATTTGCTGAAGGGAAGTCCTTGGGAAGGAGGGCCTGAGCTTTCTCCCCAAGAAAAGGAGCAGAGAGAATATGGCCTGTGAGTAGACAAGAGGATGCAGACTGGGTGGTGGGCACAAGTTCCCCAGGCAAAGCCATTGGCTAAGAGTGCCCACAATACATATGATTTGAGGAAAGAGAAGGAGATGCGTTGGAGAAAAGGAACATGGTAGGAAACTAGTGGGGTGTCACTAATTGTGAGTGCACAGCATTTTGTTAATATATGCAAAGCTGTCTGTGATAATATGCACTTTTTATTTTTTTATTTTTTTTTCCTTTATTTTTTTATTTTTATTTTTATTTTTTTTTCATTTTTCTTTTATTATTCATATGTGCATACAAGGCTTGGTTCATTTCTCCCCCCTGCCCCCACCCCCTCCCTTACCACCCACTCCACCCCCTCCCGCTCCCCCCCTCAATACCCAGCAGAAACTATTTTGCCCTTATTTCTAATTTTGTTGTAGAGAGAGAATAAGCAATAATAGGAAGGAACAAGGGGTTTTGCTGGTTGAGATAAGGATAGCTATACAGGGCATTGACTCACATTGATTTCCAGTGCGTGGGTGTTACCTTCTAGGTTAATTCTTTTTGATCTAACCTTTTCTCTAGTACCTGGTCCCCTTTTCCTATTGGCCTCAGTTGCTTTAAGGTATCTGCTTTAGTTTCTCTGCATTAAGGGCAACAAATGCTAGCTAGTTTTTTAGGTGTCTTACCTATCTTCACCCCTCCCTTGTGTGCTCTCGCTTTTATCATGTGAAATGAACATGATAAATGAAATGAACTATAAAATATTAAATCTACATTTAAGTATATGTTTCTAGTGTCCAAATATCAGACAGATAATGTGAATCTTTAAATATGACTTTATTTAAAACCAAATCACATTAAGGACTTTCTAAATGGCTCACAAGAGGCATAACTCATATTTATATGATTCTGTATTTTTCTGTTGATATCATATTTGTGTAAATATGTGTTTATATAGCTTACTAAATTTCAAGTCAAGTTTAATATTGAGAAAATGTTGAATTACAAACAATGTTTTGTGGATCCACAAGATTGTATTTTTCTATTATATCTTCAGGTCATAGCTGTATGAACTTTCCCTTCCCTTCTTCCACATATTCTGTTCCCTTTGCAGCTTTACTCATCCAGTCCTGAGAGCCAGCATGGTTCTCAGTCTTGTGTGACATGTGTATGAATATTAGGAGCTTGCAGAGCTGGGGTGAAGTTCTGCTTCTGCCACATACTTGCTATATGTTCTTGAGAAAATTTACTGAACCTCTTTGGACTTGATTTTTTTTATTGTAGAATAGAAGTGAAAATAGACTTACCTCTCAGAGTTGTGGTGAGGATTAAATAAGCTAGTATAGATGGAGCATGTGGCAGGCACAGTGCTGGTGATAACAAGGGTGCAACGAACCTTACCTGTTTTGATGCAAAAATTGTAACAGTAATTTCTTTTTTCAATACAAATTTCCCCCCAAACCTTAAGAAAAGAGGAGGAGATAAATAACGTAAGGTAAGCATGATCCCAGATGGTGGGATCTTGTGATGTGGAAACAGTAGAAATGAGACCAGACCATGTATCATGAATAAGACTGGCAAGGTTTCTTTGTTGAGAGCAGAATGGAGTTAACACTACCAAGGGGGTTATCCAGCTGCTCCATCCAGTAGAGGGAACAGCAGGCTTTTATTTAACATTTTGTGGTTGGGTCAAAGTTTGGTGATTGTCCATTAGTCATGGGCAAGTTTTTAAAAGATGTTTTCCTGCTTGTGTGCAAGTGTTCTGGCCTTGTTCTTCGTGGGCTAATGGTGGTGACTTAATTCAGGAACTGCTGAAGTGTCATCATCTTACATAAGTGTGCTGGCCTCATGGTTTGGTCTGGGCCTTATGATAAGGCTGTAGGTACTTGAGCTGTTGAGAACGCTTCAAGGCAGGATAGAAGAAACATGTACTAGCTCAAATGGGCAATGCATCAAGTTCACTCCATATTATAGTCTTGAACAAAACATTTCTCAAGTGATCAACAGGTCTATGGGTAGAGCTGAGTAGTCTGACTCAGGGTTAAGAGAGCAAAGGAGACAGATAGACATGAAAACAAAGATGTCAAATCTTTTATTTATTTTTATCATCAATCAGATATCTATAACCTTTAGTAAAGAGTATTTTAGTGAAAGCAGTCTTCAAGTCTTGTGAAGTAACCTAGGCAACTGTTACCATAACCTACATGTCAGAGATGTTATCAAAACTAGTGGGCACACAGCTGAGAAATAATGTACTGACTTCCAAAGAGAGCACGTGAAGTTAGAGGGCTTAGGTTTTTCTTTGGTATCAATTCTCCTTTGTCTTTGTCATTTGTGTAGCTATCTCCAAACCCACTAGTTTTAGCTTGGATTAGTCATAAGAGACTCCTGGTCTATAAACATTCTGGCCTTGTGGCTTAATCTGGTGTGTTATGACAAAGATGCTGACAGAATACAAGGATGGAGGCAGTAGAAAACACATATCATGCTTTTTAACAGGTGACAGGTTAAGGGCTTAGAGTATATTTGTGTTTTGTTTCCTTCTGGTTTTCCATACCTGTATTTAATGTAGACTGGCCACTGAGATTATGAGTTGAGATAGTCATGGAGAGCCCCTTACTTTAAACTATTAGCTATGGAAAGATTTTAGGTGCTTAGTGATATGGGTAGATTTATGTTCTAAGTAGATTCTTTTGGTTAGTGTGAATTTGAGGATCAGAATGGGGACCAGGGAGACCCCTTGAGAGAGGGTCCAGGATGACAGCTTAGCCAAGGATGGAGGTGGGGTGATGGCATGAAATGGATGACTAAAATGCAATTAGAAAGGACAGCTCACATCCCCTTGGATGTACCAAGGGGAGGATAGAGTGCAGGATGACTCTCAGGGGGTTATCAGATGAAAGATGGCACTGCCAGTATAAAGAGTTTACAAAAATGGTGGGGGAAAAGCAATGAATTTTAGATTTGTTGAGCTTGAGATATTTTTTGTGGTACTTAGGGCCTCGTGCTTGCTAACCAAGCACTCTAGTACTTGGGCCACACCCTTATTCCACCTTTTTTTTTTGTTTTTTGTTTAAGTTTGTTTTTGGATAGGGTCTTGCAGTTTTGCCAAGGTCAGTCTCCAACTGCAATCCTCCTACTTCTGCCTCCTGAGTAGCTGAGATTACAGATGTGAACCACCACATCCCACCTGAGTTTGAGATTACTGTGGCCTATTTAGCCAGAGATATTTAGGAGGTTCTGGTTGTATGAATCTGAAACTCTGCAAGCAAATTGGAATCGGACAAGAAGATCACCGGCCTATTGGAAGAGTCAGGTATAGGAGTCATCTGCCTATTGTAAGAAAAAAA
Source organism: Castor canadensis (assembly GCF_047511655.1). Taxonomy (NCBI): domain Eukaryota; kingdom Metazoa; phylum Chordata; class Mammalia; order Rodentia; family Castoridae; genus Castor; species Castor canadensis. The sequence continues at coordinate 77,882,736 of NC_133398.1, read as the reverse complement.
AAACTATAACAGAGGAAGAAAGTAGGATGAGGAAACTCAGTGTGCTAAAAGTTGAACTTTGAGAGGTACAAATTCCTGGAAAGTAGGCAGAGAGAGGGAGTCATGGAGAAGACCAGAGGATTTGGTTAGAGGAGTATTAGGAGAAGGTAGTATCGGAAGCAAAGAGAACAGAGAGTGATAACTGGACAGCCAGATATTTACAAGCAAGTGTTCCAATGACAATAATAATAAAATCCTAAAATCATTGATAATAATATGCTATTGTATTTATCTTGGATTCTTGGGATTTGAGGAATGGATTAGAAGAGTATATGATTTGAAAAAATGTGGATACTTTCAAGGGATTTTGAATTTGGCTATGAACCTCTAATTTTACTTCGCCATAGCATCTATTCTCCCTCCTGAAAGAGAGTCTCAATAGCAGCTTAGTGATTCTTCACTGTCATTTTTGGGGAGCTCATAGATGAGGTGTAGGAGAGAGGGAGGAATATTTTCTAAACCCATTTTAGGAAAAAGGTGGGAAGGAAATTAGGAGGCCACTTGCATGTTTGTCCACCTCTAAAAAAGATGCCACACAACCGTCTAGGATTAGATGATTTTTGAGAGTACACAGGGAGAATGCACAGAGGCCATCCGGTGTCTTGCACTCCTCGTTTGGAACAATAGCTTCTGCCTTGACTTCAGTCGTGTAAGCTAACTTTTCTGCTCTTTTCTGGGAAGTAAGAAGCCTTTAGGTATCATTCACATTAAGATGTTTGGGTGCCTTATATGTGGAAACTGTGATTTCTAAAAAGTTTAAAAGCTTTAACATAATGTGCTTTTTTACTCAACTGTAGAGAATTTGCTTGAACAGGTCCCATCATTATCAGACTATGAAGACTTATGGAAGAACACCTGCAAATAGCTCCCAGAATCAGAAATGTTGGTGCAGTTCTTATACTTCATGGGGTTCTTGGGCCTCCCTCCCCTCAGAGAAACTATTTTGACCCCAGATGAATTGCTGAGGGGTATGAAACTGAGAGCGGTGGTGGGTTCTCTTGACAATGGGGTCAGACTCTCTATATTTGATACTCAACCATGTGACTCTGGATATGTGACCCAACTTCTTCTCTATGAAAGGAATAATGGTCATGCCTACTTTACAGAGTTGTTATGTGGGTGAAATAAGACAGTACATGTAGAACCTTAGTAAAATGCTTGCCCCCTAGTGAGCACTCAGTGGATATAATTATCATGAGGATTCCAATTATAATTGTGATCTCATTTTAAAGAATCTTGGCTGAAGGTCCATGACAGAACAGTCACCATGTTCATCTTTCCTTCACACTCAGATCTTGCACAGAGGAAATGGAAATGCTAAGAACTTATTTTATGTGTCAGAATGACTGAAAGGCTAGATTAAATTAATGTAGCTGATGGTCTAGGAATATAATTAAAATATGTTTCACAGGACATTGTGCTTTAGAAAATAAGTATCCGTAAAAGCAAGGGGACCCTGCCTGAGGTGACCAGGTTATTTGTCTAGCAGATTTCTATTGTAGCGTTACCTGTTGCTGTGAATAGTTGCTGGTTTCTATTGTGTTCATTCGCGGTGACTGCAGCTAATGGAACTTAATGAGTCTCCATTACGGCTGTTCAGACTGTTCTGTTTTTGAATTAGATGAAACAGTGCTGGATGGAAAGGCTCCAATTAAGCATTTTTTGGAAGGGAATATACATATATTTTGTGCTCTTTCCCACATCATCCTTGCCAATTCTAACTTTGCAGGTTCCAGAAGGTCAGGAAGCATTTATTAAGCCACTATTGAGTTATAGAAGTTGAATTCTGTAGAAAAGCAAGCAAAAAAAGGTTCTACTCACGTAGAATACAATGAAAATGGAAAATACCAACTGCTTTATTCTTTAATTCCTATCTGCAAAGCTCCCAGAAAGAAGGAGTGGAAGGTCTTTCAGTCCTATGCCTTGAGATGTATTCTAGAAGCTTGAAGTCTAACATGATTTTGGGAAATGCTTGTTATGGCTGAGTGATCAACTCTTCCGGTAAAATCATTGCTTCTCCCTGCCTCACTCACTCTGGGAACCACTTTTCCTAATTGCTGATGGCCACATCAGCTGTGAAACTCTTGGTCAAAATCTCTCCCTTTCTGCTTTTTTGCTTTAGTCCTATTTATTAAAGATTTTCATTATTGGGAAATTGGAATAATATCCCTTGTCCAGCAAACAAAAGAACCAAATGAGGGAAGAAAACACTTTTAAAAAGTCATAAATAGAGCTCACTGTGAGAAATTTTCCCCTTTCCCACTTAGTTTTCTGTATATTTTCAGTTAAAATTATAAAATTTCACATTGTTTATTTCCCTTTCCCATATCAAAAACTGCTCTGCAAGTATTCTTTATAAATATTTTCACTTTCATTATATCTTTACTTACAAAATTTTATACCAAGTTGAAAAACATATAATGTAGAAGAAACCCCTTTCTGATGTCTCTAGGAAAGAGAAATCCTCTTCTGGGTTCTGGTGTCTGTTGGCAACCCTTGGTGTTCCTAGGCTTACAAACGAGACTCACCATGCCAGTCATAAGGCTGTCTATCCCCTGTGTGTCTCCATGTTGTCTCCCCTCTGTGTATGTCTGTGCCAAAATTTTCCATTTATATCTAGACGCCAGTCATATTGGATTAGGGTTCAGTTTAACCGACCCAATGCAGCCTCATTTTAACTTGATTACTTCCCTGAAGATCCTGTTTCCAAATAATGGTCTTATACTGAGGTATTGGGGTAAAAATGTGAACATATCCTTTTTGAGGGACACAAAACAAAACTCATCCCCATCAGAGATATATACTGAGATATGTACAGGTAAGTTTTAATTAACATTTTCTTCTTTCTCCTCTCTCTCTCTCTCTCTCTCTCTCTCTCCCACACATAATGAAATTGTTAGGCTTAATCCATCCTACTTTCAATTTACTTTTTTCTCTTTAGTTAGCTTATATTAATTATACGATAGATTTCATTGTGATCATTGTGATATTCCTATACATGCATATAATGTACTTGGATCACCCTCTATTACTTTTTCTTATCCCTATAATTTGTTTTTGTATATGTAGAATAGAAGAAGTGCTGCATTGTTTTTATATGAGTCAATGTCTGGATATCATACTTTTTTTGTTGTTTGTTGTATTAATTTTTTGAGACAGGGTCTCACAATGTAGTCCAGGCTGGCCTCAAACTCACCAGGATCACTTGTGATCCTCCTGCCTCAGCCTTCCAAGTGCTAGAATTACATGCATGTGCCACTATATCCTTGACATCAAAATCTTGGGCTACACTAATCAAAATAATTTTCAAATTTTGCCTTGGGCATTTTCTGAATATAGATCTTCCAAAATGGATTTTTTTTAGAACTTGGGAAGCTTATTTGAACTATAGGGTTGGAGGTTTTTTCTGTTTCCAGGATCTCCTTAAATTGTACAGTGCTTGTCCATAGAAGATATTCAGGGTTTGTCACATAACTGAACAGATACATTAGTGAATAACAATGGAATGATTGAGCAGATGCTTGGAGGAATAACTAGCAGACAGATGGAAATGTGGTTCTGAAATATTAGAAAGGAATCAGAGCTAAAAAGTAGATTTGTGATTTTTCCTCATTAGGGTCAGAGAGGAAGCATAGGAGAAGGTGGGATCAGCTGGGATGAGAACATGGACTGCATTGACAGGCTTAACTTTGGGAAGCAGCCAAGCTTAGCAGTTACCTAAGGATGAAAGCAGTTCAGAAAACTTCCTACTGGCTTGATGCATTGATTGGTTTTCTCCTTCCCTTCACAATTAGGGTTACAGAGATGTACTTCCAACTGAAAGAAATGAATGAGAAGGTGTCGTTTATAAAGGACTCCCTACTTTCTTTGGACAGTCAGGTGGGACACCTGCAGGACCTCTCTGCCCTAACTGTGGATACCCTCAAGGTCCTTTCTGCTGTTGACACCCTGCAAGAGGATGAGGCTCTGCTGGCCAACAGAAAGCACTCTATTCACAGACAGCTTCCTCACAGCTGGAACAATGTCATCTGTGCCAAGCTTCTAGGCAGCATGGAGATTTCTGGAGAGAAGAAATTCCAATATTACAGTATGCCCCCTTCTTTGCTGCCGAGCCTAGCTAGAAGCCAGTTTTGCCCAAGAACCCAGAGGGCGCCACTTCTTGAGATTACACACAGTCAGAGAGAGGCCTCCAAAGTAAGAGAGGACCAGGAGGAACAAGAAACAGAAAAAAGTACAGTTGCTTCTGGAGTGTCCCCAAACAGCCAAGCACATTCTAAGTATGGCCAGTTTCTTCTGGTCCCTTCTTTTCCAAAGCATGCTTCTTTGTTTACAGAAACTGTGTTGTCTCAGTCCAAACCATCTGTGGAAGCAGGTGAAGATGTGTTGGCAACTAAACAGGTCCCGCAGAGTGAAGTCCCTGTTCATCTGTCTGGAGAGACCCCTGTTGTCTTAGACCAGACACTGGTGGCTGAATCCAAAGACCATCACGAAGCTGTGGCTCAGATGGCAGACAAAGAGGACAAAGTGGAACAAGTTCCACCCACTTTGCATTGCACAGCTGCACCCGTGACTTTGACCTCCCTCCCTTCCCAAGCCAAGAGCGTGCAAACTGGAGGTGGATATGTGAACTGGGCATTTTCAGAAGGTGATGAACCTGGTGTGTTTAGCCTCACGAAAAAATGGCAAACCTGCTTGCCCTCCACTTGTCCCAGAGACTCCTCTCAAGGTGAACAATGCTCAAAGCAGATTAGAGGCAGATTCCTGTCAGATAATTTGACAAGATTGGAGCAGAATAGTGACTGCTCAGAGGTGATGGGACCATCACTTCAGACAAGCAGATCTTTTTGGATCAATCCTCTCCACAGAAGCCGACTGCTCATTAGGAGTCGTAGTTTTAGATTCTACAAGGAAAACAAACTGATGAATAAGATTAAAAGTAAGGAGTAAAGTTTTTTTTTTTTTTTTTGAAAAAGTGTTGTTTTTTGCATTGTTACTGTTTTTTTTGGCAGTACTGGGAGATTGAACTCGGGCTTTCATTGGCTAGTCAAGCTCTCTACCACTTGAGTCACACTCCAGTCCTTTTGGTTTTAGTTTATTTTTTAGATAGAGTCTCAAATTAACATTAGTTGGACTGGCTTCAGATCTAGATTCTTCCATCTCTGCCTCCTGACTAGTTGGGATTACAGTTGTGCACAATTAGACTTGGCCCCAATTTTTAATATGCCCATGATTCTTGACTGCATTAACATTTTTTCCCATTCTCTCAGCCCTTTCTATAAAACAAAATTGTGGACTGAGGATGTACAAAAATAACCCAAATCATCCCCACATTAGACTGTCAACTTTCTCATGTAAACCAATTCTCTTACAGGTCATTCAACATCCTCTGAGATAGAGTCAGCGTGGATCAAAGCAAGAATGCTAATCAAAGACAGGAGACTGTCAAAGAAAAAGAAAAAATCACAAGGACTACAGGTGCCAGTAAGTGTATTGTATTCAGTAGTTTGGTTTTGAGCAATTGAGGCGATGGCCCATCTTTGTTTAGTTTCTCTTTATTGTAACATGTCATGACACAAAGAAGCATTGTATTGGAAGGAGGAAAGGTACACATTCAAGAGTCATCAGAGTGGTTGTACTTTTGAATTTATTTGTTCACATTTTGAAAACATTTGTGTTGTTTTCAGTTTGGTCTATTTCAAGAAGAGCTGGAATGAACATTTGTGTGCAAGTCTTTTTGTGGGCATATGTTTTTGTTTCTTTTTGGCAAATACATAGAAGAATGTCAGAGTCATATTGTGTTTAATTTTTTTTTCTAGTGCTAGGGATTGAACCCAGGACCTTGTGCATGTTAGGCAAGCATTCTACCACTGAACTAAACTCCAAGCCCTAGTGTTTAATCTTTCAAGAAACTTCCAAACTGATTTCCACAGTGATTGTAACATTTTAGCATGCTCACCTCTAGTTTCTGAGAATTTCAGCTGTCTTGTGTCCTCATCAATCTTTAATATGCTCAGTCTTTAAAATTTTAGCATTATTAATGGGTGTGTGTTGACATCTCATGGTGATTTCATTTGCATTTCCGTAGTGACTGATGCTGTAAGAAACATTTTCATGTGTTTGTCATTGCTATGTATTTTTTGGTGACATACCTGTTCAGATATTTTGCTCATTTAAAAAATTGGGTTGTTGTCTTATTATAAAGTTATAAATCTTTTTATATATTCTACATATAACTCCTTTGTTGGATATATATTTTTGCAAATGTTTTTACTCTGTTGGTGGCTTGCCTTTGCATTTTCATAAATGTCCTTTGAAGAACATAAGTCTTCTTAAATTTTATTTTTGAATTAGCATACATATTGAGGGGGTTTCATTGTGAAGCACATAAATATTTTAATTTTTACATTTTTTTCCAGGCTAATCTTTTTTTCCAATTTTATTAGCATATATTCATTGAAATATTTTTATTTTGATAAACTCAAGTATTTGACTTTTTTCTTCTATAGTTCAAACTTTTTTTAATCCTAGTTAAGACATTTTTGTCAAGATTACTATAATTTTCTCTCTCTCTCTCTCTCTCTCTCTTTTTTTTTGCAGTACTGGAGTTTGAACTCTGGGTTTCATGCTTGCCAGGCTGGTGCTCTACTCATGTTTGTTCCTGGGATTTGTATAGTTTTAGTTATTATATTTAGGTCTAGAAACCATTTTGAGGTAATTTTTGTATATAGTAACAGGTAAAGATTAAACTCTCTCTTCCTCCTCTTTTGTCTCTTTTGAATACAGCTATCAGAAAATTCCACTTTTTTTTTTTGGTAGAAAGATTATCTTTTCCTATTGAGTTGCCTTCTCATCTTTGTCAAAATTTAATTAACTGAATAGATCCACACACAATAAGGATGAACCTCACTTGGTTATGTACCTATTTTTATATTTTTTTTTATATAAAATATATTTTTTATATATATTTTTATATATTGTACTGATTTTGCTAAAATTTTGGTATGGTTTTTACATCTGTGGTTTTGAGGAATATTTGTCTCTAGTTCCCTTTAATACTTTGGTCTGGCTTTGGTATCAGAATGATGCCAGGTTTATTGACTGAGTTAGGAAGTGTATCTTTAATTTTTCTGGGTGAGTTTGTAAAAAAAATGATATTCTTTTTACCTTCCATATTCAGTAGCATTTACCAATAAAACTATCTTTGTGGAGAAGTTTTTAAACATAAATTTAATTTTTATAATAGATACAGAGCTATTCAGGTTATCAGATTCTTCTTGAGTGAGTGTTGTTTGTGTATTTCAATGGATTTGTCCATTTCATTTAAATTGTTGAGTTAAATACTATTGTAATTCATAATATTCACTCCCTCTCTCCCCTCTTTCTCTGTCTTTGATTGTTACTGTTTTGGGGGCAGATATCACTATGTAGTTGACCTGGAACTTGCTATGTAGCCCAGATTGGCCTGGGACTTATGATCCTCTTACCTTAGTCTCTCAAGGGCCAGGATTACAGGCGTGTAACACCATGGGTGGCTATAATATTCTCTCATTATCCTTTTATTGTCTGTAGACCTATAGTGGCATAAGTTCTTTCATTCTTAACATTTGAAATTTATATTTTTTTCTCTGTTTTATGATCAGGCTGGCCACAGGCTTATCTATCTGATTGATCTTCTCATAGAAACTTCTCCTAGTTTTATTGATATTTCCCTGATTTCTCCTCTATAATATTTCCTTTATTATGCTCACTTTGGGTTTAGCTTGCTCTTCTCTTTCACATTCATTAAGCTAGAAACTTTGGTCAATGATTTGGGGATGGTCCTCCTTTCTAATATAGCACTTATGTGCTATAAAACTAACTTTGTTCTACAAATCCTGATAGGTTGTTTTCATTTTCACTCAGTGAGTCTTTTTATATGTTATTAGGAAGTCTTGATCTGAATTAGTAATTTTGCAAGAATTCATCTTTCGTGGTGTTACTCTCTGATTCATTTTTCTATTTTACACTTACTTTTCCCAAGAATAATCTGGATGCTTTAGAAAATACTTTAACCCCCTTTTTAGACTGAGAAGCAGAGCCAAGAGACAAGTATTGAGTCAATTATGTAAAGTCACCTTTTAGAGGAGAGATTTAGTTTGATAAGGAAGGCAGTTCTCTCAGGGAAATGTCTTGAGCTGCTGGAATTCCATGAAAAATGTGTGTAAATAGATTTGTTTTTGGAACAGCTCAAATGTCGAGAATTTGACTAGGAATTGCTACTGAGCTCAGGTATTCAAGCTTGCATTTGTTTATTGTTTTGAAGTTTGTCAGTTTACCACATTTGTTCTCTGTCTCTGGGAAGCATAGAGGACAATAATGTCATTGGCTATTATTTTAGTGATGGAGAGAATGAAGACCAAGACATTAAGTGATTAGCTCACGTTCACATAGCTTCTAACTGACAGGGTTAGCTAAATCTTGTTTTTCTTTTTTGTTGTTTGTTTCTCCTCTATGCCAGTGGTTCTCAAAAGGGAATCTCATTAGAGATTCAAATCCTACCCCTTCCCTGTACCTATTGAACAGAGACTCAGAGGCGGGACTCAGCAATCTGTGATTTAACCCAGTTGACAACTGCCCCCTCCCCCAACTACTCCTCCCCCAGCCAAACCATGAGTGAGTCTGATGCACACTCAGGTTTGAGAACTGCTGTTCCACACCCTAATTCTTAGTCAGACTGCAAAAAGAAATCACAGGAATACTATGTCCTGCCTGTCTGAATCACGAGATTCAAATATGCAGCCAATGGTAACCACTCTTTCCACTGTGGTGCCTCTATGAATGTGACTCAAATGTTTTTTAGTATCATTGTTCCAACATGGGACTTTCTTTTCAGGTTATAACAGTCAACACCTGCTGTCAAAGTGACCAATTGAATTCAGAGACAGGAGAAAATAGCATTTCAGAAGAGGAGTGCAGCAAGAGCTGGCTGACAGCGTCCAAGTTTAGCCAGATAAGTATGTGCTAGTGAGTCTTGAATCCCCAAAACCTAAGCAGAATTTCTTGGAGTATTTTTTTCTGTTGTTGTTGTTTTGTGGGTGTTGTTTTGTTTTATTCTTGCAGTGCTGGTCTTCGAACCCAGGCAGTGCTCTGCCACTGAGCTGCACGCCCCACCCCAGGTTTGCTGTTCTTTCAAAGTGGAGATGGGGGAAGAAGGCGGCAGCCATTTTTTGTTTCTAACTTTTACAGAGGGGACAAAATTTTATTTGTTAAAGGACTAGTTATCAGGATCCAGAAAAGAAATATTCATATTTAGACCGTCTTTTATACTGAAGGAATATTTTCCCTAGACAGGGTTCATTTGTGCTCATTTATGGGGATTTTACCTAACTTTATGAACTCTTAAGCTTCATGTGACACTGACAGGGATCTCTAACCAGAATTCAATGGATTGGCTTATGGTTGGTTTTTTACCACAGTCCACATAGAAGGTTTATTCTGTGGATAGGTGTTCCTTAAGCTTAATAATAATGGTATTTATAGAGGAACAAGATCAGTCAACCAAGACTGGTCAATGAAAGCTATCAGTTAGGCATGGAATGTGAAATAAGGTAAGATGAGGTAGAGTATGAACAGAAACCAGAGCAATGATTGGAGCTTTGAACTTCTTACTTTAGACAAGAGAGCTTTACCATTTGTTTTAAAAAAGAAGAAATTATGTGATCAAGGAGTCATAAAGATTTAAAATTATTTAAAATGTTAAAATTAGCCAAGTGTGGTGCTCATGCCTATACTTCTAGCTACTTGGGAGGCTGAGATCAGGAGGATCACAGTTCAAGGCCAGTCTAGGCAAATAGTTTGCAAGGCCTCTACCTCCAAAATAACCAGAGCAAAATGGTAGTGCAAGCCTGTAATCCCAGCACTCAGAAGTCTGAGGCAGGAGGGCTGGGAGTTCAAGGCCAGCCTGGACTATATAGCAAGATATTGTCTCCAAAAGAAGACAGAGAGAAAAGAAAAATGGCATGAGGCAAGGATCAATTATGTTCATTTTATTTATTAATGCTGTGTTTATATTATATACTATATATTTTTTATAAGTAGTATAACTCACATTTAGGTTAGCAGATATCATTCTTACTTAAGTTATTAGGTTCTTTCTACTGAATTTCAAACAGAAATATGCAGGTATCAGGAGGGGTCTGGAAAAGAGTTTTGTTGTCAGATGCCCTGGGGTCAGATGGAGGGGTATGTGACAGAGTCAGGGAGAGGCAAGGCCAGGGAAATAGGTTGACCCCAAGTGCCCAGCTGATCTCATTGTGTAATGAGGCCCAGTGTCTTCCTTGAACCATATCTTGATTTAAGAAGCTTTATATATTTTTTGAAGTATGTAAGAATTAATTGAAAAAAGGAATTAAAAACAGAAAAGTTTGGGAGGTGGGAGACACCCCATAAGGTAGCTCTATTTAAACACAAAAAATAAAGTTCTGAAGAAATTAACTGTGAAAACAAAAAGTATATATAGTTAGCTTTTCCTGTAGGCATTTTACTTTGCTATCATTGAGATCATATTTATCATAATTTTATGATATTTACAGTTTTTCTTTTTTTTTGGTGGTACTGGAGTTTGAACTCAGGGCCTCACGCTTGCTAGGCAAGCCACTTCTCCAGCCCCTTTAACAGTTTTTTTCTACAGAACTTCTATTCTTTTATCCAACAAATAATCATCAGGGAAAAATATAATTATTGTCTCCTACATTTATTCAGTAGTCTTTTTTTCCCCAATTTTTTTTTTTTTTTGGATCAAACCTAGGGCCTTGTGCTACACACATGCTCTACCACTGAGCTATGTTGCTAGCCCAAGACTCTTAATAAATATTATTTTTCAGAATTAATTCCACAAAATTAGTTTACTAAGTAATTATTATGTACCTACTACATATGGTAACTCTTAGGTACCAGGCATAAAAAAATAATCATCCTTTTGAAGAGAAGACTAAAAGTTAAACCAATTTGGTAGCATTTCTTTCTGTCTTTTGTTAGTTTTTTTCTTTAGCCTACTGTGATGCTTAATGTAGTTAGCTAAGGATGGATGTTTAAAAATTTGTAATTAAAATTCCACATATTTTAAATAAAGTATGGGCTAGAAGGTGCAGAAGAGGGAAGATATAAAAACTTAGTAAAGGTTTTTTCCTTCCTTAGATGGAAAATATTATGGATCATTAAATTTTTTACTTTGATGAAGCAATATAAGTTATAAATGTGAAAGAAGTAGAATATACAGCTTTCAACCACTTGAGAAAAATGGGTGAAGGAAGCATGATAATGCTTACTAAAAGTAGAAAAAGAAAACTATGTCCAACTTTAAAAGAATGTGCTGTGTTCAGATTTTTCTATTTGGGAACTGTGATTTGAATGTAACACATTTTCATGTATTTTCTATTTCTTTCTTAAAAAAAAAAGGTCTGGAACCTTATATCTATCAGAAAATGAAAACTGAGGAAAATGAGCAACCTGCTGTAGAAGTCAGTGATTACCTACAGCAGTCTCAAGAGGTAAAAATACTTTGATAATTTTTACAAAAAATAATTGTGCTTGAGTGATTCACTTGACTATGCTTATATTACCGTCATGTTCCTTCATTGGCCTGTACAGTTTACTAGCCTTGAATTTGGATCTGTTTGAGAGTATGCTCAGGTGAATTCCTGCTTGAAGCTTTTCAACTCGTCACATTCGTCTTTCTTTGCTGTTCTTTTTTTTGTGTAATGTACCCATCTTCCCAATATCTTGGGAATTTTTTTAGCATGGGAGAGATATTAGGATTTTTTGAAGCTGTTTTCAGATCTATGAAAGTTGTCATGTGGTAGAAAAATAATATATTTCAAACATGCTGTTAAGAGGTAGAACTAGAATCAAAAACATGGAAAAGTTACTGGAGACAGATTTCAGTCCAATCTGAGAAGAAATTTTTAGCAATTGGAGCTTTCCATGGATGGAATGGTTTATTTCTGGAAGTAGTAAGTTCCTCTCTTATGTGGTCAGCCTGGCACAGGCTGCACAAACCTCTCTGTAGACATGGAGGGGATTCAACTGTTACAGTGTGAAGGACCCTCAGTGTTTCTCCAGTGTTGAGCTTGTCTGATTTTTGTAGCCTGCTTTTCTTGCTGTCCACAAATTCGTGCCTTGTTTTAGTGCCATCTGCCATGTGGGACGTGTGATGTAGTTAGAGTAACCCAAGAAGAATCCTAATTTTGGTCTTGGTTTGAATATTATTTGTTTGAACTCGGGAGCTGTATAAATATTACCTGTGTGAACAATCTTAAATATTCTTGTAGCAATGGAATCTGTAAAATATTTAAAAGCAAAATGCAAGACCACTTTAGGAGAATTGGAATCAGAGAACTGTGTCTAAATCACTATTCTTCCCCTTCCTATGTTTCAAAGTTAGGTACATCAATTAACCTATGAGTTTCATAAGTTCTGTCTCTAAAGTGTTGTTCTTATGAGATTCATGAGTGGCCAACAAAGATAACATCCATGAACATGCCTAGAATGTACTAGGTCTTAAAAATGTTCTTTAAATAAAAAGGAAATAGAATGAGGTAAATTCAAGGTAATGCTATTTTAAATAATCACCTAAACAGTCATCTACTGATGATAGGACTGTTGCTTGTCAACTTGTGTCTTCATTCCTTCTTTCAGGTCATTAACCAGCTTTGTATGTTCAGTCCTATTTCTGTAAAAACTTTCATATGTTACATTTTCTCTTCAGTGTTCCCGCAAAAGTAGCTTCATTCTGTTTAGGTCCATCAATTTATTGAGCTACTCCAATAATGTGCTAAAAGTGTGCATCTTTTTTGGTTAAGTTTAGTTTTTTTAATTAAAAGAGAAATAGCGACCCGAGGAAGGAAAAACACAAGGCAAATGCATTCTTGGAAGTTGGGGTGAGAGTGTGTGGGTGCACGTGTAATGCCCTTTCCTTTCTGCTCAGGGTCTGAGTGAAAACTCCTTGTGGAATTCCAGGAGCAGCAACCTCAGCAGGAACTTCCTGTGAGTGTTTCTAAATGTCTCTCATGAAGAGTCTTTGGAGTCTATTTTTTCACCTGATTAGGAACAAAGGTCTAATTTGGTCAGATAAAGGGGAAAGTACATGTTTAATGACAATATTTTTTCTTTTTTAGCAAGAATGAGAAAAATATTCTCTAAGTTTTCCAGTTTCTGGCAACAAGCTCTCACCTGAGTTCTTTTAAGAATACTGTAATGAAGCACATACTCCTGTAGCAAATATTTTCCCTTTCAGTGCAAACACACACACACACACACATACACACACATGGAATAACAATTGTCTTTTCAGATAGGTTATACTGAGAACTCTCTTTAAAGAGTAGAAAGCAATTTTTCTTGCTTAAAGAAAAAGCCTGAAGACTTGATTGTGTTTATTCTTTAGTTTTAAAAATAATTCTTTTTTCCAGTTTTTTCCTTTTAGATAGTGAGGTTGATCTTTTATATTTTTGGGTTTTCAGTAACATCCTAATTGTCAAAGCGGTAGCTCTTGAAAAGGATTGAGACAGAGAGGAGAGATGATGGATCAGAGTAGAGTGTGTACAGACTTCACCTGGTTGTAGAATGGAAGATCTCTCTGGAATTGCATTTATTCTGAGAAATAAAATTTGAAAGATGATTCTATTTTATTTTTATTTCTATTTTTTCAAGAGATGAGGTCTCACTATGTTTCCAGGGCTGGCCCTTGTACTCCCGGGCTGAAGCAGTCCTTCTGCCTCAGTCTCCCCAGTAGCTAGGACTATAAGTGTGTGCACTATGCTCAGTTGATAATTGCATTTTGTTTCTAGTGTTTTCTGGACTATTCTAGTTATGCTATCAACTAACTATCCATAGAATTGCAGAATTCAAACTATCTGCTCTATGGAAAGATATAGCATTCTCATTTGGTGGTCGTCAGCTCTGTGAGATAGCCTTTGTCAGGAACTGCCATGGCAGTCACCCTGCAAGGCTGCCTCCAGACTTAAAGGACACATGATTTTCTTCTCCCAAAGGTTCAGTAGTTTGCAGTCATGCAGAGTGGGGAGTTATTGCAGCATGAAATTAAACAATAATTGTAATTGTACTTTCTTCCCTAAGGATCTTAAATACTAGAGATATTCTTTGAATGCATTTATTCAGATTTGCCCATGGCCGCTTGTGCACTTGAGCAGGGCAAGTGACAATTTAAAGAGAGTTAATTTCAGCTTGTGAACATTTAGAGGCCACGTGGGCTAATGAAACTGATTTGTAGGCTGGTCTGGAGACATTCAAGTACTCATTTGTAGGCATCTGCTTTGCATAGTTCAGGAGCCCTTTAGTTTAATTGATCCAGAACAACACAAACACAGTTAAATCTTATGTATGCTGTGTAGTCACATAGCTAATTAAAAAAAAGACAGCCACTTTTCAGTTAGCTTAGGGCATATACAGTAAGTAACTTGCCTGTATATCTGGTGCTCATTTTTCTGTGAAAATAGCTGTAGGGTTATAAACTCTGTTGGTAAAAGTAGTGATAAGATGTAACCAATGCCTTCATATATATATATATATATATATATATATGTATACATATATTAAATATATACATATTATATATAGAGAGATAGTTATACATGCAGACTCTGTTGCTTTTGTTCAAATGTTTTTTCATTTCTTTGGTCACTGAAAGATTTAAAGCAGCATTATCTAAATAATTTCATTTTTTTCTCAAACAGGAGGAGAAGTTCAAATGGAATTGACAGTAAGTTTTTATATTTAAACATTTTACTTTTTATTTTATTTGTGATTAATGGTAGGGTTTGCTGTCCTGCTGAGACTTTTGTATTTCTTAAATTTGTGTTTTAGAAATATTAAATCTACTATACAGAGTAGAAAATTTAGTAGAAAAATAAGAGTTGAATATCTTCTCCCTCTACTCCAGGTAAATCAAGATTGATATGGCTGGCCATTTTTAATTGCCTATTTTTGACTGTGATTTTCCTGTTTCTTTTTTTTTTCCTCTATGCATGAGAGTTTAATTAGTGAGCTCATTTAGAGAGTTCCACTATTCTTACTGTCACTCTTTGGTTTTTGGTGGTACTGGGCATTGAACTCAGAACCTCACCCTTGCAAGGCAAGTGCTGTATGACTTGATTCATACCTCCAATCCTTTTGATTTTAACTTGTTTTTCAGATAGTGTTTTGTGATTTTTATTGGGGGCTGGCCTTGGACTGAGATCCTCTTACCTCTACCTCCTGAATAGCTGGGATTACAAGCACGCACCATCACACCCAGTTGTTTACTGTCACTTTTTTACATGTTACTCAGTAAGAATCAGTGATCACATTGTATGTAGAAGCCATGTCCTGTATGGTTTCAAAAGGACTCTATATCCCAAATGGCTAAATAGTGCCAAGTCTTATAGCCAGACACTTTATCAATTTGATTATTGCTCTTTTTCTTGGGGTGTAGGCCAGTGCCTGTCATATAGAAGGTTCTCAATAATAATATTGAATAAATATGATTAAGTTCTCCAGTTCCTTAAGTAGTAAAGCCAGGATAAAAATTCAGCTTCATGACATTCAGATGCTTACACCCTTTAAGCAGTTCACACTATTTGCCTCTGAAAGTCCTACCTTCCAGGCAGAATTAGTGTATTCCATAAACTTTCATGCACACTTGCATTATATTACTTAGTGATCATAATTGTATGTCTTTTTCTCTAGTAGATTGTATTTACTTTTCTCTGGTGTAGGAATCTCATCTTATTCATCTTTCATGCCTATCATGATCTATAGTGGGGGCTGAAAAGTTACACTTGATTATTAAATGAATTAAGAAGAGTTCATTCTGCTGATGTTACTTTTCACTCTGCACCCTCAAATGACAAAGGATGCTTGCTTCTTACCTTACCCAGCAACAAGAAGCCAGAGAGATCTGAGAAATTGGCCTTGTTCTACTGCTTATTCCACTAGGCATAAAGTAGTTGCCACCATGAGATTAAAGTTTCTCCACTTTAATTTTGATTTTTATGGAATGGCAAAACTGAACTGTTGCAAAGGATTTCTCTGGAGCCTTGTAATTTAGGACTGGGGCAGACAGAAGAAAATGAGTTAAACTTGGTGGGGGTCTTCCCAGCACACAGCTGTTGTGTAGCCATACAAATCCCTTGGTGCTGTACTGTCTACTCCCTCCTTTGTTTCTGTTATACACCTCTTAATGTGTTTTCATCATTTTATTGTTATTTTCAGCCTGTGAAGTAGGCTGCTAATAACCTGGCATTAATAATGCCTTTCTATGGATATTTCATCTTGGTAGGATGCTCAGAGAATCATGCTTGTGGGATGTCATGAAGTGTGATGGGCAGCTGAGTGCCTTCTGCAACCCAGAGGTGTAATTGGTTCAGAGGAAATACATCTTTGAGGCTAATATTACCTGTCTTTCTTCAATTCCCCATATAAATGTGTTTGGAGATATTACATTGATGATTGGAAGTTGTCAGGATACCATGTGCAATAATGTGGTTAAAGGATATTAGGCAAGCTTTTTCAAATACTGAGAAGTCATTCCGATTGACCTGTTCAATAAGAACTTTGGAGGCAATATATTCATAAGCATGTATTTATCTCAAGTCAAGTAATTAAAATGCCAGTCTTTTCTATAATTTCAGAGATCTCATCCTCTTTAAAAAGCCCTCAAGAGTCTCACCATCATTATTCAGGTAAGAAGCATGTGTGCATACAGGTCAACTGAATTAAACAGAAATATGGATGAATTCCACATTACTGATATGGGTCCCAACTTGGAAATATGTTTACTCTTGTGGAAAGAACATTTAAATTTCTTATTTTTGCATTGGTTTGGGAAAACAAGACAGAGCTGGGTGTGGTGACACACATCTTGAGTTTGAAGCCAGCCTAGGCTACATAGAGAGACCCTGTCTCAATAGAAAAATAAAATAAAAAGAAAAGAAAGAAAGGAGAATTTGGATTAAACCATGTTTGTTTTGGAAAGTTTCAAATTGTGAAGGAGAAAGATGACCCTGAGGTCTAAAAATTTCTTGCAAGCTGCAGGCCAGCCCTAAGCCAGAGATCTTAATGTTTTTGACTGGGGAAAAGACAGACTTGAAAGTAGTTTTTTAAGGGCCCTCCCAGGGCCCTCAGTGAACATAACCACTGAATAGATGCCAACCTCACAGAATAACTTTAACAAAGATGCCTTACAGAGATGTTATTAAACAAAGATGTCAAGGGTCTTGACTCTCTTAAGCAACATCACTTCATAGTGCTTTGGTTGTCTTTCTTTCGAAGTGGGAATAATTATACTTGCTCTTCTTGAGGAACAGTCTGTCAAAGGGCTGGTTGAGAATTAAGAGGAAAACATTTTGAAATGCAAAGAAATATAACAACCAATTGGACTTGTGCTACTGAGTGATTTCCTAGCGGTCATTGTTCTTAGCAGTGGATGAGATAATACATAAGTCTTTACCTAACCTAAAGCTTGGTGCATGAGCAGGACCTTATTGGTACTATAATTACCATTATTGTTATATCAAGGTCATTTATTTAGGGTCTAGTGATAGATTGTCTTATTCCAAATTCTCCTCTGTGGTGAATAACAGCTCAGTACATTCCAGACTCCTCATTCCAGGCTCTTATAACTGGGTCTTCCAGCTCAGCAGTAATCTATTATTTTGACTCCTGCTGTCAACTTAAAAAGTCTCTGGTGAGGAATACTGTAACTCATGTTGACTCCGACCTGTTAGGATATGGCTCTTAACAGGAAAAATGCAGATCACTTGCTTCTAACTAAAATTAATCTTCAGTTCTCTCTGGGAAAAAGAAGGTGAATTGTGCAAAGTCAACAGCAGGTGTCCTCACAGTCCACTGTGCATTGGACTTGCTTTGGAAAAGGAAAACCAGAGAATGAAGACCACAGATTAAAATGCCATATAAAAGAAAGTTCCATACCTATATGAGTTAGTATATGATTTGGAATTCAGAAGAGTCAGGGAGACAGCCCTACCTTGGACGGTGTTATATAACCACTGGGAAAATGTACTTCAAACTGGGGTATCCTCTCTGTTTAAAGCATAATTTATATCTAAAGCTGTATTATAGATTATATGTATTTTGGTAATGGTAAAAGTAAAGGGTGTTTGAAAATAAGTATTCTGGCATTAGACAAACATACTGATGTGGGGAGGTTTTCTATAAATTTAACCATTGATGCAGACTTAAAATAGTACATCTGTTTTTGTTTGCAGCCATTGAAAGGAATAATTTAATGAGGCTTTCTCATACCATCCCATTTACACCAATTCAACTGTTCAGTGAGTAGTGTTTCTACCTTCTTGTGTCTGCTAACATCTGAGTACAACAAAGGAGAAGCCATGCTGCATCATTTTACCTGACAGTTTCATTTTATCCATGGTTGTAGATCAGTGAGATTCATTTCCTAAAATGGAAATTCTTGTTAACTGCTATGGCCAACATAGCTAGCATGAAGATGGGACCTATTTTGAGTAGCAGCTGGGAAAAAAGTGTCAGTGTTGCACCTGTCATTCATTGACTCCAGGCTGGAGAACCTCAGAAAGAAAAGAACAAACCAACCATGTATAATAAGCACAGAAGAGAGTGTTAAGTGTCAATATGGTAAAGCCAATAGGCATGTGAAAAGAAATTCTTTGTACATTGTTTTTTGTTTGTTTTATTTCACACAGACTGGTTGCTCTTACTTCAGACTGCAAATATCATTTTTAAAGGCTGGAGTAGTAAAGAAAAACAGGTTTGTGTTAGCCAAGGCTACCAGAGTTTCTGTGCTTAGCAGGATAAAGCCTGAGTCAACTGACAATATAACAAGGGTCCTCACACTGCCCTTGATCTTGATTCTTCTCACACTGTTCACATGGAGAGAGACCAGGTTGGCTTCTGATTGTTAATGCAGAAGCTTTCTCCTACTTGGCTCCTTGGTTGGTTTTGCAAATCAATAGCTCTACTGTAAATCCTCTAGGAATAAGAGCTCCAAAGAGATCTTCAGTGGCATTTTTTTTTTTTCTGGGCAACAGGATATATACTTGAAAATATGTTACTAAGCATTTCCCAAGTGTGTTTATTGGTAAGGCATTAGATACACGAGTGAGGAATGGATTCCTGTCTTGCCAAACCAGTACAGTGTTTATAACAAACAACAAAAAAACTAACATGTGAAGCCAAGATATAAGGAAAAAATGAGACATAGCCTTGCTGCAGCTCTGTATAGAGTTGGTTACTTCTGTTATGAAGCAGTTAATGAAATATTGGTGGAACAGAGGTTAGGTAAGAATTGCTTCCTGTTCAGAAGCCTAAAAGTGGAAGTTGTATAGCAGTTAAGTAGCATTTTGTGTCTAAAATCCTTTAAGCAGGATTAAATTTGTGTTTGAGGTTCTAGTTCACTTTAGCTGTGTTAGAAAATTTATTTTTATTTTAATTTTTTTTAGCAGTACTAGGGCTTGAATTCAGGGTCTTGTGCTTGCTAGGGAAGTGCTGTACCACTTGAACCATATCTCCAGTCCCCCATATTAGCGAATTTAACCTTTACAAAAAACTAATGAAGTGAGAATTCTTTTCTTTTCCTTTTTTTTTTTTTGAGCTCTTTTTAATTAGGATGTATTCATGTATGGGGGATTCATTGTGACATTTCCAAATAGGCTTATATTGTACATTGGCCAGATCACCCCCACTTTCTCTACCCCTCCATCCCCTCCCCTCCCCACTTAAAGCAATTTCAAGAGGTTTCTTTGTTCTATTTTATGTAAGTATATGAAGTCCATCCACATATACCCTTGCCTTAGTTTCCTTCATCTACTGTCTCCCTCCCACAAATACCCCTCACACATACTGTACCTATTTTACAGTCCTATCTTTTGTTATTAATATTTAAGTTGATATTCAAAGTGGTTTTCTGATTTTCCCTGCTATGAGTCTACTTTACTTTGGTCCATTCAACCTTTACCATTGCTCTCCCTTACCCTTTTACTTCCCACTTTTCATTTTTCAATAGCTTTCAATATAGATCATTTCCTCTACCTTCACTGATGTTATGTTCTGCGATATTGTTGAAGCTCTATAGTTCTTTTTTCCTTCCTCCACTCCGAGATTCAACTGAGAATAATTTTCATTTCCAATTTACTGATGAAGGAAAGTGAGGCTTTAAGTACTTTGTCAAGGGCACAGTGGAAGCGGTGGGAGAAGATAGAGACTCTGGGATATGACCTTGGTATTGTCTGCTGTCTGACGCTGCATGAGTTAAACCATGTGTTCTCAGACAGGTAATATTACCCCCCAAGGAAAGTAAGAAAGAAACAAACACCCCAAGCAAAAACAAAATCACATTCTTCTTTTTATTTATAAAACATAGAGATACATAAGTTCAGGGCTGGAGGAATGGCTCAAGCAATGGAGCACCTGCTTACAAGCTCAAAGCCCTGAGTTCAAACCCCAGTACCACTGAAAAAAAAAAGTTGTAAGATACGTTAGGTTCATAAACCGATATACAGTATGTATATCTAATATGTCATAGGAAGAAATATTAGAAAAAAGGCCTAAGAAGTCTCCTTAGGGGGATGGTAGTGTATAACTCTAGGTTAAATTGTCTCTTTAGAAATATTTGCCTGAATGAAAAAAGCATATCTATATTATTTTGACATTGTTTTTGTCCAGTTAGAGTGTACAGTCAGTATAACTTAATTTTTGTATGTCTTCTGATGGTTTGTCCCTTCTTCACCTCTTCACCTTTACCTGACAATACATAAACACAGTCTGTGTCTCTGTTAGTTGTCCTCTCCTTAGATCATGGGGACAACTGAACTGATTCTTAGTTGGTGCTAAGGGTATCAACACTCCAGGTCCACTGATCTCACTGGACACTTGGTCCTTTGCTTCTCTTTGCAGCTGGAGAAGAAGTGACGATCTATAAGCTAGAGGAGAGTTCCCCTTTGAACCTTGATAAAAGTATGTCCTCTTGGTCTCAGTATGGGAGAGCTGCCATAATTCAGGTGTTGTCCCAAGAGGAATTGGATGGGGGCCTCCGAAAAGCAATGAGAGTCATCAGTACTTGGTCTGAGGATGACGTTCTCAAGCCAGGACAGGTTTTCATTGTGAAGTCCTTTCTCCCTGAGGTTGTGCAGACTTGGTATAAAATCTTCCAAGAGAGTACAGTGCTTCATCTTTGCCTACGGGTAAGTCTGAAACTCAGATTCAGAACCCAAATGGACGAGCCAAGAGAGGAGATCTGGTTACATCTCCATCCAAGACCATTGTCTTCAAACCAAGAGGAGTCTATTTTTTTCTGAAGGTGGTAGGGTTTATTATTTTTGCTTTGTAAGACTTTTGATTTCAAGTAAGGAGTGATGGGAGCTAAGTAATGTTAAAATTTACATTTGGGAAACCTCTAGGAATCTCTGAGATCATTAATAGACATGTAGTAGTAAGCCAATTTTTTTTGATACTCCCTATTTTGTAGGAAATTCAGCAACAAAGAGCTGCTCAAAAACTAATCTATACCTTTAACCAAGTGAAACCACAAACCATTCCCTACACACCAAGGTAAGGAAATCTTGGCACCTTGGCTCTTCATTTTAAGCAGAATTCCTATTAACCTCTTCTCAGCCCAATAGTCATGAGGAATACCAGACCCCATGGGAAAGGTTGCCATGACCTTATTTTTGGGTTTTTCCTTCCATAGTTATGCAGACTGCTAAAAGGAGAATCAGCCGTTGCATTTACACCTTGGCCTAAATCACTGAACTTCCATGAGTGGAAAAAAGTTCTGATAGATGCCATGATCAACATTTCAATTATATAAAACAGGAAGATCCTGGGTATAGTTACTAATGCCAGGAGCATTATGGCAGAAAACATTTCAATTTTAAGCACTTTGTAAGAATAAACTCTTGTTACTTTTACTTGGGTGTCTCTATACACATGTATTTATTTCTCAACACAGATCATAATTTGGTGCTGAGGTCTTAAGAGTAAAGCTTTAGTGTTTATTTACAAGGAACTTTATAGAGCAGGGCAAGAAGAGTTGGG
Source organism: Castor canadensis (assembly GCF_047511655.1). Classification (NCBI taxonomy): domain Eukaryota; kingdom Metazoa; phylum Chordata; class Mammalia; order Rodentia; family Castoridae; genus Castor; species Castor canadensis. The sequence continues at coordinate 77,860,629 of NC_133398.1, read as the reverse complement.
TTCAGTACTCATAAAAAAAGTTGGAAAGTGTTTTCAAAGAGAAGGGAAGCATGGGAAAAAAGGCTTCTACTTTTTGTGTTCCATGCTTTCCATAGAAAGGCCAAGGTCATGTGCACTGAAGGTGCGGCAGATCAGAGTTAGGTAACCTATCTGTTCTGCTGCTGACTGTTCTATAGGTTAAGTCTCACTTTTGCCATCTTGTGTGGGATCAATGACTTCTTTTTCCCTCACAGGTTCCTGGAAGTTTTCTTAATCTACTGCCATTCAGCCAATCAATGGTTGACCATTGAGAAGTTCATGAATGGAGAGTTCCGGAAGTATAACAATAACAATGGAGATGAAATTGTTCCCAGCAACACTCTGGAGGAACTGATGCTGGCTTTCTCTCACTGGACCTATGAGTATACACGGGGAGAGCTGCTGGTTTTAGATTTGCAAGGTGATGGATGACACAAGATTGAAATAACAGCATGTGGCAAAGTTCAAAGAGATCTTGCAAGAACTAGGATGGGCCATGCCTGGAGTTGCTCTATCTAGCTTTGAAGGGAGATGGAGATGTTTAGTTTCAACATTGTACCTGGATGACCATGAGTGCCTGCTATGTTATTTCCTATTTAGACAGAGGGGAAATACGTTGGCAGGCAATTAGTTGTTTAAAATTTAAAGTCAACAAGTTTTGAATTAGATGGGGAAGATTTTTGTACCAAGTTTTCCAGTTTTATGGACTTTTTTGGTCATGTGTTCGCCATGAAACATACATGCATTTATACGCAGGAGAGTTTAAACTCTGGGCATTTTTCATGACTTGGAGCTCATTGCATTAACAATTTATAATTAAGCTTGTTCTGTTTGCTGTGTCTCTTGATGTGACAGTTCATGAAAGTACATGCTCGGTCAGGCAACACAGTACTTTCTTATTTAATGGAAGCTTTTGATCAGTACATCTCCTATCAATACTTCCCAGGTGCCTTCTAATCCTACAGCGCAAACAAAGTATCTCCGGCAGGCTTTCCTTGCAGGGAATAGCACAAAATATGTATTAAGGTTAAAGTGTAGTTCTTGGGCTTACTGACTGAGGCTTTGGTTTTAAATAGGGATTTAGTCCTGGAATTTTCATAGAATTCATCTCATCTAATCCCAGAAGCAGCACCTGGAGGTAGATATTATGGGAAATTTAGGTCCAGAAAGTTTAAATAACTTGCCCAAGGTTACATAGCTACTTAAAGGAGAGCCAGAATGCAGACCTAAGCTAGTTCAACCCTCCATGTTCTTTTCTTCTCACTGGATTGTCTTTTTTTTTTTTTTTTTTCTTAAGAGCACCATACCATAACCATTATCTGATTCATTTAAACAACCCCAGCTTTTTTCTTGTTCTCTGTGACTTCCCCAGTTTCCAGTTCTGGGATTCTATGGTGAAACTGGGGTTTAGAGGATAGGGAATGTTGAGATAAATAGATAATCTTGGGGCTTTATGAGCACTTTCTGGGAAAGTTGCAAAGTCACTTTGAAATTTGTGTCATATGCTCAACGATGTGAAGACACTCTTAAACTATATATATAAGTATTTCTGTCCTTTGAGATTTCTGCTGTTCACGAGGCAGTATTATAATAATACTCTCAAACACAATACTATAGAAAGCAATATGTATGAAACTAAAACCACCAACATGATTCAGCCTTTTAAGCCAACAAGGCCTTGATGAACATAAACCCAGACTGCAGATGCCCGAGGCATCTGCTTTTGTAGCTCAAGTCAGGGAGAGGTTGATTGTTTTCATCTGTACTCCATGGTTTGTATTTTGAGTTTGGGGTGGAGTTGTTTAAAAAGCAAAAACAGAAACAAACAACAATAAAAAACAACCAAAGAAAAACTTTAAGGAATTAATGATGACTCTTCAGTGTGTTTTGTATTCCACTTGAATAAGTTTTTGTTTAATGATGTTTATGTTTGGGGATTTTTATGTCTCTTAGTAATCCAAAGTGACATTAAACAGAACAAATGCTGTGTTGATAGTCTTGGAGGGAAAAGGGAATTAACTTTATTCTTTTCCTGAGTAATTATGTGAATTTCAGAAATAGGCCACACCAAATAAACTATGTCAAAACATTGACCTTCAAAGAAGGAAAGAGTGGACATCATAGAATGAGTGTGATGAAATTTGAGATACTTATCAGAATGTTGAGGCTAAGTGGTTAGACCTGAATTTATAGAATGACAAGAATCTTATTATAAACAGTTATACTGCTACTACTCTAGCTAACATTTACCAAGTACTCATTTTGTGTCAGGCACTTGGCTAAAGGCTTGTGTGCATTATCATATTTAATCCAAACCAGGTTGGAAATTAAAAATAGGAAAAATATAATGTGTTTTTAAAACCCCTTAATGACATTTGGCTCAGTTTTGTGTCATATTTAATTTACTTTTATTTCTAGTCCGGTTGCTTGGGGGAGGAGGTGGGGGATGAGAGGCTGAGAGGCTGAGAGGCTCAGTAGCAGCTGTTAGGAGGGGCTTTGGAGTTGCAGCTATGCTTTCACCATGAATTAGCTGCATGACCTGAGAACTTTCATCCCCAACTTTCTGCTTGGTACATGGGGACAATAATATGATGCACTTAAGTCATCAGGTTGTTGAGGAGCTCAAATGCTCTTTGTACACAGTAAACACTCAATAAATGTTAGGAATTGTTGTTGCTACTGCCAATCTCGGAGTAGCTCCTTAATGTGGAAGTTAATCTTTAGGGGTAGGGTGTTCACCCTTAGCTGTGCGGTCCTGGTGGAACTGCAGGGAGACCACAACTTCACCCTCTTCTCCCTGTGGGTTTTGAGGACAGGAGGAGTGAGAAACACTTGGGCACGCTAATCTTTCAGGTTCTTCTTTGCTTCTTCTCTTTACTTTCTTCCAAAAGGGTGCCAGTCCTTAACCCAGCAGCTATCATGCCAGGCCAGGAAGCTGAACCCTAAGGAGAGGTGTGACCAATTTCCCATCACTTGTAATTATACTGAATGCTTCCGGTCTTTTTCCACTTAAAAATCCTACATGGGAGGGCCTGAATCATCATCATTACACTCAAAATCCAACATTTAATTCCCAGCAATGGAAATTAAAAACAATTGCATTTCATTCAAATTACAGTGATGCATAGCATTTTTTTTAGCTCATTGTATTTTTCAAAGGACTTTTAGAGGTACAATATTATTTTTTAAACAAAGCAGTTTCCAGGATAAGTCAGTATCCCTGAATTGTGCTGCTAGAAAGAATGTAACTTTGCACAGATATGGAAGTTTGTTGATGAATCCAAAATTGGTTGAGATTGGAATATAAATTTCTGAGTTTTCTCCTATTACCTTGATATGGACATTTATTCTATTAAAGTCAGTAAAGAGATACCACTGGAACTTTTAGATGTTAACATGTGTTACTTTTCCGTGTTTTCCAAATATTAAGAGAATCTTTTGAGAAGAGGGGCTCTGAGGACAGTTTGCCAAATGAGTGGTTCCTGTGTAGAAATGGGTGGTGGTGTGGCATGGCTGTGTGAATGGTGATAGTACTGGACCATTTTTACCTTGGATTTCTCTGTTTTTCTTTTTTCCACACATTGGAAGGTCCTTCTTCCATTTGAGGGTCCCAAATATGTATTTAGTAGTTAATATTTGAACTGTTAGATTGGATTTGTGGATACTTTTATTTTTTAAGTGGGACTGGGATTTGAACTCAGGGCTTTGAGCTTGCAAAGCAGGCAATCTACCTTTTTGAGCCATAGCTCCTGCCCATTTTTCTCTGGTTATTTTGAAGATGGAGTCTTGTGAACTATTTTCCCAGGCTAGTCTTAAACCACTATACTCCTAATCTCAGCTGTTCTAAGTAGTTAGGATTGTAGGCGAGAGTCACCAGCACTCAGCTTACTTTTCTATTTTTTTCTTTCTTTCTTTCTATTTATTTGGTGCTTGTGATCGAACCCAGGATCTTGCATTTGCTAAGCAAGTGTTCTTCTGCTGAGTTACATCCGAGGCCTTGAAGATACTTTTTAAGCTCATTTATCTAAGGGGTTATATTTACTAGGAAACACAGTACTTTAGGGAAATGAAATAATCAGAAACATGGTTTTACCAATCTTAAGAAAATAAAATTTCACTTCACAAGAGATGCCAGGTAGAATAAAGATAATAAAGGTAACAGATAACATTTTTTGGCTTCTTATGGTCAGATACTTGGCTAAGTGTTTCATTTAATCCTCTTAGTAACCCTTTAAGATAAGGCCCATTATGGCACACCTTCAGATGACAAAACCAGGTTTCAGGCAGATTAAGGAAAGATATCCAGGCTCCACAACTAGGAAGTGATGGAGCTGTGAGTGGAACCTGTATCCTTTGACTTCTGTGTTTCTGCCAAGCAACAAGATTTGAACAGAAGCTGGTGTGATTTGGAATTTTTTCCCCCCCTACAAGACTTTCTTTTTCCTGATTGACATTGCCTGTTTAGCTACTGTGTATTCCTAGCTTAAATTTACACTACTCAGACATCATCCTAAAATTTTCATTGTTGCTGTGAACTTCAGGCTTAAAGTTCTGTCTGTGTTTAATTAAACAAGTGAAGGATTTGTAGTAACCAATTTGTTTGCAATGGTATGTGGGATGGTTCTTCCTGTCTATCATTCTGTTTATCTACCCCATGGTTAGAAAAGCAGGGTCTCTGTAGGCTGCTTCTTTTATGTACATGATGAAGAAAGTGTATCGAGCCCAGCCTCTTCCTTTTGGCTTTCTTTAAAAAGAACAAGGGCTGAGCAGAGCACAATTTGCACACTTCCCTTGGGCTTGTGTTTCAGCCTTATTTTCTCCTTCCCTATTCAAAAATCGAAATCAACATGAAGAGATTGCAGGCCAGGGGTACAAAGGGCTCCTGGGAAGAATTCAGGGAGTCTGTGAATTCTGATGACGACATACATCATCCCTTATTTTCACTAATCTGTATCTAAAATTCATCATTTTGTTCAATGTGATGTATACCATAATCCACAGTGATACTAACATTACTTATGATTTTTTGCAATGGGAATTACACATATTAACATAGCACCTTATGATGTTGGTTGACATCTCAAAATATCATTTGTATTTATCACTTGTTGGATGTCATAGTGGTGAATAGTCCTTGGATTGATCCTGTTATTTAATACATTAATTCTTTAAACTTAAAAAAGTTCTTGCTGACTATTTCAGTGTCATTGATTTCCTTTATAATCGTATGTATTCACATTATACATGTGAAAACATTATTTTGAGAAGAGAGTCTCTTAGCTTCTGCAGAGACAAAGAAGATTATAAAACACACACACACACACACAAAAGTTGAGCACCCTTACTCTAAACTCTAGCCTGCTCTAGATTATTTTCTGAAGGAAATCAATTTTCTGGGGGGAAAAGTCTGTAAGGATTGATTACATTTTCTTGTGAAATGTTTAGTATATTGTGAAAGATACGGAACACAGAAAAAAATCTTTAAGAAATGCTAGTTAGAAAACATGAGCATTTTTCAAGTAGAAATACATAATAATGTTATAAAATTCACATAATATTTGAATAATCATCCTACAAAGTCTCTTCTAAGTAAAGAGAACAAGTGCTGATTAGAGAAAAATTTCAGAAACTGTGGGGTTGGGCCCAACTGGAACATTTGCTTGTTTAACTGGCCTGAACATTACCACCATTAGAAATCAGCCTCTCCACCACTGACATTTTATAATAGATTCATTTTGGGTGTTTTCATAAACTTTAACTTTAAATTACACCTCTGTTATCTTTTCAGGCTTTGGTTTTAAAAAGTAAATTTTATTGAAGATTCTTAAATTCTGAAAAGTGCACATAGCATAATCATATACCTCAAAGAATTTTCTTAACTGAACACACAGGTAGAACCAGCACTCACATAAAAAATTTGGTGTCATTTTTATTCTGCTGTTTATAGGTGATATATATATATATATATATATATATATAAAACATACACACATATATATAGCATATATATATACATATAGCATTTGATGTGTTTCTTTGATGGAGCAGAGGCTGTACCCTCAAAACCTTACAGCACCTTGCGTCTTGCTGAGTGCTGGTGGAGTCCATCTAAGGTGACCATGAACGAGTGGGAGGAACACAAGCTTTGGCTCCACTTTCATCCTGTTAGGACCACCTGTAGACTAAGCAATCTCTGGTGAATTATTTAATGTCTTTGAACATCAGTGTACACATTGATGTAAATGAGGATAAAATGTAAAATGAGGACAAGAGGATCATATTTTTCTTGTATGGTTGCTGAGAATTAGAGAAAATAACATTAGAATGTCTAGTGTATACAAGTGGTAAATGAATGGCAGATGTCACCATCAGTAACTGTGAACACAACACTGAAACATTCATTTGTGGCCTAGAGAAGTTTATTATAACAGAGGATGTTGTAGGATACTGAGGATTAACTAAACTTTTCCAGTGTTCATGGACAATTTTTACAGTACATTTAATTCACATGATTTTAAATTTACTACTGAGTTAATGTAACCTTTATAAAAAGAAACTAAAATTTGATTATTATTTTCTTGAATTTCAAAAAAAATGCAGCCTTCATTTTGTTAAATGAATTTTGTTTCTTCTTTTGAGGTGTTGGAGAAAATTTGACAGATCCATCTGTTATAAAACCTGAAGACAAACAGTAAGTTAATTTAGTGTTATCATTTGGAAAACTGCATTTAACTTGTACATTTTTAAAATTTATTTTTAACTGTTGGATAAAAACATAAAAATTATATACTTTAATGGGGTACCCTGTGATATTTTGATATCTTTATATACTGTGTAATGTTTAAGTGGTACATAGGAGTCTTTTTTAACAGCAAAAATTAATTACAGAACATTGTGAAAGACCTCAGTATTAGTTTCCTGGTACATGGTTTTAAAAATAATTTATAAACTTATATGCTTTTTGACTAGACCCTAGCAATATCTAAAAGAATAAGATTTTCTAAAAAGCATAGGTTAAGAAATGAGAATAAAAGAAAGTATGGAAATAAAATAACATTAAACCTGGAGTTGGCTTAGTAACAAATGGAACTTTCTAAAGGCCAATGCAGTAGCTAGAATTTGGATGCAAATTTCACTCTGAGTTCTTTAGTAGTTCAAACACAAGAGAGGAATGTGTAAAGTTTAGCTTCCTGAGTCTTTGGCGTGAACACAATAACATCCTGGGAGGAGCTGTTTCCTTTGCGATCTTCACCATGCATGCAATTACTGCATCTGATCACGGCAGCATCTTCCATCACATGCTAATAAAGCAAAATCTGATGATGTGCACTGCTACTGTAACAGCTAAGCCATGAGAAACCTATGACATTTACATACGAAGCATTGCATTGTCCAACTCGATTCAGAACCAAGGTTACAGACAGGAACGAGTCATCACTCTGTTCTTTGAATTCCCACAGGCATTTGAGCCATCAGTAGGCTTTTTGGAAAACTTGGCAGTAAAGGCTCTGAGGTCGTGTTCTTCTGATAAAGGTGGAGTAAAAAGAAGTGATGGTGCCAATTGAAGACTGATCAGTGTAGTAGACAATAATGATTGTCAAGTGTGAGTTTGCCTCAGGATCATCAGGACAGCTTGTTAAACACAGATTGCTGGCTCTGCCATCAGAGTTTCTGAGTTGGTGAACTTAATGTGGGGCCAAATAGTCTGCATTTCAAATAAGTTCCAGCCAATTCTGATGCTGAGTATTGTAGACAACACTCTGAGAACTGCTGGCATACAACAATTTTACTTGAGAAAATTTTATTTTAGAGACAGGGTCTTGCTATAGACCCCAGGCTGGCCTTGAACACTTGATCCTCCTGCTTCTGCCTCAGCCTCTGAAGTGCTTTGATTAGTGGTGTGTGCCACCACTCCTGGCTAACACTTTTATTTCTTGGTTGGCCTAAGTGTTTATACTTAGTCCCTGGGTGACAGAAAAAAAATTTAAATATATATAATATATATAAAATATATATGTTAAACTACATAAGTGGGCAATTCCGATACCATTAAATCTGAAAATTTTAGTTTCTTGCAAATCATACTGCTTTATTGCTCTATTCTTTTACTGACTCTAAATGTGGTCCCATCTGTAGACTTCTATGCAAGGAGGTCCACCTAGTAAAAGTGTGTTAGCTACTTAATTAGATTAGGTGAGTTAGGGAAGATAAAGGTGGCCCAAAATGCTCATAGGCATCATGTAATTCCTATGATGTTTATTTGACTATGGAGGCCATGTTGTAATCCTTGGGTTATACATAAAGAGTTTATTAGTTTTCACGTTAGCAGAGCTACAGTGTTTTTTAGCTAAGAATATTATTTCCTTATTAACCCCACATGCCCAAGGTTTTCTAGCAGTAACCTTATTTTATAAGTACTTTTTAAAAAATAATTTTGCAGTGAAGAGATTTTGCATATATAATGAACCAAGTTTATGTATAGGTTTTCTATTACTCATTACATTTTGAACTTGGCCTATATCACTTAATATGACCTGAATGCTCTATCTTTTTACAATTCTGAGATTATATTATCCCACTTGACAGCTAAGTATTTAATTGCATTCTATAGGCACTGGGTCTGAATTCCTAGTCACCTGAGGAGTTAAAAAAAAAATGGTGCCTAGGATTGGTGTCCAGGTAGAATGTCTGAGGACAGGGCCCTGATGTCTAGATTTCTTGAAAGTTCTGCATGTGATTCTGTGGATAACCAGATTCTTGTGGCAACTTTATTTTCTATAAATTGAGAATAGGAACTCTAAAAATAGACAGGATGATGTCATTTTGGCCTGCCTGGTTTTGTGGGATCTCCCCAGTATTGAGTGCAGTTTAACTTCATGGTGATAACAAGAAGTTCTATTTTTTCATGTCTAATTAGTTTGATTAGAATTACATCTAATTAGTTCAATGAGGCTCACATTCTTGAATGCCTTCCATGAGTGAAGCGTTTGCTACACAAAGCAAGGGCCATAGCCCCACAACTTTAGCAACACGGGCAGTTGTTAGAAACGCAGTGCTCCAGGACACTTGCTAGACCTTTTGAACCAGAATCTGAGTTTTCACAAGGTCTTCTGGGTGATTTGGTGTAATTTGTTTTTTTTTTTTTTGCGATACTGGGGCATGAACTCAAGGTCTCACCCTTGCTAGACAGGCATTCCACCACTTGCACTGCTCTGCCAGCCCTTTATTTTTGTGTAGAGTATTTTCGAGATAGGGTCTTATGAATTATTTTCCAGGGCTGGCCTCGAGCCTCTCTCTATCTTCTTGATTTCTGCCTCATGAGAATGTTGGATTACAGGTGTAAGCCCCTGGTACCTGGCTGATTTGGTGTAAATTAAAATTTGAGAAGCATAGATTTAAGCAATTACTTTCACATGTTATTATTTTAGCCTTAGTAACAACTTTGAAGGTAAGTATTTTCAATACCAGTTCACAAACGAGGAAACTGAGGCTCAGTGAAGATCGTAACTTGCCTGTGAGGAGTCAAAGGGAATTTCCTTCAACCAAAAGAGAGATACTGAGCTGGGTATGGAGGTCCGTGCCTGTAATCCCAGCACTTGGGAGGTGGAGGCAGGAGGATCTTGAGTGTGAAGTCAGCTTGGGCTACATACACTTTAAAAAAAAAAAAGAGAGAGCAAGAGGGAGGGGAAGGGAGGGGGAGAGAGAGAGAGAGAGAGAACGTATTTTTGTGGTATAACTTTTAATGCCCATTGTCTCTTAGCTTTCCCTAACCTTCTGCATTGTTTATTGGTAGTTTGGGATGACAGCTTTCTAGCTTACCACCTTGATGCTCTTGGGCAGCTGACAAGTATGAAATGATGATGAGATAGATGTTCTTTAGTAGATCTATGTATAGATGGCACTAATTAGTGTTTCCTTGCATTTGGAACCAAGCTACCACCTGCTTTTCCTGTGTTGTGAAAAATCTGGAAAACAGCTAGTTGTGTGCATTTTTTTTAAAACTTAGTTATCTGAGACTGCCATGCTCTGGGCATGCTGTAGGGTGTAAATGCAAATGAATGTCCTTGCAACCCTCCTTCCTGCTCCCCTGTGTAGGGAGTGGTCCAGCCCCTGATACATCATTTCATAGTAATTTTGATTCTTTTGTCTTAACTTTAATGAACCTCACAGAAAGAAATGATTTAGCTGCTAGCTTTTATCTGAGGATCAATGTTATATTTCTAAGTTGGGGTTTTTCATGCTTTTCTGGGAGGAAAGAACTAGCAGGTACAGAATGTAAACTAGTGAAATATTCCAATAAGGTCAGGCGAGAGAGGCTTCGAGAAGGAATTCTTCTGTGGTAACGACTACACAGACACCTTCGTTTTTCACTTTGTCAGGATCGTAGAGTTCTGGTCTAAATACCGAGTCATTCTGATTTTTTGCCACCTTTGATTTCACCTTATTGAAATGGCGCCTCACCAGATGGACTGAAAGAGAGGCAGAGTTAACAAGAGGCTGCTTATGTAGCCGGGTAAATGCCACCAGAGCTGCACTTTGTAAGGATGATTGAGTGACCAGGAAAGTTAATCCTGAGTGTCTTTCCACCCTGTTTTCCCAAGAGATTTTCTCCACCTTCTCGCCACTGGGCAGAGAGGCAATCTGAGATCACAGGACACCGGTCCTCATTCTGAGCTTGGCACATCTTCAGAGCAGCTACTGTTCTTCTGCCAAAAGGAAGTGGAAATTGAGATAAATGTCTCAATACTCAGATGGAAAAAAGTCCAGTTTTACACCATGTCCCTTTTGAAAAACCGCATTCCTTAGAAGCAAAGTTTATTGTTTCCTTTTGTGATAGTTTGCTTTGCTTTTTTCTTAAGAGCAGTAATTGAGTTCAGATTTTAAAATGTGCTGTTTCCACTCTGCATGTCATGAAAATAAAATCTGAGCTTTCATAGAGTTTGTTTGGAAGTGTTTCTGGCGTGCTCTGTTCCGCGGCATGCAGTGTCACAATCTAAGGAATATGTTTGGGATAGGATAGTGGATGAACTAATGATCCTAGAATATGCCTGGGACTGATTCTAATGATAAGGCATTCCAAATGTGTATTATAGATACTGATCCTATTTGTAATTTGGTTACCTACATTGAGCATATGTCGTTTACTTCCACAAACACTTTGTCTTAAACTAGTCATGTCTTTCTACAAAGAGCCCAGCTATAGCAGTTTGCAGGGTAGAAAGTGACTTTTTGAAAAAGCCATGAATAACTGGCTTTAGGGTTCAGTCAGGTATTTGTTTTTGAGGACAGTTATTTTAAGCAAAGTATTTGGGTTTGCAACAATGCACATGCCTCTTTTTAGAAGGTGTGTACCAATACCGAATTCACTTCAGACCTTACCTTTCGGGGATTTTAGTAGAACATTTGGTAATGAATGTCATTCTCTCACCCCATATGCATTAAAAAGGGTTTAACTGTATTTTGTTTTAATGTAGTACACAGAATATTCACTCTTCTATCAGATTAGCGTTGGAATGAGTTTCACAGGTCTTGGAGTTGGGTACAAAGATTTAAGTGCATTTGAACTTTAAATTTGCAGGCTAACATTGTTGTTTGCCGAAAGTGCCCTGCTTTTTGTTGGCTCCTTCAAGTGACTGGGTTACCACGGGATACTGGTCGGTATCTCAGAGAATCCTAGTTGAGCTCCTTTTTCTCTGCTGTGGTCTAATTGATATTCTGATATTTCCTCTAGATCAAGAGGAATGGTGTTTGGACCAGCCAATTTAGGGGAAGATGCAATTAGAAACTTCATTGCAAAACATCGTTGCAACTCTTGCTGCCGGAAGCTCAAACTCCCGGGTATGCCACAAACAATTCTATTTTTCTCTAAGTAAATCTTTCATAGGACAACATCTTTTGTAACCTGGGATTAAATCAAAAATCTTAATCATATTTTTATCTCATTCGCAGAGCCTGACTTTCTGACTGCAAATTTTTCAAGTCTCTAAGGGGATTAAAAGGACAGGGAATTACTTAGGTTCTGCCAAAATGTGATAAAACAACATGGGGCCCAGTACTTGTCACAGTTACTCCAAGGGAAAAGTTCCACTGATTTAAATGGGATGAAATCTGACCAAGGTCTTCCCCTCCCTTCTGAGTCCTAGGGTCCCACAACGTTTCAAGCTGGTTGGACACTTGGGAGGGTGAGGTATATAGAGAAATAACAGCTGTTAACTAAAAGAGTGCATTACATTATAAAAACCTGTCACTTTATTTATTTAATTTTGGTGCTTCAAATCAAACCCAAGGCCTTGAACATGCTACCATTGAGCTACAACATGAGCTCCAAAACCTGCCACTTAAAACACACATTGTAATATGTTTTTTTTTTTAAATTCAGTTCAGTAATATGGCATACTTTCTGTTAAACCAATATAGCCAGCACAAAAAAATATCCCTAATATAAAAGCAAACAGCAGGAGTTCTCTGCCTCCCAACCTGGCAACCCCAGTGCTGTTGTATTCCTCCCTTTCTTCTCAGAGGGGAGCTTTCTGTTTGCCTCAGCTTGTTCACTCATTTTTTCCTAGGTCAAAGCACACTTGTTCTTACACTGGAACTTCACTGTTTTAAGCAAAGTAGTCCTTCCTGCCTTATCAAAAATTATCACATCCTTGAGCCAGGCACAATGCATATGCCTGTAATCCTAGCTACTTGGGAGGTGGAGGCAGGTGAATCACCTGAGTTCAGGAGTTCAGGACTAGCCTAGGCAACATAGCAAGATTCTGTACCATTAAAAAATAAAATCATAGACAAAATTGGAAATCAGTAAAAGAGCATCATTCATTGTAATGGATGGAGCACATGTAAATTTATAGTAATAAAGGGTAATTTCTAATCCTGTTGGCATTCAAGGTAAGGGGGGCTTTTGTGGGCAAGATTTGGGAAAAGACTGGGAATTGGAGCAGTCCTTCAGTTCCTATGGGAATTAAAATGTAGTAGCCAGGAGTGGTCATGACCACCCGGTCCTGATCTCACAAATCACATGCCAGATGTACAAAAGATCTGTGTATAGCACTTTGGCCTCCAGTCTGGTCAGGAGTAACACAGGAAGGGGCAGAGCCTTGGTGGAGGGGCATCTGGCTCTCTTGGTAAGGGCCCTATGAAATGTAGGAGCTGACCACTATTTGAGTCATTCCATAATTGCAGACTGGAGCCTGACTCATTAAATCAGAGTCCTAAGGCACTAGCATCTGCCCAGTCTAATTCACTGTGCCCTGGACATGTAGGCCTCCATTCTTCAAGACACTGGACTACGTCTGGTCAGTCAGGAGTCAGGGAGTCTTGAGCCATAAATCATTGCTTCTAATTCTTGGACCCATTATCTGTTGTGTATGATTAAGGTTGAGATCACTACATTGGTAGGTTTTGAGTAATTCAATAGTTCTTCATCTTTATAATCAATCTATATCTCCTTTCCAAACCTTACTTTGGAGCTAACATTTAAGTACAAATAAGAAACATTCTCATTTACTCACTTATTGATAATCTAAATAAAAAAAGATTTAGCTTGGAAAAAAGGATTAGAGGTGACTTTTCCTTTTTGTTTACTTTTCTTTTTTACCAGAGACAATTCTGGCCAATGTATAAGAGTATAGGATTATGAGCCAGACAGATTGGGTTCTGGTTTTCAGTGACTATATGACCTTGGGCTTCAGTATTTTTATTTGTGAACTGTGGATAACAGCACCTGCCTTATAAATTAGTGTGAGGGTTTAATTAAATAATGTATGTGTATGTTTAATAAGTGTTGGTTAATATCAAAATATGTGTTAGTTTTATGTGCAGAGGATCCCCATTTAACATTACAAACTAATATAAAGAATACCTTTTTCCCTTTGGTGCTGAAGATTGAATCCAGGGCCTCATACAGACTGGCTGCACACTCTACCACTGAGCAATATCCCCAGCTCCCTAGAATTAGTAAATGTATCAACACAGCACAAAAATGTGCACAATATTTAATACCATGTTCCCCATAGTCTTCTTTCCCAAAGATGATCCCTATTAGTGTTCTCTTTCAATTTCCTTTTACAAATGGAAGAAGGAGGGTAGTTCAGTTTGTGTGCTCGATTTGTTCTGGATGATCCCCTAAAACTTGTCTTCTTTGCAGATCTAAAAAGAAATGATTATTTCCCTGGAAGGATTAATTCCAACTTTGGACTTGAGAAGAAAATGGAATCAGCTGAGGGGACTTCAGCAAGAGAAAGGAATAAAAACGCCCCAGAAGATCATACACGACTATAAAAAGAGGTGCAGCAAGAAGACAATGACCCTTGCCCTTTTTGCCCATGAACTCTACAGTGAGGTGCATTGATTGATGTAACATTGATTACATCAGATCTCCATCAGGAGTACCTTACACCATGGGCATCCCTGGGGTATGCCCTCTGAGCCTCATGTCTCCTTCTGCCCACAGGTCTCATTGGTATATGAAGAAGGGGTCTTTCCAGATACTGACCTTGTGCAGGACGTTTTGCATGCATTCTCCATCCTCAGGTTCCACATGGAGACACTTGGAAGAGTCATCTGGGAATTCTGTTCCTTTATACCTCATTGCTTTAGCTGGTCACTTGGAACTGTTGGAGCAGAATGCTGTGCACTAAAGAACCAGGAGGGATGAATTTATTTTCTCACTGTGTACACAGACTTTGTCCCCCACTACTATTCATCACCCCACCCACAGATTGTACTTATGTATATAAATGTACATTAAAAAGATATTTGACTTTCTCTTCTCTCCTACCCAGCAGCGTAGATCTTTGAATAGCAACAACAGGGAATACAATGAAATGAGGGTGTGTTGGCCAGGTCGGAACACACTCCTGCACCAACTAACCAGTGAAAAGTTAATCTCCTGGTGTAATCTTAGAGGGGTTGAGTATGTCAGTGAATCATATGATGCCTGGGGTATCTCAGGTTCCTCTGAAAGAAGAAAAAAGTGAAATCTAAATCAAATTTCCTTGCATTTTTTTTTTCCCCATATGAGAGCAAGTATATGTAAAACTAGAATTCTTAAGGAAGGGTTTCCCTTCTCTTAAGATCAGGAGTATTATTGGTTAGAGAGTGACCAAGTCAACCTCTATAACTCCCTCTTTCATAGCTGTGTATATGATATCACCCTTGAAATTACTCTGTGTCAGGTCCCAGAGGGAAAGATGGAGTTTCAGGGAGAAACCCTATCTTTTCTTCTGGTGTTTGCTTCCTTCCAGTTCCTATGATTTAATCCATCTTGAAAGCATGCCATCAGTTTCTGAGGCTTGAAGCAAAAGATACCTAGAACTGCTCTGTGTAGCATGTTTGGGAGGCCAGTTTCCCTCTTTCATGCTAGTCAGGATTGCCTTACCTCAGAACAAGCATGAGCTTTTCACACTGCAAGGGTTAATCTATACCACTTTTATTTTGGTATTGGGTGGTGGTGAGAGATGGGAAAGTTGGGTGATTTATTTTCTCTTTTTTTTTTTTGAGACTGTGTCTCACTATGTAGCCTGGGCTAGCCTCAGAATTGCAGGACTCTCCTGCCTCTGCCTTCTTTATTTTATTTTATTATTCATATGTGCATACAAGGCTTGGGTCACTTCTCTCCCCTGCCCCCACCCCCTCCCTTACCACCCACTCCGCCCCCTCCCTCTCCCCCCACCCCTCAATACCTAGCAGAAACTATTTTGCCCTTATTTCTAATTTTGTTGTAGAGAGAGTATAAGCAATAATAGGAAGGAACAAGGGTTTTTGCTGGTTGAGATAAGGATAGCTATATAGGGAGTTGACTCACATTCATTTCCTGTGCGTGTGTGTTACCTTCTAGGTTAATTCTTTTTTGATCTAACCTTTTCTCTAGTACCTGTTCCCCTTTTCCTATTGGCCTCAGTTGCTTTTAAGGTATCTGCTTTAGTTTCTCTGCGTTAAGGGCAACAAATGCTAGCTAGTTTTTTAGGTGTCTTACCTATCCTCACCCCTCCCTTGTGTGCTCTTGTTTTTATCATGTGCTCAAAGTCCAATCCCATTGTTGTGTTTGCCCTTGATCTAATGTCTGCATATGAGGGAGAACATATGATTTTTGGTCTTTTGGGCCAGGCTAACCTCACTCAGAATGATGTTCTCCAATTCCATCCATTTACCAGCGAATGATAACATTTCGTTCTTCTTCATGGCTGCATAAAATTCCATTGTGTATAGATACCACATTTTCTTAATCCATTCGTCAGTGCTGGGGCATCTTGGCTGTTTCCATAACTTGGCTATTGTGAATAGTGCCACAATAAACATGGGTGTGCAGGTGCCTCTGGAGTAACCTGTGTCACAGTCTTTTGGGTATATCCCCAAGAGTGGTATTGCTGGATCAAATGATAGATCAATGTTTAGCTTTTTAAGTAGCCTCCAAATTTTTTTCCAGAGTGGTTGTACTAGTTTACATTCCCACCAACAGTGTAAGAGGGTTCCTTTTTCCCCACATCCTCACCAACACCTGTTGTTTGTGGTGTTGCTGATGATGGCTATTCTAACAGGGGTGAGGTGGAATCTTAGTGTGGTTTTAATTTGCATTTCCTTTATTGCTAGAGATGGTGAGCATTTTTTCATGTGTTTTTTGGCCATTTGAGTTTCTTCTTTTGAGAAAGTTCTGTTTAGTTCACTTGCCCATTTCTTTATTGGTTCATTAGTTTTGGGAGAATTTAGTTTTTTAAGTTCCCTATATATTCTGGTTATCAGTCTTTTGTCTGATGTATAGCTGGCAAATATTTTCTCCCACTCTGTGGGTGTTCTCTTCAGTTTAGAGACCATTTCTTTTGATGAACAGAAGCTTTTTAGCTTTATGACTGCCTCTGCCTTCTGAGTACACCACCTGTCCTGGGTAATACCTTGATTGACAATGATGATAAAATGTTAATACTTTTTTTTTGGGGGGGGAGTGTCTAACACCTTTTTTCCTATTCTGTGAATCAGTAAGGGATTGACTGGTACTCACTTCCATGCTGTGCTCATCTATGGAAAAAGGCAGAGTTTGTCTGACCAAGGACCAAACCAAAGCCATCAATTTAGTCACCACATACTTGTTACCTGGAATGGAACTTGAAAGCAAATACATTTGGTTACAAATTTCTATGTTTTTTTTTTTTTAACTTTAGGAAAAATCTAAGGAGTAGCATTTAAAAAAGGTGAGCTGCTGGGCAAAGGCATTGCTTGCAGGTGATGTGACAATATTGATCACAAAAGGATGCAGTTTCATTCAGTTAATTTTCTTTAACAGATATTTCTTAAGTGCCTTTTCTATTTTGCATTAATGATGAGGATGTAGTTCTGAGCATAACATATCTTTGTCCTCAAAGAGCTTCAAGCCCAATGTTTCTTTTTGTTTGTTTATTTGTTCCAAACTTGGATTTCAAGGAAGTGCTAAACAATTTGACTTCTGAGCAAATGTCAAATCCAAAGATTTGTCACATTCCTTACCTGCCAGAGCAGTGGGTTCTGTTTGGGATAAGAGAATTAGGGCAAATAAGAAGACATAACTGGGGTTGTTTTTGGAGCCCTTGAGGAAAACCAAACTGCATAGTCCTTTTCTGAGTATAAAGCCTGTATCAAAGATAGGATTTGAATCTGGGAGCCAGAGGAACAGCTGGGATCCAGAGAATTCTCACCCTGGGCATCTGGGCTTTTCTTTCCACAGGTTGGACATTTGTGGAGTGACATCTGCTGCCATTATCTTAAAGTTTCTTGCAGCTCTGAGGAATGAAAACTAACATAGCTTTCCCCTGCTTTGTGTTGTGTGTGTGTGTGTGTGTGTGTGACTTTGTAAAACAAAGAAGTGGGTGATTAAGACTTCCCAAAAAACATTCAGCCAATGCTTTTGGTGGCTGTTATTTGTGACTCTTATTTTAGAGAAGACCAATACTGTGGTTGTAGAAGTCATGGCACAGATGTCCCTGTCACGTCTTGCTGTGCTTCTCAGTGACCAGCATCTTGCACAAAGTATGGTGCATAGTATGCTTTCAACAATGTATTTTTTTAAAGAAATAATAAAACCTTCAAATAATAGTGGATTTCAATCACTAAGTAATAAATCAGATTTGCATTTTTAATCTAGAAAGAAATGATTACCAATTCCTTAAGATGCAACATAATTCTTTTGATCTCTCTCTGTTTTAATTTTCTAGGAAATAGCTTTTAACAACCTATACCTTGTCTATTGAATTCTCAACCAGTTCTTGCCCTTATCACTATTAGTGATAATGCCAGAGTGCAGTCCTGTGCTGGGGACTATTGAAATGAGATGATAAATTCCCAGAAACTGCCTAGAAATAATCGTTACTTTATTACCCTTTGAAAAGAAGATTGATAGAAAAGTCATTTGAAAGATGGTTCATTACCATGCCCTAGTACGATTTCTTTACTCACATCTCTCCAAAGCATGAGAAAGGGAGGATTATTCTCTGAGGTTGGAATTTGAAGGCTATGTGTTTGCCTCTTTGAAGTCTTGGTATTTAATTTTCTGTAGTCATTTCTTGGGCAATTTTCTAAGAAACTAGTTGAAGCTAATTTATCATAAGTTAAAGTCAAATGACAGAAAAGATTTTGCCCCTTAACAGCATTTGATTCCACAGAGGTTAGCTTCTGAAGAAAAATGAGACTTAAATAGCATTTCAAATCTCCAGCCACATGGGTGGGTACAGAGAACAGAGAGGATTTTGGAAACCACACTGCTTTTTTATTCAGCACCGTTATTATTTTGTGACTTTTCTGTCTACTCCATGATGTACAGATAAAATATTGTATTTTTGTGAAATACTCTCCTAGAAATAATTAGGTAAGTTGCTTAATTTTCCAAAGAAATACTTTTAATCCTCAAGGAGTAACAAACCTTGGTCTCTATCATTTTCAGACTTTTAATATGTTTATATAATTTGTTTAACCTCTGTGTTAACCCCTAACTCTGAAATGTAGATAAAGATACCGTTACAAATGAAGGTGAATGATAATGAGAGAGCATTTATAAAGTCCTTTGAGAATATCATCTAAAAGGCTTTTTATGAGCATGGGACCTAGTTCAATAAATAATATAAAGGGTTTTCATTTTTGATATGATGCAATCATTATTTAATGTTTACAGAGGGTGCTCAGTGGACCTGTCTCATTACAAACACAAGCTTGATTCTGCTATTTCTCCTTTACTGAAGGAGAAACGCTCATGACTCTCTTTTTTATTTAAAGTTTAATTAAATACTTTAAAATCAGGAAAATAATCATTTCACAGCACCTCCTAATTATTTTGCTTTGGTGATAATTTAGGTATAGTTAAGTAGTTTCTTTTGTCATTCACTGTCCAAAGAAAGCCATCTAGGATAAGAAGTAGGATCCAAAGCTGGCACCATTATTGGTGACATTTGAAGGTATGACAAGAGAGTAAATTAAGAATTTTGATGTTTGTAAAATAATGTTTTAAAAAAGTTTTAATTAAATTTAAAAGATTTAAATTTTGTCAGTAGAGGGCTGTTTAGTATTAAGAAATTCTGGGCTAGCCAGTCACTGGCAGCTCACACCAGTGATCCAAGCTACTTGGGAGGATTGATGTTTAGGGCCAGTCTGGGCAAATAGTTTGTGAGACACCCATCTCCAAAATAACCAGAGCAAAATGGCAGGTCAAGCTGTTGAGTGCTTGCTTTGCAAGCATAAAACCTTGAGTTCAAACTCTAGTCCCACCAAAAAAAAAAAAAAAGCAAGCAAGCAAGCTCTAGTCTATAGTTTAGCAGCCTCTTTAGCAACTAGCTTCCTTTAGAATTGTCATCTTTTTCTAGTGAAGTTTTTCACTGGGAACCTTTGGAAAATGCATCTATTAAATTAGTTACAATGTTCTTGCAATGACTATGATATAAACTGTTATTCTAATGACCGTCCAAATGTAGATATAACAATTGCCTTTTGTTGAAAGGATTTGGGGGAACTCATCACTGACATTGTGTGTTTGCACTTTAGCTTCTAATGAATCTTTTTCTCTGTATCTTAATGGTAACCAAGCAACAGGTCACAAAGGCTCATGATGCTTTGTTAACCAAAAGAAACCTTTGTGCTTTGCCATGTTTTGGAATTCCATACTCACCCTTGAAATTTTATAGATGAGGAGGTGGGGAGTAGAGGTGTTGGTGACACTGATGGGGAGAGGGAGGAGAATGATCTTCAGATACATATGTCTGCCATTGTGTGGTTGCAGAGTACACAGTGACTTCATGGATTAAATGTATTATGGCCATGATAAAGATTTGAAAATACCACTTAGAAATAAGTTAGTAATTTGACTAAAGTCAGCTACCCAATTTTAAAGACTTAAAACTGTAGCAAAACAGTGACATAGAAACTTAAGTGATCCTAGCCAGGCAATTAAAATTACCCTCTGATGGTTTTATTAATTTATTATTATTTTGCATTAAAACAAAGAGTTATCGAGCAGCCCAGCAACTAAGAGAAAGGATGGACAAATGGGACTACATGAAATTAAAAAGCTTTTGCACAACAAAAGAAATGGTCTCTAAATCGAAGAGGCCACCTACATAGTGGAAGAAAATATTTGCTAGCTATACATCAGACAAAGAACTGATAACCAGAATATATAGGGAGCTCAAAAAACTAAACTCCCCCCAAATTAATGAACCAACAAAGATGTGGGCAACTGAATTAAACAGAACTTTTACAAAGGAAGAAATTCAAATAGCCAAAAACACATGAAAAAATGCTTACAATCCCTGACCATAAAGGAAATGCAAATCAAAACCACACTAAGATTCTACCTCACTCCTGTCAGAATAGCTACCATCAAAAACACCACCACCAACAAATGTTGGTGAGAATGTGGGGAAAAAACAGTCCTCATTCACTGCTGGTGGGAATGCAAGCTAGCACAACCACTTTGGAAAACAATATGGAGGCTTCTTAGAAAACTGAACATGGATCTGCCATATGATCCAGCAATACCACTCCTGGCGATATACCTGAAGGAATATGACTCAGGTTACTCCAGAGGCACCTGCACACCCATGTTTATTACAGCACTATTCACAATAGCCAAGCTATGGAAAGAGCCAAGATGCTCAACTATTGATGAATGGATTAAGAAAATGTGGTATTTATACACAACGGAATTGTACTTAGCCAAAAGAAGAATGAAATTTTGTCACTTGCAGGTAAATGGATGGAACAGGAGAACATCATCTTAAGTGAAGTTAGCCAGGATCAGAAGGCCAAAAATTGCAAGTTTTCCCTCATATGCAGATTATAGACCCAAATCAAATGCAGTAATATTATTGGACATGGATCACACAGTAAGGGCAGAATGCACATGGGAGGAATAGGGAAAGGGAAGGAAACCTAAAACTTGAATGCGGTTGATGTGCTCACTGTAGAGGAGCAAATATAATAATCTTAAACTGGCAGAGGCCACTATGGGAAGGGAACTAGGAAGTAGTGAAGAGGTCTGACAGAGATGAACAGATGTGGATTGCAATACACAAGTGCATGGAAGCAATGCTAGAAATCTCTCTGTAAAACTATCTTTACCTCAAACTAGCAAAATGCTATGTCTTTCTTATTATCTCTTATGTTTTCTCTTCAATGAAATTGGAGAACAAGAGGACAGAACAGGTAGGGGGGAGGAGGGAGGTGGCCCAAACAATGTATATACATGTAAGTAAATGTAAAAATGATTAAAGAAAGAAAAAAAACCAAGGGGTTATTATGTTAATTTCTAGAACACAAAGCAGATAAAAAGATGAAGAGAAAGTATAAACTCTACAAATTATCACAATTTGCATACAATGCAGTCTATGAAGATACTCCGATGGTTTTAAACATAGACTCAAAAGTTGGGATCTAAGCTAGGCTATCAGATAAGAAAATCCAAAATGGGCCTATAGAATGTTTTCCTGTGCCTTCTTTGGTTCTGTCATATTAATAAAGTCTCTTCTGAAAGTTAAGGGCCATTTGTGAACCCTGTGAGCCCAAAGGAAAACTACTCCCTCTTTGGTCTGTCATGAGGTAGGTACAGGATGACAGGTGGGTTCCACTGGGGGTGTCTAGTAGTTGGTCTCTTGGTGAATTTTTCTACCTCTGCCTGCATTTCATCTCTTTCTTTCTCTCTGTCTCTCTCTTTGCCTTCCTAGTCTATTAGATGTTTGTTGGTCCACAATAATACCACTTGATAGCATCTAGAGACATGCCAGCTTATCAATATATAGTGAAAAGTAGAACCTATGCAAGCTACAAAACTTTTATCATCTTGGCCATCACACTGTGTCCCAGAGGCCTGGATTATAACGAGAAGGTTGCTTGAAGTGCATGGAATCAGAACAAAGAGAGGTAGATAAATCAAATTTTTATTGGTGATAGGCTAAGACATCCTGTTTCATGTCATCTTCTCCAGAGGGATGGACCTGCCAGAGGGAGTGGAATGCCCGAAGATGGCATCTTTTAGCCTGATTCATAAGGATGCAACAGGATTTCAAATAGCTCTTAGAAGAGCTGTGGGAAGCATGCACCATGATGAGAAAACATGTCTTTTCTCTTTTGCCATCTTCTTTTCTTCTGTCTCTTCTTCTTCCCTCCCTGTTTCTCTCCTTTCATTTCTTCTCTCTCTCTCTCTCTGTCTTTCTCTCATATACTTTTTCACATATCCTCTTTTTTTATATCTTTTTCCAATACACTTTCTGTTACATCTTTTTTTCAAATGTGGACAAAGAAACATCTTTAATTTTATAAGTGAACTATCAATTTCCCCAGAAATGTAGAATTAGAAAATGTGAGAGCTTTTAGCTTATCTACCTTTTTGGGGTAGATAAGGACAAAGAAATCAAAAGAGATTGCACTTTATTCAAAGTTATAACTGCTGAAGGAGAGACTATACCTCAGGCTCCCTAAATTACCATCAGTTAGCCTAATAATGATCACATGTATACATCAAAGTAAATAATGTTCTCTTGTATTAAAATCCTTTTGATTTCCTGAAAAAATTCAGATATTTATGTGACAAAATATTAAACTTGAAAATCTTAATAATGCTGTCACTAAGATGGATCAAGTGAGATTTTTGTCTGTTTTTCAGTGAAAATAATTTATTAGCTATGTGACTTCAGAGTGCTAATTGCAAAATGATATTGAAAATTAAATTATTTTACCAGTTTTCTTGGCTTATTTGTATGTGTGTATGTCTATTTATATAGCAACTTGGGTGACCATGAAAGATTTCAATTGAAAAAACTCTGTGAGACTTAGATTTCAGTCATAAGTGGTGGCACATGCCTGTAATCTCAGCACTTGCGAGGTGGGGGCAGGAGGATCACAAGTTTGAGGCCAGACCTGACTACGTAGTGAGTTCAGTACTAGCCTTGAAGAAACAAAAAACACAAAAAGAGGACTTTGATTTTTGAATGGTTCAAATATTTAATTTTATTTAGAATCATTTACAATTATTTCCCATTGTCATAAAAAGCCTTTTAGGCCTGTGAAAACTGTTCCTGAAAGAGGTCACATGAAATAGTAAAGAATTCTGTAGACCTTTGACTCAGATGGTCTTGGCTTTGAACTGAAACTCTGCATAGAGTAGTTGGTGACTTTGGGCAGCTTGTTTCATGTCTCTGGACCTTAATTTATCATTGGAAGATGGCAGGATAACCTGTTAGATGATAACATACTGACTTGTACTGCTGCTTCTTACAGCTGGCCCCAGAGAAGATAGGTGAATACCAGTACTTCAGGATACTAATGGCTAATCACAGAGGTGATGAGGTCCCATTTATGGCAACTTTCCTCCAATACTTCTGGAGAATTGGTGGGGGTTATAAATTGGGGTTGCTGAGCAGAGAAAGCCCGCCCTAGGAAAGAAAAGAAAGATTTATTCCTGGAGATAGGGAAGATGATGGTGTTTTGGGTAAGAGATGTAGGGCTAGTTCTTGGATATTTGGAGGACTAATTAAGAGCTGTGGTCTACAAAATCATAGGAAATAACCTTTGTCTACACTAGTCAGGGAGCAAATGAACAAATGGAGCCACCTGCTGTGAACAGGCCACGTGGGCTGGTACCATGGGCCTGATGGCCAAATGGGTAGAAACACTTCCTTGTTTTCCAAGCCCCCTGTAAGCTATCTTTGTTTTCAAGTGTTTTAGAATCCCCAAAATATGACTTTTTAAAATTGTTGTACTGGGGGTAATAGTTACAAATTTCCTATAATATATCAGAGTTGAATTCACCCCCTCCATCATTCTTCTTTATCCCCTCCCCCTATGCCTGGAATAGTTTCAACAGGTCTATTTTTCCATTTTCACACATGAGTACATAATATTTCTACTATATTCACCCTCTTACACCCTTTGCTTATATCCTCCCCCTCCCATTAGTGCCAAACCCCAGACAGGACCTGTTTTACCTTCCTGTTCTCCATTTTTGAAAAAAAGACATTTTTGTTTGTTTAAGATAGATACACAGGGTGTTTCATTGTGACATATCCATGTATATATGTATTATAACCTGAATTGGTTAATCCCCTCTATTTTTCTCCTTTCTACCTTATTCCCCTTCTTATGGTGATTTCAGCAGGTTTAAAAATTCTGTATTCATTCTTGTGTAGGAAGTACATCAACCATATTCACTTTCTTAACTTCCTTCTTTAATCCTCCCTCTCATGTTAGTGACCTCCTCTTAATGTGACCTATTTTTCATATTTTTATAGCCCAAAATATGACTTAAATTGACTCTTTTTTATTATTTTAGAGTAATGACCTATGTCTTGATTTAGAAAAATAAGGTAATATGTCATTTCTTGCATCTGTACATACCATTAACCAGAACCCAGTCACGAGACCATGCCTACTTGCAAAAGAAACTAGAAAGGCAGTCTAGTTGTATGCCCAAGAAAAAAAAGAAAAAGGATTTAAAGAACAGGTAGCAATCTCTATTTAATTAGTTATTGTCTGTATTGATCCAATTCTTCATTTGGATCATTGTAGCTCTGGAAGTTGGCTTTTGAGAGTGGTATTTTTCTTTCTGTAGAAGTGCTCAATAAAAACTTTTCTTTATCTAAGATATGTCAAACTTTTGACTAACTCTCCATATCTTATTGTGCCAGGAATCTTCAAAATATCATTATATATGTTCCCTTTTATTTTTTCATAATTCATTTATAATGGCAAATCTATTGGACACAAAAAGTAAATTCTAATTGGAATGAAAGTTGGCTTTATTGAGCACTGCTGGCTTGGTGACAGCTATAAAATATGTCCATTGTCACTCTCCTTTCACTGCTTGACCCCCATCCATTCCTCCCAATCCCTCTAAGCAACATCATGTGAAATCAAACATTTCTTGCCTTCTTTTCTAAATTGCATATAACCAGCTAGCAGGCAAATACTCAGTGAAGTAAGAGTAGAAATTTACATAAGGAGCCTATTAATATACTGTACAAATGAGGGTGCTGTGGAGAATGTTAATTCATTTCCTACACTGAATGGTCATGATCACTGTAAATTTCCACCGTGGCAAAAGCCAAGATGGAAGTAGAGACCTGGTTATACATAAGAAATGCGAATTGACTACATTCTCTGATGACAGTTAATTCTTTGCCACAAAATGGAAGACTTTAAAGCTTGGATTCATAAGCTTCAACATGATGTTTAGGAGTAAGTCATCTTGGATCATTTCTTGAAGGGATATTGGAGGGGAATTGAAATATTTTAGTAAGATGTTTAATTTATTAAATTTAAAAATTTTTGGAAACATTGCTAGAGTGCAATTGTGAAAATTTATGATCTACCTTTTTTTAAGACTTAAAGAACTATGACAGAGCACATGTTGACAGATCATGTGAGTTTTTCAAAATTCCCCAGTGGTTGCTTGATTCCTTTATTGGTTCAGTCATTGATTTATTGATTTAACTAAGATTAATTTTGTGCCTAGCATTTGACAGGTACTATGCCAAGATTATAAGGTGGGCACTCATAGGCCTTGAAAAAACAGACAGTAAAACAACCTCAATGTGGCAAGAGCGACAATTGAGACCTTTGTGAAATGCTATGGGAGTCAATGAAGGATGGCTTCCTCTCTCAAGAGGGAAGGGAAGTCTTCATGGCGAATCATAGGAGACAGTTTACCTGGTGAAGGGAATAGTGAGTAGTTGTGCTGCTGGTTCACAGGGCATATACTGAATAAGGTAGGAGTCAGAAAGAAATGAAAGTGGAAACAATGGGTGAATTTGTTAAGGGCCTTTCATGTAATTATAAGGTGTGAAGCTTTATAAGGCAGGTTAGAGAAGTTAGTAAATGTTATCAACACAATCATTTCTGGGTCAATTAATTAGTTCAGTGAACATTTATTAATCATCCACAGAATGCAAACTATTTGGCCTTAAATGTGTAACACTGACTAAGATATAGTCCCTGCCTGTAGGAGTTTAGAGCTGGTAAGTTATTATAGTCAGCAGAGCAAACTCAAAGGTTTTAGAGGAAGGGCTTTAGTTTCTCATATCAGCAATCCCTTCCTATCACCATCAATGTCATTATCTTTGATGTGGCTGAGGGAAGTTTTCTCAATCTTGTACCAATGTGGTTTTGGAAAACCCTGCTATTTTATTGATCTATAGCACAAAACTGTGTAAAAACAAAGTACTTAATATATAAGCAAGAAAGCATCTCTAGCAACCCTTTGAATGTGATTGATCCCTCCCAACACTGTCCTGTGCAAGATTTCTAGAGCAACCAATGGCAGTTTTTACTGTACATGGAGGCAAGTTGATGTACTATGTAAGGTCTGAGGGATACTCACCCCAAATCAAATGCTGTAGAACAAAGTCGTAAGGGGAGACAGGGAGGGAGGGAGAGGGAGAGAGAAAGAGAGAGAGAAAGAGAGAGAGAAAGAGAGAGAGAGGCAAAGTGCATGCAGAAGCTCTTCTAAGGGCACCTACTGTGTGCACTGGAGCTGTTGGGAAGAAGAAGGAAAGGGCATTTCAAGCAGAGGGCAAGTCGGGGATGAAGGAATGCTTTGCTTTGACTGCATCATCAAGTGCTTCAGAATAACTGCTCTAACTGCTCTGTGAAGGAGTTACTGGAGGCTAAGAGTGAGCAGTGAGGACACCTTGTTGAATGAGACATTTTGAAGACAATGTTCCACCTCATTTGATCTGAGGAGTGGGAAAGAGACAGGAGGTCTACTTATGGCCTCAGCAAAGTCCTCTCAGAAGTTCAGACTCTTGCTCTGAGAAATCTCATGAGTGCTGAGGGTGTAGCTCAGTGTAGAGCATGTTCCTGGCATGTGTGAGGGCCTAGGTTCCACCCCCAGCACTACACACACACACACACACACACACACACACTCCAATGAAAATGGTAGATATGTCCCGTAAAAGTTAATGTGTTGTAAACCTAATCCCCAAATTCATTTGCTAATGAATTTGTAGATGAGGCCTTTGGGTGGTAATTAGGATTAGTTGAGGTCATGAGGGTAGAGTCCCATGATGGCATTAGTGACCACCCTAGAAGCAGAGAGACCTGAGTTAGCACATCTTCTCTGTTTTGCCATGTGATGCCCTCCACCTTGTCAGGATGTACAAGAAGGTCCTCACCATATGCTGAAAAGATGCTGCCACCATGTGCTTGGACTTCCCAGTCTCCACCACTGTGAGCCAAATAAATTTCTATTCTCTGTAAATTACCTGCCTCAGGTATTTTGTTCTAGCAACAGAAAATGGACTAAGAAAATTACCAAACATTTCTTCTGCCATAGAGTAAACCTGCCTTATTTATGGATTTATTACACACAATATTGACCAAGTGAGGTTAAAAAAATTAAAAAAAAAAGAAATTTCAAAACCAAAAAATTTTAAATTCTTACATGCGCACTACCCAGGTCAGTTGAGGAGAAGCCCTCAGTCAGTCCTGCATTACTGCCACTTGTGTTTAAATTGTTGTATGATCTGATGAGAGTTTCCCTGCCCTTAGTTTTGTGAAAGATGCCTCTCTAAAAGCAAATGGTGCCAAAAAAGCAAGGTAAAAGTTTTTCCCAAGCCAAAAAGGACATGTATAAAGTGAACATTTTAGGTTTGTTGAAAGACAGCATGTCTTTAGGGGAAGTTGGGTAGTGTTAGGAGGAGAACGATTCAAACATTTGCAGTATTTGAGATAAAGAGCAAGAAATAAGGTCTAGTTTTTGGTGACCAGTACTAATGTGTACAACAGTAATTTTTGTGACAATACTGTAGCCTCCTCCATGTGGCTTCAAGCTCTGGATGCTTAGACCTCCTGTATATACCATATAGATAAACTTCAGTAATTTTAGAGGTCTGAACTCTGTGCATTCTCAGCATTTGTGCTTTTCCCTCAATATGGTCTGCTTGGAACCATTTACCTGAGGACTCCAAGTGTCTACTATAGTCTCCTTTTTAAGGTTATTGGCATCATGACCTTCATGTTCTCACCCAAAAAGTTGAACTGCACATTTGACCTTTAATTTCCCTTGGACTGAGAGGACCACCTGAACAGGTAATAGACTGATTTCCCTTGGACCATAGTGTCTGAATTTGAGAAGCATACTAAGAAAAAAAAAAAAACATAACACTGTAGGTGTGCAAAATTTAAAAGATAGAAAGTGGCTTCCCCTTATTTAATTTTTAGAGGAAGCAAAGAAACTGAAAGTTAAAGGCTATGTAGCAGGTGACCAGAGAGGGATTATTATGATGCCAGGGACTATTGGCCCCCTTATGGGGGAATCTTCAGACACACACATGCGTTCCTGGAGTGGAAGGCATCTCTGTCGGTTCTGCTTCAGGTACAGGCTAAGCTTTCTTTCCTTTTGCTTTTTTCCAAGACTTCATGTATGGTAAGTGTTCTACCATTGAACTACACCTCCAGCCCCAATCTAAACTTTCTTTACTAAGGCAAGACAAACCCAAGAATTTGCCTAAACAAGTGAACAGAGAGGTCATAAGCTGTTCTTTATTTAAGCATCAATTTTCTTGGTCCTGAACACTTCAAGATGTCCCTACCTAACCTGACACTGTCTTCCAGTAGTTTCTCTTTTACTGCCAGCATTAACTGACTGGGCATAGAAAAACCTCTGTGGCTTATTTGTCTGTTTTTTTCAATTTCCAACTCCTGAGCCTTGCTTGCCCCTGTCTAACCCAATCCTAAGTCATGATTGAAGTTTTAGATTGTGCATTTCTGAGGATGTGCTTTTGAATCCCTATGGAAAGTATTTCTGTAGACTTTGGAAATTAGAGGGAAACGCTGTACTGTTCTGAGAGCAATGGAAGATTCTCCTGCTTGGGGTTCTCCTTGTAGCCACTTGCCTACTAGTGAAGAGTGTTTTGGCTCTCTCTGGGAGGAAGAAGGCCACACAGGTCAGGCAGTAGCAGCAGGCCCTTGCCCTTATCTGCTGACACAGAAAGCTTGCATACCTTCTTATCTTATTTTTGGCCTCACTCAGGTACAGTAATCTCCCGCTGGTCCAGCTGCGATCAAGACACTCACCACAGCCTCCAGTCTGAGCCTCCCAGCCCCAGCTAGGATTTGAACTCGTGGTCCCAGGAGCAGGATGGATTGGTGCTCCAGGGCTCCCACGCTGACTCCATCAAAGCTTCCCTCTGCACATCTCCATTATGTGAACAGCTCTGTTAACCAAACCTATTATCTTTCTCCCTTGGTTTTCAACTTGAGAAAGGGAAAGCAACTTCTTTAATGGCTCACAGATTGATGATTAACATTTTACACGTCCCTGCTGCTAAGTAAAAGAACTGCTTTGTGACCAGTGAAAATGCCTAGGAGAAGGAAGCGGGAGTCAACTTGGTTTATTAAGTTGTGCTGCTTCATTAATCACAATCTTTTTTTATGGCAGTGCTTAAAGGCCCATCCATTGTACTTCTCGGGAATTGGGTAGATCAAAACCAAGTGCTTTTAGTGCACCTTTGACATCTGGCATAGCAGCCGGCTATCTGCGTTATTGCTCTCCAGCAGGAAGGGGAGCTGCATTTACTGTGACCATGCTGGCCCCTCTGATTTAAGCTACGGCAGAGGGCAATGAATTACCTTAAAGGAGCTCTGCTGCAGAACTCCAAGTTTTATGCCGGACCCCCGCCAGCTTCTCCACTTTGTGAGGGGGGAACAATCACACAATTGAACTGATTTGACTTTGCCACTCGTGGAGTTTCACTGCCGCGAACCTGGGGTGTAATGATGGCAATGCCATGCTAAATACCACGCTGACTAGCAGCAGTGCCTACTGCCCGTTCAAGTAGGGCACCCATTCTTGTTAGCTGAAAACGGCTCTGATTTGCAGCAAGGGGGAAAATAGATCCCGTGCAATCAGATTAACTCGACTCTGAATGTTATTTTCATTTAACACTGTGGAACCAGGCAGTGTCCCAATTTTTTTCTTAATGGTAAACTCATTAAAAGGCAGGGTTCTTTTGCAAGGAGTCTTACAGCACTGATGGGGAAGGCACCTGTTAAGTCCTGATACAGATTACAGACAGACACACTTGTAGAAACTTTCATATATAACACACATATTCATCGATATTGCAGAAGGCTGATGAGAATCAGCACAATAAATAGTTATTGACAATTAATTAATTCAAGAAGATAAAACAAAGTCCCCTTCCACAAGCAAAAACTGTATAGAATTTTGCAACAAGAAATGCAACGATACAATAAAATGTTATTTACCAGCTTTTATGGAAAAATTAAATTTTTTTTTCAAGAATCCTATCGTCAACCAATTTCTCATTCCTGTGTAAAAGCGACAAAAAATTCCAATATGCAAGATTGTAAAAGAATAACTATAGAACTTTCCTGGATAATGAAAAAAAAAGATTCTCTTCAAAGACATCTGCCAGAACATTGAAAAATGAGCCTAACACAAAGAAAGAAGAAAATAATAACAACAATTAATAGTGCTTGCTATGTGTCAGGCACTGTTCTGGGTGCATATATTCATTCATTTAATTCTTTTTGTGCAAACCAGTGAGGGTGCTATTGCTATTGCTCCTCATTTCCAAGGAGGATGCTGAGGCATGGACAGATTGTGTGACTTTCCTGCTCAAAGTCATGTAACAAAAAAAGGAGGTGGCAAGGTTTTAATGCTAGCTTTTGGATTCCAAGTGTCGCACTTAGCCCCTCTGCTATACTGCCTCTAATAAGCCTTTAACATAATTACAGAAATGAAAGTAGATGATTCCAAATGAGCACTTCACTTTTATTTTCAAAATTCAATGCTATATACAAGAATATTTGTTTCAAATGATATCATGCAGAAACCCAGAAAAATAATGAAGAAAAAGGAAGTAGAGTAACTTATCTTCAAAGCAAAAAAACTAAACTCATTGCTTTAAAGGAAGAATCAAAAGTGCTCATTTTGATTTGGATATTGATGATTAGATAGTCAATTATTTTATTCAACACTACATTAGTTTTGATGAATTTCTGTTTTTGTCTTCATTATTTCTTTCAATTTTGTATTTATCTTATTATAATTTCTTGAGCTGAAAGTTTAGTTCAGTATTTTTATTGGCACATAACAGTTTATAGAGGGATACATTGTGGTATCTATATATGTGCTTACAATATATCTTAGCTAGATTTACCCCTTCTACCATTCTCCCTCTTCTTCCCTACAACAATTCAACAAGCTAGTTTCATTGTTCTATTTTCATATGTGGGCACAAAATACATCTACCATATTCACCCTCATTCACCCTTTCCTTGTGCCCACCCACCTCCCACTTATACCCACTCCCAGAATTTTTTAAGTGTTAGTTCAGTTTAAATATTGTTTTATAAAATATATGATCATAGCACATGAACACACACATACACATTCCACTAAGTTTCTTTGTTTTAATCCATAACTATTGACAGCTATTGGTAGTTAGAATTCACATG
This sequence comes from Castor canadensis, assembly GCF_047511655.1. Classification (NCBI taxonomy): domain Eukaryota; kingdom Metazoa; phylum Chordata; class Mammalia; order Rodentia; family Castoridae; genus Castor; species Castor canadensis. The sequence continues at coordinate 77,828,676 of NC_133398.1, read as the reverse complement.
ATTTTAATTTTTAAGTCATTTTTAATTTAAATTTTGATTTTCTCTTTAGTTCAAGGGTTACCTAGAAGAAATTTCTAATCACTTTGATTTTTATTTTTTGTTGGTAGCAGGGGCTTCATTTTGTTGCTTAACTTTGAATTTTTCCATTAAGGTAATTTCTCCTTTTTGGAATTTATTGAGAGTTTCTTTGTGACCCAATAAACAATTTTTCTTTCTTTCTTTCTTTCTTTCTTTCTTTCTTTCTTTCTTTCTTTCTTTCTTTCTTTCTTTCTTTCTTTCTTTCTTTCTTTCTTTCTTCTCTCTCTCTCTCTCTCTCTCTGTCTCTCTCTCTCTCTCTTTCTTTCTTTTCAGTACTGGGGTTTGAACTCAGGGCCTCACAGTTGCTAGGCAGGCACTCTCTTACTTGAGTCACTCTGCCAGCCCTACACAGTCAATTGTTATGAATGTTTCTTCCTGAGTTTGAAAATTATGTGCATTTTTGAACTGGAGAACACCATCTTAAGTGAAGTAAGCCAGGTTCAGAAAGCCAAAGGCTGCAAGTTTTCTCTCATATGTGGAATATAGACCCAATATTATGAAAGGTCACACTAAGGGGAGGTCACATATGAGCTGAGGGGAGAGGGTAGGGAGGGAGGGAGGGAGGGAGAGAGAGAGAGAGAGAGAGAGAGAGAGAAGGAAGTTAGGAAAGTGAATATGGTTGATGTACTTCCTATACAAGAATGAATATAGAATTTTTAAACCTGTTGAAATCACCATTAGAAGGGGACTAAGGTAGAAAGGAGAAAAATAGAGGGGATGAACCAATTCGGGTTATAATATATGTATACATGGAAATATCACAGAGAAACACATTGTATATCTATCCTGCATGAACAAAAATGTCTTTAAAAAAAAAAAACAGACAACAGGAAGGTAAAACAGTTTCTATTGGGGGCTGGCACCGGTGTGAAGAGGGAGGATATGGGGAAAGGGTGTAGGAGGGTGAATGTAGTGGAAATATTATGTACTCATGTATGAAGATGGAAAAACGAGACCTGTTGAAACTGTCTAGGAATGGAGGGAAGGGGGATAAAGGAGAATGATGGAGGAGGTGAATTCAAGTATGATATAGTATAAGAACTTTTGTAAATGTCACAATGTACCCACAGTACAATAATCATAAAAATAAATAAAAAAGAAAATAATTTACATTTTAAATTTATTGGGTACAGAGTTGAATATCAATACATTATATACCTATTATTTATTTTTTCCTTTTCCTTCAGGAATGCACTGCTTTCCTTCATCTTCTTGAAGTGTTTTTTTTTCTACCTTATGATAAGTGTTTATAATTTTGTAATATTGCTGTGTTTGGTCCCCCTAAGAGGAGGCCACACATGGGAGGGATAGGGAAACTAAGAATATGATTGACATACTCACTATACAATAGTGAATGCAGAAATCTTAAACTGGCTGAAACCACCATAAGAAAGGGACTAAGTTAGAATGAGAAAATTAGAGGAGATAAACCAATTGGGGTTATAGTATATATATATATATATATATATATATATATATATATATATATTCCATATATATATATATATATTTTTTTTTTTTCCATATATATATATATATATGGAAATAGCACAAGGAAACTCCCTGTGTCGCTATCTTTACCTCAAACAAGCTAAAATGTCATGTTTTTCATTTTATCTTTTCTTGTTTTTTCTTCTACAAAATCGGAGAACAGGAGGAAGGTGGAACAGGTCCTGCAAAGGGTGGGGATGGAACCATTGGGGGGGGGAGGTGGTGGGGAAAGAGGATAGGAGGGTAAATATGGTGCAAAAAAATCTGTTCAAGTGTATGTAATTGCAAAAGTGACACCTGTAGAAGAAACTACTCCAGGAATGGGGAGGGAGATAAGAAGCTCTGTGGAAGGGGTGAATTCAAGTATGTTATATTTGATACATTGTAAGAACTTTTATAAATGCCACAATGTACCCCCACCCAGCACAAAAATAAAGGAAAGAAAAAAAAGTTTATAATTTTGTTCATATAGGTTGTATACTTTTATTGTTAAATATGCTGGTTCTTTATGGTGTTTACTACTGTAGTGTGACTTTTCCTTTTTCTATTTCATCTTTTACTAATATGGTACTTTTTTTTTAGTACTGAGATTTGAAGTCAGGGCCTCAGGGACTTGAGCCATGCCTCAGCCCTTTTTGGTTTAGTCATTTTTAAGGTAGGATGTCACATTTTTTCCAGGACTGGCCTCTATCCTCTTATCCGTGTCACCCAAGTAGCTGGTATTACCAGTGTATGCCATCACTCCAGGCGTTTTTGTTGATATGGGGTCACACTAACTTTTTAGGTAAGGCTGGCCTCAAACAACAGTTCTTCTGATCTCTGCCTCCCACATCTGTGGGATTACAGGATGAGCTGCCACACCAAATGTAGATTTTTACATACTTATCAAGGCAGCCATCTAATGAAATTGTTTTCCTAATTTGAATAAATTAAAAAGTAGCATTTGTGTTTTCTAGATATACAGTTATACTGTTTGTAATATAAATATGATTTTTTTTTTAATGTTTATTCCGATTAAATATTTCTGTCAAGTATACTACATATTTTCCTCCATGTAGTAACATAAGTACTATATTGCTCATATAGTCATAGGAATTTTTATTAAGAATAAATAAAAATTGTCAGCTGCTCTTCAGGAATTATTCTTACAGAATACTTACTTGAACCCAAATTTGTTAGGCAGAAAGTTTAGTTTTTATCTTTTAAGAAGCATCTTTATTATCAAACATCTGCAGATTTATAAAGGAATAATGCTACCACAGGAATAATGCAATGTGGTGTATAATTTATTTTAGAGGTAGAATTTATTTTAATAACTTTATAAATGGCCTTAATCTTGAATTTCTAGTCCTATTAAAATCTGAAGGACTTCCTTATATTTCTTAGTGATACTTTGCTTCATTTTCACATGGAAAATTATCCAAAATTCCTGAATTTTGGAAGTGCATCTTCAGGTACTGATGATCTTGAGTAGCACCCGTTTTTCTCAAGTGAGAAATGTGTGTGAAAGATGGAAGAGGTAAGGAACTTGACAATGGTTTACCACTACTATTGTAGCAGATATTTAATTAGTATGGGCTAAAAAAATTTGATTTGATACCTACCTTGGCCACCTTCATCACATTTCCTTTCTCAATTATCCAAGCCTTTTTAAAAAGGGATGTGAGATTATGTGCCCAGGGGCATAGTGGAGATATGGAAAGTATTTACTTAGAAATGAATTACTACATACAATTTCCTTGTAAAGGCAGTCTTTGGAGTCTTTTTGCTGCTGGTCCTGACAAGACATCTGTAGAACACACGCTTTCCAGTGGTCATTTTGGTCAAACAAAGCTGAGCAGATGCTTGCGCAAGCCCTAGCTGCTTGGCAGGCCATTGTTGACTTGGCAACAGCCTCACAACTGGGAAATTTGAGGAACACACTTCACCTCAGCTGAAGGCAGGATTACGAGTTGATGATTTACTGTGAAACCCAAGGTTTACTATAGGCACCATTCAGAAAAGAATGGGAAGCTTGGGGATTTGCATCCATCAGGCACAAGGACCGGGAGCCAGGAGGTGAATTATAGATCAAAGCTGTTTCGCCATCTGGCGAGACTTTAGAATTCAACTCCAATGCAGGTAGAGCTGCTCATTAAGAAGGGCAATCAGGCAAGCTGCAGATGTGGCCGGGGTCTTTGCCTACAGGGGAAGGATTATCTACTTGGCAAGTGGAGATGTAGAAAAAAATGTCCTATGGTTTCTCCTAGGTCGAGTTCCATAAACCACTTGCCAATCAGATAACTAGAGAGACTCAGAAAGTCTTCTACTGCACATTGTCATCAGATGTATTCAAGTGTTATAGTTCCTGGGAGTCATGTTGCTTCCTACAAAAAATTTAATAAAGTTTTATAAAAATTTAATATTCATGATAAAATAACAATATTTAAATATCATTTCATCAGCAATTAAATTCTTTCTCTGTTTTTGAGAGACTAAAATTTGAACTCAGGCCTTCGCACTTACAAGGCAGGCACTCTACCACTTGAGCTATACCTCTATTTTGCCCTGATTATTTTGGAGATGGGATCGGGTTTGTCTGGGTTGGCCTTAAACTGTGGTCTCTTTATCTCAGCCTCCCAAGTAGCTAGGATTACAGTCATGAGCCACCGGCACCTGGTGGCAATTAAATTCTTATAAAAAAAATAGGCAAAATTTTCTCCTATGGGATTCAGCTTAAGCACACAATTCCATGCCTGTGTATGTCTAAACCTCTTCTAAAGATTTCTGTGAATTTTTGGGTCATATTTAAATTCTCAGCATCACACATCATCATTTTGAGGTTGATTTCGCTGAAAATTTGGGGCTGCATGTGGGTGCCAGATTGTTCATTGAACATAAAACTAACCATATGTTAGTCATCCTGTTCTTTAATTTCTCTGGACCATCCTGCCATAAAGTGTGTCTTATCCATCCATTGGCCCATCAGTGTCCAAGTTTCACAATCCCATTGGTTCCTTTCTTGGTGTGTCCTTTCTCAAGTACATTTGAGGAAGTGTGTACATTTCACGTACATCTTTCCTCTTGGAGAGTCTTGGGAACTCTGAACTCTTTTCCACACACTTGGAAGTTCAAAACCATTAAGTCTCAACACAACTCAATGGTTTTTGTGTAAAAGAGACCATCTTCCTGAGCAAGTAAGTTGTGAACATAAACAACAGACATTTTTTTCTTAGCACAACAATATAGATAAATGGCAACCAGTCTGTACATTTTAAAAAGAAACCATATATTTACATATATGTAAATAAAAATGAGACCTCTTGAAACTATTCCAAGAATGGGGGAGGAGAGGATAAAGGAGAATGACGGAGGGGATGAATTCAACTATGATAGGTTGTAAGAACTTTGGTAAATGTCACAGTGTACTCCCTGTACAACAGTAATAAATAAAAATTTAATAAATAAATAGAAATTAAAAGAAAGAGCCATATGAGGCTGATTCAGTTTCTGGAAGACCAGTTCTGAGACATTCCCGACTTGTGGAACAGCTTTTGACCTTCCTGCCATGTCCACCATCACTGCCCAGAGAGTTCTCAGCTGCCTATGGAGCCAGGGAGTAGGAAAAGAGTGATGAGGAAGGCTAGAGAAAACATGTCCTGTCTAAAGGGAACAGCCTTGATGGGCACTCGTCAATTTTTCCATGTGTCAGTGTGGGTTTTTTGTTTTGTTTTACAAAATATGAAATATCCCAATTAGATGAAAGCCAATGAAAACATGAATGGGACAATATTTGGAATGTACTTGCCTGTTTCTCTACCTTCCAGATGTCTCTCTGTCTCTCTCCCTTGACACTAGATGTTATGATAAACTTCTTCATCCTCAGGACTCAATTTAAAGTCTTTCTCTGTTTTCTCTTTCTATCCTAAGTAGATTTAATCACTCTTTTTTTTTTTCCAGTTCCCAGAGTCCACTCTTCACAGACAGGTTCACTGTATTTGTTCCATGGTCTGAATGCTTGCCAGACTATAAAAGCTCAAAGGCAGAAAACACGTGAACCACCTATCATCCTGGGAACCTCCTGTGATGGCTCAGTACACAGCAAGCTCTCAGTTAACATTTGTTGAGTGGTGAGGGGCTGGGAGTGCTTCCGGGGAGGAAGTCCTGAGCTCAGGCCTCCTTTCTGCTTTCCATTTCAGATTCTTCCTGAAGAAGGCAAGGTGTTGTAATGTACTTTCTTCACACTTGACCACAATGCCTTCAGGGAATTGTTATTCCCTGATATTTGAGGACCAGCAGAAAAGTAGCTGATACAATCTATGTGGAAAACTAGGGTAAAAAATTTACTGGCTTTTCTAGGCAAATGTCTGGGTTTTTTCTTTGAAGAGCTGATTTTTACAGAGTGTTTTACTGAGCAATCCACTAAAGGCTACTGGGCAGGCATTTGTTCTCACTGGGGTGGAAGGAAATGTGTGAGGAGGTAAAGGCTACCTGGTATATAGAGCTGTCTAGAAAACACCTGAATTCCCTCCTGAAATGTGAGCTAGAAAGAGCAATCTGACTGCTCCCTTGAACCTGTCTTGATAAGATATTTAAATTCTGCAGTGAATACTTACCTAAGAATGGTGCCATTTAAACATCTAAGAGTAATTGAGGTCTCTAAAAGTTTAGATAAAATTATTTTTAGAAATTTAAATCTTAATTTTAGAAAGAAATAGTAATTTGGAAAGGAGATTTGAGTGAGTGAAAACTTAGAGCCTCCCTCCTTCATTCTCTAAAATTATTAGTTGCCCCTGTCCTGTACTGGAATTTGAATTCAGGGTCTTGTGCTTGTTAGGCAAGCATTCAACTACATGAGCCATGCTCCCAGGACTTTTTCTTTTTTAGTTATTTTTCATAGAAAGTCTTAAGCTGTTTCCCCTTGGCCAGCCTCAGACTGGAATCCTGCTACCTATGCCTACGTTGTAGCCGAGATTGTAAACATGAACCAACACAGCTAGCTGAGATGGGAGTGTGGGGGGGGGGTCTCATTAATGTTTTGCCTGGGCTGGCCTGGAAATGTGATCTCACTGAGCTCTGCCTCTCATTTAGCTGAGACTATAGGTGTGAACCTGTTTTTTAATTAAAAAAAAATCTGTAAGGTAAATAGTCTCTTTTATTTGGATGCTGTAGAATTAAGATATGTGCCAAAGAATTATTTTAATAGTAAAAACTTTTCTTCAGGACTAGAAGCATCTTAGGGCTCAATGGCTTCAAGTAAAAGACAATAAAGAAAAATCAAGTTTCTGTGTATGTTTTAACTTATGTAGTAAAAGTCAGGGAATTTTGAAGTGAAATGAACAAGAATTCTCTGGCCAATGATGTGAAAGTGTAGTTTGAGGAAAAGAAATTTCTGCCAACTGAGGGGTGTCAGGGTTACTATTAATTGTGGGAAAGTCTGTACTGACTATACTTTCTTCACTTACCAACTCTATCCTGAGTGAACTCTATGCTACCTAAAACGATGGCTTATCTTTTCAAAAGAGGAAATCCAAATGACATTAAATCTGCACATGTTTGAGGACTTCAGGCTCACAATATGTGGTGAGGATGGAAAGTACAGAGGAGGATGTCATTAACAAAGTCTTGGTGACACCAAGGTAGCTCCCTGTGGTTCACAGCTGTGGGAAATTGCCTGCCATTTGGGAAATCGCTCCTGCTTTAGGTATAAAAAGATTGTTCATTTCCTTCTCCATCCTCCTAGCTGTGGGAAGGTGTTGTGAATTGTCTTGGCCAATGTTTGACTACATAGTAGGTTACTGATCCCTGGGAAAGGTGCATGGGAGGGTGAGGGGTGTTTGGGATGGTTGGAGGAGGGTGTTTGGGATTGGTTGGTCATGTTTGAATCTTGGCTTTCTCACTTAATCCATCATCTCTCTTGACTGCTTCTTATAACTTTCTTTGAATGACTTTGTCCCTTCCCTCTGCCCTGCTGTTTTCTGATGCTGCTTTGATTCTTGTCCCTTGCATTAAGAACAAGCTTGTGATCTGTGGATTGTCAGTACATAAATGAAGATGTTTAAGTAACACCCTTATGTTCTTGAAATCCACTTGAAGTATCACCATTCCATTGAAAGGGTGGGAAGTAACAAAAGATGCACACTGTGTGAGGAGAGAAATCTTATCTGTTTGTAAAAATATATGTTGGGGTCTTAACACCTACAACCTCAGAATGTGACTATTTTAATCATATTAAAATTAAGTTATTAGAGTGGGCTCTAACATAACAGGATGAGTGTCCTTATAGCAAGGGAGAATTTTGACAGATGTGCACACAGGGAGAACACCATGTAAAGATGAAGGCAAAGCTTGGGACCATGTTTCTATAAGGCAAGAAATTCTGAAGATTGCCTGAAGACTACCAGACACTAGGAGAGAGGAATGGATTGGATTTTTCCTCACAGCACTCAGAAAGAACTAACCCTGCCAATACCTTGAGCTTGGATTCTTTCCTCCAAAAATGTGAAGAGATACATTTCTGTTGTTTAAGCCATCCAGTCAGCAATAATCTGTTACAGCAGCACTAGCAAACTAATACTCTAACGACAGGAACACTGTCTGGCCCAATGGCTCCATGGTAGGTGCTCAGTAAATAGGAGCTCAATGAGTTAGTGTACTGATGCTCCTCACATGGGAGGCCTCTATGGTATTGAGAATTAGGATCAAGTGCTTGTGTTCTAGAGTCTTCCTAATCACTCTGTAGTTCTTCATGATTCAAACCTTAAGATAGAAAATTCCCCTTTTAAGTGCTTTGTGTGAGACACAGTCATCTTTGCTGAGGCAGAATGGTCAGGAGTCTGAGAGTCACTTTCCACCTTGTAGAAATCCTTGAGGTTAGAAATTACAAAGAGCTGTAGATATGAACTTGACTGTAGGAGGAGCAAAAATGGAAAGGAAAAATGCAGATGAAGATCTCAAAACATTTTCCTTCCTTGATGGACAAATATTGCTCTATTCTTTCTACTTAAGGTAGAAAAGAGGAAAGATTGCTCCTCATGGGGTCAGTCAACTCTTTGAGATAGGAAATAACTTGCCTGTGAGCCTGCCTTTCATATGTGAACCAACCAATCCAAAGCCCAGGTCTTAACTCCCTGCTTTATCAGGCTGTGACATGTGCTATTACCCCCTGTCTAAACACCACAGATCCTACTGAAATCACTCAAACTGACCAGTGCTAAGTCTGCCTCACTTGTTCCTTTCCATGGAAACCACCAAGAAGGCTGCTGCCCACATTTCCCCTCACTTACTCCCCCTTTTTCCTGACTGACCCTGGTGCTTCCTGGAGTGACCTGTGTAGTGTGGTATGGCCCCCTTCTTGAGAACTGTGAGTCAAAAACTGTCTTTTCAACAGAAATTGTCTCCTGATCTCTTGACCTCACTGTACTTGAATCATAATTAAATCCACATTTCAAAACACAAATGTTTGCAAAAGCACTTTCAAAATGCACATGTTGACTGACAACATTGATAACATTGATGGGTCTGGTGTCACTGATTGTTCTGATAATGTTCAAATGCACAAAAGACTTGTGCTTATGAAAGGACTAAATTGTGAGAAATACTTGGGACAACTGAGAACTTTTGGTGTGCAATAAAAGCAGAGTGGGAGTGAAGACCTTTCAGTCAAAGACAAAGATAGACTTGGACATGTCCTTGCTCTGGGGTAACCTTAAGCAGACCTAGCAATAACTGGGGGTGCAAAATGTGAGAGGGATTTTTGTCTTGTTATTAAGAAATTAATTAAATAATGAACATCATTTAAAAAATTCAACTGTGCTATGATGGGTGATAATGAATTCAAGAGAAGTGTTTTGAGAAAATGCTGATCTGAGGTATGAGTACTGTAAAACAGAAGAAAGAGGCAGACAGAACCTAAGTTGCACAAAGGGCAGTTTATTGGAGACTTAGAGATAGAAACATAGCTTGGGCAGCAGCAAGACAGGAGGAAGGTAAGCTAGACAAAGGAAAGCTGTGGCCAATTGGAATGTACCTGGCTTTTCTCAAGAACTATTAACATGTTGCATGTCATTTAAGAAACAGTCTGGGCATCACTGACTGGCTCACTGACTTATTAACTGTATTGCCCCATATCGTTTGGGATGGCAGATTACCTGACAGGCAAAATGGAGGTCATGACCAAGGTGGCCATTGCCATGTCAAACTTGATCTCAATGAGATTGTTAAAGAATAACTGACAATCTGTAGGGACAGCCTATGATTTTTTTTGTAACAGTTGTGATAAAGTTTATAATTATTTCCACCTTGTCTATAATTTTTTGCATAACCACCTTTCTTGGACCTAGAATGTAGGTTCTATAAGGGCAGAATCTGTACCTGCTATATTTGACTATTTCATTTCCAGTAAATAGTGCCTGGCACATAGTAGAGGATCAGTATGTATATGTTAAATAAATAAAATTTATGTTTATTGAAATAGTTGATAGGAAATGGAATTAAAGACTTCCCTGAATATGTTTTACATTTGGGTAAAGGCTATCACATTTGGTTAAATCCCTACCCCCTGTTTTCTTTTCCCCAAGAGCACACAGCTAGATTGCATTTCTCAGCCAGCTTTACTGTTAGGTGATGCCATGAGATTAGTTCTGAATGGTGAAATGCAGAGGGGACCAGCTCATGCAAAACTACTATGTAATCCTGCTCTTTCCTGCTTCCTTAACAGTAACCATATCCAAAGCATCTAGTGACTACAATGACATTTAAGATGACATTTGATACACTGTTGCAACAGAAACACATAACCACAGCTACAATGGTTTTCATCTCTTAAAAGACAGGACCCTCTCTAAAATTTCTTACTTGTGCAATGATATCAAGAAGTAATCATTTGTCCAGATTCTTTCTTTTTGATTGAGAGTTTGTGATTTGATCAGAGCATACTGGATGATTTGAGAGAGAACTGCTAAGGCCAGGCTTTTATATCAAATTTGCTTTTACAAATTAGGCTCTCTTATCTCTGTTTTCTATTTGGTTTGATTTCTGTTCGGCTGAAAAATCTGTGAAGGTATGTCTAGTATCTCATATCTCAGACATCAGGCTCCTCCTCTCATTGCTTTTGGCTCTATCTCTGGAGAAAGGAAGGGAATGCCACTGGGCTGCCATTTTCCCCTCTCATTGTTTATGGTGTAAACCTGCCTGTGTATGTGCCACTGCTGGAGGAGGCTTTGTTCAAGAGAAAAGCCAGTAAGATGACAGCAAATGGATAGTTAGGGGCTAAAACTAGGGAAGGAGAATGGATCTTAAGACAAGTAACTGGCATATTCAGTGGATGCTTTCACTATCGCATGAACTTGGGAGGTTTGAAGGTCTGGGAGAAGTAGCTATCAAGAATTAGGCAGGAACCTGTAACTCAGGCTCATAAGCCTAGTTACTTGGGAGGCAGAAATTGGGAAGGTTGCTGTTTTAGACCAGCCTGGCAAAAAGAACTTAGCAGGACCCCATCTCGACACAAAAAACTGGATATGGTGGCATGCACCTATTGCTATGGTAGGGAGCACAAATAGGAGGATTGCAGTCTAGGCCAGCCTGGTAAAAAGTGAGACCCTATTTAAAAAATGATAAAGCAAAAAGAGCTGGAGGCTCAAATGGTAGAGCACCTGCCTAGCCAATTTGAAGTCCTGAGTTAAAATCACATTCCTGCTCGCAAATATTATTCAACCAGTTAAACTTAGTAAATTCAAGTTCAGAAAACAAGGAGAGAAAACCTTTATAGCTTGTTGGTTTTGTAATCTGAGATGTCCTGCTAAGATGTCATTAGAGGGTTTTCTTCATTTCTACTTTTTTAATTGGGTAAAAGGGTTGCTACCACTTGGGGATGGCACCAAAATTCCCTTTGATACCTGACTGTCTTATGCACACTAGCCTGGATGATTATGGGAACAAGTTGCTAGTTCTTGTGCTTAAAGTAAAGGATCTATGAGCAAAACAAACCTTTGTGTGCCAAAGGTATTAATTCACAACTTTTAGTGATGCTATAGAAAGTTCATAGCAGTCATGCTATATGGTCCAAGATGAATTTAAAAATGATAAGTTTCATCTTGTATTTCACAACTGCCTAGATCTAAGTTTCTGAAAATCTTTAAATAACTTTATAGTAACAAGCTTTGTAATCAATCTTTCATATCAATTTACATGGACCTGGAATGGGTTGTGACAATGTTTGCCCTCGTTGGCTGGTGACTTGAAGACTGATCAAAAAGCAAGGGACACAAATGGCATTTCCTTAGAAATATCAGTGCAGCTCTGTTTCTGTGTCCTCTGAGCAGGGCCACATGGGATCTGAATGTCTTGGGTAGAGATATTGCTTGAAAGATCCTTCCAGGGTTTTCACTGGTTCCAAAAGTGAGTTGAAGAAATTTTATAGAAGGCTTCCCCAGACTCATCCTGTTGTTTGAGCCTGTACTTCAACTTTTAAAATCTTGCTGTAAGCTTCTTATCTTGGAGCATTTTGGCTCTAGGGACCCAGATTGATAGCAACTTCCAACCAACTGAAAATTTGCTGGCCTCTTTTAAAACTGCTTTTCTCAACATCATTGTGAGGCTGTGATTACCCTCAACCTGCTACAGTGCAGATCCAAATAAGATCAGAGTGTTCATATGTTGGTTGCCATTGATTTCAGTGGTGCTTTGCTAAAAACAAATAAACCAAAAAACAGATCCAGAGATCTCATTAATTATTACCTGAAAACTCGCATCAGATGTGGCATCACCACATCCATTTCCAACCTGCTGCAGCTTGTTTCAGCAGTGCTCCTAGCGAGTTGCTTATGGCTCTGCTAGCTGGGGCTTCCTTTACGCAAGTGCTGAGAATAGAACTGTCATCTTAGAGAGACATTGCTCTCATTTTAATTGTAACCTGGTAAGCTATTTGCCTTAAATGAAGTCTGAGTTATTTTCTCAACGAACATATTTTACTCAGGCTAAGTCTTCAAGGACACAAGAGTTTCCAGAAAAAAAAATTAGAAATAATTTATTAGAAAAAAACAACTCTGTAGGAAAGAATCCATGGGGTCGTGTTTTTGAGACTAAATCTATCAATCTTTTCCATCCTCTCATTGTTTCCTGTGGGTGAAGAAAACCACCAGGCAAGACTTTTTCATTTTCTTCTTTTAATTTTGTTCAGCATTAAAGGAGGGAATTTCATAAACATTGATTGTCATTTACAGAAAACATTCAGAAATCATGTGTGCATTATCCAGAAATGCTAACAGTATTCAACTAATAATTTACAGGACATAAAATAAGAACAAAAATCTATTACATTCTAAAGTAATATAAAACTCTTTTTCAATTGTTAGGGAGTGCTGTTTCAATCTAGTATATTTATAATTATAAAAACTCAATGCTTACTTCCTAAATGACTCAGGCTGCAGTTTTACACACATACACAGAAATTAGGGTTTAGATATTAAACAAGGAGAGAGAGCTCAGAAAATTGTAGATTTTAAAACTATATATGTCACGGGGTTTCTTTGTAGTTTGCCTTTTCCTCTATAGGCTGGTAAGAATACATGGTAATAATGCAATTAAGCTTGAGAAAAATCATTGGTTGACTACAGGAGGCATTATTCTTTTAAAAAAGTAGAATTCTGCTTTTTCAGAGTGAAAGCTTTAATTTACATACTGTGGCAATCCAACTTTTGGGTGCTGCCAACAGTGATGTGCATGCTAATGAGATGCAAACTGTGCCCCTTCCATGCTGCACTTCCAGGTGCAGTACTGACAGTGGCTACAGCCAAGCCCCAGACAGCCCACAGTTTCCACCGCTGGAGGACTTAGAGTCACTCAGCACTCTACAGGTGGAGGCTGGAGCTAAGGTAAAAACATTAATTCTCAGAATGCTGGAAGTATATGAAAATCATTTCTCTCAATCCTAAAAGCAAGGAAGCATTGTCAGGGATTTCAAAAATATTGGAAAGTCTCATTTAAATCTAAATATCTTTTTTTTTATTATAAATCGATCAGCATAAAATACTAGCCTTTTCAAGTCATATTTGGGGTGCAGGAAAAGCACAATTTTTATAGGACCTGCTCCTGCGGTGTGGCTATACTCATGACACCTTTGAATTTCCTCCCTCTGTCTCTCCCCATCCCTCCCCCAGGTTCTTTACAACATTTATTTGGTGAAGGTCAGTTATGGCTTCAGCGAATGAGTGGTCTGACCTCAAGTAATTAATAAGAAATAAACGTGTACAAAAATATTTTGTTCATCAGAAAGCAGAGTTTGTTTTCCTTAAGCTATTCCATGCAGAAAGGATTTGGACTAAGCCATTTGCAACGAAGAAAGATGACTTCATTTAGACAAAAATTTCTTTTTAAACTTTCCTTTTTTGTATTGTCTAGTTCAGATGGAGTTTGCAGGTCTTAGACCAATCTTCAATACAAATTCTTTGGAGCAGACTTAATTGACAGCCCTGTTCCTTTCTTTGTTGTAATACAAAAAGAAGCATACACTTAACACCAATGACCCGTCAGGATGCTTAAACTGTTACAATCAGTTTCCATTAAAAAACTGAGAAGTTACATAACACTCAGAAAGGAAGCAAGTACATATTTGCTCTTTGTTGTTTTTTTCCCCCTCTTAAAAAATTGTTTACAAAGTCTTATGCTTAAACAGAGACATAGAAAAATCAGTGTATTCACTGTCTCCGGTTATTTACAGCAAAAATTACAGAGACAGCATACATCGTATTAGACCTTCCACAAGCATATATTAAAAGTAATTACATTTGAAAAAATATTTTTATTTTTCCTCTACATTTCTACAATACATACTCAGTTTTCTGTGGGTGTCTTTTTCATTCGTGTGTGTGTGTGTGTTCATCAGATAAAGTGGACGGTACTGTGCTTGGGTGTGGGATTTGTAGCTCTCAGACATACCTCATGAGTGTCTATACGTGGTTGTGACAAGGGCACAAGAAAGTTTGCCATCAGTCACAGCCAAAGAACTTCAATAGTTGAATGTAAGAGTCATGCTGCCCAGCTAGGGTGCAAACGCCCTGTGTCTCCTGAGCTGGGTTTATTCAATTCCAGTAACCCTTGTGCTTTATTTTGAGGACAATCATGAGCTGCTATCTCTGATCCACTGGAGGCCATGCAGGAGGCAAATATTATGATGGCGCATTCACTTGGGAGGGATTTCAGCAGCTTAGAAAAAAAGTGCACAGAAACAGATGACCCCCATCTGCTGCATAGGAACCCGTGGTCTGCACTTCAGAACAGGGGAGACCTTAAGCTATCATGATCACAGAAGAAATTGTTCAGAAACATGAAAGAAAGCAAGAACTTGTTCTAGATATTGAAGTCTAGATATTGACAAATGTGAAGAATCAAAAACACAAAGATCTTGCATTTGACTTTCAGAAAAGAACTCTAGCCTCTGGCTCTCTGATAATGGGAACTCAAGCAAGACAAACAGAAGTATCTTTTGTGAGCCCTTGTTAAATGGAATTGTCTTTATTTTTAGACTGCTATTTGTTCACTTAAACTCTTACTGTATCCTTGTGTACAAAAGGTGAAAAAGGAAACCAAATTGATAATCAGAAGGCCAATGCTTGCTTCTATTCCCCTTGACACTAGGATCATTCTCCTGTCATCCTTGGTTACATGTTGTGAAACTTGCTCCCATAGAACAAGCTCCTAGGTGTGGTTTGGACTTAAACTTGCAACCAGGTTGCAGGCTGGCGCTCTGTGGTCTTTCCTCAATTCAGAGATGTGTTTGTTCGGTCTGCATCATGCTCTGAATCAGCCATCACTGACGATTTGGGGACATCTTACAAAATTCAGAAGCCCTCACCACGCTCAGTGAAAAGTAGATTCCCCGTCTACATGGGGCACTTTCTTGCTAGCTGGCTAAGGGTTGCTTCCCTCATTTGCATCTACTCCCTGCCATTTTAGGCTTTTACATTTTTAACCTCTGCTGTAAATGGGCATGAACCTCTGGCCCCTAGACTTCTTCCTCTCTGCTCCCCAAAAAAGAAAAGACTGCCAGTCTTTACTTTTTTCTCTCCTGAAAGACTCCCATATTTTTTCACATCAGGCCATTACTTTGGTTGCCATTGTCTCAGGAGTTGCAAACCAAACATCAAATAGTACTTCATCTAAAGCAGGTGGTGGGCTTTCCCCTCCTCTTTATAAAGAGACTCTGCAAAGTTTTACTCCAGATGCACACTTTAAAGTTATTGCTGTGCTATCAAATGGTGCTTCTGTCAGAGCACAGATGTCCTCGTCTGAATTTATTGCCCATTGTAGTAACTTCATTGGAAACAAAAGTTTATAGAGTAATAAAAAGTCAGGAAGAAATTATTTTTTCTAATAGCTGTAGAATTTTTCCTTGCTTTTATAATAAACAGAAATGAAAAACATGGAATGACCCTGATATAATTTGTTTCTGACTGGTGTTTTTTGAAAAAAACAAAACAAAACAAAACAAAAAACCCAATAAACACCATTGGTAACTTTTAGGTTGTCGTTGGATCACAGAATTGTTTTGGCTTTCAGTCCTGGTACACATAGCATTGTAGAGAGTCAGTATGAGTCGGCTATGGTTAGCTTGACTGCTGGGAAGTTGAACAAGGCAGCCATGATGGAAAGTACTGCTGTCTCCCTGGTGCCTCCTATTAATAGCCAGAGTTCATTACAATTTAGGTTCTCTTAGATTCTGTCAAAGCCAAGACACCATTATGTTCTCTGTTTTTACTTACCCTGATCCTTTAGTCCAGAGCCCTGAAGAAAGTGTTAAGACAAAGGAAATCCACAAAGGGTGTGTTTTTAAAGGGCATATATACTCTCAGCTTTTAGTTATTGGGAAGAAGAGAGCCACAGAAAAAGGGATACAAAGATGACACAGATAGCAGGGCTATCTGTGGATATCACATCAGATTGACAATCCTTATTCTCCCATTTGCTCTGAAATCTGCCTTTCTTTTTACACCCCATAGATACCTGGGAGTTGCAATTCATACAGCTTCAATTCCCTTGTCAATTTCATCCAATGCCTGTTAGATTCTGATATTTCTCTTGATCAGGGTTTGTATAAAAGCCTTGGATTTGCTGGGAGGTAAATATTCCTCGATATGGGGCAGCTGGGATTCTCTGGCTCTTAGTTGAATTCAGCAAATGAAACTAAGTTATCCTTATTTGTGTCCAACTTTTGGGCAAGTCAAATAATAAAAGATTCATTTAACAACATGAAGTTACTACATGTTTGTCTGAAAGCCTGTCCCAGAGGTTCTAGCACTAGCAAATTAAGTCACACCATTTATAGTTTATCATTTTCCTGCTTTTTCCTCCTTCTTGATGTAACTTTTTTTTTAAATGAAACATCCCTGAGTGGATACAGTGCAACATCTGCATCAAGCAGTGATTGTCATTTACGAAGCATGAAGTGAGAAGTGCAGACCATGGATTTCATCTTCCAGTGCACATCTTACCAAGAGTGTGATGTGAGCATTTATGAGTTCCCAGGGGGAAAGAACAAAGTGCTGGGGTAGCATATTGCAAAGATAGGTGTACTCCCTAAATTTCAGGATACCTTGACATGTAGTCACAGGCGATGTTCAAAGGGCAGCTTTTTGAGGCTGTTAGCAACATGACTTAGTTCTCTCTCAAGGAAGAATTTGGCCACTATAGCCAAACTGGAAATCTCTTCTCTCAATTGAAGTAGGCTGTCTTTATTGGTTTCCATTGTTTTATTCTGGTTTAGTTGTTAGCTCTGTTTCCTGTCCCTTAGTTTCAAAAGGTTCATGCTGTCCCAATGAAATGCTTGCACTAGAGGAAATGACACAAATTCAAAACCAGCACCTCCTAAGCAAATGTGGGGAATGATCTTTTTCCTACACTACCTATGGGACAAGGGTGAAAAAAAAATTCTCATCTCCTTTGTCAGTTGAGCTAATTTAAATCCTCTAAGGTAAATTGGAGGCAACAAATGATTCCCTTTGCAACTGAGCAGGAATTGCAGGCTGACAATGGGAAACACTAGGCCAAGAGAACAATGAAAACAAAGTTTGACATAAGTTCAAAGCTCAAAGGAAAATGCCAAGTAGACACATTAAGCATCGTCTATCACAAGCCAATCATAAAACATACATTGTGTTTGGAAACTGCTTGGTTTAATTGAGTGCCTTCCATTACCCTGTTTTCCTAGCAATCAGTAAAGTAATCTTTCCATTAGAAGGAAATATGACTCTTGGAATTAATTCTTTATACAAAGAGCTAGCAGGAGTGACATTTACACCAAAAAGAACTGAGTCCCTGTAGCAGCATAATAAGCAGTCTACAGCTGTCTTCTCAGAACCAAAGGTAATTTGGTTCAATGTAGTTAAATTAATTGAATATAACAGTAGTTGAGAAAGAGATTCATTATTTTAAAGCCTTTTTGTTTTTCCCCATTGGTTTGGGACTCATCAATCATGAGGTGAGAAAAGGCTTGGTTTTCTGAAAGGAAAAGACTGAGACTACTGTTTTGATCACCAATCAGGAGCTTTGAGCCATTCTGGAGATGGCTTGCAACTATGAACTTTAGGAGACCATAAGAGATGAAAAAAAAAAAAAAAGAAATGAAAGATTCCACTGATGGAAATTTACAAACAGGTGTGTGTGTGTGTGTGTGTGTGTGTGTGTGTGTGTGTGTTTGACAAAGAGAAAAGCGCTGGTCTTTATGAGTTGGGGGATGGACTACACTTACAGGACTCATAATTTTCATTGTCTTATACACAAGCTTCTCCCCTAGCTTCTTTTGTAAAAATCTTACATTGAATCAGACAATAACAAAAGCATAGATCTCCAGAACAGAGACAGAACAAATGCACTGGAATTGATGCTTTTCTGATGCTTAGTTTCACTGGAGAGCAGGTGGAGAAGGAAGAACTTGTACAAGTCACATTTACATTCTGTACTCTTAAAAAATGGCTAAAAAATAACCCTAAGGTAGATAGATCATATTATTTCAAACTGCATAGGAAATAGTTTTGGCATTGGGGTTATATTTGTTCCAAAGACAAAATATGTATCTTTTTCTAATCTGTCAGGTTGTTTGCTGTATTTTCTATACACAGCATTTTGGAGTTGAAGAGACTTGGAGACCCAGGCCAGGACACAGGAAGTCCCACTTCCCACTTTGTTGAAGTCCTGCCTCCCCCTTTATTGCCATGTTTTCTAACAAGTATTTAATGAGGATGAGTATCAAGAATCACTTCTTTACTTTGTATATTCTATTTCTTTCTCTTCTTAAAAAAAAACAGTTAGAAAATGTTTACACAAAATAGCAGTGGGACCCTGGGTTACATTTTAGTCTGATTTTTTAAAAAAATCATTGCTGGTGGTCATAATCCACAGACTGTATTTTTTGGTTAAAGACATAGTAAGCACCAAAGTCAAGTTTTTCTTTTCCACAACTGGAAATCCAAAGGAAAAAAAAAGGTTTATTTATTTTATTGTTTATGTGTTCTGTTCTGATGGAAAATAGGAAACATCTATTGTAGTGTCAAAAAAAAGTCCTGGACCTTATAGGATTATCTGCAGCCCTATTCCTTTTTGTTTTCTTTCTTT
Organism: Castor canadensis; assembly: GCF_047511655.1. NCBI lineage: Eukaryota > Metazoa > Chordata > Mammalia > Rodentia > Castoridae > Castor > Castor canadensis. The sequence goes on along the minus strand of NC_133398.1, from coordinate 77,809,521 downwards.
TTCTTTTGGTTTGTCTGGGGTTTAAAGTCAGGGCTTTGCATTTGCAAAGCAGGCACTCTACTGCTTGAGTCTCACCTCCAGTTTATTTTGCTCTGGTTATTTTGGAGATGGGGGTCTCTCATATTATTTGCCTGAGCTGGCCTCGAAGCATGATCCTCCCGATCTCAGCTTCCCAGGTAGCTAGGATTACAGGCATGAGCCTACAGTGCCTGCCTGCAGCCCAATTCATAAAACAGGAAAATGGCTCAAAATACTTTATGCCCCTCAGTTTGTGTCATTTTGATAAGGTTGTGATGTCATTGTTAGAAACAGAGCTTTTATGCGGAGGCTTTCATTATGTTTATTTCTTTGTAGACTTATTTCTGGATTGGTACCGTCCTGCTATTGACTATAGATGAAAACTCTGGAAAAACAAAACCCTGATTGTCTAACATAAAAATAACATATAACACAGAAGGTAAATAATGTATGAGAGCCTGACTGAACCTCCACTGCTAGTAGGAAGGGCATTTTAAGCCACAGTGCATGTGCATGTATAAGTAATAGTGATATATAATATTTTCACATATTATATACTCATTACATACATGTACAGGACTTTCCAGGAAGCTACAAATTTGCACATGCATCAACTATCTAAAAACATAGAAATAGGAAGCCTATTAAGTGGAATTTTCTTAAATTATATTTGAACAATCAACAGGAAAAGTAGTCATGTAAAGTACTGCTCTGTTCTTGTATATATCTACAATAAAATTCTATAAACAGTTGTCTCCAAAACATACCCGAATAAAATTAAAAAAAAAGATAACACCCAGTGTCCTATATTTGTATATTTATGGTTATTTCAAAAACAAACCAACAAAAGAGCCCCCACTCAGGTGCATATTTACATTCTTCAAACTGTAGCGGTGAAAAATAATTCTATTAAGTGCAGGACATTCCTAATGTTGCAGTAGTGACATTTTTCTTAAGTCTTCATGAACACATTGCTTTTGTCTTAATAGGTGATGCATTCCATAACTAGGAGACAGTTCTCTTGTCCCCTTCATTTGCAGACGGTGGCACAGTCAGGATTAAAGAGCTCCTTGTACAATGGAGGAAACAGTGTATTCACTATGTCTGGGTGAGATTGCTTAAATACCTGCAGCTTCTCCCCGTGCAAGTTGCAAACTGCCGTGATGGTTGGTATCTTGGCTATTAACTGCAGAACGGAGAGACAGGGAGGGAGACAAAGAGGGAAGCTCATTAGTGTGCTGTCTGAGTCAGTGTCTTTTTCGGGCCCCAGATAAAGGCAAATGATGTTCAGAAAGAAAGAAGGTTCACTTCCAGCTTCTCTTTAGAACAAAACAAAACAAAAACATACCCTCAGCCCACCTCCTAAAGGAAAAATCTGGAGAAAGCAAGCAAGCAAGCTGGGCCAACCTTCCTGATTCATTGTTCTGAAATAAAGTATGGATAGGAGGTGGTCTACTTTGAGAGTTATGAGTGGGCCTTCTGCAGGCAGGCTGCCTGAGTAGGAATTCTGCATCCAAAATAGCTTAATGATGGTGTGGCTGTGATTTACTTGCTGTCTCAGTTTTCTCCTTTGCAAAATGGACTGACTAGTAGTATCTACTTCACTGGACTGTTGTGTGGCATAAGGTAACCCATATGAAAGTGTTAAGGACACCATGGCTGTGAAGCATAATGGTTCACACCATTATTATACATCCTTTCCTGAAGATTTGTATGACACGTATATTAGATGTGCTAATGTTATGAAAGTGCAACCAAACTATATAAAGTACAACCCATAATTATCCGTGTTGCTTGGCAGGCAAACTCACCTCCCTAATCACTTTCCACTATAATCCATAAGCTGAAACTATGCTTAATCAAGAAAGCCTGGAGGACCACTGGTGCTTAACTTTCTTAGGGAGGTGTTTTAAAAATGAGCAGAAGACAGGGCTGGAGATGTGGCTCAAGTGGTAGAGCAAGTGTGAAGCCCTGAGTTCAAAACCCAGTACTGCCAAAAAAAAAAAAAAGAGTGAAAGAATATCCACTTATAATCACCTTGATGTATCTCTGGGTAAAATACCCAGAGGACAATGTTTTATAATAATTTAAAAGTTCCGCAATTTGCTAATATATAGGTCTTAAGAGATGCACATTTCCAGATTTTAACGTATTTATAACTTAGGACCACTTCAAATCACCCTTTAGTATCAAAATTAGCTGAAATAACTGTACTTGGGATCACAGTACTCTAATGAATGAGATACATTCTATAGAGAATACTACAGTAAGTGTGATAGTTCATATAGTTGAGTAAAGTTGCACTGGAAAGTGATGATGATAAAACCCAATTAAATAAACCCATCTGATCATCAATTAAGCTCACTGTGTTCCTTATCCTGTTCAGTAATAAGGATCTATTTCAGCCTTTAAAGTAAAAGAAGGAATAGATAATTACTTTGTGGTTCTTCAAAATCAGAAATTTCCACTCTTGTTTTAACTTCCCTTTTCACAGCTAATGACTGGTGTGCTATGAGCAGTTTCAAAACTGTGTCAGGATTAGAGCTGTTGACACACTAGAGGGACACAGAATGCATACAGATGTTTGAGGGTTCAAGCTTTCCAGCCCTGCCTTTTCTACCGCTACCTAAAGAAAGCATGGAAATGAACAAATGTGGAATCTTTGTCAATAGAGTAGATGTTAAATTTTAGACTGAGAATCAAGATTTTCACTCCAACATTCTGAATTGCATTTTTTTCCATTCATGATACTCCCCAATGATTAATTGCATGCTTACTATGTACCAGGCCTTCCGCTAGACACAAGAATGCACAAAACAGTGACGGTTCTTGTTTATAGTCTGCTTGTGAAGACAGATGGGAATAAAGTTACACACTATCAAAAGCAAATGGAAACGCTGTGGTGAGAGCCATAGAAGAAGGGTGACAGAGAAATGGTAGATTATAGTATGCCCCAACTTCTTGTGACAGGCCTGAGAAAGTGACAGCAAGTTTGAGCTGGGAAGGAAGAGTGAGAGCTAACTATGTGCCCAGGATCAGAAGCAAGGTCTGTGTGACCCTGGTGCACTGGAAGTATTGAAGCTCAGGGTTGCTGGAGCAGTGGGTGAGGCTGTTTGGGTTAAGGATGGAGAGAAGTACAGGCAGATTATGGAAGCCCTCATGGACCATGTTGGACAGCATTTTAAGCAAAAATTAAGATGGCTAGAATCCAATTCTGAAAGACTCACTTTGAGTCCAATGTGGAAAACTGTCTTTTCTATATTTTTATACTGTCTACAAGTGTCCACTTAACTGGAGTCCTTTGAGAAATTATTCAAGCTCTTCTATTCAGCTGGTTCACATGGAATAAAACTACAATTTAAGAGCACTTCTTGCCTGTTACAATTCTTCCTGAAATAGTTATTGAATGCAGAGAGGCACTGAAAGCTTTCTAGAATCATCTTCCGTTGAATGTTGATGTTCAGAACTCCTGAAACTTCCAGATGCAACCTCCAATGATTGTCAACCTTTAGTGTACATAAGACTCACTGGGGTGCTTCTTCAAAGAGCAGATTACTGGGCTTTACTCCTAGGGATTCAGTCTCAGTAAGTGTGGGTGGAGTTCAGATTCCATGATTGAAACAAACATCCCCTGTCAATACTGATGTCATGGGGCCATGGAACAGATTTTAAGAAACACTGCTTTGGAGGTTCAAATTATATAAATTTGAAACTGGCTTTGAATTTGAAAAGTCAATTCTGTACTGTATTTGAAAAGGTCCTGTCAGCTGAGTGTTAATATGGCTTCCTTTCAGGGGGGAGTGAGGACTTTATTCTATATACATAGGAAAATCGTGCTTTCCTAGTTCTATTACATGGTGAAGGACAAGAAAGGAAATTCTCTGTGACACACAAACATTACCTAGAGAAGACAAAGAACATAGGCTTTTGAGTCAGGATGCCTGGACTTGGATCCCAGTTCTGACATTTACACTTGTGTGATCTTGGGCAAGTTGCTTAACCTCTCAGCTTCCTTGTCATTCAGTGAGTGATTATCACAGTCCCTGTCTCAGAGGGAGGCTAAGAATATTTATTAAGTCAGTGTAAATATTTTTACAGTATTGCCTGGCACATGGTGGCCATACACACAGTGGTTGTCATGCTTCCATTTCCATACAATGCTTCCTTCAAGGAGATTGAAAGAGTCAAGACCAAATAACATGAAGGGAAGGAGCCTAAATTAGCTTCCCGAAAAGCACCAAAAATCAATTCTGTGTATGTGGTGTGTTAATGTATGGGAAAGTCAGCCATTGACTTTTATTGAAATGAAAATGCAAAATCATATTGATGTTTTATTTTCTTATACCAATAAATAAAGTCAGTTGTGATAAGAACTTCCCCTTGCCACCATTCTGCAGCCTGGGCCACAGATGATTTCATCCCTTGCAGAACAAAGTCTCACTGTCCCTTATCTCCTGCCACCTCTCTTTGCCCATCCCTAGCCCTTACTTTCTCCCAAATGCTACTTAAGGCCAGACCCGCCAAGAGAAGCTGCTGTGCCATTTTTTCTTCTTGGCCAGCCAGCCTGCTTATTAAACTTCTGGACATGAGAAACCTCTCGTGAGCCTCCTTTGTGTGTGGTGTGTGGCGTTTTCCTAACAAGTTGCTTATTTTATTGACTGTGATTTGTAAAGTAGAATCCTAAATACCACGATTCTTCAAGTATTTTTCTACTCCTGTTGTGAAGGGGTGGTATGAGAACTTAAAGATCTAAGAGCACAGCCGAAATCCTTCCATGGTCACTCATTTGACAGGAAGTAGGGAATGTCTGGTTTTCAAAAGTGAACAGTGACTCTTGTTTCTTTCTAAGAAAAGTCAGTGTCTAGGAAGAGTCTAGCACAAATCTAGTGCTGCCCTTTTTTATGGACTTTGGATCTGGTCTCTGTTAATCATCTGCAGAATGGGCTTAATGGCTAAAGAACAACCAGACAGTGTCAAGGAAGAGCACTGAAAAAAGCAAAGAGCTTCTTCAAACTTCCCACTTTCAGAAGAGGCTGGTTGTGAAGAGGTCCAATCAGCTGTTGGAACCATCTGCTGACAAGGGCATCCTTCACTCTGCAGGTACCATAGGCCAGGAGGCCATGCAGAGGCAGCCACAGAACTTGTCAGAGCCTAGAAGGGCCTGGTGGAGGAAGCAGCAGGCAGTCACTTATAGCTCATTAATATTATGCACTGCAGCTGGGGGACCCCCATTTCAAAGGGAGCTCAGAGCAGCTTCAGCAGCAGTTAATAGCTTGACAACTTTTTAAACAGCTGGGGAGGTGATCCAGAAGCACTTGGAGATGGAGGGGGTAGTCAATTTCAAATCATCATGAAATTCCTTCATGTTTAAATAATCCCCATAGCAGAAGTAGATAGAGGGTCTATAAAAAGGCATTTCCACACTCGTCTCTTTCTTATGACAAGCATTTTTTTGTAAGAAGGAAGTTTTAGGGTCCACCAGAAGAAAAAGCAGCTCTTTGAAAAGAGATAATAATCCTATGCTTCTCTCCAGAGAGCAGTTTTAGTGAGAAAATTCACAATTTTATGACTGGTGCATTTGATGTTGGAAAAATGGGACATGCAGAGGGTAAAACTAGGAATCTTGTTCATGGAGCTTCCAGGCCATCAGGACACCTTCCATCCTGAAGCAGGAACCTAGCAAAGGTTTGATCAAAGTGGAAGAAACTTCCAGAATACTCGTAAAAATGAGGTTTCTAAAGTGAGGACCAATGCATGTACTTCACTTGTCCATTCACGCTCTTGTTTAATTTTTGTTGAGCTAAACCTAGATATTTGGATTAGAATGATAATATTGAACTTGAGATATCTTTTCGGGTCACAAGCCTAGCCACCTCCCCTTGGATGCATGTTTGGCTTATGTTCTTTCTATCCTGGGCCTTTCTGGCTAACATGGAAGTGTACACTTGTCTCAGCCGGGGCTGGAGTTTGGAATAAGACAGAGCCATCAAGATACTTTCTAAATGTGACTGAGACTACAAGTAGCCTAAGGAGCTAAGAGCTGGCTGTATTTCACTATGTGGACCAGGAAACAGAGAAAACTGATCTTCAGAGAGAGAAAACATTGAAGTAGATACCTAAAAATAGATAAACATGTAAGATGGAGAATCCTGAGGTTTCTCAATTCCTTCTTCCAGTACCTTCTTGAATGGTGGCTGAATTTTTCACTTCAGGTTTTGTGATACATTTTCCATTATTTTGGTTTATTTTTATTTTTTGCTTAAGCTACTTGGAATTCGTTCCCATTACTTGTAACCAAAAAATCCTAAATGAATACATCAACTAGCAACTTGATGAATGAGGAGTAATAACAGAATCTCTCTTCTCATTTACAGACCCAAAATCTGATGGACAAGCCTTGGAATTTGGGAATGTTGGATTTACAGTGTATGCTAAGGAGCTATTGACAGCTAAAAGACTGAAATCATCTACTCTGTCACTGTACTTGTGTTTTTCCTCAAGGAAACTCCATGTGCTATTTACCATTCTCTCCTGGCACCTGGCACATAACACTATTGATAACAAACGTAGGTTGAAGTGGAAAACTATCCCAGGAGAGAGCTACGTTTCTTAAGCATAGATTTGAAATTTAAAAATTGGGGGAGGAGGGGTCTGTTGAGGCATTTTCTATTATCTTTCCTATTCTTGCATTATTTTAATGAGCATTTGCTGTGGAGTGGGAGCCTGAGGAGGACCCCTGAGGTGCCCCCAAAAGAGGTCATACAGGTGCAATAACTGTGATAATTCACCGAGCTCTATACTTAGGATTTAAGAACTTTTCAGTTTGTGTGTTATACTTTTAGAAAAGTATAGGCATTTTAAAGTGTAAAAAAAATTCCTAATTGAATTCAAATGGCCACGGAGAGGCTGGGACAAGAAATCACATCATCTCTGTTGGGGTCGCACAAGTTCTGATTAGACTGTGCTAATTTCCAGATGATATCGAACCAGAATCTCGTCTCACCTACTAGGAATTCCAACATAACACTTAGTGCCTTACAAGAAGAATAAGCAAGATTTAGTCATAAGCATTTTGTTATGAACCACAGCAGAGTCTACTTTGATCTCATGGAGAAAGCAATAAAAATCAACGTGAATAGCCTTTTGCAATTTTCATTGACCTCTCAATCAGTGTTTGCTCCATGGACTCTATGAGTCAAATGGTCGTTTTTCTACATCTGTCTCATAATAGCACTACTAATGTGGGAGTGGCCAGGAATAATTCCTTCCAAGTGAAATGTCAAATAGTAACATGTAAATAGTTTTTTTTTTTTTTAGTGTTGTGCTGGGTGGGGGTACATTGTGGCATTTACAAAAGTTCTTACAATATATCAAATATATCATACTTGAATTCACCTCCTTCACCATTCTCCTTTATCCTCCCTTCCCCCTTTCCTAGAACAGTTTCAACAGGTATCATTTTAAAATAGTTATTTCAGCTTCCATATTTTCAGCTTTTACTTAGTATTTTTATAGTAGAAGGATGGGGTTTGCACATTCACGATACTGTTTTGTTATCTTTATGCTAGAAACAGATGTAGGGACTAAGAAGTTAGTGAGCCTGTTGGCAGGTAGCTTTTGTAGCTCAACCCAGTGGAATTCTCCCTGGGAGGCTGAAAGTCTTCCAGATGCCTGAGCAGAAGGGGTCTCTTTCTGAGCTTCTCACACATTTAGGAGTAAGTGCCTATGAATTAATTGTTCAGGTGCTGGAATCTGCTTAAGTTCAAATTCTCCCCCCCCCACCAGCTTGCATGCTGATTAGCTTTGGGCAAGATACATGATCACTTGAACTTTCAACTTTCTCTTTTATAAAGTGAGGTAATGTGAGTATAATTTTGCAAATTGTAAGTCAGTCTATTTAGGATGAATCAGCGCAGTGCATGGCACATAGTAAATGCTTATTCACTCTACAGTATCACCATTGTTTTTTATCAGTCATGTTATTCTGTTTTTTTTGTTCGAGACAGGATCTCACTATGTCACTCAGCTTGGCTTTAGACTTACAATCTTCCTGCCTCAGTCTCCCAGGTACTGGGATTATGGACATGGGCAACCATGCTTGGCTTGGTCACATGATTCTGATCATGATCACTTTTTACTATAGTCATGGATGTACTTGTTTTTTTCCTTCATGTCAGTGACCTTATATCTCATATATGTTTATATGTCTTGAATACTTGACCTGCAATAAATAATTGAGTAAATAAAATTGGTGAAATTAAGAAACACTTTTTACATCATCGTATTTCCACATACTTCTTCTGCAGTATGAAAGCTGTGCTATAATGTGTGTTAAGATAGTGCTTTACACTCTGCAGAGTTAAGGCTGAATACGCTAGACAGTGCCTCACCTGGAAAGTGAAGGTAACACACAGATCCTTGCTTAGCTAAAAGGTTTTTTTGCTGAGACAGAATTATGGAAATTAGAGGTTGTGTCTTAAGTAGGCAGGAGAGGTAAACCTCTCCCTTGTCTGAACTTCAGAGTCTATATCAGAGATAACTATAGAAATACAGTGTGGGTCACAGATGAAATCTTATATTTTCTAGTAGTCACATTAGAAAGAGTAAAAAGATACAGATTAAATTAATTTTATAACATATTTTACTTACCTCAAAATACTGAAAATATTATTTCAACATGTAACCATAAAAATGTGAATGAGATGTTTTATATTTCTTAGTTTTTACATTAAGTCTTTGAAATTGGCATACATAGAGATCCAGGAAGAAGATCTTGTGCAGTAAGTGTTCCAGGTAGTGTTGTCTCTGGCCAAGTGGGTCAAAAGGCAAGAAATGAAGGGTAGGGCTCCTTGCTCATTTTCCTGAAGCCTCACTGGAAAGTGGTGTGTGTTGTGCTGTCAAGCCGGACCTTTTAAACCTGATTATTTGGATTCAGGTTGATCTCTCTATGTCATAGCATGTATGTGTTATATCTTTTTGGAAGAGTCAAGCTCTTTCTGGGTGGTGCTGTGAGAAGCCAGGAGAAACACCTAGTGTTTACTCAGGGGCTATGCTGTGACAGGAGGAGCCATATCTTCTGAGGACTGTTTGGCAATAGCAGTGAACCAAGTAAAAGATCTGAGACCTAGTTGAACCTCAAAGGAATGGATTTGTCACCATGGGGTCTGACCATTAGCTAATTTTAGATCCACACTACATTTTCATGAATATTACATAACCTTAGACCAACACCTTGTGGATGAATGGACATTGAGACATTTTCATGGACATTAAGAGCTTAGGAAGACTAACTGGGAAAGGGAAATAGTAACTTCCTCATCAGCCAGGAATAGGAAGAAAGAGAAGAGTGAAATTCTGAACTTTGGCAAAACTTCTACAGCCTTTTCCGTATCCTAGAAGAATTAGAAAGGATTTATCAGCATACAATTGTGAGTCTAAGTCCACTCAAAGTGTGGTGTGGCCCATGACTTCTGGAAAGATGACACAGTCAGCACATGGCAAGACACAAGTATTTGGACGGGTTTTGACAATTGAATGGAAAGGGTGGACTCACTGAAGAGTTACAGTTTTGGTAAAATAAAAACCACAGCCCTGGCAGAAGAATTGTGAGTTTGAGGCTGGCCTGGGCTGCATAGTGAGCCCCCATCTCAAACAAAAATAAAAACAAAAGAAAACAAGAACCATATTCTTTCTAGACTTATATATGGATGGAGAGCTGAGTGGGTGGGTTCTGGAGTTTGAGATATGCCAGTTATCCATGCCTTCCCCTTGGATGTAGGTATTGCTATAGAATTTGCTTCTCATTATAGTATTGGGCAAGAACAAAACTCAAGGAGTTCTATGTATTCGTAAGAGTGTTTGGAAAAATAAATACACTAACCTTACAATATTTCATGACCCTAATTATGCAGGAGACACAAAAAGGCAGGCTGAACTGGAGAAGGTCAAACAGACCTCCAGCTATGGGCCTGACCTAGAGGCTGCATTAGGGAAAGAGCTGGGAATATGCTCCTAAAAACAAGAGATTCAGAACCAAGCTGTGCCTTGGTTGTGAGTACATTGCCACAGCCTGGCCATAGCTAGACCAGCTCCTCCTTCCTCTGCTCTTCTCTGGTCAGGGAAACAAGAAAGGCAGGGTTAGTGGCTTGCAATGAACAATGCCCCAGGCCAGAGGGCTATAGCAATGATAGTCTTCACGGCCCAAAAATTCATCATCGATCTCCCATCCTTTGCCTTGCCTCAGCAGCATTGCTGCTGCTTTCAGCTGTGTGAAAAAAGAGCACCATGAGTTCTGAATCCCTGTAGTTCTTACCTAGGAAGAAAACCCATCAAAATGAGTCATGCCAGTGCTCAATGAACAAAAAAGTGGAGCACAGAGATGCTGACCTCTGGACACAGGCTTTATTGACACTGTAACCTTTCTGGCTTTGTGGCTGGAAGATCATCCCAAACTACATGACCATAGTGCACAGAGGACTACTACTTTCAATCTCTAAGGTGAGGTGAAAGAAGTCTTTTTCTTTACTTAGTATAACAGTAACACATTTAAAGAGTCCTTAAAATAATCACACAGGACAGAGCTGTGGAGGGCAAAAGAAGATGTCAGGAGGCATCTTTGTGTTTTCTTTTGGACATCAAAGAATGTTCTACTGAAGGGACCTTGAAGACCATGCAGTCCAGCCTACTCATTTCCCAGACAAGAAAAGTAAAGCCCAGAGAACAGATGGGCTGCCTCCTCTAGTCATATGGGGCTTAAAAATATATATGTATATTTATTTTTTTTATAAGCTTTAGTGGAAGTGACCAGTATTATCTCATTTCCTGGCTTCTCAAATCCAGGATCCAGCCAAAACTATTATTTATAGTCTGAATATACCTTCTACTTTCCTACCTCCTTACTGTCGCCCCCATCATGTACAATGCCATTCTGTACTTGTCTAGCTTCCCAACTCCCATTTTTTGAAAAGTTTCCATCCTTCAGTGATTAGCTCAATTATATCATCTTTTAGATAAACATTTCCCTACTAAAATAAAATTTCTTCTGTCAACACCAACAACTACTCCATTAATGCAATAACATTTATGTTCCTTATTATGAACTGAGCATCTTTCTTATATTTTACCCATAAAATTTAGTAATGTGGTGTTAATTTTAGTCATTTTGTACAAACAGGGAAACTGAGGCACAAAGAGTTTAAATCATATGTCCAGAGTTTTCAGTTATGTATGGTATACATTTTTACTATGCTGATAAGGAAGGTAGATTCTTTAATATGTTTTTTTCTAATCCCAAATACCCCTAAATTAAAAAAAAAAAACCAAGTGAGTAATGTACAGGGACTGATACTTTCTAGTTAGCAGACACAGTATACCTGGATTTTCAAAACTTTCTAGGTTTAAGTTTGTCAAATGTATAAGGCATCGCAGTGGGTGTATAGAAGATATGTTGGAAACTGTAGTTACAGGATGAAGTTCAATGTCTCTGTATGAGCGCTGTGCTTTTTTCTGTTATATGATGTCTGTTATACCTGTTCAGGGCTAAACTGGTTAGTGGTATAAAACTTTTTTGCACTTTACACAGAAAGCAGATATAACTCCCTCTCCCCCATCTGCTGAAGATTTACCCTGAGCCTCTGGACTTGAATACAATAGTTTGGGTAAGTGTGCCTTTTCTTAGAGATAGGGTTTTATAATGTTCCTCAGATTTCCCAAGGGTTCTATGTATACCAAATATTAAGAATGGTCATCACTGTCTAAGATATATTATGGAGATAGGAGAGATTCAAGACTATGAAGGTATAGGAACATTTCTGAAAAGACAGGAAAAATCTGTTGTTGGGGAGGGGGGATAATATCTCTTGGATTTAAATAAAACTGTTCCTTTTGGAAGTTCTTTGAGAGGGTGTCTTTTATGGTTTGAACCTTGGATGCTTCCCAAAGGCACATGGACCCTTTATGAGGTGGAGCATTATGAAAGGAAGTTAGGCTACTGTGGGCATGCCATTTAAGGAGATATTGGAACCCCTGCTTTTTCCTGTCCTTTCTTTGTTTCCCAGCAGCTATGAGGTGAGTAGCTTTGTTCCACTATGTGGTCCGAGCCATGATTTTCTGCCTGACCACAGACCCCAAAACAATGGAGTCAACTGATTATAGACTGAAACCTTTGGAACCATGAACCAAAATAAACCTTTCCTCCTTAAAAGTTGTTTACGTCAGGTGTCCTGTCACAGTGACAGAAAGCTGACACAGTGTATTTGTTCTCAAAACATTAGAGCAGTCAGGAACTAGAGAGATTAATCCCCTCGTGCCCAGCACTTGATAATAAATCAGATAAAAGGAGTCACTTATCTGAATCCAATCAGTTCAGAACTTAGATAAATGAAAATCCAGACCAAAGTCTTTGGGAAATCCCCAATGCAAAAGTTACCCTTCTACATTAATTAGCCAGATACATTTATTCATATATGCTAGCAAACAACTGTAGGGCGGCATGAACATATTCATATTACAGTCTTTTCTGGCCAGTGAATCTGAAAGTAAACTCAAGTTTTGCTCTTGACTGGGAGAAAACTGAGGTACAGAGAGCTGGTAAAAAATTACGTCAAAGAGAACCATAGCTGAACAGTGAATGTGGAAATGTCCTTCCTAGTGATGCATTAATTTTAACAAAATGTTACCGTAATGAATCAGCACATTTTTTTTCATAGCAGTTCTCTGTATGTGCAAAGTAAAATCTGATGATGTCTCCAAATAGAGTTCTTACCCTCCCCCCACTTTTTAAATAAAGAACTTCAAGAGCAGAGTGGGAAGGTTTAATGATAAAAATATAGAAAGTAGGATTCCTATTATCTTTAACTAAGAATAAGTTCAATTTCTCAGTTTCTTATCCTCAAAAGCAATCAGTTTCTTAAGAAATCAGAGATACTTTAAAATTTAAAATAATGTTTTTCCTCTAAGAATTCTGGTTCTTAAGAAATTAGAGGTACTTTAAGGTTTAAAATAATGCTGAATCTTAATTATTGACAATTGTTTCTTTCTTTTATGGTCATTTTACTTTGGTAAACAAACTTTCTCATTACTCTTCTTAAAGATCATCATCCTTAATTAAGCTAAATCAAGAAATTGATGTCATGTTGCATTTGTTTTGCCCCTGGCATACTTCACCATGTTGAAAGAGCCACAGAGCAAGTCTTGCATGAAGAAATTCAGTTCAACATACCTGAGAGGTGACCATGCAGAAGGTACTAGAATATGGCTAGAGAGAGGAAGGTCACTACTTCACACTGTTCACCCCTCTGATCAGCAAGTCTAAGCATTTGATACTCCTTCTTGATTTTGATGAAAAATCGAATTGCTCTTAACTTTCGTGCAGACCTGACTCATGCCCTGGGACAAAGTCTTTTTCCTCACATATGATTTTGAAGATGTGCTTCCTTGCTTTGTGCTTTTGTTCTGATGAAACACCTGCAGTTCTTTGATTTATTTTCTTGTACCTTGAGTTCAGATTTGTCAGTAGCCCCCACCTCTAAGAAAGCCACCCTCCTCACAATCTTTTGTAATTTACTTGTCTCTCTTTAAAAATGCACAGATCCATATTTACGCAGTCTTTGGCCACTTTCTGAATAGCTACCCTTGCTGTATAACAAGGCCACTTTTGGTCACTCTACCCTCCCTTAGTGATTGTGCATCTGTGATCTGAGGACTTACCTTTGCCAAGGTCTCATCATCCAGGTGATTCTTCTGAATCACATGTTGAAGTGCAAAATAAATTTTTTCCTGAAGCTTTTGGACCTTCCTTGGTTCTATCAGCCAGGCTCGGTCTAATAAAGGAAAAAAAAATGGATAAGAAGGAGAGGGAACACAAGCTTTGTTTTATTTCACGTACATATGTAAGTGCTGAGTTTCAGACCTATTCTAATTACTTGGTTCTAAATTGCTTCTGGAGACACAGACTTATCTATATAACACATAAATATTTTATAAGCAATAATATAATGATGCCAGAATCTGTTTAGAGGAAACGATACAATTGTTCAAAAATCTCCTTCGTTTCGTAGTGCCTGTGACAGTTTCATCTTTCCTTTTTCTGGACAGATGCTTAGATTTTCTTTCTAAGTAGTAATTCGTAATTTGTGAAGAAAAATTATAGCAGTGAAAAAGTCTATATAGAGGGATAGCATTGGTATTCATGACCACCTTGTTTTTCTCATCAGACATAAAGGTGAAGCTCTTTTAATATGAATAGTATAAATGTAAGCCAATTTAAAAAATTTTATTTCCAAGTCTTATTTTTATACGCTGACTTTTTAAATGGTGAGTGGGATAATTTCTTCTTTTTGCCCTTCCTCTCTCCCTCCCCACGCCACTGACTTCTGTCCTTTTCTCCTTCCTTTACTCCCTATTCCTTCCTTCCTTTATACACTATGGTGACAAAATGCAGTCCAGAATCCATGCCTTAGTTTGGCCCTTCAATGAAGTGACACTTAGAGTTTGCAAATGCTGAACAAATACTCATGGAAAAGAACTTGTGCACTATTCTCCCGAACATAGTTCAGGTCAGGTGAGAAACTCGATTCTGTAATCCTAGACAGGGCAAGGGCTAGCCTAGCCAAGAGTTAAGCAAACCCTTACGTAAGTGAGCACAAAAGCCTTCAGTGACAATTGTTAATCAGAATAAATTAAGTTTCCCTCCCTGTCCCTTTTCTAAGCTATTTGAAGGTGAATAGACAGTGCCTATCAAGTCAGGAACCTGAGTATGAGTGAGGTCTGGCATGTGGACATGGACTGCAAATCTGTCTCCACTCTCCTTTTGAGCATGACACTAAGCCAGGGTAGCAAACAGAGTATTTGGAGTTGTGAAGCATGAGTGGAGGATTCCCCACTGGGCAGAGTAAACCAAATCTCATGCTTCCAAACTCTGTAAAATTTGAGGATGGCCCATTCTTTTGAGAAACAGCCGAAGCAGTTCAGATGATTTCTGACTAATGAAAACCAGGCTAGTTTTCTGTCTGGGGCAATCATTTCCACAGCTCATTTAAGTATGATATATCATGCTTTCAATTTTTGCTACTAGGAGTTTACTGACTTCCACAAATATGTCCAAAGAGGAGAGTGATTCTTTGTAAGGCTCTTCCTTTGAGCAAGCAAGAACCAGAGGAAACCACTTCCTCATCTCTAGACCCATGGGCTTAGGTTCAGTCTTTTATTGAACAATACTCAATAGAAACAATCAAATGCAATGAGAAAATGGGAAGGAACTACTTGGTATGTGCTGACCACCAGAAAGAAGTATGCTTTGCAACTTCTTCCATCTAACTTTCCCAGACTTTCAAACCTGGGAAACTTTCAAAGGTATGTGTATACACACACACACACACACACACCCACCCCTCCCACCCCACAAAGGCCCAGAGAAACAGTGTGATTTTAGACAGAGCCATAAAAGAAATTGTTAGTGAAACCACTCTATGTGTCAACTAATGTCCATTTTGATAAACTGATCAATAAAAAAAGGAAGCAAAATTTAAAAAAACTGGATAAGATTATCAAGAATCATATTAAGAATAATAGAGTTTACTAATAATAAAATAGAGAGGTTGGTACCATGGGTAGGTATAACTAGAATGATAAGTCAAAGATCTAAGATGTAATCTTACACCACTCATAAGAATTATTTTTTATAGTCTCAATGAATTAGAGTATAAGAAAAGAGATGTATCTCAGAGATAAATGGATTACAGAAAGAATGGATCTCTTGACCTTAAAAATTAGGCAGGAATGGCATTCTTCTTTCAATAAAGAGCTGCCAATGATGCTGCTATGCCTTGGACCCAAATCTAGCCAAACAGACAGCTGAGTGATTGACAGAATTCTCATTCTGGTTGAAGAGGGAGCATGTATTTATTATCATATGTTTTCTAATATATTCTCATGACATATCTTATTATATTCTTATTACATTATAAACTGGCATATTTGTATCAATCACTACAGTTCTTTTTTGAAAACTTTTTGGCATTTTATTGCATTTTAGAGCTAGAGGAGGTGTTTGCTGTTTTGGAGCCCAATTGCTTTGTTTTGTAGATGAGGAAACTGTGACGCTGAGAGGTCAAGTGTTTAAGGTCACACAGATAAATGATTTCAGAGCTGGTTCTAGAATATTTATGCCCATATTGGAACTCCTTCCTTTTCTACCGGGAGGCTTGCATAAGAGATATTTCCCCTTTAGCTGTCCTTACCTTCTTTGGAAGCTCCTAAAATTGCTAAGAAAAGAGGCTCCACATTCCTGAAGCGAACATTCCAATAGTAATTTCGGTAGAAAAGCTACACAAAAGAGTAATTAAAGAGGGGACAGTGCACCTTTTACTTATCTAGATCTTAGGTACATTTCTACAACTTTCACACTACTGTTTTTTTTCTATGTTCTTTATACTTAGTCAAAAGGGAACTTAGATATTAACTGAGGAGAATATCTGTCTTCATCTGCTTATCTGTATCTGGAGTGATCCCTGCCACATGCCCCATTCTTGCTTTGGGGCAAAACTGATCATTTTAATAAGCTTGAGGCTACTTCCCTTTGCATTGTCCAAAAATATCAAAAAGGTTTCTAGAGAAAATATATTTCTTTTCATGTTTTTCCTGAACACTTTGGCATGAGTAGGTGTAATTGATGTTAAAGATAGTAGAGCAGGTTTAAAAAAGAAGGTATGAGACCTGCGGCCTCCCTACCTGGAGATATCAGAACAGCAGATGAGAACAAAGCAATCTCCTCCTCAGTCAGCTGCAAGGAACACAAATTCTTTGCAAAGTCAAATGCTTCATTCACTAGGTCATCAGAACCTAGAAAGGAAGAAGAAAAATTAAATGGAAAAACTTGAACCTGGAATGGTGCAAGAGCAAGAAAAGTCTCATGATCAAGAAGTTTTCCGGACTTGCATGCTAAACATCTAGAAAAGGCATTTCTAAGGTCTTGGTCATAAAAAATGATTTATACCAATTCCAGAATGAGAAAATTGGGCAGCACGTTGGTCAGGTAACTGAAATTAAGATTAGCAGTGAGGGACAAATAGATACGATAATATCATCCTATAAATCTGAAATTATTTTCAGCTAAAGGATTGTAAATAAGTGATTCAAGGATCCACAGAATAGAGACAGAATTCATAAAAACCCTAAAACATTACTTTCATTTAGGGGTTAAGGACTGTCAGTATTAGTGGCACTTGAACCTAGGGTATTCTGAAGCTCCAAACTTAGGTATAAGAAACTCCTTATAGAATGGAGAGAAACTGTCTTTCAGTTTGGTAATTTCCCTGAAAATCTAATTGAGGAGCTAGAGTTGACTTATTTCTATCTTCTAATGAATGGTTTATAGGACAGTTGTTTAGCCATTGTGAATTTGGGCAAAATAATGTACCTCTACATGGATCTCTGGTAAATGTTTATTTGATGAAGCTGGAAATTTACTGAAGTTGCTTGCCAAGGCTTTTCCTCCTTTCTTGAAAATCTAGCCCTGAGGACATGGATGTGTATCAGCTGCAGAAGGAAACCCTGCCAGCCCCGATGGGCTTGCCGTTGGCTGCCATATCAGCTAACAGCACAAGAGGTGAAAGGGCAGTGGCTTCTTTGGTGTCCATGGGCAGGATATGGAACAAATATCATTATCAGTTGTTAAGACCTTTCCTAGCACCAGCCTGTGTCTAGTGTTCTATCCATGCTGTGCACTGATGATGGGAGGGGGTGATGCCCCACACTTCCCAGAAAAGACTGCCTCTGCTAGTGCCTCCCACAGAATGGTCTGGGGTCATTCTGGCCAGGTCAGCACCAACTCCATGTCCCCAGAGCTTCATGAATTCACAGAAAATCACTGCTGTGGGTGAGAAACAAATGAGAGAATACTTTTTCAAAATTAATTAGTTTAACTAATTAAAATCAATGAATTTACATAGGAAACTTAGAGGTCACTCCCCATAGACTGTAATAATATATTTTGTAATGCAGTAAACCAGAAGTTAAAAGAAAAACTGGTTGGGCATAGTGGCAAACTCCTGTAATCCCAGCATTTGGGATGCTGAGACAGTAGAATCATGAGTTTGAAGCCAGACTGGGCTACATAGAGAGACCCCATCTCAAAAAATCAAAAAACAAAAGCAGAAAAGAAAAGCTAACAATTGTATAAAGAATGACCTATAAGGCACCTTGCTCTTTTATTATTGGTACTTGCTTATTTCTATAGGGTTAATCTCAATAGGGTCCATGGTTCTCTCCTACTTTTCTGATTAGGAGCTGCAATTTTAAGATCAGGAGCATTGGATGAAACATTAGAGGCTCACCTGGCCCAACTCAATTGAATAATGAAGTACTAGTTCATATCAAGGTATCAAGGCATTTTATTTGCCGATTTCAGTCTGAAAGAAGAAGTTGATGCTAGCTTATAAAATTGTGTTGTCATCAAGAGGAAACTTACCTAAGGCTTTGAACATTTGCATTCCTCCATATTTTCCTTCAAACAGAACAGTGTTGTTTAATGGGTTGAAGGCACGGCACATTCTCACTAAAACCACTTCCAAACAACCTGTGAGTTAAATAATTAAAGACATGTATACTTATCCAATAATAAAGTAGCCATTAGAGCATGTAAGTCAAGAGAGTTTCAAGAACTTAAACACACACACACACACACACACACACACACACACACACACACACAGAAACCCCTCAAGAGTCCTTCTCCTAAAGTAACTATTTTAGAAATAAAGCTCTCTTGATACTTACATAAAGAATTAAGGAAAAAAATACACTTTAAAGGTGGCCAAAATAGAGGGCACTCCGTGGTGTCATTACGTTTTTAGAAGGGGATTTTTCTAAAGTTTTGACTAACGTTAAAGTTACTTTTGATTCTTTAATTCACAGTTACAGATAAATGGCTTAGACAGGAGTTTTGTAGCAGGTGAGGGCAGTCCATTAACTTTCCTAGAAGGTTTGCTTTTGGAAAAACTTAATCTTTGTATCACCCACCATGTGGAGTTTCTCCCATAGTCCATGCATATTTCAACACGGGATGACTTTTAAATAGAGATTTTGTTGGTGGGTTCCTTGGGAGCATCCTTTGCATCTGATGCTTTTGAAATGCAGGTTTCTTCATCAAATAGATTTTGGCAAAATACTAAATTATCTCAGACCAGAGAGTTATAATAATCATTTTCAGATCAAAGGTCCTGAGAAGTCCTGATCTGAAGTAGGATGATTAACATTGATGGACTTAGCTTTTTTGTGTTTGTTTTTGTTTTTGAGTTCACTGTCAGACCCAGTGAGGGCAGGAACATTTGCATCTCTGGGCCCAAAAAAGTCTTTGTTACATTGTAGGCACTTGATATTTATAAAGTGAATTAATTTACTGCCCTTTCCTCCCTATGAACATTTATTTACACCCCGAGGAACGAATGCGCTATAATTTGGAGAAATGAGTGGACAGTGACAGACTCCAAAGCCCTAAGTTTGCAGGGTGCATCCTATTAGTGATTTGGCTAATCTTATGCCACCATTGTAATTTATGTCTGTGTTTTTGTTTCCTCTGCTGATTTCTCTTTCTCTAGCACACAGGCTTATTCATAGGAAAGAGTTTGCAAAGATTAATTGAAACAATGCT
This sequence comes from Castor canadensis, assembly GCF_047511655.1. Taxonomy (NCBI): domain Eukaryota; kingdom Metazoa; phylum Chordata; class Mammalia; order Rodentia; family Castoridae; genus Castor; species Castor canadensis. The sequence continues at coordinate 77,789,855 of NC_133398.1, read as the reverse complement.
TTTCTGACACCAGCGGGAATAGAGAGCACTGATTGAGTATCTACACTATGGAAAACACCTTCCTTTATATTCATTAGCACATCCATTCCTTGCAGTAACCATTTAGGTGAGTTTTATTAGCCCTTTTTCATGAATGAAATACAGGAGGCTTAAAGAGGTTATATACCTTGCCTTGTATACTAGAGGCAACATTTTTACAGTAGGCAGAGAAGTTAACAATTGTATATTTTAGTGGCTCCCAAATGTTAGTCCATGGGTTGGCGATATCTGAGTCTTGGCTAGAAATGCAATGAATTGGGTCACCCCCGCCCCCACCCCTTACTCTCACTCTGCTTTTAGGGAGATTTGAAGTCTATGGTTTGTAATGTGGCTGCATCTCTAAACTGTCAATAAGTTCCTTTGCTGCTCCTGATGCAATTCCAAGTTCAGAATTCATTGTTTCTAGTTTAACAGTTGAGGAAACTGCCATCTGGAGAGTCTGGTTTAAGATCACATCAAGTGGGGCAAGTTATTTTTCAAAGAGAATCACAAAAAACAGCCATCCCATGCTTTTCTAAATTGTACCCCACTTCCATGAAGAAGTCATGCCCAAGTAGGCCTTCATGACTGTCTTGACTGATAGAGTACAGTGTAAATAACACAATGTGACTTCTGATTATAAGACAGAAAACCCAACGTGCTTCTGCCTGTTCTCTTGCAATGGTAGGTTTTGGAACCCACAACTATGCTGTTAGGAAGTCCAAGCAGTTAGCCCAGGGACTCATATGGAAAGCAACTGAGGCCCCCAGACCAGAGTCTCGGCTGAACTCCAGGCTGTCAACCAGCACAGCTTGCCAACCATGTGAATGAGCCAATTTTAAAGTAGATCCCCTGCTCCCACGGGAGTCACCTGGGTGAACATCACAAGAACACTTGGAGTTTAGACATAAGCCACCCTTACTGAGCCCCTGCACAGCTGGAGCTTTGAGAGCAAAATAAATGATTATTGTTATTTTAACTAAGTTTTAATGTGGCTAGTTAGGAAAAAAAAATTCAAATTGGTGCTTGAGTCAACAATATCTTAGAATAACAATTATATTTAGCCCATGTTCAAATACCAGCTTTGCCACATATCTTTGTGGTATTGAACACAGCCTTCTCTGAATCCTGCCTCCTTTGCTTTAAGATGGTGACAACCCTGGTAACATGAGATTAAATGAGATGTCATGGGTAAACATAAAACTATGTATGCATATTATTACATGTAAAAATGATGTTATTATTACTGTGGACAAAGGCATGGAGATTAACTCAAATAATATTCTTATTTTCCATTTTCAAGCGGAGCAAAGAAAGACATGATGAGTTTTCTCCCTGTTAGGCGAGAGCATCTGCAAAGACAGTCATATGCAGAGTTTATTGAGTTACTTCTTAAGCGACGGCTTGTGTGTTAGAGAATGCATGAGAGAAGGGGAGGGAGGATTCCAGCATGGTGGAAGTTTCTTCTGGTGTATCCTGGCTGCAGGCTATCCTCATTAAAATGATTGGAAATGACCACAGAGCACAGCTCAGCCAGCCTGCATTTTCCCCTCCTCACAGAAGGCAAGGAGCAGGTTTTAGCACCAGCTCAGCAATTCAGCCACCTTGACACACTAATTACTTGCACTGTCTGTCAAGCTGGGTATCTTAGCTTTCACAATTAATAGCTCCACTTTCAATAAGCAAAATTGTATTTGACTTCAAAGGGGGAGCTGAATGAGTAACAGGGCATTTTTATTACTGAGAGTTTCCTTTGGGAGTTAGCTGACAATGTGGGTGGTAAAAACCCATCTAGCTACCTATTGGAAAGAGGATTTTCTAGAACTGTCACAGAGCTAAGGGTGGAACACATCCTGGTTTAAAGCAGGCCCCTGTGAGCCCCCCTTGCTCACCTGACTTCAGAAGTAGAATCTGATCATTCTGACAGAGCTCCATGAAGCCCGTGATCCGCTTGGCAAACTCCACTACATACTGGATGGCGTGAGTGATCTGGATAGCGCACTGCTGCCACAGCACTTCCCTGGACTTCAGGAGAGAAGACAGCATGTGAACGGAGTCAGAACGCCACCAGAGAGTCAGGGGAACAGTCAGGGTACCTAATGGTGCTCACCTGTCATTTGGGGCCCAAAGTGAGGAGCTCCTTTTAGGAGAGGAGGGCAATGTTTTCTTTTTAACCTTTGTTTTGACCTGTTTGAACCTCAGCACACTACTATTGTCAACCCATTGAGGCTAAATGAATGGGAGCACTGTTTTTGCAAATAGTTATTTTCTTTACTGTTTTTAATCCTGTCTCACCTACACAAACTCAAGATCTTATTCCACCAGACAAAAAACAAACAGCTGTATTGAGGATTAGTAATTTCATCCACAGTCTTCAGCAATGTTATTTTTGTGGATATCCAATAGACTTTTTTTTTTTTAGACAAAGCCTTGATAAGTAGTCTGGGTTGATACCAGACTTGAGATCTTGGCCTCCAGAGTGCTGAGATTACAGGCATGATCCATCACACTTGCTTTGGAAATTGTTTTTGCAGAAAAAAGAATTCCAAGGGAAAAGGCACCGTATCAATGTATTCATTCTCATAAATAACAGAGTTCCCAAAATGTATTTTAATACTTGGGTTATTTTCTTCAAACTGAGAAATTTAAATCCATAGTGTAAATTCTGCTTTTTATTGTTCATAGCAATATCTATGCCTTTCTTTTCATGTTTATATGAAAGTAGTAATGGTTAGTTGTTCTGTTACAGAAAAATCAGTATGTTGTCCAAGTCATACATTTAATACACACGTTTATATATTTTATTAAAATTCTATCAAGTGGTAGACCTTATATGGAAGATCTCAATCCCCCAAAGTCAAGTAATGTGACTACTGTACATAAAGAAGTTTCCCTTTCCCATAAAAACTTCTCCATACTGCTAGTACTCATAAAAATATACAGTGAATTGTCCTTTTGCTTTGGTCCTTTTTTTTTAAATTAAGAAGGGCAAGAATAAAAGTTAGAATGCTTTGTTCCATATCTTTGTTGTGAAGTTTGAGACTGCAAGTTATTACTGCTACGATAACTCAGTGAGTCCTCTTGCTCCTTTCCTGGACCTAGAAGCCAGCATGAGATGCCCTAAAATCATCTGGCAAAGACACAGTCTCTCTGGTTACTCAAATAGGGTAGTGACTTTTCAATCAGGATGCTGTGCCTCCTGGGGAAGATTTGGCAACATCTAGAAATATTTTTGGTTGTCACAACTGTGTGAGGATAGTATTAATTAAGTACTGGCATCTAGTAGGTAAAGACCAGATATAATGCTAAATACCCTATAATGCACAGGATAGTTCCTACAGGAAGAAATGGTCGGGTCTAAGACATTAATGGTGCTGAGATTGAGGAAGCCAGAAATGGGGTAATCACAGAAAAGTTTCCTGCTGTCTCTCAGAGTACCTTGCTTTGATACGCTTTAATTTCCTCATAGGTGTGGGTCTGCCACGCCAGCTGGTGCAGCTCCTCCATGGTGTACTGACATGTCTCCAGATGGGACTTGATGATGTTCTGTGCAATTCGATCTACGAGAAAGAATATGAATTCAAGCTTTCATGAATAAAATTATTCTACTCATAGACTACTATAGATAGGAATGCTTTCTGAAGATTCTATAATTACATTAGGGAAGCTTTACTACAAATCTTTATCTTAAAATCTTCAAGTTCCCTGTTTTGGAGACATCCTGGGACACTCACTATGTAGTCCAGGCTACCCCTGAACTTGTTACATAGTCCAGGCTGGCCTTGAACTCACAGTCTTTCTACTTCTGCTTCCCAAGTACTGGGATTACAGACATTTACCACCACACCTGGCTAAAATCTCCAAATTTTTACTGCCATTTAAAAATTTTCAGTCTTTTAATCTACCACCCTCCTGTCCACTTTGGATTACAGCTTTGGGCTCTTACAAGTTGAAGACATTCAAATAATTAAAAAAATACAGATAAAAGCATCACATTGCTTGTGTTTTGGCCTAAAAGCCCCCTAACAATCTTAATACATGCAATCCAAATAGTTTAAAATGGCTTGAAAATCACTAGGATTCTATTTTTCTCAGAAAGATGGAGTTAAAATATAAATGTGTTTGCTTATCTTTAAAAATGGGAGGATTAAATGATAAGTTAAAAAAGACAAGGTTAACTGTGGGGGAAAATAGAGACTAGAGTAGAGGGACAGAAATAAAAGCAAAACTTCTCTGATGATACGAGTTTTGTAGACTTGATTTTGGAGCCATGTAGCTGTCTTACACAGTTAATAACAAGAGGTAGGTACAGATGAAATAATATTGACAAGTGAGTTGTTGACTGAAGTTAGGTCAATTTATGCAACTTTGTAATATTTTTAGATGATGACATTTTCTTTTAAAAAGTTATAAGAGAGAAAATGATTATATTCATAAAAAGTGCTAACAAACAGTCTTTGGGGGGTAGTTTATCTCCCAAAGAGTCATATTTTATATTGTATCTTAAATAGCAATCATTTTGGCTTTGGAGGTGTGAGAGTGGAGTGATAGAATCAGACAGAAGAGTTCTTCTAAAAGCTTGCTGTGAGTCCCCTGAAGATGGATGGAGCTGGCAGGAGGTCCGTTAGAGTCCCATCTGCTATTTGAACACATGCAAAAGGGGACAGCTTGAGAAACCAAAATACTTGGGAATTTTGTATGTGGGGTGTATGGAGTTAAGATAACTGTTCTTGGATTGTACAGAAATGGAATCTTTGTTGGGTCATGTTGCATGGTTTGTCCTCAGGGAAGAATGTGATGACTCTAATGAACACAAAACAGAGATGTTTGACTTTGCAGCCACCAAAAGAGGATATTCAATACTTAGTTAAATTTTTCCAATCAGAATTATAAAGGGATCTAGGCAGAAGATTCTACAAACAGCTAATTTATGATGACCCTCGTATTCCATTGGTCTCAGCAGTGGGCATTTTCAGACTTTAGTTGCTTATCATATTACAAAATCCTTTCTCTAAAAAACCTATATTGAAAGTTTTATTGGATAGCCTCCTATGTCATAAGGAAGGGCAGAAATTACTCTGCACATCATATTAAAATAGATTGGTAAGTCACAGTTTTTTTCTTCAGTGCTATTTGTGTAGTCCAGTTATTCACATTCTAGTTATATAATGAAACATAAAATTTTATAGCTTTATAGCTTCCAAACTTTTATTTTCTTGGAGTAGTTTGTTTTCAGCTTCAAAGATATGTTGATTTGTTGGTAATTTATAGACTTCAAGGTTTGTAAGCAAAAGTAGAATTGCTACTCAAAATTGCATTATGAAAAATTGTTTGGTTTTTTAGTTTATCTTCTGGAAACTATTGGCCAAAGTTTAAGAAGTCTCTGGTTTTCTGGCACTTTCCATGGAATATTGGAAGGTGTACATGATAAACATCTGGGCAGGCAAAGCAAACTGGAAGTTAGACCTACACACATGCTTTAGGACTTGGCTCAAATGTCTACTTGTGGGGAAGACTTCCCTGGTTCTGTGACCTCTGGCAGAAGGGTTGGCTGCCATCACACTTTGATTCTGCCTCCCATTGATGCCTTACTTCAGTGAGGTTCATACTATGATTACTTGTGTGGATCTGTCAGGCTCAGATGCTTGAGTTTGTGAGTTCTTTCAGAACTGGGTGATAGTAGAGCCCAGCACAGTGCTGTTGTTATGTCAGTCAACAAATAGTTTTTGAGCAACTACTGTATATAGAGTTAGCAATGTTTCAGGTCATAGTTTAAAACAAAAGACACTGTCTTTATTTTTAAGGATTGTATAAGTATATCATATTATGATTTAATAAATGTACTGAATTATTGGAGCTCAAAGAAGAAAGAATCTAATTCAGTCTGGGGGAGGCATAAAAACAACCATGGATGTGATCACCTGGGTCTTGAAATGTGGATAGAAGTTTGTCACAAGGAGCAGAGAAATATCTACCTCAGATAGAGGGACAATATTATGAAGGCAAAGGCAGAAACTAGCTCTACTAGGTAATTTCAGACATTATCTCTTACTATCTTTACTTCTTTACAACCAGCTTCCCTTTTATTTTATTTATTTATTTTGAGACAGGGTCTTGCTATGTAGTCCAAGCTGGCCTTGAACTCACAATGCTTCTGCTTCAGCCTCCTGAGTGCTAGGACTATTGGCATGTACCACTATGCCCGACCAACCTCACTTTTACTGAGGAAGCAAGTGAGGATCAGAAACAGTGAGTGACTCGGGAACAATTTTTATATAGTTAGCAAATGCTGTTTTGAAATTAGGTCTGTCTTTTCTGGCAAGAGGTCTGCCGTGTTTGCAGCACAGAGAGCATGGAGGGCATGGGGAGAAGTGAAGTGGAGGTGGAAACTGTGACTGGAGACAAACAGCAGAGGAAGCAGGACTAGGAATTTCATCTTGTAGGATTCGAATTTTATCTTTGAATTTCATGTTGTAGGTAACTGGGAGCCAGTGGGAGCTGTGAAGCTGCCCAGTGACATGGTCAGTTTCTTGTTTTAAAGTAATCTTAATTTGGCAGAGGCTAGTATGGGAAGGGGACCAAGAAGTAGCAAAGAGGTCTGGAAGAAATGAACCAATGTGGGTTGTAACATACAAGTGCATGGAAGCAACGCTAGGCATCTCTCTGTATAGCTATCTTTATCACAAACTAGCAAAAACAGTATGTCTTTCTTATTATCTCTTATGTTTTCTCTTCAAGAAAATCTGAGAAGAGGGCAGAACAGGGTCTGCCTGGAAGCAGGGTATTGTAGGGGAGGTGGCACAAACAAGGTATACACATGTATGTAAATGTAAAAATGATAAAATAAAAGGAGGAAAAAAAGTGATCTTAGCCATTGCAAAGAAGTCACTGGTAAGTACCTGAGGTTATTTGAGCTAGTGAAAATTCAGGTAAGACATGAGGGATGGGGAGGAGGGTCTAGACAAATGTGAAGGGGAATGCAGAAGAGCAGCAGATATAGCAATAAGAGAATGGGAAGCATTAAATATGGTAGGTGCTTGACCAAGATTGAATTGCTAAAGGTAATATTGAAAAAGTCCATCTACCATCCATCCATCCATCCATCCACCCATCCAGTATCTATCCAAACATCCTTCCAAGGATTTGAGAAAGCTAAAATTGACCTTTTCCTTGATAATCTTAAAGCCTAAGTATGCAGAATGGCTTTGAAGTCAACATCAAACATGCAGTATTATTTCCCATGCCCTTGTGGTAAGAAACAAAAGCCATATTTCTCTGGAAATAAGACTTGTAAATGGTAATGACAAGCTGTCACAGTTGCAGACACAGTCCCCCTCTGCTTTCTTCCACCGTTCTGCAGCATGAAGGTGAGCCACGGCAAAAACTTACTTGATCGTCTCAAGGCTCAGGTTGGTAGAACACATGGTAAAGATAGACATGGCCTCATGGGAGCATGGCAGGGAGGGCTCATTCTGTGGATTAAAAAAAAAGCTTCTTCATGAGAAGAAGATAATTTTCTTGGACTGAGAGTCTGCAGTTGTGAAAAGGGGAGAAGGACTTAAAAAAGAAGAGACAAAGGGAGACACAATGAATACAGTATGCAAAGTTCCTGCTGGGAGTCAAAGAAACTTTCAAGAGTCCTTGCCTGGAAAACTAGAAAAGGTAATGGTAATGCAGTCCTCTCCTGGGACCAACCACATGAGAAAGTACAGACAAAAGAAGCTGAGGTAAAAGAGCAGTGGAGATGGAATCTTGATGGGCAGTCACACACCCTTCATCTGTTTACTCTGACTTGGATTGCTGTTATTTCTCAGAGCTCAGTTGTTGTTGGTTTCCTTACTTTGGGCTGCAGACAGTACATGTTGAAGGTGCTGGAATGCTGGTGCTGAGATAATGGGTCCCACAAGAAAATGGAATAGAAAAGGAACTCGTAGGAAATTCTACCACCTTTCAAGGTGATGCACACAGGCCCTTCACTCTACTTTACCTGAAACCAGGGAGGAGGCTGCCATTTTGTAAGTGAGTGTGAACCTATAGGGAGAGCACAGCTTTACCTTCTCAGCAGTTAAGAATCTGTACACATGTTCAGTGAGATAGAAGATTATTCAGGTCATGAAGAGTGGGAGAGCTACTTTGATAATAAAATAAAGTTGAGGAATGCAGAAACAAATTTATGTGCTTAGTCATTTTCATTCAAGAGGAGGTACAATATTAATATTGTTATAAGCAAAGAAAAACTGTGTAGGTAGTTACACATTGATATTAAGCCCATCTTCCTTATTTCTGTTTGTTAATTTCATGGAAAATAGTTTGCTCTCTCTCTCTCTCTCTCTCTCTCTCTCTGTTTCTCTTTTACTTCCTTTCCCTCCCTTCTGTAGCCCCATGTGGGTAAACAACTTTTTTTTTCTATAAAATTACTACTTATGTTAGTCTTTGGCCCTGATATTTTTTTCAGAGGAAGGTTTATTAGAACCCAAGGTTTATATTCATTAACAGAATTTGTAACTTCACATATGAATGAACTTTATGGGATAAAAATGACAATGAGTGATTCAAATGAAATGATAATCCAAGCAAGCTTTAACATAATTGGTACAGGCAAATATATACTCTACTGTTATAATTTTTTGCAATACTGTGGTTTGAACTCAGGGTCTTGTGTGTGCTAGACAGGTACTCTACCACTTGAACAATGTCTCCAGCTCTTTTGATGAAAAAAGTGCAAACCAATATTGTTAAAATTGTCACACACACTTCCTTAAAAGTCTTAAGGGTAACCTTAACTCTCCCTACAATGTGGGCAATAAGAAGAAAGAAATTGAACTTTTCAAGAGGGAAATGAAATAACATTAATGGTAATTTTCAGTAGTGTGTGCAATAATTACAAAGCCCTGGGGCTGGCACTAAACCTTCCTCCATTTCCAGATGGATTGTATCTAAATAATTCTAGAAGTTAGTTGAATTCTTTCTCTTGCCTCTGTTCCTGTCTCTGCCCCTGTCTCTGCCTGTGTTTCTGTCTCTGTCTCTGCCTCTCTCTCATTGCTCACGCACACAATAAAGGACTTCAACACTCCCAACCCATTCTCTATATTCTTCATCGTAATCTATTAAATAAACAAAGAGAGAAAGGAAGTCCCTCTTTCCAGGCATTTACATTTGAGCTGTGACAGGCTTACATAGCTACATATAGTTTTAAAGGCCAATCATATCAGATGATGTAAAAAGATGTAAGAAAAATATTTTGAAGCAATGTTTAAGGAAATATAAAAACAGCTTTTCTTGCATATTGCTCCAATAATAAAGCAAAGTTTGGAAACAAGTCATCCAAATTACCTAATTCTATGTAGAAAACAGGCTACCTCTGCTTCTTTTGGCATGAAAGAAGTAAACCGACAAATAAGGTGACAATTTCTTGTTTATAACTGTGATGTTATAAAATGAGGACCAGCTTGCTGCTACTAAAATAGCAGGTGACCTTCTGCGCTCTGATTTCAACCACTCAGCAGGTTTTTTTCCACCAAAGCAGCTTATTTTAGCTCTCACTAGACATTTCAGCAAATGGCGCTCTCCAAAGGCTGCGGTGTCTCAGACATGGCTTGCAGGGTGGTTTCATTAGAATCCCACATCCCAGGAGTGGAGAGAGTTGAGTATATCTTTAAAAAACTGCTGCTTTCAGTGTTATTACTAAGAGCACCCGTGGCCCAGCTGCCCTGGGGTGAGAAAGCTGGGATCCAAAGCTATGCTTAGAGCTAGAGGGTGTTGCATCTGAATTTCCTAATTCTCCCCACACCCCTTATTTTTTCTCATGAGTTAAGGATGGTTTCTTCTTGGTAAACTCTTCCTCCACTAATTTTCTTCCACAAAACATTTTTCTTAAAACTTGGAAGGATTCTTCCTAGAATCTCAGACTCAATCAAATTGATTAATGGATTTTTAATTTGTCACTCGCTTTAAGGATCTAGAGAACTGCTGAATTCTCTATTTGGCTTATACTGTAGGTGTGAAAGTGGAATTCTTAGGGGATTCACTTGGAATTCATGTCAGGATATCTCTATGGACTTGCTCAAGGCATGTGTTAAGTGCTTGCATTAGTTTTCATAATATCAAGAATCCATACTCTGAGGTGGTTAACTACAATATATTGAAACAATTTGCTGAAAGGTGAAATACTTAACCAAAAGTACATTTTGCATTTTTGACAGTGGATCACCAGTTTTATGAGTTTTCCGTCACTAACTAGAACACATCTAGTGGCTTGTAGGAGATGACAATGTCAGAGAAGATGATGTCATGTATAGACCTTTCAGATTTTCTTGAATTGTTTAGTGATCACTACTTTTAATGTAAACAGAATTGTACTGCCTAAGATAGAAATGCATTAGTGATCTGCTAGCTTCTAAAGAAAATAGTAGATACAGTATTTATGGTTTTGAATTTTTTAAGTAGTAATTGGAATAACAAGAGCCCATAGCTGATTTCTTGGCTCAGCTCATTATCCCTCCCCTAACTGCTTTCTCTCCAATGAATGAGAAGAGCTTTTAGGCTCTGTTGTCAATTGTTATACCAGAGAATGGCATAATTGATTTTTACTTTGGGCGTCAAGATCTCCTTATAGTTTTTCAGGAAAAATATGTTAACAGCATATAAAATTATATTATTAACTTTAAAATGCTGAGACGTTTATAAAACATATTTCAATGAAATAGAGCTGATGGAGTGCCTCAAGTGGTACAGCATATGCCTAGCAAGTGTGAGGTCCTGAGTTCAAACCCTAGTACCACCAAAACAATTTTTTAAATAAAATATCAAATAGAGGAAAATAATGAAAAAACTCAGACTAATGCAAGTAAAAATAACAACTGGGCAAAGACTTGAGTGAACAGATTAGTAGAATGACTAACATTTTCTCAAATTTCAGGAAGCTCATGTAAGATAGCTACTCCCACCCCCAGGCCTATTTGTTCTTCCCCAAGTAGCTGGGATGACAGGTGCAAACCACTGGACACAGTTATTGGTCAAGATGGGGTCTCCCAAACTTTTTGCCTGGACAGGATTCTCCCAATCTCTGCCTCTCAAGTAGTTAGGATTACAGGCTTGAGCCACTGTGCTTGGCTGAGATAGTATTTTAATAAAAGGAGAGAAGGCAGGAAACAAAGTAGAAAGAAGAACTAAAGAATCCATATAGCATTTGTGCTTAAGCAGAGTGCATCCAAAAGGAAAAAAGATATTATAAGCAGCACAAACACATTAACTATCTAAGGAGATGCCTTATTAATTATTGAATAACAGAAAGCTGTTTTGGATATAAGTGTTCTGTTTTATTGCAACAGTGCATGTCTAATTTTTGAGGAAATTACAGTTTCCTCTCCTGAAACTGGTTGACAAAATTGAGAAATAATTTGTTGTGAAAACATTACACTTCATAATAAAAGACCTCCTTCATAAAAGACCTCAACATTCATAATAAAAGACCTCTTTTACAGAACAATAAGAAAAAAATTAACACACTTAAATGTCCAGCAATTGATGAATTCTGAGGGAGTTTTATGGTAAGATGGGAGAAGTCAAGCAAGATCCCTTTCAGGCTTGTTTGTGTCTTTGGGAAAGTCATATAACTTCTTAGAGTCTTAGTTTCTTTGGGTTTGATTCTCTCTCCACACAGGATCTGGCAGGGCTGTGGGAAGTGTGGTAACGGAGAGGTTGAGAGGCTACCTGGGAATTTTGTTCTGTTTGATTCATGCCGGGGAGAAGTCATACAGAGACACAGAGGCAAGAGTACTGCTCACATCTCAAAAGCTCTTGAAAATTCTTAGATAGAACGCATACAAGCAATGTAGTCCAAAGCCCAAGAAAATCTCCAATTATTCTGCTTTATAAACTATACCTGCACACACTACCCAGAGGACAATTAGGGGTCATAGATGATGAAATCTTATTATAAAAATCACTCAGGGCTAACTTCAGGATTGAATTTTACTATTTGAATTTTGTTGATAGATGAATTGGTTGCTAATTTAAACAGAAGCAATTCTTCCTTCACCTCATCACTCTTTTGGAAGTTTATTCAATGTATTTCTGACCTTTAGGAAGAAGTAATTTGGAGGTAAACTAGGAAATTTTAATATTTTCAAACATTTAACTTAAATCTTAAAAAGTAAGTTGATTATTTGAATAATGTACTTATTGACTAATGTGTTAAAAGAAGTGTTTTCTAAATAATCCAGCACTAGTTGTTCCAGAACAAACTTGTCTAAATCCCAGGTAGCAATTCCTCAAAGGCCTCATAGATATGGCTCAAATTTAAATAGTAATTTCATTCTCCTCAGTATTGAGGGTATATTTCAAAGGAAAGCCTATATCCAACAATAAGACAAAATGTGAAAAGGTTTTCCGTCTGAGAACAATTCTAATAGGTTTCTTCATAGTTCCAAATGTTACAGAAATAAAGCCTGTACCGGTGAGTAAAGAGAGCCTGTGAAGTTCGCTGTACACCAGATTAATGACACCAGTGTGTATTGGCTTTCATTAACCTGCTCATCAATTGGTATTTCTGGATTCCATGGCCTGTGTGGTATTTTAAACTTTTAACCAGATCTTCCAAAAATGGGTGTTTGGAAATTTGGCAACAACAGTAAGTTTCCACCCAACAACTAGTGAAGGTATTCAGAGCTCTGAGAGCCAACATCAAGTCTGGCAATATGTTAAAAGCATGGCTTGCCTGCGGTAGAACATGGGGAGATGCAATTCCATGGTCAAAGTGTCAGTGGAGCTGTTTTAAAGGTCACCTTTGAAGGTGACATTCCCTCCTGCAAACCACAGGCAGACCTCAGAACCTCCTGAGATCTTTCCTTTTCCTTTTTTGCTGAATATTTTGTATCTACTATGGGTTTTGAAATTGAGTGGATAGAAAGGAATTAGCTTTCTAATAACTTTTTTTTCTTTGTAGATTTTCGGATCCTCCTATGATGTTCTGAATTCTGAGTCAAAAATCAATCCTGAACTAGTATTTCTAGGTGAAGTCCACTTAGGAAGATCAATTTTGCACAATTTCAAGTCAAAATATAAAAGGTGCTTTACTTAATCTAGTAAATGCTAGCATGTTAGGAAGGCTATATATATTAACAGAGGTACAAACTTGTGGAGACTAGTAAGCATTCATGTACATAGATACATATTTGTATAAGCACTTAAAATAAGCATATTATGTGTATGTTGCTTGTGATGTAAATTGTCTTTTTTTAAGAGACTTGATAGTCAAAAAATGTATTACATCATTACTCCACTTGGGTGAAGTGGCTACACTGATCATGACAGTAGAGTGATAATTTTAGATTATCTATGGGAAGTTATAAAAAGATATCTAGAAGATATGGATTCTGGTGACCTTAGGGAAGAACTGAGTCTTTCCCAAGAACTCTCTGGAATAATTCATGGTTAAGCACTCATTAATGCCATAATTGTAACCATGGTAGAATATCAAAAATATATTGCAAATTGGGTGGATTAGCCCAATTCCTGCACTCAAGGAATTCTTCTTGAAATAAAGGATTTTTAGAACTATGCAGCCTTTGGGAGGTATTCTGTGGGTGACAGTGAACAGGAGATATTAAAATTTCAGAGGAGCCAATTAAGTCCTTTGTAATACAGGAGATCTTGAGCAGACTGGCTCCTTAGTAGTTGAAAACAACCTCCATTATATGATCATATATTGATTTTTTTTCCATCAGGAGGGGCTCAAGAGTGACCAGGTTGCACAGTGCCAGAGAGAACAGGTGATGTTCCCTGAAGCTGCATCTGTACAGCCATCCACGCTATACTTTGACTGTATATAAACTTGGATTGGTTTTGGATTGGCCACCACCTTCTTGTAAGTTGCCCCTAGTTATCCTTGGTGCTCATTTTAATCTGATTTATTTATTATATTTTAAGAGAGCGGATGGAGAGAAAAGACTAGTGCTCATTTCTTACTTAATGGCTGTCGCCAATGGTGAAATTTGCAGATTTCACCTAGTAAAAGGAGTGGTGTGACTCCTCGGGAGGGAGCTTGCCAGCTACCATTATAGGCAATTCTTTAGCATCGTTCACGATTGCCCAGTTGCCAACAAGTCCCCTCTCCACCACCATCCTATGCTTCTCCCTCTTCTCCCTGTGAAGTGGCTGTAACAAGGGGAATATTTGTGTGTAGGATCAATACCTTCTAGGAGGTAAGAAAACCATAGTCCTTCAAAGTCATTTAGTCTAACTGCCTTATTTTTCAGATGATGAGACCAAGCCTCAAAATGAACGAATTTTGAACATGCTCATGCAGCCAGTATGCAGATCTGGGACCCCCAATGTTAGTGTGGTTTTCCTAAACCACCTTCAAAGGGAATGCAGTTGAGGTTAGGGTAAGAGGAGGGTGAGGTGATGATGGAAGTTCACAAGATGTCTTTCCTCAAGGCAAAAAAGGAAAAACTAAAAACTAGACACTAATTTTTTTAAGCTAGGGTCTCTGGCTTTTGGGCTTTTCCCCCAGCTGGCCTCAGACTGATTTTCCTACCTCCATCTTCTGAGTAGCTGGGTTATATGCAGGAGTCAACACAGCTGAGTCTATTTCTATTTTTGATACTCAAAACTACAGACTTCATAAATAAAAAACAAAATAAATATGAAAATAAACCTGTGTTTAGCATTATTTAGGAAGCTATCAATACGTCCACATTTCATTGTCTTTATCTGAAAATTAAGTCTTTCTTTTGGAGAGAAGTTTACGCAACAGACTACTGAACTCAGGTGATGTGTTGTCAAAGGCAGTTGTTCTCTTAGCAGCTTGGCTAATTGATGGATATGTTTTTGAAAGCATGTTGTTTGGCTATTTAAATTGTCGTGTTGTCTGGTGCTTCCTAGATACATTGTCAATCACCTTTCAGCTTAAATGAGATTTCATTAAGAGTGTTAGTCCTGCAGAATATGCCAGCTATCTGAGAGCTATAGTGGAACAAGAGGTTCCACTTTCCATTTCTGCTTGTTTGCTGAGTATTCTTTAGCTAGCTTCCTCTCTATCACCAACCACTGCAAAGATAATACCATCATACCAGAGTGAAGTAAATTTCCAGTACTGTTGCCTACATATTAATTTGCAGCTTACTTCTGTTCTCTTATTTCATGGATTCTTTCTCCTTTGGGTTTTTGAGAAACCCAAGGATGTAATTCCTGAAATGTTTCATGTTGTTTTTGTTCTTTACCTATGTTTTGCCTTCTATTCTCAAAGTTCTGGGAATGGAACTTCCCGGATGAGAGATGTGGCTCAGAGTGACGGATACCCACCATCTCCCTCACCTTCAGAAGAATGTGGTCCATCACACTCTGAATTGCCAAGGACTCACAATCTATGACACTTTGTTCTTGAAGTACATAGGGCCCTGTGCATGCTAGGCAAGTACACCGAACTATTCTTTCATCCCATCTATGACATTTTGAATTACAAATTATTTATTTTGATATGTGTGTCTTTCACGGTGAGGGCAGAACTCATGTTACGCTTAAGTGCCTGGATCATTTCAAAAGACGTTTTTGAAAGCATGCCTGGCAGTCTAGGGTGGAGAATGACTTAAGTTAGAATCATGCTTTACTGGTTCACTAACTCTGTGCCCTAGGAAAATCATTCACTGCCTCTGGCCTTTAATTTCTTCATCTGCACAATGAGTGGTTTCCTCACTGCTGACCTGAGTTGTTGGTCAAAGGCTCTAATGGACTAAAATGCATGAAAGGACTTTCTACATTTCCCTCCATACATCAGTCATTATTGTTGGGATCCTTGATATAGGCAGTTTGAGTTCACTTGGTGCACGTGTAGAAAGATAAATTTGGTTTTTCTGAGGGATATTTCTGACTCTCATAACATTCACATCACTAACTTTTGGGAATATGCCTGCAGTCATTCATATAGTTGTGCTGTGGTTCATAGATGTGTTTTCATTAAAAATTTCAAAACTGCACAACCTTATTCTACATAGACTAATAGACATCCTTTCGTATGCTATAACCATGAATTTCCCAGTTGCGAAGTGGGTAAGATCAAATTTTGTTTCATCTGTTCAGTGTTCTTTCTGTGATGGCTTGCCACCCATCAGATTGTTTTTGATGCCTCTTAACCAAATAATTTCAAAGTGTCAGCACACAACTCTATAAACTTCAGTTGAACCACCTAGAAGGATGTCAGGTAGTTGGCAAGCATTAAGCATGCTTTGCTGTGAGAATGCCAGTTAGCGTGGGAGGGGCTTCTTTTGTTGATAGGAGGGCATATATTGTAGTAGGTTGTGACGTTTCTTGGACCTGGCTCAAATGTGTTCTTTGTTTTTATCAAGTAATGTAATTTCTGAGGCTCAATTTTCACTTGTAAAATGGGTATACAAATATATGACAGATATACTAAGATTGCTATGAGAATTAAATATAGACCATTGCTTAGCATGACAGGTGCACAATAAAAGGAAGTTATACTACCTTAATATGAAATAATAGCTATAGTATTGGTTATATTGTTATTAAATAATAATAGTGATTACACATGACAAGTACTATCCTGTGAAGAGTGAATGACTATTCACACACACACATGCACACACACATACACATAGGATTATTTACTAGCACAGGTTTACAAGTGAGACTCAGAGAGGTCAAGTAAATTGCCTAAGAGAAAAGACACTACTGGGTTTTGAACTCTGGGAGTTTGATCCCAGAGCTTAATAACCACATTATTCCATGGATGCCTTCCTGCCCATAGGCACTGTTAAGGACTTAGTGTTTTTGCAAAATAAGTGGCAAATTTTTGGATAGTTCAAGAAAGACTATATCACACCATTGTGGCTTGTTGCAGGTACCTAAATTAGATACTTATGAAATGGGTTTGTGTCCACTAGGTGGCATTGATGTTTTAACAAAATCTGAACCAGGCCCGTATTTAAAGGTACTAATTTGGGAGCACTTGCAAGACAATCTAATTACACCCTTAAAGTCTAATGACTTTGAGATTTGTAAAGACTGTTGGTACCTTGAAATCATTAAGAAAAATATATGCTAGTTCATTTTGTGTGTCACTGCATATGTAGAAAGTCTGGATGAAATTTGAGATTATCTAATCCAGTTAATCAGTTCATAGAAAAATAGACTAAGTGCCAGAAAAGGTGATTTGTCCAGGGTAAGCCAGACCTCATGGTTCTGGGTTTCTCTTTCCATAATAGTTCTTACTAATTCTAACCCTCAAAGAAACCATGGTTTCTGAACACTTAGATGACTTTCTTTTTGGGTATGGGGCAGAAGATTGCCCCCAAATTATGAATTTTTATTTCATTAAGACTTTTAATGTATGTTCCCAACCAATAAAGAGTAGACCCAGGAACTTAGAAATTAAGTAGCACAAATGCAAAAAAAATGGTGCTTTTCTTGTTTTCTTTTTTCATGCTATCTTGGAAAGATTGGCTGTTTCAACTTTAAAAGACTGTCCCTGTTAGTTGACAATGCAATTTGTGATTAGTTAATGCCTAGTAAGTAGCAGATTAATGGATGAGCACAAGGACTCTGGAATCTTGCTGCCTGGGGTGGACCATGGCTCTATCATGGGCCCCTGAGAAGTCATGGGATACTTCTGAACCTCTGTTTTCACAGGAAAATGTCTATAAAAATTTTAGTTATCTTTTAAGGTATTTGGGAAAATTCAATGTTTGTGAAGTGCCTGCAATATAGTAAAAACAAGGTTAAGGGTAATTGACTATTTTTTAATTATACTTGATGTTTAATTTTCTGTGTCTTTCAGCTGCGAAAGTTATTTACAGGTGCTTTGTCAACAACTTTATTCACTGTCACATGCCCAACTGCTAAAAGGGAGAAAATAACATTTCAGGTTTAACACTGTGTAACATTGCTTCTTCTTCAGCCAGATGGTGCAAGTAGCCACGAGTATGGCTGTGGATTTCATTATGTATCCACAGAAAATTAATTTAAATCATTTGTAGGCTTTAGTCTTTTTTTTTTTTTTTTTAGTACTGGGGGTTGAATTTATGGGCTCACGATTGCTGGGCAAGTGCACTACTGCTTGATTGGCACCTGCTGTCCTTTTTAGCTTTAGTTATTTTCCATGCCGTTTTGCAGGGGCTGACCTCAGACCATAATCCTCTTCCCTGAGCTTTCTGTGTAGCTGGCATTACAGAAGTGCACTACCATGCAGGGTAACTGAGCACATGACATGCAAATAATAATAGCTAAGAGTTAGTAGTCTTACAGCTCCCTGTGAATGATGAATTAATACTTCCTCCTTTTATTATTCTTTCTTTTTGGTGGCACTGTGGTTTGAACTCAGGGCCTCATACTTGCTAGGCAGGTGCTCTTACTGCTTTAGCCTCTCCACCAGCCCTACTTTCTCCTTTTAAAAGATAACAGACTGAGATTGAGAAACTTGCTCTGGCTTAGATAATAAGCCACAGAGTCAGGATTCTTAGCCATGTTGCTCTGTTACCTCTCGGGGAACTTGAGGAGCCTCAAAGGTTCCTTTCCCCAGTTCACAAAATGCTATGATAGAGGCTGGTACAGTCACTGCTGGTCTGGCTCTTCTGGGTTGTGGTGTATATGCAAGTAAGTAACAATTCAGGACGGTAGTGTCTTAGAAAGACATCAATGTTTTTAGGGCAGTTGTTAAAGAGATTAACTCCTGAGCTTAACATGGTGAAACAAAGCAGCGAATGGTCAGATGAGAGCTTGCTTAGGAGAGGGCATCGCTGAGGATCACTTCTTAGGAGTGGTAGGGCATCCTAGCTAAAAAAGGATTAGATGGCTGATGCTGTCATGCCTATGACTAGCCTAAGCTAATGACAGCTAATCGTCACTCTTGTGTTCTGTAACATTTCAAATCATTCTGTCTCTCTCCTCTCTTTCTGTCTCTCTGATTGCACTGGGGTTTGGACCTTGTGCTTGCCAGTCAGGCACTCTACCACTTGAGCCATGACCCCAGCTCTTTTTGCTTTAGGTAGTTTTCAGATAGGGTTTTGTGTTTATACTCTGATTGGCTTGGACCTCTATTCTCCCATTTAGGTCTCCTTCATGGCTTGGCATAACAGGCATGCACCTTCATGCCAGCTATTGGTTGAGATGAGGTCTCATGAACTTTTCGTCCAAGCTGGCCTCTAACTGTGATCCTCCCAATCTCTGCCTTCCTAGTAACTAGGATTACAAGTGTGAGCCACTATGCCTGGCCTCCAGATTGTATACTTTTAATTGCTATAATTCAGAATCCTATGTGCAGTTCTTGTATTCAGATCTACAAGAGTCTTAGCAGACTTCTGGTCTCCCCCTAATTACACAAAGAGGGAAACGAAGGTAACATTTGCTTAAGGTGTATCCCCAGGTATCTAAGAGGGACAGCTGGACCCTCTTCTTTTGGTTCTTCCACACTGTCTCTACCTGCCTTTGCTATTTCACTTTGAATATCATCACTTTGGATACTTGTTGAAATTTTCCTGTTTATACCAACAACATTTTTCCTTTAGTGAGAACCCAAATTCAGTGGATAGCATTTGTTCTTTCTTTATAGAGAGCATCTTTCTATTTATAATTTCTTCATTCTTCATTTGCTGGAATAAACTTTTATGGGACAAAGTAACAATGACATTTATTAGAATATATTTTTAAATCATTGTTTTTTTTGCAGTAGAAGCTAAGAATGCAAACAATTCAGCTTAGGCCTAAGGAAATAACCCTACTAAATAAGTCTAAGGAAACTTCAAAGCACAACTTGCAAAATGAAACTTGGAGGAGACTTCTACTTACCTATTTCAGTCATTGTTATCCCTGGTGCTAACTGCCCATTGTTGAAAGAGCTATAGGTAAACAAGTTGGGTACAGATGTGAGGTCATAGATAGGTTCTTGCTTTATCTGTTTGATTCCAGTCATGTCCAGTCCTGACTGATCGGGGGATGGCTGACCAGAATCTACGTTGTAATAACCCTCAGACTTGGGCAGGTCAATGACATGCCCATTGGCATAAGTGCCGCTGGTCTCGTTGCTCAGGTTGCTCAGGCCGTTGCTGATGCTGTTGCTGTACACCCTAGCCAGGGCCTCCGCCTCCCCACTCTGCTGCTGCCTCTGCTCCTGCAGCCGCTGTTGGTGCTTCTGCACCTCCGCATACAGGCTGTCCCTCTGCTTCTTGGACATCCTCCCGAACTTCACAGCTGGGTTGGTGAGAAAAGCAGAGAACAGCATGTGAGGTTGTCATTCTCATCAACCATGCCAAGTCTAAGTGGCAGGGTTCCTGTGCCATCAGCATGAAATAGACTCCCACCACCATGTCTTAAGTGTCCATTCATTTACACTCCATTTGGGGAAAGGTTATGTATGGAGGGTGTGTGTCTTGGTTTATGTCATGGTAAAAACTAAACCTGAGTGTGTCAGTCAGCTTTCTGTCACTGTAACGAATACCTGAGCCAATCAGGTTTATTTTGACTCATAGTTTTAAAGAGGTCAGCATATGGATGAGTGGACCCATTGCTTTTGGGCCTGTGGTGAGGCAGCACATCATGACGGAGAGTGTGTGGTGGAACACACTCATGTCAAGGAAGAAAAGAGAGGAGATGAAGGGGCTGGGTTCCCTTAGCTCCTTGAGGGACATGCCCCGAATGACCTAAGACTTCACCCTAGACTCCATCTCCTAAAGGTTCCACAGTCTCCCAATAACACTAAGCTGAGGACCAAGCCTTAAACATATGGGCTTTTGGGAGACATTTAAGATCCAAATTATGGGACTATGTCAGGATGATATGTAAAAAGTGCATGCATTTGTTATAGCCATGAAGTTACAAGTTATACTGGTTATTCTTTTTCACTTGTGAAACACACATATACACAAACACTCACTACAAAACCAACAAATTGTATCTGCTATTAAAATGTTCACCAACAATCATTATCAAATTTTTCCACTAAGCAATTGGATTACTTGGTTCTTGGGAAGGACCCCATAATTTCACTTTGAGACCTATTCGTAAATAATATGCTGAGTAGACCAAGAATGTATGGCAGAGTGAGAAACACAATTTTAAGTAAACCACATCATTTGCCTTCAGCTGGATTTGGTAGCAAAAGATAAGAATCTTTAGAAAACAGCAATTTGTGCATGCAATGCCCAGCAAGTGAGCTAACAGTAACTATCCTACTCATCCTATTAGTCCCAAGTTTTACTTTGCTTATCTCTTCCAGAAAAATCCATAGTCTTTCTGAAGAAAAATAAGAACGAGGCTTTGCAAGTAGTCACCAAGTAATACAAGAGGCTTGCATTTTGATGTCTTGTTTCTCACTTTAGGGAGCTTAACCTCTGGAACTGTTACAGACACTGACATTTTACCTCATGAGCTGCCAACTTCCCTTTAGCATGTGAGCATCCTGAGTCTTAGGGCTGCCTAATTTGAGGGATTCTGTACTACTCAGCTCATGTTAATGGTGGAAGTGGGACAAACTTGGAACCTCTCCTCTGAGTTTGTTTTGTCTTCTTTGGTGATAATGTTCTCATCACCTGTTGGGAGTTCCCAGAATGCAGAAAGAAGGAAGTGGAAGGTAGAAAAAGGGTTTGTTCCTGGATTCAGTCACTAGGGTTCGTACTCCTCTGAGAATAACTAACGGGTGAAGTGCTCAAGAGCTCACAGAGAAGATTCATGCTGTGAAGGTGCTGCCATTTACTCCCTAAATTCTTCAGAATTCATTTTCTCCTTTCATTGGTACAATGCCACCAAATTTTATCTGAGCATGGGATAATCAGAAAGGAGACCACACTTCACAGGCACTTTCCCACTGAGAGGACTGGCTAACTGATTAAGTTAAGATTACTAGGAAGTAAATGGATGTGTTGTATATGCTTGCAGGTATAGGGGCATGCATTTTCCTCCTTGCTTGCTGGTTGTGAATATGAGGGCTGGATTTAGAGAAGCCCAAACTCTTCCTATTTTTTCCTTAATTGTTCTCAGAAATCATCCTACATTTGACTGCATGAGTAGGAAAACCAAGTGGTAATTATCCAGTAATTTTTCTGAATGAAGACAATCAGATTAATTCCCATCAAACTCTCTTTTCCTTAGCAGTTGTGTCTTTTATTGGGTCTTGAACCATTTAGATCACTGTGTTTAACCTGGTTTGTAGAGACACTGTCTTTATAAGATTAAGTTTCACAGAGATAAATTTATTTGATTACTAATTGCAGTGATATATCCAGTTTGTCTATGGGATGATTTCTACAATAACTTTTAGGGAAATCTTTTTCTATACTTTTAATCTTTCCAAATAATTTACAACATGCTATTCTGTAGGAGAAAAAACTTTTTTTGCATTAGAAAAATTAAACAACAACAAATATTGATTCTGAAGACACTCTCCTATCTCTAAGACATGTTTCTTTATTTGATGACATTGACGTATGTTCAGAACCATTCTTTATTGCACTTATAGAGGTGAATACAAAGATTGTTTTTATTGCTATAGGTTTAAATATTTGTTTAGGCTGGAGTATATCTACTTTCTGACATATTTTAGTAGAGTAGGGACATTTATTTGTTTAAAATTCATAAGAATTAAAAATTGAAAATGAGAAACTCTTTCAACACAGAGTCCAAAATGTTTCTTTTTAAAAACACTTTCCATTTAATTCTTGCTTTAGATTTCTATATAGTCTATATCTAGATGAAATATATTTTACAGAAGACGGATTGCATTAATACCTTGGATTCTTCCCACCTATGTTCTTCCATGTTCTTCCCCATATCTGTTTGCCCTGCCCTTTCATTCTGTGCATGCCCACTTCCCATCCTTTGACCCATAGTCCTGTAATCTGCCTGGGTCAATGGGATATTGATAAGTGTGATATAAATCAGAGACTTGGAAAGGGCTTGTGTGATTGGGCCTCTCACAATAGTGAGAACCTGCCTGAGCTAGCTCACTGAAGAGTAAGATCTGTGAAGCCAGTTCAGCCTCCTCAGTCATCCAAGCAAGGCCAACTATGGTCAGCAGTGCCACAGAACTGACCTGTAGCTGACGCATGCAGAATTGTGCTGTTAACCATAGTCATCATAATTAAAGTTAACAATGTCAAAAAAAAAAAAGTATGCTGCCAGGAACTCTGCTCTGCTAAATATCCATAAACTCAACAGAGAAGAGCTATGCCTTTTAAAAGTGATCAACTAACTTCTCAGGTCACTGAGCAACTGGAATATTTAGAAACGACTTAAAGCTCTACTACATTTTAGAATTATCAGACTTCATCCTAAATCAAGGACTTCATTGACAGTGACTATAATAGTATTCCAGAATGAATTTTCCATTCGTTTCAGAAACACTGATGAGCTGGTGTTGTGGTTTTATGTCTCTTTTCCTGAAATAAAAGTGTGACATATTTTGGGAAAAATTACAGTGCATGGCGAAAATATACCTACCAAAATTCCTAGGTGTATAAATAATCCCGTCACTATTTATAAATACGTTTATTATATTCATAGTCCTACTTAAACAAAGATTATATTAGGGTTATATTCTCAAACATTTGCATTCTTCTTATCACTACCAATTGATGAGAATGGCACAAATTTTAGATGTTTGCCCCTCTCAAACTTGAATTATTCTGCTAATAGCATTCACTTGAATATAGAGGCAGCCTCTTGTTAAACTGCTACCCTTTAAAGAAACCAGCACAATTCTGTATACATTGCAAGTGCTTTATAAATATTCAGTGATGATGATATTTGCTCATGATATGCTCTTAACCCTCATTCAATTCCACACAGGCAAAGAACAATTTTATATCAGAAATCACTTCATTTTTATGGGGGCTGTGGGATTCTAAATGGAATGGAAGCTTTTAGAGTAACTAAAAATGAACTCATTGCTCCTTCAATGATTTCTAGTCACTACTACATTACACCTGGACAAGTAGTTTTGGTGAAGTAGATATTCCTAGAGCCAGGCATATGGGACAGAAAGCAAATGCACAGAGCAAACTGAATGCCACTTTATCTTTGAGGAAAGGTAGTAGGTTGTGGAAAGAAGTTAGGCACAAGGGCAAATTGCCTGGGTTCTAGTACTACTGTTAACACATTTTGAAAGTACTTGCTTAGTCAGCAGATGGGGAGGATAGGTAAAACGTCACAGGAGAAACTCTACCTGTTATGCTTGGTCCCTGACTAGACATAGCTAATAAATTATAACTTCAGGGCTTTTGGATTCTTTAATTCCACATACTAGGCATTATTTATCAGTAGCAGCTAAAGCCTAATCAGCTTCCCTGATATTTGTATATTTATTTGGTGTAAGGTACCCTTCAAAGTCATGATTTTGACCAACTTCCTCTCTATGACATAGTAAAGAAGCTTTTCCCCTTTAGAATAATTATTTTTGAACTCTGTCTTCTCCTTCCTGTTCCTCTCCCTATCCTTCTCCTCCTCCTTCCTTTTCTTCTTCTGAGCTTTTCTCCTTGAATAATTATTTTTGTCTGCTTGAAGCCCTTCTTCTTCCTGTTCTTCCTCCTCTTCTCCTCCTTCTCCTCCTTTTCTCCTCTTCCTCCTCCTCTTTTTTTCTCCTCCTCCTCCTGCTTAGAATAATTACTTTTGTTTTCTCAAGTTCCTTCCTCTCTTACCATCCTCTCCTCCAATCATTTCTTTTCATGACATGATTAGGATGCATTTTGGAAGGTGATCCTGAACCTCATTTAAAATGGCATTGCCTTTACTCTCTAGGTTCCTTAGACACTATATTGTTTTTATTTGCATAGGGGTATATGTGCTGCAGTGAATTTTTTCCTCCTTGAGAACAGATTGTGGCTTTATCCATTAAGTGACCCTTCTACTCTCCCAACACAATTCTTTTATGTCATGGAATTCAGAAATCTGTTAGACTTTGTGAAATGATGTTGTTAAATCCCTGAATCTGTGCTGGGCCATATGCTCATCTCTTGTCCATCATTCTGTTTGGCAGACAAACCCACAAGACCAGCCTTCCCCAAAGGGATACTCCCTTGATTTCAGGGAGAAATAGCAAAGATAAATATACCCAATGACTTATCTTTTTCACAACTATCAATGGACCTTTTCAGATACTTTCAATCAGCATGCTGCCTCCACATGGGAGAAATGAAGTACGAAATCAACTCAAATTGCTAAAGATTTTCACTAAATAAATTCAGAGATTCATTTAACCCTGTCTCTCCACTTTGTTTGCCTTAGTTCTATAGAAGTACACACTTCTATAACTTTACCCTAGGTGTAAATTTATGTGAGTAGTGAGATCAGGAAAACCAATAAAATAAAAAATTAGTTGATAGGAAAATTTTGAAAGTGTAATCTCTGCAGTTTTAAAAGCTTCCTATAAACTGAAGGGCTCAAGTCCAGATTTGCCCCCTTGCTCCACAAGTTTGTCTTACAAGTGTACTTTTGTGCAAGACAAGTTTAGATTGATTGGGAATTAGAGAAAAGGTAATCTAATAACTCATTAAACCCCTATAAACTAAGGGACAGTGCATATTAATTATCTCTTATTTTTTTTAACTTGGAAGTTTCTTTCTTTTTTTCTATATCTCTATTACCCTGAACTTTGACTTGACTAGAAGAAATATGACCAGGGTTCCAGAATCTATCGATATGTGAAAATAGAGTAAGTGCCAAGGGCATTGTTTGTGTCTCTGTCTCCAGGTGGAAGAGAATTCCATGGTTCAGTCTACAAGCATTTAGGTGCCTGATTTTAAATAGATCCTCAGGATACAGTGGAAACACATAAATGGACCAGGGTTCAAGGCCACTTATAATCTGCTACAAGACAGCTATGACCAATGTCGGTAGGGAAAGAAATATTGTATGTGAATGACTAAAGATGGAAGAAAAGCTAAGTGAAATTTTTTGTTCATCTTGTTTGAGTTTATTCATCTTCTTTCAGTAAAGTAAAAATTTTAGTTGGGGAGCCAGCCCCCCCCATTTGGTTAGGTGTGAAGGAGGAACACACATGTGTGTCATATTCTTCATCATTTCATCACAGCTCAGAATATTCCTGATCTTTTTCTGGGGACATGTGACCAGCCAGCTGAGTTTCTGAACTTCCTATAGAAGCATGTTCTGCTCTCCACAAGAAACTTGCATACCAGTTAGACCTTCCCAGTGACCAAATGGCCCCTGTTTTCCTGGGACTTTCTGGTTTTAGCTCTGAAAGTCACACATCTTAGAAGACCCCTCATTTATAAAAAATCTGGACAGATGGTGACCTTCAGACTGTGTGACTTTCACTTAACCTGAAGAGCACCAGCTTCTCCAGAAGTCATAGTAAAACCTCCTCTTTCTTAGTTCTTAGGCAATCCTATATTTTATATGTCCTTTCTTTGCTTCTTAATTCACTACTAGCACTGTTTTTTTGCTTTTTAATTTTTGTCCCCAATTCCCACATTTAAGATTCTTCCTGTGGCTTAAATATCCTGTAATAAAACATCCATTTGAAAACCCTAAAGTGAGACCTAGAAAGATAGTGCCTTACCATCTCTCGACATTCCTAGGGCAAGACACTTCTGCAGTCTGCAGTGTTGGCAGCGGTTTCTGTTGGTCCTGTCAATTAAACAGTTTCTCTGCCTTGGGCAGGAGTAGGAGGCATTGTTCTGTTGGCTCCTCCTAAAGAATCCCTAGAGTGAGAAAGAGAAGGGGAGGGAAACATTTACAAGAAGGGAAATATTAACATATACACTTGCTTTATTTTTTTGGAGTGACCGTAACTGAGTTTAGTTTTTAAAACACTTTGAATACTTCTTGGATAGCTTGCAGATGTTTCTGGGCAGAAAATACGTGCTATCTGGCGAGGCAATGGTATCTTCATTTATTCATTCATTCAATGAATGTTTACTAAAAACCTTTATGAACTGTGGTGTTCTTTGCAGAGTTTCTTCCCCCCAACAGCAGTGTGGAAGGAGTGGAAAAGAAGTGTATCACTGCTAAATGAAATATGATGAAATTTGAGGGGCATAGGGGTCAAGGCCAGAGCCAAGTGCTGTGTTAGTGAGCCCTTTAGGGTTCTGGTAGCAGCCCAGCCTTGAAGAGTGTGTCCTCTGTATGTGCTACTCTTTTCCTAGTTTCTAAGATACATTTTTCGCCAGCTGGAAAAAAAATCAATTTGGCCAGGATGTATCTGGAAAGTTATTTTATACCAATGATGTACTTTATAACCATGTCTTTGAGTAAAGGAACTACTGAATACAAACTCTTCAAGAAAAAATAAGCAATAAGTAAATTCTGAACAAATGATTTGCCCTTAGGTCATTGAATATAGATCTTCATACAAGTATGTTTGGGTCCTTCTGGTACAAAATAAACTGCCAGGGACCAAACCCTACCCTTCTAAATCTGCAGCCTTTGTCTAAAGATAAAGATTTATTTTTCAATTCTTTATCTGTCACCTTCCTTTAGTTTCATTTCCCCTCTTGTGGAAAATAAGCATTTTCTCCAGAGATATAAAAGTTATCATTTATTCCTTCATTCTCCCTTGTAACCAGTTTCCCTAGTCACTCTTTGCTCTTGAATTACCTACAACAAAATAGTCAAAGTGCAAAGTGCCAAGAGCAAAATAATGGTCTAAAATAGATGTACGAAGAAAAACTTAGGAAAAGGTAATCCACAATATCAGCTTTTGGAAGTAGAAAGCCTCTGAGAGGTCTGGTATGGGTCCTCTAACTTCTTTTAAACACCTGTTGTTTCCACAGGAGGGCTGTTTCTTCAGCAGGACTGGAACTAAGTGAAACTGGTGAGGCAGTCTCCTTGGCTATGAACTTTATGTTTCACCAAAAAAAGTCTGGTAATTAGGAAAATAATATTTTTAACAAAGTGTGTTAAAAATCAACATTAATGTAAAAAATTACCAATGCTTTAAAGACAGGATTTATATACTGATTTTCATTTTGTCTTGGATTACAATATGGCTCTGTGAAGAGGATTTTGGTGACCTGGATGGAGGCTTAGAAATAGCCATGTGGCTAAGGATCTTTTAAAGAAAAAGAGAGTCCCAGTTGGTTTTGTGGTGTAAGCCCAAACCCAGTCAACAAGGAATAGTTTCACTTTCACATTTCCATGCGTATCATTTATTACTGGACCAGTGATGACAGAGAGAGACATCTGATTGTCCAGTTTGACATAGAGATCATATAGAAGCTCCAGGGGTTGATATAAGGTGCTTCATAAACCATTAAAACTATCAAAGAGCGTTATCTCAGTGCATTGGTCTTGATTAAGGACAACTTGAAACTTACATTTAAAGAAAGAACTGAGTAGTTTTTAATCTTTGGATACTACAGCATTAGCAAAAGCTGACAGAAAAGATTTTTCTGAAGTCACAGTTACAAGCCTTAACTTAAGGCCAGTTCAATGTCAATTATGACGCATTTCTTACTTATCTGTTGCTTGTTATTGCAAATGCAGTTTTTGGCATGAAAAAGAGATTGTTTCACATTTTTGAATAAAAAGGAATTGATTAAGTGTGTGAACTGAATTGATGTTATTTAAAATGGGTCGAATATATTGACTCAAAAACAGTTATAGAAACACAGAAGCTGATTAAAATTTGCTGATATGGACATCTAATTCTGAAGGAGATTTCTTGAGTTTTCTATTTGAAGAAAATGTATCATATTCACAAATAGATGGGTTTCTGTGAAATAAGAATAGTATAGGGTATAATCATTTTGAGTAAAACCTTAGAGAAGTCTTCAGAGTATTAGCATAATTTCTCTGATTGTGGATCCTTCCTTATTTATTAACTGAGTGATTGATTGATTAATGGCACTGGGTTTGAACTCAGGGCCTCACATTTGATAGGTGTGAGCTCTACTACTAGAGCCACATCCCCAGCCCTGGATGATGAGAAGATGACAAGAGCTGAAACACTTGTTACTTGGCTATTGACATGTTAGATATGTTTGTTCAGTATTTACATCTTTTAGAAATTATTGTTTTAAGTGTTTTTCTCCTTAACATAAATAAAGTCCATATTTTGAAATCAGACATTTTCCAAATAAGCCTTATCCAATGATACATTGAATATTTTCACTTTGGAATTAATCTAAAAACAGTTTTAGTGGATGTTAGGTAAACTAGCCTACAGCTCTTGAAATTACAGAACAATCCGCAGAGTGGTAGAAATGCCTTCAGTGAAGAGGGTTTGGATTCCTGAATAACTTGTTGTTTTTGTTTTTTGAGTTTTTTTTTTTTTTGGTCGTATTGGGACTTGAACTCAGAGCCTTATGCTTGCTAGGCAGGTGCTCTGCTACTTGAGCCATTCTGCCAGCCCCCAAATCACCAGGGTTTATGAAAAAAAAAAACCCTATTTGTTTATCTGCCTCGGGAAAGAAATAACTTATTCAAGGAGGGTAAAAAGATTGCCATCTTATAATTTGGCTTTGTTTCTTTTATTGAAAACAATTGCATTAAGGTAGATGATATACAATTTTTTAAAAAAATACGCTAGATCATTTAATAAGACATTGAATCTTATACAGCCTAGAAGCTCAAGGAACTAGTGATAAGTACTGACTGGGAAACTAGTGAGTAGAATTGCTAATTACATTTCTGTATAGTAATACAGCAACAATAACAATCCAGTGAAGCATAAAACAAAGAGGCATTAATCATTCTTAGTTGTAGTTCTGAAGAACAGAATACAAGGAACATCTCATGGGGTTCAAATACAGATGATTACTGATCCTCCCAAAAGCAAATTAGTATATTGAGTTTCCTCTTGCTCCCACTTTATGCTATTTATTTTTCTCTTCTTTGCATTTTCAATTCTAGAAATCATACTTTTTTCAGACTATCGTGAATGTCAATGTTTCACACAATACCACAATATGACAGTTTTGGTATGTTTTATCCCATTCCTTTTAAAACTCTCTTAAGATTAAGATTGGCCCTTAGGAGGCTGGGGAGGTAGCTCAGTGGTATAACACTTGCCTAGCACACACAAGGCCATGGTTCAATTGCCAGCACGACAAAAAAGATGGTTGCTGACTAACTTTTACATAGTGAGTTTCAGAGCAGCCTGGGCTACAGAGTGAGACCTTGTCTCCACCTCCTTTCCCTGTCCAAAACGAAAGAAAAAAAATGGATCCCATAATCTACAACTGTACTCTACCTCTTCTGTTTACCACCCTTGAATGAATGATTCACTTTACTTGTATCTTGCCAGAAATATAATTGCTCTTCCCAATAACTTTTCCACCACATCACCATTTCCTCCCAGACAGTAGCTACATTTTATTTGTTCTGGTTACATGTGGGCCTTCAAATTAGTCGTTGATTCCCCCTCTCTGTTTAGTTTCTCACTCCTTCCTTCTAAGGATTAATTTAAAAAAACTTACTGTTAAATTTAAAATTTCTTTTGTTTTAGATTAAATTTATGTTAACTAAATTATGTTAACTATTGCTCTAACTCTGTATTTTAGAAACAATTTACTAAAAGGAATGAGTTGGAGGGAGCACTGGACCGAGTGTGAAAAACTTTGTGGTTTTGGCTAGCTCTTTACTAACTACATCAGTGACATCACTCAGTGACATAATCTTGTTTCTATCTCAGGACTTCATTGAGAATTGAAGAGGTTGTGGATCACTTTTACTTGACTTTGGGATCATATGGTTTACTTCTAACATTCCATGCTTCCACTTTTCTTTTTCTAGAATGTGAGAATAAAGAATGGTTGTATGTATATTGTAGCTATCACATGACTCCTCTTTCTCAGATGGACACATAATATATGCCCATTAGCTTGTAGTCTTTATTTTAATCTTTAGTTCTGTTATATAGTAATAAGTCTGTGGATTTACTTGAGACAATATGGCAAAAGCAGCAAGAGTCAATTTTTATATCTCTGTAAATGTGAATAATTTAAACCTTTAAGAAAACATCCTTTTTTTAAGGAGCAGCTGACCAGTTAAGACAAAAACAGGTAAAAGGCAAAGAACAGAGAATCAATCAATCAATCACCAAACCAGAATTTCTGAGTGTCAGGGGCAGGCACAAGCATTGTTTAGCAGACTTTCTTTAAGGTGTCACCACTTACGTTGTGAGGCACACAGGTGCCTGGGGCAAGCACAGAACAGTGTTTTGTGAAAGTCCCTACCTTGCAGCCTTCACAAGTGATGACTCCGTAGTGGATCCCGGAGGATTTATCACCACAAATTTTGCATGGTATCACTTCGATTTGTGCTGAAAGGTGAAAAAAGGCATTTTGAGTTTGCAAAGTTGTCTTCTTTCTCCTTCCTGTTGCCCTCCCTGTTGATCCCTGACATGATGTTTGTGTTTAAGGATGATAGGGTGGGACTGGTAAAGTGGGGACCATCTATTACTATTCGACTGGCCTTCCCAAGCTTCTTCTAAACGAAAGGCCATGCGTTCACCACTGTTGGCTTTGTTTTTCTCATACTAAAAATAATATAAGCAGAAACTAGAAGTTTTCTAAACTGTTTTCTCTTTTGTAAACTTGACCTTGAAATAATGTGACACAAGACTTTCTTGAATCCAAGCCTTCAGATTTCTTATTTTCCACTCAAAATATGCCACTTAGAGTTTCACATGCTTTATCTCAATATTTTAAATAAGCAAATAAACTAAAACCAGGGCATGGAATCATGTTGACTTTATACATTTATGTGGCTTGATGTTTACTTATGAAAATGTCAATAAAATGAACAAGCTTAATATTTAGTGAGAATGCTATTTCCACTAAGAGATCAAAGACTGATGACACAGGATAAGCTATGGTAATGAGTCTAATAATCAAATTGATAAAACAAAATTAATACATGGATAAATCAGAGAAAAAGAATTATGCTGTTTTTGAGTGTGAATTTAACACTCAAAAGATGAAGCCATTTCAATTTGAAGATTGGGTGGAATTTTGTTAGTCTGAAGAGAAAGCAAGAGGCACTGAATAAAAAAGGACTGGAGGTCTGGAGTAATCATGGTTTGTAATCCTACAATAAATTGCTGGTAATGGAAGTTTGGGTGATAGAGGGGATGCATAGAGGGATGAGGTCAGAGTTTATAGCTCCTAGAAACAAGTAGAAGGCTAACTAATGGCCACTCCTGAAGTGAGTGTTAGGAGATGGTTACATCAGAGGTAGTACAAAGGGAGAGAAAGAAGTGTGTACAAAGATGATTCAAAGTTAGAAGTGAGATGACATGATGGAAGAAGGGATGGAAACTGATGAAGAATTGAAGGTGACTTCTATATTTCTAGCCTGGAAGTGAGATAAAATAGTAGGCTTATCAAAAAGGGAGGTGTTTATAGAATATGACTGAGCATGGGATTTCCATTTTGGATGTGTGCAATTTGGTGGGATGTCTTGTAGACATCTACAAAGATGATTTTAAGAATTTGTCACAGAGGTTATTTAGAATATAGCAATCCCCTATGTCTCTGATATTATCTCAGAGTTGTTAAAATTATGCACAATAAGATCTATTTTCTCTCCCAATTTAAAATAATTATGCAAAATAAACCTCAAAATTCTTTGTACATCAATCTGTCACTCACATACTTTTTTATAGTTTTTCAGTTTTAAATATACAAAACAAATAAATGCAAGATATTATCCTCTTTTTGTTATTATTTTACATTAAAAAGATAATTTTTAATTTTAGGGTAGCCCATTAAGCTTTCAAAATTAGATATTTCACAGAAAGTTTATGTCATCTTTATAACTAAAACATTCAAGGTAGAGTAATGGGGATGAATATGAGTAAAATATTTTATATGCATGTATGAAAATGTCACAATGAAATCCATTATTTTGTGCAATTTTATATTCACTAATAATAAAAAATTCCAATACTCTGTTCCTAGGACTCAGGTGATGCTTTTTGAGTTTTCATGAGAAGTGATAACCAGAAATTAGCCATATTTCTCAATAGTTTATTCAGTAATTCATTCTCTGATTCTTACAAAAAACAAAGTGAGAATATAATTTGGGATTCCTATCTTACTTTGAGAGCACCATCTAAAGAGCTAATGATAAAACATCTAGAAAGACTTAAAATACTTATTAGACTAACTATATTTGTTGGCTTCTGCTTCTTTCAGCTTTCAGATTACATGAATTAGTACTCATTTTCAAGATTTTGTGATGGGGAAGGAGATGAGGTATGATGCTATTCTGTTCTCTTCCTCCTTGATTCCAGTCCTTAATCTAATGATTGGGCCATGGCTAAGATAAAAATCCATGAATTTATGTTTTATGGTTTGTAAATATAAAGCTGTGCCAACAAACTTCATAGATTTGTGAAGATTAAATGGATACATCATTTTGAAAAACCTTGTAAAAAGCCAAGAGTTACAGACTGGCAATCTTTATCATCGTTATATCATCGTTGTCATCGTCATTGCTAACTGGTTTTTCTAATGCTTTTGGACAAGAAATACCACAATCCATATCACTATCCCATTATTAAAGATCTCATCATTTTATTTTATTTTTTGAAGGGAATATCTCATCATTCTAAAGTAACCTAATGAATGACACTATAAGTTATTCATACTATGGAAATTTTCAGCAATAACCTTTAAAACAGTGGATTATTTATAATTATTATGAAATCGACTGAAAAATCCCAGGTATCCATTGTATAGTTTTTGGCTTATATAATATTAAGTCAGAAGCTCTCTTTGCATAAATTACTCCCCAGGGAGTAGCTTACACGTGGGGAGAATCTGCGTTCTTAATTATAAAATGACTTAACTTTAAAGGAAATGAAAATAGAGGTAATTTGCCCCCTAGGGTGTAAGAAGACATTTTTGAAAGGCACAAAGGTTATCTTACACAACTTCAGAAGTATAAATGAGATCAGGAACATTTGATAGAGCATCTGCATATTTATACATATTTATAATCCTGGCTTAATATGTAATCCTAAAGAGCCACAAACACTTTAACAGCATTTTAAAGAAGTCACTTAAAAGGGTCTATGTGTTTTGCTGTGTGTGAGAAGGGGTTATCAGTTTGGAAACCTTAACACCATTTTTACTTATAGTAGAACAAGTCACCTGAGATTTATTTAGAGAAGAAGATAAATTTAAATAATTTAAAGTACTAGTCATTTTGCTTTTCTCTCAGTTGAAAAAATAAACTGCTCTGAGCTACAACTTTATACTTCATACTATGTATTTTAAAAAGCACATCTTTAATACAATCTTTTTTCAGATATTAATTAAGTCAATAGATCACATTATTGCTCCAGTGTTTGCCATTTCTAAATGTCTTGCCATTATAACAGGACAGAGCTTGACAGAGCTTCTGACTTAATATCACCAGAAGCCAAGAACCATACAAATGGATACCTGTTTTTTTAAAGATGATTTTATAATAATTATAGATAACCCGCTTGCCATCTCATTACACTTAACTTCCCATGGAACTGTCTTAGTGAATGTAGATCTTGTAGCATCCCATTGTCATGGATTCAAACTGAACATCTTGGGAGGATTTGGTGGCATAGACCTCACCAGCTGTGACAATGAAGATGACAGAAGGAAATCAGGGAGGGAGCTTTGCCTCTAACTTTTGCTTGACTCATTGATTTAGTCAACATGCATTTCTTAAGAGACAAACTTAGAGGAGCCGAAGTGCCCTGAGAGATGGCTTGAGATTCACTCATTTTCCATTTTGTCTATTTCTTGTATTTTTCTCTTGTTTATATTTCTCTATTGGCAATCCTTTTTTGTAGACTATAGCTAAAGTTTCATATACCGATTAAATTTTTTGTTTATAGAAGCAATGATATATAGATTTTTCCTTTTTTAAAAACAATATTCTCAGCATGTCACTGTTGTGAAAGATTTAAAATAATTGGATTACTGTACCTTACGTGAAAATTATTTGTGAAGTACAACTAATTTTAAATCCCATGATTCAGCAAACAGATCCTTCTCAACAATTAGGAATGTATTGAATTTGTCTCCCTTGTTGAAGTTGGAACTTCTTTCTCCCCAGCATGCCTGGAAGGTTCCTTCTTTTCAGAGCCCCCTGCCAAACTTTGTACAAACTCACCAAGTTTCAGTTCTTTCTGCTTATGGAAATGTACACATTTTCAGTTCTGCCCCCTCTGAACCTCTGCTGGTGATAGCAGGTGCCAAGGTTGGATAAACTAATCCAGACTAACAAGTTAACTAGAAAGTGAATCACTTTGGTGTACCAAAACATCTTAACTCCTAAAATCATGGTAGGATTGGTGGTGACATTGAACCTTTTCAGTACTTTCTGGTTAGAGGAACATTTCTACTACATATGCTCTTGTGGCTCCATTCTCACCAATTCAACTCTTCCAACTCTACCTGGTCATTTTTATATTCTGGGTATTATAAGTCAGGACAGGGACAAGTTCATACTTCTTTTTTTGTTTTCAATGTTTTTAAAGGAGGCTTTTTTTGTGACTCCTTAAATCATGATCCTAAACTTTTTTTGCCTTTTGGTATAAGTAAGAGATTTGGCACACTTGTTTTTATAAAAGAGGATTTATAAAATTCTGGTTTTTCATATTTGGGGTGAAAAGAAGAAATTGAATCTTGAGAAGGGAAAGAGGATTATAATTTGGAAAGGCGCCCCTCCCCACATGATTCTGAAATAACATAATAAGATCCTTTTCAGAATTAAATGAATCAGACTACTAGTCAGGAATTCTTTCTACCATGTAAACCACCTGCAAAGACAAAAACAAAATAAAATAAAGCAAAAACCAAAAAACTTGGGACAGGTCAGATCTGAAAATAGTGCGATGTAAACCCTATATTTGTTTTCTGGCTTTTGGTCTGGGGCTATACTTTGCAGGATCTTTTGTTTTAGTCCTTTTTTTTTTTTTTTTTGGCCTTGAGGGAAATAAGAAGCTTCTACCAGGCTATACATTCTGGACACTGGACATTCTATCCCTGGACATAGCACAGGTTACATTCCTGGACGCTGGACTTGTTACTTTCTGTTTTCCATAACTTTACAGTTATGCTAAAAGTGGACAGAGCAATTAAATCTTTTAATGTCTGAGTGAAGCACAATTTACACATGTAAAAATTTCCAATAAAGATGACTATTTTGGTTAAAAAATCCCTTTGCAGATGGTCGCAGTAGGCCAAGTTGTATCTCATCTACCCAAATTGTATCTCACCCACCATCTGTGACAAATTCAAGTTAAAATCTCTGTTTGTACTCTATCCCTCTCTTACTGGCAGATTGACAAGTATCTACCTCTTTAGGTACAAAATCTGATGTCATAGAACAACAGACTTGAAGAATGATAATGGGGCAAGAATTCTTGAGACCTGGTTCCACTGTAACTGTGCGTCATTAAGACAGGAGCCTCAAGGATGGGCAGGGGTGGAGGTGGCGGGGGAGAGGAGAGGAAGATGGGGCGGAAACATGCAAACTAAAAGGAAAAATCTTGAGCATTTGCCCTTATATCATGGTAGATAATGATTTTTAAGGTTCTTGACATTGGATCAAGATCATGTCCACGTATACCTCTTCAGTGCAGCATGTCTTAATGCTAGCTTCCTACTTAAATACACAATATGGTGTATGAAGTTCAGAGCACTCTGTACTGCTCTCACATATGCCAGCATCTGGGGTTTACTTCTCAGACTCTTCTCTATAATACTCTGGGTGGTGGACTGTGTTCCACTTGGTTGATAGAAAGCTCTTGAATGATTTAGAGATACAGTTAGCTTTACATTGTATAGTTCCTTATACTGCATGTTAATGGAAGCTAGATTAAGAGAAAAATGTTAGCATATGTAAATGGCAAAAATGATTTTTTTCAAAAGTTTAATTTGTAGGATGATGATGGTGGGGACCCATTTATCTTTTACATATAATAATTTACTCCCACAGAGTTGCTTGCTGACTCAGAGGACTGAAAGAATAGAAAATGAGATCAACAAATGGCAATGACAGCAATTGGTACAATCACTCAAAGCAATTGTAGTAGTATCCTCTTATCTACAGTTTCACTCTTTGTTACCTGAGGTTAATCATAGTCTGAAAATATTAACTAGGAAACTGCAGAAGTGAACAGTTAATAAATTTTAAATTGGTTGCTGTTCTGAGTAGCCTGCCCCATTCCATCCTGCTCAGATGAATTAATTCCCATTAAACACATCTTGTCCTGATGATGTTTTAATTATGAGATAACATGTGCATAGGGCATGACATCATTCAGGTTGAGAACAGTTAATGTCTTCCATCCACTGCTTATGGTATTTCTGAAGATGAGGGGCTTTGACATAACTTGGGAGCATGTTAAAAATGCAGACTATCAAAGGGATGACAATTCCTTTGTCCAGTGTATCCACACTGTATATGGTACCTATGGTGAATCATTTAGGAATCATCTTGGTTATTAGACTGACTGTTGTGGTATTAATATGCTGCAGCAATTTTTCCATTTTACTATTAGTTGTTAATCTTGTACAGTGCCTAACTTAAGCTTTATCATAGGTCTGTATTTATAGAAACGAATCATAGCAGATGTAGGGTTTGGTACTACACACTATTTCAGGTATCTACTGAGGAGTCTTGGAATGTACACACCACAGATAAGGGAGGAATTCTGCACTGATAATAAGTCACACATTGTCCCTGTCAGCAAATTGAATCATTTCTGTAAGTTGTAGTGGTTTTAAACTCATAATTTCTGAATTTCCATTAAGCACATCTTGTCCCGTCATTGTTTTAATCATGAGATAATATGTACATAGGACCTGACATTGTTCAGGATGAAAGAAGTTAATGTCTTCTATGATTGCTCACAGGGCTTTCTGTAGAGAGGGGCTTTGCCATAGCCCTATGAGCACATTAGAAATGCAGACTACCAACACTCACCCAAGACCAACTGTAGCAGAATTTGCTTTTTAACAAGCTCCCCAGGGCAACATTCAAGTTTGAAAAGCTCTGTTCTATGATGTCCAGGAATTCACACTTGTAGCTACTCTGAGAACTGAGGGGATTTTTAATTTTCTTAACATAAAGATAAAATCTTCACAGGACTCTGAAAAGGCAATCTTTTTTATTGTCTTTTAGATGTTCCATTTGGCTCATAAAGGCAGTAAGACAATTGGAGAGTTAGAAGCAAAGACATCCCCAACACTCTTGCTACTAACTGCCAAGGCAGAAGAATGACAGCCTGCATATTTCAGAAACATCTTGCATTACTGTGCTTAACACAGTAATGGACCTGGGGTCCTTTGCAGATTTAAGGATTGTTAGCTGACCATGTATCTCCTTCACCTCCTTCACATTCTAACACCGTATGGTAGTGGCTCCTCCCTCTTCTATAGACTCACTCTTGGATGAGTGAGCCACAAGCTCACTCTGTGGGTACTCAATGCAAATCTGTACTTAAAAATATGCACTCTTGAAAAAAATTGTTAACAATACAAATTCCTACCCTCCCTCTCTCCCTCCCTCCTTTCCTTCCTTCTATCTTCCTTTTTTGTTTTTTTGACAGTCTTACTATGTGCTCCAGGTTGGCTTCAGACTCATTAAGTAGCTCAGGTTAGCATTCAAACATCTTCCCTCACCCTCCTGAGTACTGGGATTACAGGTCTGAAGCACAATACTCAGCTGAGAAGTACTGTTTCTCTACACTTTAAAAATTGAATTGCACAAAGTTTACTTCTTTAGGTGAAGGTGGGGAGGTCAAGCAATTTTTTTTTCAGCTACCCATGGTCATTTTAGAAATGCAACATTCAAAAGTCTGCAGATTAGTTAACACAGAATCTGTTTATCATGCTGGACATTCATGCATTCCTTTCTGTCCTAAAACTGCCCTGAGACCTGCTGACTTTAAGTGTGTGTCTTACCAGCAGCAATGGTGTTATCTGGTGCTCAGTAAGAATGCAGACACTTAGGTCCTGTCCCTATACACATCTCTGCTTGAAATGAGCAGTAAAGTTTTAGAAGTTCTGTAGTAGAGAAAGGCAAGACATTCTGCAATTTACCTCTTAAGATGTCTGCCTCTAAGCCCCAACTGTCTGTGAAAGGAACTTAATATTTTTTTAAAGTATTCCATTTGATAGCTAATTTTTCCAGTTATAAGAAGAATACGGCAATTATTTTCTTCAGTGGATAAAACTTGTTGATATTTTTTTCATACCCTTTTCTAGCTTCCATTTAGTTGAAACTCTCAGTAGGAAGCTCTTATTTATGTACCATCACTTTCATTGAAGAAGAGGAAGAATGGAGAAACTCACAAAACAGCTCCCGTAGATGACTCAGAATGATCAGGCAGAGTTTATTCCCTGGAGAATAATTCAAAAAGGGCAAAATACCTCTTTTCAGAAAACAAACAAAAAATACATATAGTTTTTCTTTATTTTTTAAAGACTGCAATTTAAAAAACAGAAAAAGTTCCAGAGTGTTGTAAATGTGGGTAAAGAACAACAATTTTCTACCAGGAGGAGATTTTTTTCAAGATATGCCAATAAAAGAAAGATACAAGAAGGAATGGGATATTCATAATTGTTCTTTTTCTGATGTCAATGAAATGGAAGTGTAGAGAAAATTAACGGAAGGAATCCCATGCCTGATGACCTAGCTTCCCCTCACCTATTGAAATAAATAGAAAGTACAAATTACGAAAAACATTTGACCAGCTCTAGAAATGAGGAAGGGGTGTCAACTACAGGGCAGGAATTTCAAGGAATTTTTACCAACTGAAGTACACATAGCACCACACTGAAGATGTTTTTAGAGCACTAGTGTGTGGGTTTCTAACTGGAAGTAAAATGGCGGGAGAAAACCCTGGGCTTTATCTCAAGAGATGAAAGACAAGGCAGCACACTAATGTCAGTGGAATGGATCTGGCTTTTCTCCCTGGTATTGATGCCTCAGCTCTTTAGAGGACTAGAAATGCTTGGGTTTGTGCCCAGCTGCAGAAGCCTCCTACAGTGTGGAAATTCAGCACTTAGCCAGTGGGAGATCCCTATAGGCCTCTGTCATCACCCCTCTGCTAGGGCTGCTTGGGCTACAACAGATTGGAATTGATGTTATGTAGAATTTTTCTCCTTAATTTGTTTTAGAATTCAAGGACTTACACAGTGACACAAATCTCTGAAAGACGCCAACCCACCTTCTCCTTGGATAACAACTGAAAATACAAGTTGAACATTCCTGGTCCAAAAATCTGAAATCAGAAATGTTCCAAGATCTGAAACTTTTTGAGCCCCAACATAATGGTACAAATGGAAAATTCTATGCTTGACCTCACGTGATAGCTTGCTGTCAAAATACAGATGCATTAGTATATTGAAAACACAGCCTTTCTATTTTAAAAATCAATTACATTAAGATAATGAAGAGATAAGTGACAGAGTTGGACAAAATGTTGTCAAACACATATTTGATAAAGATCATATGCTCCCAATATACAAAGAACTCCTAAAATTGAAAAATGAGAGAAAGATCTAAATGGCCACTTCTTAAAAGATATATGAATGCCAAATAGATGTATGAAAATATACTGAATAGTACATATATTAGTGACTTGCAAATTAAAGGTACTGTCACATACCTATTAGGATGACTATAATCTAAAAAACTGATAATAATACAACATGCTAGAGAGGATGCTGAGCCAAAGAATGCTCATATTGCTGGTGGAGGGCAAGATGGTCTACATACACACTTGGGGTGGCAGTTTGGTAGTTTTTACAAAGTTAAACTTACTTTGACCAGCCATTGTGCTTGTAGTCATTTACTACCTGAGTTAAAAACTTATGTCCATACACAAAGCTGTGTATGAGTGCTAATTTTATTCATAATCA
Organism: Castor canadensis; assembly: GCF_047511655.1. Classification (NCBI taxonomy): domain Eukaryota; kingdom Metazoa; phylum Chordata; class Mammalia; order Rodentia; family Castoridae; genus Castor; species Castor canadensis. The sequence continues at coordinate 77,749,008 of NC_133398.1, read as the reverse complement.
GCCCAAACTAGAAACAATCAAGATGCCTTTCAAGGGGAGAATGGACAAACTGCTTTACCCATCCAATGGAATATCATTTGACAATATAAAAAGAGCTATCAAGCCACGAAAAGACATGGAGGAAACTTAATTGCATATTGCTAAGTGAAAAAAGCCAGGATAATTCCAACTACACAGCATTTTGGAGAAGGCTATACTATAGTGACAGTTAAAAAAAAAAATTCATGGTTGCACAGGCTTGGGGAGGGAGAAGGGAAAGGATAGTTGAAGTGTGGGGAATTGCCAAGGCATCCTGTACAATACCATAATGATACGTACATATAATTGCATTTTTCCTAAATTATAGAATGGTGTAACAGGAAGAGTGAATATTAATGTAAATGATGGACTGCAGTTAATAATAATTTTAGTATTGGCTAATGAATTGTTACAAATATATTATACTAATGAAAAATATTAATAATGGAGGCAATTGTGTGTGTGGGCTAATGGGTATATGGAACTCCATGTAATATCTGTTCAAATATTCTGTAAATGTAAAACTGTACTATATAGTCTAGTAGTGAATATCATCTCAAACAGCCTACCAAAGGCAAATAAGGAATAATTGAACAAATGTTCAGCAAGACAGGCATGGTGGTACATGTCTGTGACCCAGCTACTCAGGAAGCAGAGGCTGGGAGATCCAAGCTTGAGATTACCTAACTAAAATTAGCGATACCCTATCTCAAAACAACAACAACAACAAAAACATGTAAATAAAAGGACTGGGGTCAAGGTTGAATGCTTGTTTAACATGTATGAGGCTCGGGATTCAATCTTCAGTGAGTGCCACAAAAAAAAAACCCAAATAAAAAACAATTCAGCAAACATCAGTTTATTTTAGACACCGATATATGCAAAGCCAAGTTTCTATTTTCAAAAAGAGTACTATGATTGTATGGCTATACACATCTAAGTAATCTGAATCTAGAGTAGATAGATGACTGATGAATGGTCCTGGAAGAGGAAAGTTATAATTTCAACTGGAGAAAGCTGGGAAGCTTTGGTGCTGAGGTGACTTTTGACCCAGGTCTTGGAAAGTGAGCAGATTTTAAGGAGTAAATATGGAGGGAAAGGGTTAACCTCAAGTTGGTGGCCAATAATTGAAAGAGGAAAATCCAATTACAAGACTAAATTTCCAAATAGGTATTAAATTTATTTTGGGGACCTTGCTAATGGGGTTAAATGCAAAGTAAAAAAATAGTAGCAGAATGCTTCTAGAATTAGCAAACAACCATGCCTTCATTTGTAGTTAATTACCATTGCAATGTCAAGTTGACTCATATGGAATTGATGCTAACTTTTGTGCAAAAAAAAAATTGTTGACATTGAAAATTTCGTGATTGAACTTTTTTTTTGGCATACTGAAATTTGAACCCAAGTCCTCACACTTGCTGGGCAGGGGCTCTACCACTTTATGACTTTAATTCTGCAAAAAGAAAACTTGTAATATAAAAATAAAATCATATCTCTTCTCATGAGAAGTTGGGTAAATTACTGTCCCACGTTAAGACAATGTGCACGTATGACCAGAATTTTAGTACCATAGTAATGTTTCTCTTCCTAATCTATTGATAATTTCATTTCATTTCTTCATAACTTCTTATACTCTGACCAAAAGCTAAACAGTAGTATTATTTGTCTCTTTTGTCATGTTAGAAATGCTTTTTGCTTTTTAATGGGTGCAAATATAAACACACTGCAGAATACAGATGAGATATTTACATTTGCTTTTTGCATGTATGAACACAAACACACATATGCATAGAAGGGGGAGTAGGGGGAGAGAGAGAGAGAGAGACAGAATGATAGCTATGATCTTTCAACAAGAACTAAGTTTTTAGGAATTCATTGTTTGGATTATCCGCATGAGTTTTGATTGTTTTAAACAGAGATAATGCTACAATGGCTATATATATTGCAAACTTCTGCCCCGAAAATTACATAATTTATGTTCTAGCAAACTTGCAATTCAGCCTCCATTGCTTTAGCATTGAATCTAAATTGAAAGAAACTATAGAATTGAAGAGACAATCTTAACCCTTATTTCCTCTCTAAAGATAAGAATAGTTCAGAGGTGAGAGAAAGGCATATTACATTCATGGTGTTTTTAAAAGAGGTGACATAGAAATTAAGGAAAATTCTTCTCATCTGCATGTAGCACCAGAAATGATTTCAGGGGTAAAATGATCACTTAGGATGTCACTTCAAAGCTCTGTCTTATAATTTCACCTTGTGCTAAACATCACAATGGCCTGTTGTCAGTGTGTAACTGAGGCAAAGGCTTAGCCACCCAACACAGTTAGAATTCCTTATAGATCCTTCAAAGACTGAGGGCCTGTTTTGCTGATACTGCATACTTTCTCTAAAGAGATTACCAGCATAATTCTAAATATTATAGGACCTGAGTTATCTTACTTTTGAGCTCATCAGATCCAGAATGCTGCACATAATCCCTAACAGCTTTTATTCAGTGTTTATGTAAGCTGTGAAGTTTTATGAACATGACGACTGTACCTTCTTTGTCCCTGAGACATCATTCTGTATAATTGTCACAAAAAGTAGTAAGAATAGATATGATTTTCACATTCCACTTTAACAAATTTCCTCCTTTTGAACTGTTTTTCCTACAAGTAGAATATTATAACCATTGTTCAACAGTTTATAATAACACCTGAATGGAAATACTTGCGGCCATCCTACTTGTTAGCTGTGTTTCTTATACATTAATTTGTACCAAAGGCATTTTGATGCTACTTGGTTGATTGGATTGGTAGGAAAAAGGTTTCTTATTTGTCTTCCCATTTGTTTAGAGGTCTGGATTACTTCTAAAGTTCCATAGATATTTTTTGAAGAAAATATTAGAGAAAAAGACAGGTAAAACACAGGAATTGATAAACATAACATCAAGTATTCTTCAGTATTTTTTTAAAAGTTGAACCTTTAAGATTGTACAAATCTTTCAATTCCACTAAAATTTAAAATGGAAAAAATATCTAGTTCTTTTTTCAAAGTGCAAAAAGACATTTGTTCATATAATTCATGTACAAAATGAGTTTTGTTTGCATATATATTCATATATAAGCCCCTAAAATCAATTGTGTTCTATGCAATTTTACAACAAAAGGAAGCAATAATGTGTTTTGTTTTTAAATATCAAATCAGAGAGAAAGAAACATATCTGTTCACCTGTGAGCCTCTGCTAATTGTGATCCAGACCCAAAGAGGATTAAGTACATAGACGTTAATATGTCTAGTGTTATTAATTTCTAAACAACAATAGCAACAATATCCTGAGTAAATCTGTTAGTAGTAAGGATAAGTAGTTGTTTAAAGACTCCATTGATGTCAGAAGTACAATCTGTTGTTAATGACTTCCTTCACCAACAAAATCTTCAAGTACACAGAGTTTGACATTTGTGACAGCACAGAAATAATATCTATTCTTTTCTAAAAAATACAAGAACTTTTGTGAAAAGTTGTATTTCTCAGTTTATAGATTTAAGGAGGTTTAGTTTAATTAGCAACTTTTTGGAACAATTGCAAAGTTTATATTATTTGAAACATATTATTTGTAAAATGTCATTCTACATTTTAATATTTCCAATTGCTGTTCATTGCTATCCAGTATTAACAAAAAAAATGACTAGAAATCATTTTACCCTTAAGTAAACTTAAAACAAATGCTTAGACCTATTCATTTTATGAGATTTGTCTAAAGAACTGTTTTAACTTATAAAAATAATTAGAAATAAAAAGCATATTTGATATGGCTCATAATCCTCTGATCAAACGGATTTTTTTGAAATGGATTTCTCATACATAACAGGAGAATAGAGGTGGTGAATTCAGGTATGATATATTTGATACATTGTAAGAACCTGTGTAAATGCCACAATGTACCCTCACCCAGCACAACAATAAAGGGAAGAAAACTTGAAGAAACATTAACAAAAATAAAATAAAACTAAAAAAAATTAAAAAATAAGATGTCTGGTATAATATATAAACAAAATTGATTTTCTAAAAACTACAAAAGTCAAATGATCATAACTACAGGAGTATTATTGACTGAAATCAAAGCTATAAAATTGTGACAAGGGTATTCATGTTATTATCCTATTGTGGGTTTAATGTGGTGGATGAATCCTTAGATTTAACTTCAAAATATACGCAATATATACAACAACATTTATGTGGAACATCTTCTCCAATGTAAAATTAAGCTAAGTAACTGGTTTATTACTATATGCATTCCCAAGTCAAAAGCAATTTTATTGTCCCCACACCTAGCTACCAATTTCTTTGCTGACAGCTGATAAAGCTTACTTTCTTGTCTGAGGATGGTTCATACAACTAAATGTCAGAAGAGAGAAGAAAATGTAAACTCACCAGTGGCATCAACTTTAGTTTTGAGCTGGTTCTCACTCATTTTGATGTAGCAATTAAAAGCCTAACTGAGAAATATTGCACTTTTCACTGGAGATCTGATGACTGCCTCTATGTTATCTCACAACTAGAATCCCAACAGACTGCATTAATGAGATTAAATGAAAGAGGAGTTAAAGGCATCAACTGCTCCATTTCATTAACTAAGGGTGAAAGGCTGCCCACTTGAAGAAGGCAGGAGGGAGAATACTGATTTTTCTTTTTTGCTAATACTTATGGGCTAAAGAATTCAGCATTTGCTAAATTATGATCAGCAGTTTAACACCCCCCACCACCAAATTTTATAGGTACATATTTCTGCACTTAAATTCTTCCTTTGTTTTCATCCTGTTGGAAACAGATCCAATATGCATAGGCCAAGTAGGCAGAGTCAGTGCTGTGATTATAAAAGTTTAACATGAATTTCCTTTAGTATTAGTTTGTCTTAAATTATTTTGGACCCTCTTATTGAAGTCTAGAGTCAAAGGATTGCATAAAAGTATTACCATTTTTCTCCCAAATACATGTTCTTGCAATGGTTTATGAAATAATTAATAGAGCACATACACATTTTAATCATTGAAGGAAACATGTACACCTTACAGCAATAGCTGCAACAAAGCCTGATGGGTCAGTTTAGGGACTTTTATACCAGGCAGGTCACCTAGACCCAACCCAGAAGTCTAAAGTGGCTTCTTTCTCCAAGCATGCCTCAGTGCTTCTATTTGTAAAGTAAGAATGATGAAGATATACACGAATTTTTGATCCTTAATCTTTGTCACTGGGACAGATAAATATACGGATAAGTAAAAAATGCTTTGTCTTTATCACAAAAAATACGATTTTATGTGAGAGAAAAATGCTTACGTAAGTTTTAGCTTTATTTAGTTTTTGCTTAGAGTTGCTACATTGCTTCAATGATGAATCTTAAATCTTTCTCCTCCTCCTATCACCTTTGGCAGCTGTCATTTTCTTTCCACTAATCACTTATTACAAATAATTTCCTATCTATTTCCCTTCTGTTTCCTTTCTTTTAAAAATTTCTGCTTTATTTTTTTTCTACCTTACTTAATAATACTGGAGAAGAAGCATTTTATTTTCTTGTGGTGCTGGGGGTCTAGCTCAGAGCCTTATATATACTAGGCAAGTGCTCTACTATTGATCTATTCCCAGCCCTTCTGATCTACATTATAATAGAACTGGGGAGAAGGGGAAGGAGTGGTGGGCTGGGTGGTAGAGGCTGGGTAAGTACATTCAATGATTGTCTGCATGGTTTTCAGCTATGGATACCCATTGGAGTAAACCAGAGCTTAAACACCTTGACTCCCAGGGATTTCTCTCCCAATCCCCCATTGATTTGTTTTGTGGGATGTCAAAGTTTCTGGAGTTTTAAACATTTCTAGAGTGATTCTAATGGACATGCAGCACTGAAGATCCCTGGAATTGTCTTCAGCTTACTAGAGATAATGTTGCAGATTTCAGACCCCCACCAACTTAAACCAAGGGAAAACCCAAATAAACTCTCTAGCTTCATTTGCTTTAGTTACTTGCTTCTAGTTAACTTTACTAACCACTGATATTGGAGGTCACACAGCTGAGAAATATGTTATTCGTTTCCCATTAGCCTTGCTGTAGATAATGCTAACATGTGTGGCATTGTGAGCAACTGGGTAACCAGTTCCCAAGATTACTGTTCAGTGATTTGAACACAACTACTACTGACTTTTCACTTGGGCTTGAAGGTGTCTACTGAGTGACCTTTGACATCAAAGGGCCAAAAGCCCACTCCTGAATCATGCTAATGCCACCACTTTCTACATGTGAAGGACCATGATTACTCCATGGTCCACATGGATTACTCATGTGCAAACCCCTGAGCCTGTTACTTCTGATGCCTTAAATCATCCTGCTCCTTTATGCCGTAATATCCAGAATCCTATCATGAATTTGAGTCTTGGTTTCCTGTCTCCATGCTTGTGAATAAACTCTCCTCTGTAGCACTTGTCATTTTGGTGATTGTTGTGGGGGCAAAATGGACCTTGTTCAGTAACACAGCCACTGAGTCAGAATCTGAGGAGGAATTTGGGAGGGTACAGAAATAAGATCTTGGGTATTTGTTATGATTAGTAAGTTTTGGAAAAACTCGAAGAAAAGAGATAGACTTGAGTTAGCACATCTGATTGTGAATTCCTGGGTAAATTACTTAACTATTTCCAAGACTCAGGCTGCATGTCTCTAAATGAGACTGTAATACCCACTCATCACGCCATGTAAGGAGTAAATGTAAAAGTGCTTAACACTGTCTGGAATGTATTGGACACTCGGTAACTACTATCCTTGAACATGAATCTGCCTGCTTTTATGCATCTATGGGCTATGCATAGGCTGTTGATTGGTTATCATTCATGAATTCATTTACTCAATATTAATTAACCATATGTATAATACTATTTGTACTAGGCACTGGGAGATAAATATGATGTATCTTACAGTCCAGTATGTATTTAAAACCTATAGATTTAATCCTGTTTAATTCCTTTCATTGTCATTGTTAGTTTTCTACATAACACTAAAAATAATATTGCTGAAAGACCTGTGGATAAGAAAGTCATTTAATAACTCTTCTTTATAGTTTGGTAGAAAGCAAACAGACTTGGAGGATGTTAAATGTTTCCTCAATTTTTTGTGAGTTGTAGTTTAAATATGGAGACAGAATTGGTCTTTGTGAACTATTTAAAGGTTATTAAATCCTGACTTGCTTGGAATGGAACTTATTCGCACCATTCATAAGTGATGAAAAATGTCAGGAGTAGCAATTTATACCTCCTTAGCCTCCTAAGCCTTGAAAACAATCCAGCTTCTGCCCTGGTCACCCAGGCAATGGGTACAAAAAAGTACTGAAACTTAATTGGCAGCATCTTGATGCATACAGCGTAGTCCCCTAAAAAAAGCACAGGCTGGGAGATAAGAGCTCAGGAGGGAGAATCCAGTTGGTACTGGAAAGAAGGGGAAATGGTTGGTATCCCTCTAAAGTTGTAGTTTTATCACTTTGCTTTTCTTATTAAAGCCTTTTTTCATCCTCAAGGGTCCAAGCTCCTCCTTGACTAGGTTTTCCCTGACCCGGGCCAGCTGTCCTCAGATACTTGGCTGTGATCTTAGACTAAAGGGTTTCTTTCCCTAAGCAAGCCCAAATGGCTTACTTCTATACCCACTTCTGTCTCTTCCCTGTCTTACTTAAGGCCTCTCTCCACTGTGCTCCATCTACCCACATTTAACCTATTCTTGAAGACCCAGCTCAACTCTCATCATCTTTATAAAGCGTCACCTGGGTACATTTCCACAGCAAGTTCGCTTACCCTGGACTCTTACGGTTTTACCACTCATTTAGTCCTGGCCTTCTTCATTAATCCTGTTTATATGCGTACCTTTCACCTTGCATGTAAGCTCCTTAGAGATAAAACCCTTGCTTTGAGTATCTCCCATCACCTAGCATAGGGATTCATAAAATGTAAGGATTCTATGAATGGGTATTTACCTGCTGATTCATTGAAACATTGGGGGAATTTATGTAAAGCCTTACCATCTACCCTTATAATTTTCCCAACTCATGTTCTGTGCTGATAACTCATCTCTGAGGTATGTTTGTTTGCTTGCTTCTGTTTAGTGGAAAAGAGGGTTAGGTTAAAATGAAAAGTTCTTAACTTTTTGTACTTTAATTGTAGTTGGCTCTAGTATAGAGATTGGAGTTTGGCACAGACCACCGTCTTGGTTTCCTGTTTTTTCTTAATACACTAATTTTCCTTTCATTCCCTTTGTCTGGCATTTAATTGCCACTTTGGATTATTATTCTCTTGGTTTCATTCTTTCTTCTGTCCTGTTGGTGGATTTCTTTTTCTCTGGTTAGGAGTACTATCATTAGAGGCTAGAAGGAGTGGGTCTCTCCTTGGGGTGACTCTCCCTTAATCCCATCCCACCCAAGGCAGCATCTATTGTACACTTTTCACACCAACATGGATCTAAGGGACTATACTGGTATCACAAGACATTAAGTTAGTGGGACAGAAGATTTCTACAAAACACTCCTCCCAGCAAGATTCAGGGAGAAATGAGGTATGAATCTCCTTAAACAAAAGAAATACAATAACATTTAAAAATCCTGATTTGATTTTAGAGGAAACTGTTCCAGTTTAGGAAGGGTTTGCAAAGTGTGGTCCCTGGACTAACAGCATCAGTAGCATTATGGGGACTTGTTAGAAATTCAGATTCCTGGGCCCTGCTCCAGACCTCCTGCATCAGGCAGTCTGGGGTGGGGCCCAGCTATCTGTGTTTTCACAAGCTCTACAGATGGTTCTAATGCATGTTTATGTTTCAGAGTTACTGGTTTAGAGCATGGGGGTTCCAGTCAGAATGAGCTACAGTTAATTCATAGCTCTGTCATACACTAGTTGGGTGGCTTGGATAAGTTAACCTTAGATGTTTCAGTTTCTACTATCATTAAAATGGTGATGCTATGATCTGACTGTATCCCTCCAAAATGAATCTATTGAAATCCTAACTCCCAAGGTGATGGTATCAGGTATGGAGCCTTTGGGAGATAATGAAGGCAGATCCCCCATGAATGGGATTAGTGCCCTTGAAAACAGTTCCTTGAGAGCCAACTTGCTCTTTCTACCATGAGAAGGCACAGCAAGAAGCTGTGTGAACAAGAGAACAAGCTATAAAGAAGAGAGCTTCTCTGCTGGCCCCTTAGATCAACCAGCTTCTAGAACTGTAGATATAAATCTCTGTTGTTTATAAGCCACCCACTCTATGGTACTTTATTATAACAGACAAAATGGACTAACACAGATGTACACACCCACATACCTACTAGAGGTGTGGAAGAATTAAAGTGCAATTGTTCTGAAATGTATTTTGTGACGTGCTGGTCAGATAATAAAGCATACAATAACTGCATATCATTGCTTTGATATTACTTTAGTTGAGAATAGAAAATGTTTCCTGTTTTTAAAATACCTGCTATTCTCTATACATTCCTCAGAATTTGACTATACATTAAAATCACTTGGAGAGCTTTTAAAAAAATATCAGATTCCCAAGAGCTTATGCCAGACTAATTCAGTGAGACCAAGATTATTCTGACATATAGTATAATACACTGTTTTAATGAATCAATATTATGAGAAAAGTTGTGAGATTAAATGTGGGTGAGGATTAATCAGCAATAATGAGATGTTATATTCACTAGTTCCATGATTTTTCCAAATTCAATGTTAGAAGAAGTATAGAGAGATGCTAAAATGGGAGTTTTAGACAAGGTTTCCCACCCTTGCCATTACTGACATTTTGAGGTGGATAATTCTTTTTTTCTGGGGAGCTGTTCTATGGATTTTAAATATCCTTAGCCTCTAGCCACTAGATATCAGTAAACACCAACTTCTATCCCAGTTATGATGTACAAAAGGTTTCTAAATGTTGCCAAGTACACCCTGAGGACAAAATAGCCCTCAGTTGACAATCTCTGTTCTAGGGTTTCTGTGTCCAGATATAAACTAGGCTTTACTACTTAATGGGATGATTGGAGCAAGTTACTTAACCCCTTATGGCTTTGTTCACTCTCCCATGAAGCTGATAATAATTTTCAACTTACAAAGTTCTGTTTTGCTGTTTGAGAAATAAAGTAGAAAATGCATATGAAGTACTGACCACAGTGGTATTTAGTAAATGTTAGCCATCATTTATGTATGTATTGATAGTCTTATTTTGATTCCAAACCATTGCAAAAACCTTTTCTTAACGTTTTCCAGAATAACTTGTATATCCATTTGTTAATTTATCCCTTGAGTAGAGAATCAGAATGACTAAGTACTCATATATATCAAGGACTACACAACAGAATATGTTAATCTATTTTCAGTTTCACAAATGCATCACTTGTGTTAGTGAGCGCTTAGCTCATATAATCCACTAAGAAACTTCAGTAATTAATTTTGGTGCAATATAGAGTAACTATTATTTCTTTAAACTAAAGCTAAATTATTATGGTGAATGAGTGTGCAAAGAGTTTAACTTTGGTTATACCTGTGTTATAAAAAACTTCAGATTTGCATGCACTTTCCCTATAGTGCTCAAATTTATTTTTCATCCAAGGGAAAGTTATATGAATAATAGAATAGAAAGCAAAGAGACTAGCAATATTTTTATCAGATGACATTAGGAATAGAACCCAAAATTCAAACAGCAGAAATCTTAAGCCCTGATTGCTCATTGACTAACATTCCTCAGCTTCCTTCCAACAAGTTTTTAAACCTCAAGGAAATTTGGGCAGCAGGAATGGCTCAAGTGGTAGAGCAACTGCCTTGCAATTGCAAAGACCTGAGTTCAAACTCCAATAGTGCAGGAAAAAAATTAACAGGAATAATTTCATAGTATTATGTAAAATGGATTCCTTTCATTATATAAGTTATTAGATAGAATACATAAGGTAGAGAATAATTTATTTTAGTTGCATAAGTAAGTGCTGAATATTTCTGCTATTAGTCAATCATTTTCTAACTCAGTAGAAATCCATTATGTAAGAATAAAGGACTGAACATTAGGAAATAGCTGAAATGCTACCTCTTCTTTCATTTCTTGTTGGTTCATTTAGCAAATACTTGTTTGTTGAATGCATATTCCAGCAACTGAGTTATGTGTCTTGCCTCATGGAACTTCCAGGCTATAAGCTTACTGTGTAGCTTATTTACATTTGTGAAACATTTTCTCAGTGATGCTCAATTATGGAATTATGGGGAGTTCAGTGCATGGCAGGATATCCAGGCTCCTTATTGTATCACCTGCTGATCATTCACTGCCCCATAATTAGGAGACCGCCCCTCATTGCCCATAGGTCTGTATCATGCCCACAACTTTCCAATACAAAAAAAAATGAGATCTGTGTTGTCTCATTGAGCTTATTAGTATAGTAAACCCTTTCAGCAATGCTATGGAGTTAGTTTGTCATTGCTTACACTCTGGTGAAAGATGACTGTCAATGTACTACTTTACCTCCTGAGTCCTATGGCTATAGTTAGTAATTTGTCCTCCACAGAATATGTGTACATAGATGTGGTTTTACATGTATACATTCATGGTGTGTGTACATATAAGTGTGTATGTTCTAGAAGCTTTTCCATGGCCTAAGAAATCCAGATTGCCATCAAAGCCGAAACACATCTGTGGTCTTAGTATATCTTTCATGTGAAGGTTTGGGCCTAGGTAAAAACAGAAAACCTCACCATTATACCCTTCGGTTCAGTAGTGAGTTTGTTACTGCTTTATTGATTCTTATTTTATGTTTTTCTGGCCTGAAGCTTATTCTCGAGAGTGGAGGTGACACCATTCTTAAAAATAAGCAAAGAGATAGGTAACATGAATCTTTCCCAAGAGATGTTAACTTGTGATCTTCACTTCAGATAAGCTCCTTCAGAAGCCCATAAATGATGAGGACTTGTCTTACCTGGAGTCCTGGGTGACGGAAGTAATTGTGCAAGTTGCTGAATATGGGCCACCAAAGCATAAGCTGTGATTGTTTCAATGCAGGAGACATGGCAATCAGTTGCTGCTCTTGGGACCTATATTATTATACGCTCTTGCACTAGCTTCATCCACATTAACTCAGAATTTTCTAACAAAACCATTCCAGCCTCTCAAGAGTCTCATGTTATTCCATTGTGGTCATGGGGGGAAGGAAAGAATAGCTTCTTCCTTGATAAAAAATACTGATTTTTAATCCTGCATCTCCAGGTTAGTTTCATTTATCACTACTGCTTAGATTCTATTCTTTAATTTTTTTTTCTCTCTGAAATAAGGCACCAGCAACATATCCTCATTTACGTGAAAACCAGGCAATCCTCATCAGAAAGAATTCAGGCGAATCATTAGCATGAAACCAACTCTGCTTTGCTTTAAGACCAGCGAAAGAGTTGACTTTCTCATCTTGTGTCTTCTAAGGGACATAGTCACCAAGAGACAACTTAACAACCAGATACAGTAAATTTACTTAAAAATGTAGAGCAGTCCAATAATAGCAGTGGTATCTCTATACGCAGCCCAAATTTGTATTAACAGAAAGAAGTTTGTCCCTGAAGTAATTTACAAGGTAGATCTGTGCACAGTTCTCTCACTCATTCTGGGACATCTTACAGACTCTTGCAGCCAACTAAAATTGTGAATATTTTACTGAACAGAGTGAGAAACAAATGAAGAATATAAAATCACACAAACAAATCACATGTTGCCAAACTAAATGTAGATTTAGTATCCTTGAAGAACAAAATCTTTCCAACTCAAAGCAATTTAGTCTGATTGAAAGTAAAACCAGAAAAATCCAGAGGAGCTGTCAAGGATAATATATCAAACCATGTTCTGTTTTCATTTCCAGAAGCCTCAGGGTTGATAGTACAAAGGAGAAATCACAGGTAGCATGGATTGAGAACTTAGTATGTGCCACGTGTTGTGTTAATAGGTTTAAATGGGTTATCTCATTCCTCTTTTTTAAAATTTTTAAAATTTACTTATTTAATTAACTTATGTGGTACTTTGGATTGAATCCAGGGTCATGTGCTTGTTAGGCAAGCATTCTACCACTTGACCTATACCCTTCATTACCTCTTTTCTTTATCACAATGACTCTGGGAGGTAGATGTTAGTTATCTCAAGTAACCGGTGAAGAAACTGAGGCACAGATGGACTAAGAAATGGAACTTCTCCAAGTGTGGTGGTTCTCCACTTGTGTGCCATCACCCAGTAGCACTACCTCCCACTCCTGTGTACTTGTTAGAAATGCAAATTCTCTCGGTCACCTCCTACTTACAATGATGTGGTTCAGAAACTCTAGGAGTAGAATATTACAGTAATCAGTGTTAAGAAGCCCTTCAACTGATTCTAATGCCCACTAAAACCTAAATGATGGCTTAATTTACATAACAATAATCATGGATCCAAGTCTACTGTAGCTCTTATACCCAATCTCTAAATCACATACCTTATATATAGACTTATTCACAAAAGTAAGTGATGTTTAGGAGTGCTACATGAAAGTTATACTTTTAAATGTTTAAGTATTAAGTACTGCTTATTTCCTCTACTTGAAGAAGTCTTGATCAATTGTGTTTTCAATTCCTGTAATTCCAGAAGGTCTTGGTAGTCTTTTCAAACCAAAGACAACCTACCCATTGCACAAGCTCTCTACTCTTGATGTGAGAAGCAGACAAATGCTGTGTCATCTTCTTCCTAGGGACAATTCAGTAATTGCCATGGTGGATGGACTGGTGGCTGTGTGGAAAAGTAGTTGCTGGGTTAAAATTTCCTAGAATGTCTCTCTTAGGATGCTACTGGCTCATAGGGGTTTAAACTGATAGTACCATGAGATTTTGGTTTTAAAGTCTATCTACAATCCTCCTAACCCTTAAAAAAATGGAACTATCTGCCATAAATCTGTTTTGGAATGTGAATTGTTACTTGTTCTCTTTTTCTACCCTTTCAATCATGGACACTAACATTAGACTGGGTTGGCATTTTCTTTTTTGGGTACTAGGGAATGAACCCATGACCACTGAGCAACATCCCCAGCTCAGCAACCCCAACCTTTTTTTTTTTTTGTCTGTATTTAGAGACAGGGTCTTACTATGTAGCCAAAGCTGGCTGGGAATTCTCCATCCTCCTGCCTCTGCTTCCCAAATGTTGGGATTATAGGTGTGTGCTACCATATCTGATGGCATTTTCTTCATTAATATCTTTACTAATCATCATTAATACCTTTGCTGTATTTCATGCTGAACATTATTTCAGTACTGAATCAAAGATTTAAACTGTAGTTTCTCCAAATAAAGAAACAACAAAGAAATTCATTTCCATGGGGTTTCTCTCCTTTGTTATTAAGTATGATGGAGTTATTGCATACAATGTTGAGGTTTACCCTATTTTGTTAGAACAAAGAGTAAAACACTGAATGCGGGTACCGTTTAGTGAATGTGGCAGTGTCTGAACTCCAATTGTATTTACTCTTTGTTTCTTATCCTTGATGCTTATTAGGTGTTCAAGCTGCTGTTCTTAGCACTATTAAGTGGTAAATTAAAGTTTTTTCCAAACTGCTTGAGAAGCATTACCAAAATATAGCTGCTTTGTGGGTCAACAAAGCCCGAGGAATTTTCAGTGATAAATGTTATATCAACAATTTAAAAGACTTTTTTTCTTACACTATTTAGACAATTCTTTTTCTTCTTTGCTGAGAAAAAAATAGCCAAATAGAAATAATTGCTATTTAACATCACCACATTTATGAACAGATAATGATTGGATCTGGAGGAATAAATGTTGAATTGTTGTCTTATGGTTGAAAATTAAGAGCCATATCCCAACGGCTAAAGAATGGGGCATGAAGGCTGCAGGAGCATGTTGTAAATAAAGGATAATGCATATCTTCAACTCTGTGACAAAAACACAACTAGAGTGAATAATCCAATTTGCACATGCCCTTGCAACTAATGGGTCCAAGAATAGTTAGTGCTCAGAATCTAAAAATTATCTTTTGTTTGCTAACGGCAGTTGATAGGGTGATTTGTTGAGGGAGCAGCTGCCTTAGGTATCTTTCAGAAAAGTGCTTACTCTGATTTTTTGAGATTAAATGGCTTGCTGAAGAGTTTATATTGCTTAGGGTATGAAAAAAGGCAGGGTCATTAAGATACTTTAAAACAGGCAAGAATTCAAACAATATTCACTCAAAAAATGAATTGACATGAGATTGATGACACAGCTCATCATAGCACTGGATGTGTCCTGCCTTGTTTGAGGATCTAGATCCTTATTTCAGAAAATCACAATAAAACATTTTTAAAGGATCTTATGCTATGTAAAGTTTAGGGGAATGAGAAAAACAAAATTACATTTAAAAATAATACTAAAGCAATACTAAAATAATAATAATATTATTACTAAAATAATGGCAGCATACTTTGCTCCATTCACATACAGGGGGATAGACACCTTTCTCTTTTACTTTAGCCTAATGGTTAGGACAATGATTCTCAAGGTTTTTGTTTATTTGTTTGTTTTTTAAATTTATTGCAGCACACTTAAGCAAGGCAAAGACATCATAGTCGTAGCCCACCATGCCCACTATCTAGTGGATTTCCAGCTTGTGTTCTTCGCAAAGTAGCAACTTCACTCTAACACATTAGCCTGAATTTTTAGTAGTGAATAAGATCAGTAAACTATCTAGTAACATGTTAACTTTAATTTGTGAATGTCAACATTTTAATAATTCCTAGTAGTTAAGTTCCTAGTGAGTTGGGCCTTATTCTTATATAAAAATGAAACTCAGTGGAGTTGTCATCTGCATTCATAAGATCTTAAAATCGGGTTTAATATTTAATTGGAGGTTGGCCTGGAAGAATGCATGACTCTCCCAGTGACTGGAGATAAAACTTTGGAAAACACTGGTGTGGCTTGCAGCATGAGTTTTGGACTGGCCCTAGTATTCTGACTAGTCCACTTGAAAGACTGACACATTCCCTTAGTCAAGAGCCTGTGTGTGTGGAAGTATGCTATCAAACTGGAATGATGATTCAGCCTCATAAAGTTGCTGAAAGAATAAAATGAAATCCTGAAAGGTGAGTTTTGGCCTTTGAGTGGTACATACGACATGCAAGCATATAGTGACCCATGAAAACTGCCCTCCCCACAAGGGAGCTCACTGCTCCTGCATGTGAAGAGCATCAATATCCCAGACATGTGGGATGCGGGGTGCCTGCCTTCTCCTCATCACTGGGAGTGACCGTTGGAGATGTGCATATTTCAGGCTGAATGCTTGACAGTCCTCCGACTTTCCGGGTCTTGTTTCATCCAGAGTTGCCCCACAGATACATGATTCTTCCCCCAGCAAGAACCCATGCTAGTTCTTCCTATAATTTCATAGTGGGGAAAATTATACCTATCAATTAATTCAGCATATATTCTTATCAAATGCACATTAACTGCCTGGGCCCATGCTCATTTACGCTTGCTAGTGAACTAGCTAGTAAGTAGCCTGTTATTTTGAGAGATTATCATTCTTATGCTAATTATAATAACAATAATAGCATAAATAACAATACTTCATGTATTTATCTGGCACTTTTAACTTGAAAATTTTCAACATTTATAAAACGAAAGCAATATACTTTGTGAAGAATTTCTCATCAGAGCAGAAGGTATTAACTAACCAAATATGGAGAAGGCAATTAGTGAATACAATTGGAGTCCTTTGGGAGGAAAAACTGTGTTATGTAATTGAAGGATTTTTGATTTTGTCCCCCTCCCCTACATGTAGGGTTCAGTTCAGACAAAATAACTATGAATGTAAGTCTGCGAGTCAGGCCAGTGCCAAAGAACAGAGATACCCAGAACACAACTGTCATCATCTTATGTATGCTGTTCTCATTGGTATTTTGGAACCAAGCCCAGCACCAAACCTTTCTCAAACAAGTTGAAGTTCTTTGCTCACCACCAAAACTTCCACCTGAGCTGCTTTTATTTAATTTAATGAGCAGTACCAAAAGATATCATGCATGCATCTTTCACATACAGTATTCATTCAATTAGACATCTTTTTTGAGAATTACTGAATGTTTACTGTGTGTCAGGTCCAGAAATTCAATAAACAGTTTATATAGCAAATTTTGCATCTTGTGATTTTATTCTGAAGAAAAACTACAAATTCCTAGCCAAAAGGCCATTGTGGAAGATGTTTTAACCTTCCTGGGGAGAAAGTGGGAAAGGATTGTTCTCCTAGGTTTTCAGTTTCCTGTAATTGACCATGTAGGGGGTCAGACCCTTACGACACTGTGTGGTAGTTGAATGTCCCACCATGACATCTGAGGATCCTAATTAGTCTTAGTATAATGGAGAACAGGAATAATTGGGGTCCAGCTAGGTTCAAGGTCTATTCTCACCAAGGTGAGAATGTGGTTTTCCTTATCATGTCCAAGATGGGAAGCCTGTCTGCACTTCTCTTCTAATAGGTGAGTAGCTCTTTTCTAGGCTTAGAGAGAGGAAAACTCCTCCACTTCCGTCCACCACCAGAATATAGTCAGCCACTAGGAATTGTGAGAAAATGTCCACATGACTATGACTCCTCTCCTACTCTCTTAGTGAGAAGGTTTCTACTGACTGGTGGACAATAGGGTTTGTAACAATGTCTGAATCCTTTTACAATGAAAAATTTGGAAAACTCATAGGAAGCTTTATTGAAAGAAATATGGTAGCATTGAGTAGTAATTTCTTTTAACATTTCAAACTTAATATAGTGTTCTCAAGGGAAAACAAACTTCTATTTACACATTATAGAAGTAATATATGCATAAGATGCATCTGATATGATAAACAAAAAATGGTAATACTGATTGTCTCTGGGGAGATGATTAGGGCTGTAAGGGGAACATTTAATTGAGAAGCTTTTGCACAATTAATATATTGTGAATATATTATTTAAATATATCTTATGTGAAATTAAACTAAAATAAAATTTTAAATAAAAATAAAATAATTGTTAAAAGATTTAAAATTTAAAAGATTATTTTAATGGTTACATATTTCCTCTTGTAATGTGCTTAAAATTATTTGTAAGATTCTTTAGTTGTTTCTAAGATTTTTTTCTCTACTGTGATTTATACCTCTCATGTACTTGTCTTATTCCTAGAAGAAGAATAGCTAAGAAAAAGAGTATCCTTATTTTAAAGGTTCTTTCAAACATTAAGCAATATGTGAACATACCTGTCTCATTATCTCCTTGAGGACACTGAGCATTATTGTTTTGTAAAAAATAGTAATTTGTAATATAATATGTGAAAAATGGCCTCTTGAAATCTTCACATTATAATAAGATCACATGTTTTACCCTGGATCATCTTCTACCTGCCACTAAACATGAATTTTTGGTTCTTATATGTTTTTCATTGACTTATTTCATTTTTCTTTTTTTTGAGACAGAGTCTTGCTATGTAGCTCAGATTGGCAACAAATTTGTAATCCTTTTGCCTCAGCTTCTTGAGTGCTGGGATTATAAGTGCGTGACACCCCACCTGACCTGGTATAAACTTTGTATAGACATAATGCAATTTACTAGAGCATTAGTCTAACAAAATTATAATTTTAAAGAAAAGTCTATTCAACCCTGATAGAAGCCACCTGTAGATTTCCCATGATTTGGTAAAATCTGTACCATTTTAGTTCTTCAATGACTGGAGAACACCATGATCTGTTAATACAGAAGACAGTGTACTGATAAAAGCTTCAATTGATGATTTCAATGTATTAATGCTTATGACTTTGAAAGTCACTTTTGAATCTCTAGAGCTGAGTCTATCTCAGTAAGAAAACCATACCTAAACCAACATTAGATCCTAAACTTGGTTTAGTTAGTGTTGGGATCAGCTGTGGCTCAGAGGATGATCTCAAGGGGTGACTATGATGGTAGTCTAAATCTCATTTGTAATCCTAGGACACACCCATTGCTCTCAGGACCTTGTGAAGGTTTCTGCATCTTAAAACCTTGTTTGGAAGTTCTAGTAGGGGATTACAGCTACTCATACATCCTTGATCAAAGACTGGTATTCCTCTGTCAGAGATGGTTGTTCTTTTTGACACAGTGTGCAGCCTTGGGAGGGATGTACATGGAGAAGTGAGGGAGGAGGGGGACACCTGTCTAGCCAGCTAGATCAGTTGAATCAACCCTAGTGTTCAATGGTGTGACAGATGCTGCAGCCAGATCACCCTCCCATCCGGTTTCTACATCAGTGAGATAATCAAAGCATCTCAGTGGTGAATAGGGATATTTAATTTTCTTTGACTATGATCTCCACCTCTAGATAAATGTCTCCATTATTTGATTAAGGACAATATTGAGTCTGAAAATACATAATTTCTGGTCTGCCCAGTGTCTGAACCTTCCCCCTTTGATCATTAATTTCTTTGTTTAAGACATTGCTATCTCTAAGGAAGTACATGCAAAAATAACACCACCAGTAGAGGAGTACTGCCATCCTGAACATCAGTTAATATTTTAGGAGTTTGGAATTTAACAAAACTGTAAGTGGAAAGACACAGATGGGCAAGTTTTAATGAAGAAGGACATGGAGAGAGAACCAGATCTCTGAGTTTCATGGTTGCAACCTAGTCTTTATGGAGCAGTGGTCAAATGCTAGTTATTTGTGGAGATGACTGAAGATGAGCAGGAGATGATAGTATAGGAAGGAAAGTTAGAATCTGAAAAAGAAAAATTTAAGCTTCACAATTTGTCTAGGGGAAACTTTATCTTAAGCTTTCTAGTTGATTCTGGTTACTAGCATCACTAACTGTTCTCTGAGATTGGTTGACCTTTAGGGTCAGTAGAAGAAAAAAGATGGTAGATAGCACCCATAATGTTAGATAGTTTGTGGGCTTGTTTTAATTTATTTAAGTGTATCACTTGCACCTGGTTGAAGTAGATTCCAGATTTCTAGCCCTGGAGGCCATTGAATAATAGTTGGCATTTCAATTTGTGCATTTTTGTGCATAGTGGAAATAATGTTTGGCATTGGAAATCCAATGTTTTTCTGTACACAAAAAAAGCAAACCCATTCTCCTGTAGCATGCAGGTAGAAGCCCAGAAATACAGTCCTAGCACAGTGTGTGTGGGCCTGGCATGTAGTCCTTGGTGGCTTCGGGACACTCAAATCATTGTTCTCTCTTTCTGTCTGAACTGCAGATGGAAAGTGGACTGTCATGATCTCCAGGGGGAATAATTGGCAGATTTGCCTAGTGTTTGGAGGAAAAAGAGAAGAAAACATATTATAGCCTAGCAGGTTGTCTTGTAGTCATCACAGAGTTTTAGAACCACAAGGAGCCTTAGACATAGTCGTCTACTACTCTTTTCCTCCAGCACCAGGGCCCTGATTGGTTGATGGGCAAGAGAGTGGGGTAAAGTTCTAGGGCAACACAGTCCAACAGAAATATAATGCAAGCCAAATATGCAATTTATGTTTTCAAATAGTCAGGTTAAAAAAGTAACAAGACAGAGGTGAAACTCATTTCAATAATATGTTTTATTTAACCTAATATATACCAAGTATTATCATGCTACAAATAATCAACATAAACATTTTTGAGATATTTTACTTTCTTTTTTTCACACTAAATCATCAATATGTATCTTTTTTCCACTTGGCCCACATCTCAATTTTTTTCTCAGTTTATTTCAATGTTCAGCTTTCAATGATTCAACTCAAACATAGTTCTGCCAAAATGATACTGTTGTACTTAATGGAAAAATATTTTATACTGCTTTAATATTCAAATATAAATTGTATTTAATTATAATGAAATGTTATTAAATATCCAGCTTCTTCTGTGCATATTTCAGGGGTTCAGAAGCCACAGGTGATCAGTGACTACTCTGTGGATGGTACAGCTCTAGATAATTCTTCTGTTTGATTACAGAATCAAGGCTGGATATTGACAACCCTGTTCTTAACCTGGAACTTTGCATATAGAGGGTACCCAACAAAATAACTGTTGGGTGAACTGAGATGGAAACATAGATTTTCTAAGTTAGTGGTCAGGTAGATCATTTTCTGGTAACCTTCCTGGTATAAATCCTACTTTCTATAGAGCAGTTGTTATCAAAGTGTGGTCCCCTGAGTGGAAGCATGAGCATCACCTGTATACTGTTAGAAATGCAAATCTCTGGGCCACCATTCCAGACCTACTGAATCAGAAACTCGTGTTGAGACCCAGTAATCTGTGTTTGAACAAGTTCTCCAAGTTTTTCTGATGCTTACTTGGGTTTGAGAAACACAGCTATAGGTATAAAGGAGTCTTATTTCCCTTGGACTTTTCCTTTGGATGGAGGAATGCCAAAGAAGCAAGAGCTTCTAGCTCTACAGTGTTGTCCTATATATCTTTCTGCAGCAATGGAAATGTTCTTTATTTGCACTATGCAAAATGGTAGCCACTAGCCACATGACTATTGACCTCTTGGTTAGTGTAGTTTTAGATTCTACTTAATTTTTATTAGCTTAAATATAAATGTAGATAGCTTCATGTGCCTAGTGCAATCTAATGAACCTATCTTACAAACAGGCCAGGAACCGTAAGGCTCAGCAATTGTGATTGGGCATCATTGATCCAACTTGGAGTGAGTTCATGGTTAGCTATGAGGCAGAATCTGCTAGGTAATAGCCCTGTCTTCTCCAGAGTCTACTCTACAGAAAAGAATGATGGAGTCACTGAATCACTATGTGTTCTAAACCCAGGATTAGGGTCATCAAAACAATCTGTAGCCCATTGCCTTATGATAAACACTCATAGACTTACTTTTCCAGGTCAGGAGTAGAACCATGAAGTCTGACAAGGAGGTCATGACACATCACAATCATATTTTGTAATTGATGCTTACATAAGCCATTCTCTTCTTTTGGCCCCTGAGTTATCAGAACTAGCAGTCTATTAGTTTATTAATGGTATAAGCTATCTGCTTGTGCTTATGGGGACCTTTTCTTACCTGCTAATTATCTTTTCTAAAAAATGCTTTCTGGAACTGACAAATATCTCTACCTTTGTCCTGGACCTTTTCTCCCTCCAATGTTCTTGGGCAATTACTGTGATTTCCTGCACTTCCAAAGTACAGGTGTTTTCCATAATGACACAGAGAAAAAGAAAATGACTAGGTTTCAAGGGATAAGATAGAAAGCCATCAGTGCCACAGCTCTTATTACATGAATGAGACTGAATAAGAAGAAAAATGACTTACATTTTTTTGTTGTTCAGGTCATCATGCAGTACTTAAACTAACTCAAAGCCCCTTCTTTCCTTAGACATGAATCACATTTGATCAGGAAATTGAAGTGGGTGCCATGGAGCTGGGATGTGGTTCCTGATGCAATTTTCACCTGGTGAAACTGAGGGATTGCACAGCTCTGTGGGCTCTCTGGGCAGTCTATCACTGCATGCTTTGCAGTTCAGAGGCCCCAAGAGGTTAGTGTGAGCCCCAAATAACCCCAGCTCTTAAATATGATCCTTATCCACCTACCATTTCTTTAGAGAGGAAATTTAATTTGTATTTAGTTGTAAAACTTATATCACAGATAAGCCATTCAAAGGATGGATCCAAAGTATCCAAAATACAGCATATTTATAAACAATGGGAATCATGCAAATTGGTAAACTGGCAAGATAATTCTGTCTTTGACAATGGGAAAGTGATACAAAGCTGTTGTTTTCAATATGTCCACCTGGATTCTTCCTGAACAGTGTTCTCTCTCTACCTCATCGATCTAATGCTTTAATTGGCAGACAGTAAGGTCTGATGGGAAAATAATGGTCTCTTAAATACCTGAGAATGAAAAGCAAATTAAGTTAGCACAGTGTAAAAAGCAAGTAATTACATAATGTCAATCCTGTTTTATACTGTTCAGTCTTAAACAGCATACAAAGAAAGAGCATGTTTAGTAGAGAAAAAAATAAGACTGTTTTCTTAGGTGACTTAGGCCTTGCTTGCAGAGAGCAGGGATCTTTAGGAAAGCCTGCAGAATGAGAGTTAGCCTATACCCAAAGGATTCACTTTCTATAGCTTGTCAGCCTGACAAGGTGACACCATTGTGAATCACACAATGCATAACATGTTTCACAGTAGGAAGATAACCTGGTTGCATTACGCAATAGATTGAGAGTTTGCTTGTTGAGAGACCAACTCAACTGGTGGAGAGTTCGCATCCTTTCCTGTACCCAAGACTAGCTTTGTGACTTCAGAAGATTTTTATCCTTTGTGCCTGGGTTTTATCATCTATCAAAAAGGACACGCTTAGGAACTGTGTATATAGAATAATCAATGGCAATAACAAGGAAGCCACTGTCACACCAGGATATCCTGATGTGGAGAAAGATGACAGGGACCTGACAAGACAAGTGGCAATTGGGGGACCAATGAACCAATTTCCCTCACTCCAAGGCCTTTATTTTCCCTCTCTCCTTCCCA
The DNA here is from genome assembly GCF_047511655.1 of Castor canadensis. Lineage (NCBI taxonomy): Eukaryota > Metazoa > Chordata > Mammalia > Rodentia > Castoridae > Castor > Castor canadensis. The sequence continues at coordinate 77,725,508 of NC_133398.1, read as the reverse complement.
TTCTCTCTTCCTCTTTCTCTCCTTCTTTCCTTCCTACCCATTCTTTCCTTCCTTCGTACTATCTTCCTCCTTTCCTGCCTCCCTTTCTCCCTCCCTCCTTTTCTTCCTTTTTCCTTATTTCTTTCCCTCCTTCTCCCCTCCTCCCTCCCTCCCTCCTTCTATTTCTTTCTTAAAGGAAATATTGGGAATATATATATATATATATATATATATACATATATATATGTATGTATGTGTATATATGCATGCTTTATGTAAAGATGAAAGGAAAATTGCAAGTAATTTTATTTCCCTGAGAAAGCCACCCTTAAGAGTTCAGAGTGTATCTTTATGTACTTTTGCCCATGCATGTTCCCAACTCTTCATGTCTGTGAGTCTCTCTCTCTGTCACTCCGTCCCTCTCATATATATGTGTGATAATACAATATTATATTATATTAACAACTCTACCTCAACATGCGTAGTATATATATATTGTGTGTATGACTTTCATGATGTTTTGTATTCAGATATCTTCACCTAAGAATACTCCTTAAGGAACAGACAAATAAGGATTATGATTCTTTTGTTTGGAGATTCTTGAAGGTTTGACTGAATTAGCAGTCAAGGACCTACAAACAGGGGTGGAAGGATGAGAAGGGTGTGGTGAGAGCTCTGAGACCTCAACCATATCTGGGGGAGATACTATACAGGGCTCATAAATGTACAGCTCAAGTGGATGATGCACAAGCCTCTATTACATAGAAAGGCATATAGATAATAGGGTTTATCTATATAAACCCGAAAGTGTTTTATAGAAAAACAGCGAATGTTCCTTATTTCAGCCTATTGACAGTGTGTCAAGTAAGTTTTACCCTCTTTAACACACTGAAGCCCCAGCTATTTGAGATTTTATAAAGTGAGTCTGTAAATGTCCCACAAGTACTGAGGTTGCTATTTCAAGCACCATGATTTTTCTACAGCAGCTTCTTTGGAGAACATTCTAAAATACATTACACAACCTTTTTCTTGAATATTTTATTCTGAACATGTGTGTTTTGTGAGGACTCAACTTCCTTTTAAGGTCCCATAGCACTGATGTCATATACCAATGTCCAGGTACTGTGAGGTGAGTAGGCAATGTTGAGGGCTATGTGTTTGCAGTGCAAGATCTTCTATTTATAGCTCTGTTCTTTATTTTGTGACTCTTCTTTCTCTTTCTTCTTCTCCTTCTCTGTCTCCCTCTTCTTCTCTTTCTCCTCTTCCTCTTTCTCTTTCTCTTCCCCTTCTTCTTCTTAGGTCATGCACTTGACACATGCAACCAATAAGTATTGGTTGAACTGAATTAAGCATAATTTCTGGTGAGTATCTGGGAACATCTTACGAGACACTTAAATGATGGACGGACAAAGGGCCATACTTGAAGACACCTTGAATAGAAAGTTCAAGGGCCTGATTCTCATTATTTCAAAAAACAGACTACAGGCATGAGGAAGACCTTGGTTCAGAAAGCTCCTCATTGGCCTGTCCCTGACAGCATTCCCTAGTTTCCTATGTCTCTTCACCCCTGAACTGTGACTTTTAGACTGTTCTTGATAGGCCACAGTGATGCCTTATCATCCACTGTAGGTTTTGTGACATTTTACTATAACTAACTACCCTCAGTCTGGCTCTTCAAATTATGTACAACTAGTATTTGTTTTTATCCTCAAGGACCTCTGCTTTCCACCAGCACTTTAGGCATCTACTCTAAGAAATTTGGTTCAGACAATAAGTGGCAAAAAAAGAAAGTGCTCTCAATACCCTTGGCTGTTTTTCTCCAGTCCTATAGCAATGGCAAGGGAGATATTCCTAAGAACCCGGTGGCCGTCAGTGAGAGGAACGTCCCAAGGCAGAGTGATTCCTCATACTTCACTTCGAAAAGACTTCCTCTGTTTCGTAGCTGCAGGAGAAGGCCTTAGAGTCAGAATTTCTGATACATTTTTCTAGTTCAAGTACTTCTTTTTCACTAGCAAGGAACAGAGCCCCTGTCTTGTCATTCCTCACATCTTACATTCCCACAGTTTATTTTCCAGGGATGTGTGGATGCTGCAAGCAGGAGATAGACAGTTCCAGGGAAAGTGAATACGGGTGGCTTTGGTCAGTTTCTGAATTATCAAAATATGAGTTGCTGTAGATAGTAATCCACTTGGTATTTTCTAAAAGCCAAAAATAATAAATAACAATACACCATCAGAAAAAATAATCATCTTCTCTCTTCTCTCTAGCATTCTGAGCACTAGAAATGAGAAATGTATTTGGATATAGATTCAAGGTCTCTCCTACTTGTTGTACATTAAAAACACAATGTACATAATCCATCTGCTGGAATCTTGTGATGTAAACAGTTTAATGTGAATATATTTGGCTTCCAGCTGTCAATGAATTTAGGTAAATTCAACTTTGAGAAAAACGTGCTTTATGTGAAAAGCAACTTCAAGTTTCATGAAAATACCTATTTATTATCTCAACCCTGTGACACTAGGACAGTAAAATAAATAATTTGACTAGGCACTGGGGTTTTATTGTCTATGTCCACTTAGCATCCTCTATCCATGTTAAATTAGAATGCTTTTGGCTTTGTTTTATTTACATAATTGGCCGTAAGTCTGGAGTTTTCTGTTCTTTGTAATTAGAGTATGTGTAACTTTTAGGTTCAACTAAAATATTTTTAAACCTAAGGAATTTTATCTTGAAGAGAGTTGTCCACTAAATGTCTAGCAGATTTTAAATGCTTTATGTATGTGTGATCTCATTGAGATAACATTATTTTTCTTATGTGACAGGTAAGAAAACTAGAACACAGCAATATTAAGTAACTTGTCCAAGGTCATACAAGTAATGAATGAAGGAGGTGGAATTTGAATCTGAGTATGTTGACATCAGAGTCCATATTCTTATGCACTATAAAAAGTCAATAACCAAAGTGAATTAATGAATGAGTGGTGAATTGTGGCAATGAAGAATCAGAAGTGTGAACTAGAGACCCCACCTGGTGTCTGTGGTCTGAAAATGTTTTTCTGGGGAAGAAGTGATGCTCATGGTTTGGGGTGGAGTGTGGTGATGGCCTTCTTAGCAAGTCCTGTGGTGAGGGGAGAGCAGGATATATGTGAGGGTATTTGAGGTCCCCTGTGATACTCTCAATCTTGTGTTTTTTCCTTTTCTTTTTAAATTTAGTTTTCATGGATGTAGAGATGAGGAAGCAAAGCATGAAAGGAAAACTAATATTTATTGTGTACTAGACACTTTGCTAGATGCACTTCATACAATAAATGACTTGATTCTCACAAATAACCTGTGAGATAGATCTTAACATCATTTTAAGTGTAAGGAAATTTGGGCTTGCAGAGTAACTTGCTCAAAGCCTCATCACAAATGAGTCAAAGCCAAATTTGAATTCAGTCCCGGTGCAGTCTCTTGTCACTAACCTATGGGGACCCTTTCTGAAGAGAAAAAGCTAAGTCATGGTGTGCATGTGTGTTATGAGTGGGGTGGGAACCTTTGTAGTCATATTCCAGTAATGGAAAAATTTGAAGAGAGACACAGAAACCCGGCTACAAGTTCCTTTAGGTTCATAAATTCTTTCATTTGATCACTGAATAATCTCTTAACCAAGAAATGTTATTCTTACTGCAAATATAGATGGGTTTTTGAGGTGATGTTTCTAAGGTGCTCTGTAATTGGATGCCCAGAAAGAATTACCTGTTCTACTCTGTATTAATGCTGCTTCGTTTTATAGAATATTATGGTTAGAATCATTCTTTTGACAGGCCTGCATGAGAAGCCTTCACTTCTTTCTGAGTTTCTTGTTTTAAAAAAGTCTCATCTAATGGACTAAAATTCAGAGGAAAACAAGAAGAAATAAGAAACGTTAACAGTGAAAACAGGCCAGAAAAATATACAACTGTTTTCCTCAGAGGATTAAAAGCTATCTTGCTTTGAATCACTTTGTACCCATACAACAAGGCATTACATATGCTTTAGCTGACTAAACAAGATTTCATTGATAGCTTAAAAGCCCCAGTTCTTATGTAATGAATATACTATTTCATGTACTAATGGCCCCAAAAGAATGAGAAATGTTTTTTATCTTTCCTTCAGAAGGAAAGTTAACTGAATGATGAATTAAGAGTATAATACCCTTGTTTTAAATCAAAGAATAGCCAACAATAATGAATGATGATCTATAATAATATTACACGGTATATAATGGCATTTATTAGGATGAGAGGTAGACTCATTTCCATCACAAGCTTGGCTCTTAAAAGCATATTTTACTTGTAGATAAAAAAGAGGATATTGATTTCCTTTGAGGCAAACATCATAATTTATTAACTTAACTTTGCCAAGGTCAATATTTTCCTCATAGGGCAATATATCCATATGTTTACTGGATCACAGAATCAATTTTTGTACTGTTACACATATTTCAGATGTCTTATAGTTATAGAACACAAGAGCCAGGAGGAGGTTTTGCCCCAATCCCTCAATTTCTAAGTGAGGAAATTGAGACTCACTGAAAGTGAGAGATGTGTACTAATTATTCTACTTGTTCACATCATGCTTAGAGAAGCATTCCTGCTTAGATTTAGTCTGCTGTTTGCTACAAACCCCCCCGGTTTTTATTAAATGTTTTGAAAGTTGTCTTCTAAATCAAGAGAAACTTTATTTTTTTTTTAAATTCTATGTACAACCTAAAAACCATGTGTAAAAAGGGGAGAAATAATAAAAATGTAGTACAAATTATGCAAATATACATTACATTTCAGTGAAATTCCAAGATGTCTCCATGACTAAAGAGAATTCTCTTTGCATTGGTCTGATGGAATGTTGCAATAATGGCCCTCAAATGTTGCATATTTATTTCTATAGTCACACTTTCCAGCAGTGCCTCCCACTCTGACTGTAGACTTGGCCACACATTGGCTCTGACCAGTGGACAATAGCAAACCTAAGCATAGCAGAGCTTGACATACATATACACTCTGGCACTTACTATCACTGTTGCTCTTTGGAATCCAAAGACCTCATGTAAAGAAGCCCAGGACAGCTCATGAAGGAAGCTAAGGCCCCTGGCCCATTCATCCTTCCAACCACCAGTCATATGAGTAGGTCCATCTTGAACCATCCATCTCCTTCTGAGTCTTTATTTTTTTTTTTCCTTTTTTTTTTTTTCCGGTGCTGGGGACTGAACTCAGGGCCTTACACTTGCCAGGCAAGCGCTCTTCCACTGAGCTAAATCTCCAACCCCTCCTTCTGAGTCTTTAAATGACCTCAGAGATGAGCTAAACAGGCTCACAGGATCACAGTTAATAATACATGTTTATTTTATAAGTTCCTAAATTTTGGAGTGGTTCATTAGGCAGTGTGGCTACATGATATACATGGTCATATTTTACGACAGAGCTACACAGGTGAATAAAAACCACAGAGAGTAATGATGAAATGGGCAAGAGGGTTATTGTATGTGCACCTGTATAGTCTGACAATTTTTATATCATTACAAAAGCAAAAGCCATTCAAATTCTCTTCTCTTCTGCATTATGGAGGTTTTCATACAACAGGAACTTTTAGTATAGAATTTGGTCTCTTCTGGGATGTGGTTAGGGAACAGATGATATAAGGAGGATCCAGTTGGAACACTGAGGCCTTGCCTAGTAAAAAACCGAATCCTAAAACCACCAATTCACAGCACCATGTATGCACAAGTTTAAATTCCTTCCACCATTCAATCTTTATTAATTTGTAAGTATTTCCATTATTTATCACATAACTAGAAATTTACATGAAGCCTTTCATTTAATTATTGGAGAAAGTTGAATGAGGAGACTTTGCAGATCCTATTTCATGCCCCTTGCTTCTTATCACTATCCTTTTATATCATGGTCACATTTTTGGTGCCTGAGTCTACATGGGATATTTTTTTCTGATGTTTAGTATCTTTAAAAAGGTATGGGTTAGGCTAGGCATGGTGGCTCATGACTCTAATACCAGCCATTTGAGAGGCAGAGCTAGGATGATTGTGATTCGAGCCTGGGCCAGATAAAAGAGTTAGTGAGACCCTATCTTTTGTGGTGGTGCAGTTTTGCAATCCCAGCTATGTGAGAGGCATAGGTAGGATTGTGTTCTGAGGTTGTCTCAAGGCAAAAAATAGAGGACCCTATTTGAAATATGACTAAACAAAAGGGGCTGGAGGGATGGCTCAAGTGATAGAGTGCTTGCTTAGTAAGTGTGAGATCCTGGGTTCAAACCACAGTACCTCCAAAAAAAAAAAAAGTATAGATTGAGGATTCTCAAGGTGTTAGTGTTTTCTATGAGGGAAGAAAATATATATACATGATCATTTCAAATTAGGAGCACAGAGAAGTTATGTACAGGCTCTGTGGTTCTAAGCTACTCAACTAGGGTAAGGAACAACTCAGGAATCAGCCTCTAAGGGTAGAGAGGAGGAGCCAGGCTGCCTCCCCTGCTGAACTTTTGACTCCTCTTCTCAGCCTGATCTGGAGACCTTCATTTCCATCGGGAGATTCAATGGCGTATTCAACTCTGAAAGAGTCCTAGCTTCCCCTTACTTATTTGTGGACTTCCTAGACAAAATTACCTCTCTATCATGTTTCTTATTGTAAGAATTACCACTGTGCAGTCACAGTAGCTGAGGGTTTCTTTAAACTGAGGTTTATTTTAGTGACCTCTCCTGGTGAGGTTATATTATCATAAATCATTGGCAAACAGACTTCTTGCCTCTTCATTCAGCTAATTTCTGTGAACTGCATGGGATTGACTGCTTGAGGAAGATACAACTAGTCATTTGCTCTACTATCTCTGAAGAATACATATTGGTGTCCTTTATTCCTGCCCTCAAAAATAGTATATTCCTTAAATACTCAGTCCACAATTCTTTAAGGGGAACTGCAATGACAGATGCTCCTTTAGCTCTCTAGGGTAGAGGAAAAGGCCAGGCTGCCTCCCCTGCTGAACGTTTGTCTTCTCTCCACAGCCTGATGGGGAAAAATTTCACATAGTCACCATGAATTAGTGTAACTATAAGACTTTGCTCCTGTTTTTTTTTTTTTGGTTTGTTTTTTTCTTTTATCCATGTATGCATACAATGTTTGGGTCATTTCTCCGTTGCTCCTGTTTTTATACTGTTTGTTGGACAACAACTCTTGGATTCTGAGTCCTAATCATGGGGCAGACACATTGGAATAATTTCACTTTCTGGAATATGCATACAAATCTTGGCATAACAATAGGTTATATATAAAAAATATTTGAGTGTATTTTGTGCCTGTTTTAGAGACTCTTGGTATCATAGGGAAGTTCACCTTAGACTGACCGGCAGCATCCTCATCCCTCTAGTCATGTTGTGTTGAGGCTTGCTACATTTGTGCCATTTCCAAATTTTACTTCTTCTAAATAAAAGTCTTTTCCTGTAGTTTAGATCTTGAATCCTGTTTCTCCTTCCCCCTGCTCTCCCCCACCCAAACCCATAGTTTGAGTGGTTGGCCCCTAGGGTAGACTTATTGGGAGGTTGTAGAGGCTTTGAGGGGTGGGGCCTTGTAGGAGGTCCTTAGGTCATTGAGGGTGTGCCCTTGAAAGAGATAGTGGGACTTTGGCCTGTTTCTTTTCTTTTGCTTTCTGGCCAGGAGGTGAGTAGTTTGTTCTATAATGCACTTCCTGCCACTGTCACTGGGATCCCTTTCAAAGGCCAAAGGAATGGATTTGCCCCATCTTGGACTGGAACCTCCAAAGCCATGAGGCCAAATAAACCTTTTCTCTTTGTAACTTAATTACTTCAGGCATGTTGTTACAATGATGGAAAACTGACTAGTAGACCTTTTAAGGCTATTCTGCACTGTTCTCCTACCCTCAGTGATCTGTGGTCACTACAGCTTCCCAAATGGAAATGCTATCTACCAACAGAAAGAGAGCCAATGCTGATGGGCACAAATTGAAATCAGAATTAGTATTTTCAATTTCTTGTAACTGGGGTTTTTATAGTTTACCCCCTGCCATTTCTGGGAGGTGATATAGTAAAAATACAAGGTCAATGAAAGGTCTTTTTAAGTTCAGCATTGCAATTTACATTTTTAGAAAAATAAAACCTCCTATTCAGAAGCTTTATTTACTTTCAATATTTTAATCTGTGTCAACTCAACTCTTGTGCATCGCAACACTGTCTCTTAATAAAGCCAGGAGAAAGGGAATGACCCACCCTTCAGAATTCATTTGGTCCTGCTGTGGTTCATGCAGGAGTACCTTTGGGAATTTAGTTTAAAATTCTAAAAAATGCTGCAAGCAATTTAAAACAGACAAGCAAAAGAAAGAAACTCAAAAGAAGCAAGAGTACACGGTGTAATGTGAATCATTATTACAATATAAACAAAAGATTAATAGTTTTGCTGTGGTTTGTGTAGCATTTAATACCTATGTAGTTTTCAGTCCTATCCCCATCTGTTTGACTTACTGAAAGTTGAATGAAGGAGACATTTCTAATAATACTAAAACATTTAATCACAATTAAGTGTTTAAGGAGATGGAAATGTTAACTAACCTGATTTGATCACCACACACTGTATATGTGCATTGAATCGTCACACTCTATCTCAGACACTTGTCCAATTAAAATAATAATTAATTTAAAATAAAAAGATATCACTACATACCCCTAAAAGGATGAAAACACTGTATGCTAAGTGTAAATGTTCACTTGTTAACCTAGATGAAGAAATAATAGAATAAACTTTAGAAGAACACAATAAAGCTAAGAGGTTAATGATCAGCTAACAATATTCATGTATACATAAGGCACTCAGTCTGTAAACTGGATTGTTGAGAAAAGGTATTTATCCATCCCCACCTATAGAGTGAAAGTCAGTGCTCACCCTTCACATGTACATACTTGCTGACTGGTGAGCTGAAGCAGGAAGGGCAGGTAGAAGGACAGGGAGAAGGAGGTGTTGATACATATATCAATTGGCATTATACTTGACTAGTAATCAGAGCTCACACTGACGAACTAGGCAGTCTTTGCAGGAAAAATAGAACTCTGCTAGTGACTAAGCCAAACTGGGCTTTACATAGAAATTATGTAGGAAAGGCTAAGGGCATGTACCATTTTAATCAAGACTATGAAATATGGTATTGAGCCTTTCTTAAAAGAGACTACTACTTTAAATAAATATATTTTTGGCTTTTGAGACAGAATCTTATTATACAGCCCAGGCTGGTTTCAACCTGAGATCCTCTTGTGTCAACCTCCCTCCCAAGTGCTGGGATTGCAGGTGTGTGGCATCATGCCAGCTTTTAAGCGTGAACTTCTAAAATTCAAAATAAGAACTCTTTTTACATCATTTTGTGACACAATTTAAATAATTGCATGACCTGCTTGCCATAACTGACTTTCCAGAGTCACTAGGCCCTACACCTGAAAGTACTTTGCTGAAGCAAATGGTTGTAAATGATTATTGCTCTCTTACTCACATAAGCCATTGATGATCAACCATAATCTATACTTTCCTTGCCCTTCCTGGAATCTTATTTTATCTTTGGATCTTGGTGGTTATTGAAAACAAGACAGTTTAGAAACGGGATTGCTCTTGGCTGACCCCTACTGGCCTAAGTCTTTTAGTACTAAGAAAATCAGAGTGGTTAGTTCTAGTTTCATCTTCATGTGCTAGATGTGTGACCTTGAGTGATCCACTTACCTCTCAGACTTAGTTTCCTTATCTGTATAGTGGGAAGGTAGGTAGGGATTAATACTTTCTCTGGTTAGAGCAGATAATGGGGATTTCTTTAGGATCTGGTAGTAAGATTCTTTGAGTTGGAGTCTAGGAGCCGTGAACCATCCTCAGTAATGAATAGAAACAATTATTGCTTGGTACTATAACTAATTAGTCAGCTACTATGTGCCATTAACTTTATACAAGTTCTTATTCAGTTGTCACAACAAACCCACAAGTTAGTACTTCCATTTTACAGAGTTAGATAATGAGGATCAGCCAGTTTAAGTGACTGAGAAGTAGGAGAGCTGGGACACATATGATTTGTTTAGTTTCTGTGTCTTTGCTTGGTTTAATTTTGCACTAAGAACAAGTGTTACTTTCTCTGAAGAAGTGTTTTGCTCTTGGTTTTGAAGGTCACACAACATTCATTTCACAACTGAATGTTTACAGCACATAATTTCTTTCAGACAAAAATATATACACTACTTTTCCTGTGGCCAGTATTTTCCATTTGTAGAATCATGTCCTTTGATGCCTGATACTTCTCCCAAGAGAAAATGGAGGCAAGTTGATTCCTAAAAGCAGACTGATGGTCACTCTCATTTAAGCTCTTGACTACAATTTAAGGTTGTAGTTATTTGGAAAACAAAGGAAAGATATCAAGCTCATTCTTAAAAGGGACTCATCTACAGAATCATTTTGATATTGGTGATGAAATAAAATCCAATTTATAGAACTAATTGTACAGGGAGAAACTAAAGAACATCTAAAGAAAGAAGCCAGCAGTCAGTTATGGCTGTAAGCCCAACACTTGGAAGGCTGAGGCAGGAGGATTGTGAGTTTGGGCTAGATCCTATACTCCGCAAAACATCAAAATTCAATTGCTAATGGACAGAACTGGAGATCATCATGTTGAGCTAGATAAACCAAGCCAAAGGTCAAAGAAGTCAAATATCACATGTTCTCACTCATTTGTGAAAAAAAAAAACCTAAAATGATGCAAATGATGATGATAATGGAACATAAATGTAATAGTAGGACTATCTAGGAGGATCAGTGTGAGGATGGGGGAAGAAAGGACAATAAGGGGTAAGGAGGATTGAAGTATGCTATACACACACAAAGATAGCCCAGCAAGCACTGTTTGAAAAGGGAGGAGGAGAGAGAGGAGGGGAAATGGAATATAATAGAGGGGGTAAACCTGTTGAAAGTACACTGTACACATGTATGGATTTATCACAATGAAATTTCCTTGCATACTTAATCTTTAGTAATTCAAAAATGAAACGAAAAAATTAAATTCAATTGTTTCAGTATTTAAGAAGATATACAATGCAGTTTCATAAGGTTAAACAGAATATGTAAACACACATGCACACAGTCTTTTTTGTACCTACATATGTCTGAAACCTCTATAGCACTAGCCTTGGAAGCAATCAGGTATATTGGGAAGAGCAAGGACTCTGTATCCAGATTACCTGGATATGAAAACTAATTAGCATAAATGCACCTCAGTTTCCCTATGGTTTCATTATGAGAATGAATTGAGTCAATGTATATGAAACATTAGGATTTAGTACACACTAGTTAAGTGTTACCTATTATTATTACATAAGAATGTTCTTAACAAAAGGCTTTTGGAATTCTCCCAGAATGAAACTAAAAAGGCTTTCAAAATAACATTTTCTTAGCCCTCCAATTGCTTCCAAGTGCAGGTTAAAAAACTACACTCTGATTAAAAATTCCAATTTCAAATGAAGCTGCACAGACTGGTGGATAATTTTCCAAAATGAAATCCAGAGGTTGCCTACTCTACTTAAAATGTTTGTGTTATAATCATGGTGACATAGGCAAGGACAATTCCATTTTCTCCTTCCTACTGAGTTCTCTTTTGTCCACTATGAAATCTTGAATTCCCTTCAAGTCCCTTTCTCCCTAAGCCTGGCTATTGCTGTAGTCTGCCCTTATCCTCACTTCTGTGATGTTTCCATACTTCAAGGCAGGCCACAGAATGATCGGCATACAACCGGGAATTCCTGCAAAGCTCGCCAAGTTAATGGTGATTAGCTGTTACACACAGAAGCAGGACCGGTGTACAAGGTCCCAAACAATGGAGTCTAACTTGCGTCCATAAAAGCTTTCATGTTGGGAACATAACCCCTTGTAAGATATAACCAGAAGTCTCAAGGTAATTGCATTTTACTGGAATCAGACCTAACAAGTATTTTATAATTAAAGATCATGCTGGTTTCCTTTACCATCACCTGCAACTTAATCATGTACTTGAAGCTTCCCACAAATAGCAAGGCTGTTTAATATTTATTGAACATCCACAATTACCTTTACATTTCGTTTCTCTGGAAACACACTCCTTTGGTTTGGCTTCTGGGAACCTTGAAGAAGACCATTATTTTATTAAGAACGGAGGCAGGGAAATTCTTTGTGTTAATATTAATAATAACCCTGGCTTATATTTCACAGGGCTTTTTTATTGACAAAGTGCTTTAACATTTATTATCTCATTTGATCCTCACGAAATTCTATGTACTATTTGTCCTTCCTTCTCCATGGAATATAATATTCCTTGTACCATTCTATAGGGAGTCTGCTTTTTATCCTTTGCCCTTCTGACTTTAAGCCCATACAAGCTTTTAAGAGGCAAATCTCTAACTTATATACAGGAAAATCAAGTGTTTTCTGTCAACTGCTTTGTGAGCTATGACAGTCAGATCTTTAATGATTGGGCCTTTTAAAATTGCCTAATTATTAGAGGAATGTCTACACACTTAAAACTATTTTGCAAGACTGTAATAGCAAATCAAAGTTTTTACAGGTTGAGAGTCCCTTATCAGAAAATGCTTAAGACCAGAAGTGTTTTGGATTTCCTATTTTTTGCTTGAATTTTGGAATATTTGTGTATAAATGAGATATGTGGCTGTGGATGAGGCACAAGTCTAAACATGAAATTCATTTGTGTTTTACATATACCTTGTACACATAGCCTGAAGGTAATTTTATACCATATTTTTAGTGTACCAGCAGTTTGACTGTGACCCATTGCAGGAAGTCAGGTATGGAATTTTCTATCCATGGCTTTGTGATGGCACTCAAAAAGTTTTGGAGCATTTCAGATATATGGGTGAGGAATGCCCAACCTGTACTGATGGAAAATATCTGCAGGGGATCCATAAGACCATAGGCTTTACTGTTGGGCAGACACATTCAAATCATCCTGGCTTCACCATTTATTATACAACTGAGCAAACTTTAGGCTAAGCCATGTCAAATAAACACTTGAGTGCAGAGTGTGGTGGCTAAGCAAATTCAGAGCCCTGGTGGGGTCTCCACCTTCCCTTTTTCCTTGGACTGTCTCCTACAAGTAAACATTTCCACTGAGCAACTATGGAGCCATCTCTGAGATTGAGACTCAGTTTCCTCATTTGAAAATGAGAGGAATAATATCTATTTAGAAGGTGATGATAGAGAATAAATAAGGTGATTCATTTAAAATTGAGGCACAAAAAATGTGGTCTTGTCAAGGTTAGCATTGAGAGGCACACTTACCTTTTGTATACTAGTCTAGATATTTGGGATGTCTGTACTCATTTTCTAAATGGCTTAATCAGATTTTCAAGGGTTTCTAACACACTGAATGAAATTTTAATTTCCTATACTTATTTCTGTATTCCTCCCAGGCAAATACTTCTTTGTCCTTGTCCAGTGCCAGGCTTCAGTCCATGTTAGCTTGGCATAGAGCAGTGTGATTGGCACAGGTGATTTTTTTTCCTCTTTGCTCATATCCCAGAAGTCACTTGAAGTTTAAGATTTTTTCTTTGTCATTAATGTTAAGGTCACATCACCATTGGTGTGGATTCTCAATTGTATGGCTAGTTTTCATGCTATTTTCTGAGTTCCAGATATACCTGGTGAATGTACCTATCAGTTACAGGAAATCTGTGAAGGTTGAAGTTTTTGCCTGATTCTGACTTTGAAAGACTTTGCGCCTTTGCAGTAATCTGGCTGCACTGTAATGTGGATGATAGTCGGTGGCTAAAGACATGCAAGTTCTCACTAGATTCTGTGCTTTATTTCCTTTTTGGATCTCTTTAATGCTATATTTTTATGCAATTGTTATTAACAGGATGCTTAAATTAACAAAGTGATATTAAGGAAAACAATGTGCAAGGTAAAAGAGAGAGATAATTTGAAGATAAACATTGAGGGAAACCAGCTGGCAGTGTTAAAATGATGTCACAATATGGCAGGATACTGGCATTTCCCTTATTATAAACTCTCTAAATTAAGATCATACTTCACTTATTTGATACTGTGTTTTCAGTGGAGAGCTGAAGCTGACTCAGTATTAACTCTCTTCTGATCTGATAGCAGGAGACTTACAGATGAATCAGAGCTGCCCTTGCTCTATTTTGGGGGAGGGAGAGTATGATAATGAGCACACCAGATGATCAGGCCAGGAACAATGGCGAGGCAGTCAATCAATACTGTGGAAATCTAGAATGGACATCATCTTCACCTTGCTGGGGTGGTGCGGCCATCATAATGGCTCCTCTGTTCCTTTAAAATGCTGCTCAGATAATGGCCCCGCCTCCCACGCATTCCGAGAGGGTGCCTCTAGCTTTACTGAAACCCTATCCTGACCACAGACCTTATTTCCCCTCACAGCTTTGATACCCTGTCCAGCCAACTTATCCTCCAGAGATGTAGTTGCTGCTTCTTTCGATGTGCTCCACAGTGGTTTCAGAAGTTGCTTCAAGAGCACCTGAGGACAGAAGTCCTTCTGCCTTCCCCACCCTTTCCCTCTCATCACACACAGGCATTGTCAAGTGTTTCATTAGTGAAGTTCTTTAACATTAATCTACAGAGACAATTGGCAGTTGGAAACCAGACTATAACCAGGAGATTTTTGGCCAAGTGCTTTGTGCTTGTGAGGTTTTGAAGCAGTGTTAGTCATTAGCCAGCCTATGCTAATTGAATTTGATTTTGCACCAAAACTGTCACAGTCACATAGAGTATACCAATAAAATCCCAGCACTGTGTGCTGCAATCATTAGGCATAGTTTTTTTAGCAGCAAAAATTCAGCCTTTGGCTGAAGGTCATCAAATCAAACTCAGGGATCTCAGTGGTTCCTTGTTCTCCATAGAATAAAGTCAAGCACTGAAACTGTTGATTCCCATTGGAGTGGAACCAAAATTGAATGGGAAAATCCACTTGTAGGAATGATGTACATGACTGACTGTTCTCTCTTTGGCATCTGACATGGAACCCCCTTGATAACTGTGAGCAATCACACCTGAAGTCTTTACAAGATGTATCAGTTAATTGCCCCAAGTGGCATCATGTAATATTTTGTTTTAAAAAGTAAGACAAATTAAGTTAAAATGTTAAAAAAAAAAAGTACATTTAAAAACTTGCCAGTGAGCTGGTAGAGTGGCTCAAGTGGTAGAGGGCTTGCCCAGGAAGTGCGAGGTCCTGAGTTCAAACCCCAGTACTACCCACCCACCCCCCCAAAAAAACTTTGCCAGTCTTTTCAGTAAGAGAAGTACATGCAAAACTTTTGTTACTTTTACATCAAATTGTATACTTTATAGATTGGGAAATGGGATACTTGATTGTCAAAATAATCGAATACAAAAGAGACAAGATCTTTGTAATCTATCATTAAAAGATTCTGAAGAGTGAAAATTACCCTCTCAAATTCAGCCACAATTTGTTAATTTTTGAACAGTCATTCAATAAGCAATTTCCTCACATTCTTATCCTTTGTGCCACACAAGGGGAAAATTGGGAATATATGTCACAAGGTGGCATCAGGACTCGTAACTTACTTTGACATGTTACACCGGTATGAGAAAACATATGAAGTAATTAAATAAAACCTACTGAGGAAAAAGGGGATTTCAGCTGAATTCAGCTAATTAGTCACAAGACTGTCCGCAAGTGTAGAAGGGAAAATATTCCAAAGGGTTTTTCCTTCCTGGGTTTAATTTAGCCTGGCAATGGCAGTGTGATTCTGCTGGTTTTGTATCTCATTACCCTCAAGAGCACCCTTTTCCCTCCTGCGACCTGCACTTAAAGGTTGATACCATCATCTCATCAATTGCCAATGCCCCCAGTTCAATAACCTACTATCACAATGGGGCATCTTTCTCGATGAGAGGCCACTGCAGGTCTAGGCTCTCTCCATAAATAGCTTGCTCTGTAGTGCCAGACTCATTCCCACCCCGCCCCCACCAGTAGCTGGGCTTAGGAGAAAGGCTTCATCACTGTGCTTTCCATGGGAAATGCCCTTTGTCAAATAAAGATCATATTTACTGTGACTTTGAAATCAAGACATAACTGACCATAACATTTTCTTTAATCCTGGTGCCTATTGTTCTCATTTTCCTTTAAGACTGGTGACAATTTCCTATATAAATAAGTGTTATCTGTGTTTCACGAATCCTGTTGAATCTAGTGGCTTGAATTTTAAAGAGTGAGAGAAAGTGAGAGCTTTTCATTTGGTATTACATGGTACAATAGGAGTTCCTCTAGGGAACCTGCTTTTACTAAACCCTAGCAAAAGTCGCAAATTGATATCTCAGATTGGCGATATGTTAGAGTTTAGGAGTCCTTCTCTGGGTAGGAAAAGAAAGTTCCCTAGAGGGTTTTGTATTATGCAATATAGTATAAGGTGGAAACCAGGTAAGAGCTATGGGTGGGAGGGAGAGGTGCAGAGATGGGTACCCACCGAGAGTGTTGATGGGAAGAATCATCACTTCTCAGTTCTCTGAGGAACATGGTTCAGTGAGCACTTTCTACACCCATGCTGGAAAATCCTGTCCTTTACCCTGCCTTTCTTCTAGCAGAATAGGGCTATATTAATGACTGCAACTTCTCATTTTATCAAAATATAGAAGCATGACATCATAGAGGTGAAAGTTATATTAAACACTAGCACCCTCTTTAAAGAAATTAAGGTCAAAACTTAAAGAAAAAGATTGGCATCGTTTTTTCTATTATGAATCAAAAATGAAAAAAATTCACTTCTTAACTGTGGGTATTATTAGGTGTCGTCCAGCAACAATAATATTTGATTAAAATATGGGTAATTTAAATAAAATAAGATATAAATTTAGTTTTTAAAATGCTTTTAACAATGGTAATATTTCTCAAGTAAAAATATGAGACAGTGGATAGAAAATTCTACCCTGTCTTTAGGAGAACAAATATTCCCCAGCTCTAGTAATTAAAAGTATTAGGTTTGGTTTTTAAAATGGAGAGTAGCAAGATCTGTAGTAAAAATTACTGCTCCTGAAGACTCCCAGCCATGGAGCATTTAAACTCACCAATTCTAACCTGTATGCACACGACGATAGTCTAAGAGAAGTCTAGAATTTGAGGGACAAATGACTAGCCATGTATAGGGGAAATACTTTGTTTCACATTTAATTTAGATAATACATATTTAGCATCTTTTATTTTGCTAGCAGTAACTCAAATGGTTTTGAGAAATGCTCTGACTTTGCTGTTGATACCAACACCAACCACATGAGGTCACCAATAACTACAGGACCGACCCAAGAGGCCCAGGTGAACTGCACATACATGTCTCTATAGGTTGTTATTTTCTTTATATCCACCAAACTAGCAAGCGTTTGCTATTAGATTATTGCTTTTTATTAATTTAAAAGTAACGTGTGACTCCCAGAATTAACACATTTTGAAGTTTATTTAAAGAATTAATAATAAAAATTTACAAACTATCCCTTCAAAAGATCTATTTGCTTCTAACCTTCACATATGTTCGATGAAATAATTCAGAATGAGTTAGAACTAATCAAAACCATGTATTAAACACTGTTTTAAGGCTCTGTGGTGAGTTGGGAAACACAGACATTCATAAGGCACGCACACACGCATCGCACACAAATATGTGTGCTGTGGTACATTTGACTCTCAATCAATGCCACCTTCTGGAGTTTTTTCTTCTGTGAAAGAAAATAGGACATTCATGAGCCCTGAAACTGTCCAAGTCATGTTGAATATTTGTGTTATATAATTACTCTTTTTGGCAGACTACTAATTAAAATAACATTTCACCTTTCTTCGTGAAGGCAATGCTGATCTTTTCTACCTTCAGTTCTTTTCACAGATGTACTCTGAACACACAAGGTTAAAAAAAATAAGCATATTGTGATTGTAAGACCAACTTTTTCCTTTGAAATGGTTTATCATAATATTATGCTTAATTATGCAAATATGCTGGAGGCTTTTTTATGGGTGTATCAGACAAATTCAAATGCATTAAAGATGACAAGTGCATATTCATTTTCACATTCAGCACATATATGCTTGCATGCAGCATTCTGTGAATTTAACAATCCATGATATATAATGATACAAATACCAAAAAGTGAGAAGTGATGGAATAAAGCTCTGTAACATAAGTTTATGGCAACATTTCTTCTATTAAAAAGAACTCTATCTTCTAAGAAATTATATTGATTTTATTGATTACTTTCTATATCACTTTCAAAAAAGATTTCAGGGACAAAAAGAATTTTATTCTTATAAGGGTGGTATAATTTGGCATAGTTTGGATGTGCAAGGTCCTAGGTTAGATCCTCAGAACTGCAAACTAAACCCAAACAACAATAACGAAAATGATTGATATAGTTTTAATATCCCTAAGTCATATCAACTGAGGTTTTATATTGTTAAAATGTATATGCTGTCCTTTTTAAGGTACATGTGAAGGAGAGGGGGAATTTAAAACTCATCTTAATCCAATACTTTAATGAGCTCCAAAAAAATGGAATAAAAATGTCAAATGTTTCCAAATATTTGTCAGAGAAAACATAAACTGAGTCTGTCATTGAATATGCTGGATGTTTTGCCTTATTTATATAGAGACAAAGAAGAGAAATTTGCAGCTATATTATAATTGTCAGAGTCATATTTGTGAAGAATGCAGCACATATTTTTCTATTTAGAATATCTGAGAGGTATTTTGAAATTATAAACAACCTATCTTATTTATTTATTTTGAACTCAGGGCCTACACCTTGAGCCACTCCATCAGCCCTTTTTTCTGAAGGGTTTTTTGAGATAGGGTATCACGGAACTATTTGCCCAGGCTGGCTTCAAACTGGGATCCTCCTGATCTCTGCCTCTTGAGTAGGTAGGATTACAGGCGAGAGCCACCAGCACCTGGCTCTTAATTTTTTTTAGATCACATTTGAGTTCATGATGTTGTTTTAATGACAAGCAGGGGCTATAAAAACAGCACACATTTCGCCTTGATGGCCAGTATCTGAGACTGGTCTTTCCAGTTGTTATTTCAATGCAAAATACCAAATTTGTGTACTAATCTTACTACCCGACATCAGAAAATGCACTGAAGATATTTACTACTTTTCTATGTGTAATAAACACTCCTGAGTTGGCCTTGCTTTGTAAAGTATAATCATAAAATCAGCAAAAACTAGCAGTGGCTTTTTGGCTGCACTCTATGGCTTTACTCCTCCATGCCTTCAGCCCTTTTTGCTCTGGTTATTTTGGAGATAGGGTCTTGATTTTTTGCTCAGGCTGGCCTGGACCACAGTCTTCCTATCTTAAGCTCCTGGCCATCACTGGGATGACAGGTGAGTATTGCCATGCCCGTTTTTTTTTTCCCTATTGAGATGGAAAAAAGCTTTTTTTTCTGTTGAATCCTGTGCCAGGCTACTATTGGAATTTTTGAAAACCTTTCTTATGGTCACACTATGTACTATACTTTTGTATGCATACATTCTTAGTGTCTTTGAATTCAGACATTTTGATGACAATTTTTTTTGCCAGAGCATTTCATAAATTTATAAAAGCTAGGAAAACTAAATGAAGCTTTATAAGACAAAGATCGAAATATTGACAAATATGTCATTGTATTAATAAAACTCCCAAATTGGGTTTACATGATAATTTCATTTTGTTATGGCCTATTAAATTTTTTTCCACTTGTGTGTTGTGACATAAGTATGTTGGTAAATGTGTTGTATAACATCTCAATAGTTTATATTCATCCCAGCAACAGCTTGTTCAGCTAACAAAAACTTTTGTATCTTCACTCTGATGTGCCTAGGTAGGGGTGGACCTGTTATGTATTCTTAGAAGAGAGTTTCTTGTAATGGGGCTTTTTAAAATTTATGATTTTAAATTTAGTAGAAGATGAAAGCTATTCACAGCTGTAGAACTGTGACACTAAATATCCCAAGGAAACTTCAATATTTTAATATGTTTTTATACTTATAAATGCAATTTTAGATTTAGAGTTTTTTAGATTTAGATTTTAAATGTTAATTTCACTTTAGGTGATTATACTAATTCAAACCACTCTAACATTTTTTAAGACAACTTTCTTGTTTGTTTTTTTGAGAAAAGAAGTGATGCTACACTTATAATCATATTTATTTGGCTAGTTTTCGTTTTTGATATCTTGGTTCTTTGTCCTTGATATAATGACCTAAGAACAACCATCATAATTTGTTGTGTTTCTATTTTCAGAAAATTTACATGAATAGATGCTGCAGGCCAACATAGAAACAGAATACTTTTACCTGAATCAAGCAGCTTTTGGGAGTGCTGTCCAGTGCTGAATTATATCTATCTGGGCAGATCTGCAGTTTGTTTTTTTTTTTTTCAATTCTGTAGTTTGAACTCAGGTCCTTGTTCTTGCTAGGCAGGTTCTCTACCACTTGACCCATGCCTCCAGCCTTTTTTGCTTTAATTATTTTTCATATAAGATCTCCTGAGTTTTTGCCCAGGACTAGCCTTGGACTTGATCCTTCTACCTATGTCTCTCCTTTAGCTGAAATTACAAACATGTACCACCATGCCTTGCCAGAACTGCACACTTTTCACGTGTGAGAGATGTTATAAAAATTTGGAATATCTGGATTCTATTTGGGATATTGAGAATAGGAAGAATTGGAAATGATGTGTTAGATTATTAAGGATTGATCATAGATTATCTCTTGAATTGCTAAAACCCTGGGTTCTAAGATTAAAATGAGACTAGGCTTGAGGCTGTGACAAGTTACCCAGCAATATTTTTTCTTTTAAAATAAATTTTTCATGAAGACCAGTGGAACAGAATAGAAGATCCAGATATGAAGCCACACAACTATAAGCAACTTATCTTTGACAAAGGAGCTAAAAATATATGATGGAGAAATAGCAGCCTCTTCAACAAAAACTGCTGGGAAAACTGGTTAGCAGTCTGCAAAAAACTGAAACTAGATCCATGTATATCACCCTATACCAAGATTAACTCAAAATGGATCAAGGATCTTAATATCAGACCCAAAACTCTTAAGTTGATACAAGAAAGAGTAGGAAATACTCTGGAGTTAGTAGGTATAGGTAAGAACTTTCTCAATGAAACCCCAGCAGCACAGCAACTAAGAGATAGCATAGATAAATGGGACCTCATAAAACTAAAAAGCTTCTGTTCATCAAAAGAAATGGTCTCTAAACTGAAGAGAACACCCACAGAGTGGGAGAAAATATTTGCCAACTATACATCAGACAAAGGACTGATAACCAGAATATACAGGGAACTTTAAAAACTAAATTCTCCCAAAACTAATGAACCAATAAAGAAATGGGCATGTGAACTAAATAGAACTTTCTCAAAAGAAGACATTCAAATGGCCAGAAAACACATGAAAAAATGCTCACCATCTCTAGCAATAAAGGAAATGCAAATTAAAACCACGCTAAGATTCCACCTCACCCCTGTTAGAATAGCCATCATCAGCAACACCACCACCAACAGGTGTTGGCGAGGATGCGGGGAAAAAGGAACCCTCTTACACTGTTGGTGGGAATGTAGACTAGTACAACCACTCTGGAAAAAAATCTGGAGGCTACTTAAAAAGCTGGACATCGATCTACCATTTGATCCAGCAATACCACTCTTGGGGATATACCCAAAAGACTGTTACTCCAGAGGCACCTGAACACCCATGTTTATTGCGGCACTATTCACAATAGCCAAGTTATGGAAACAGACAAGATGTCCCACCACTGACGAATGGATTAAGAAAATGTGGTATCTATACACAATGGAATTTTATGCAGCCATGAAGAAGAACGAAATGTTATCATTCTCTGGTAAATGGATGGAATTGGAGAACATCATTCTGAGTGAGGTTAGCCTGGCTCAAAAAACCAAAAATCATATGTTCTCCCTCATATGTGGACATTAGATCAAGGGCAAACACAACAAGGGGATTGGACTATGAGCACATGATAAAAGCGAAAGCACACAAGGGAGGGATGAGGATAGGTAAGACACCTAAAAAACTAGCTAGCATTTGTTGCCCTTAATGCAGAGAAACTAAAGCAGATACCTTAAAGCAACTGAGGCCAATAGACAGGTACTAGAGAAAAGGTGAGATCAAAAAGAATTAACCTAGAAGGTAACACCCACGCACAGGAAATCAATGTGAGTCAATGCCCTGTATAGCTATCCTTATCTCAACCAGCAAAAACCCTTGTTCCTTCCTATTATTGCTTATACTCTCTCTACAACAAAATTAGAAATAAGGGCAAAATAGTTTCTGCTGGGTATTGAGGTGGGGGGAGAGGGAGGGGGCGGAGTGGGTGGTAAGGGAGGGGGTGGGGGCAGTGGGGAGAAATGAACCAATCCTTGTATGCACATATGAATAATAAAAGAAAAATGAAAAAAAAATAAAATAAATTTTTCTTAGGATATATTCATGATACAAGGGGGATTCATAGTATCAATTCTGATTAGTCTTACATTGTACATTAGTTACATTGCCCCCATTGTCTCTTCTTTTCAGCCCCCTTCCTCCTGGCAGTTCTTGATGTTTGTTCTGTAAGTGGTCAGAATGTGTTTTCTTTCATGGCACTTCCATTCCAAAGTAAACACTGGTACTTGAGATGCCTTTGAATGAAAGCTCCCCTCGCTCACTCAGGAAAAGGAATATGCTGTTTGGGGGATTTGTTAATAGGAACATCAAGTCTTTATCCTACACTGTCTTCCTTAGAGTTGACAGCAAAATTTCATACAGGGAAGGTTATAGTGCTGAATTAATAAGATACATGCCATTGCTTTGGAAGTAAGTGGTTTCTGTAGGGAACATCATGGTTATTTCTCCCACATTTATCTTGTTCTTTTTCCAGAGAGTCATGGCATTGGGTAACTATTTTTCTACCCTTGACATTCATTGCCTAAGATACATTCCTCTCCTTTTCCCCATCTTGGTTATGTGAACTCAATGACTAAGAAGAAAATGCACAGGCCCAATTCAATTTTGTCTTAAGTCTATCTCTGCTTCCTTTTCTTTGGAATCCATCTATCTCTTCTTGGATTAGATGATTCTCAAATAGAGGACATTCCTTGCCTCAGATGAGTGAGGTAGGCACCAGCTTTTATATGACCAAAACAAACCATAGGTCAAATTCTTTTAAGCATAAGTTTTGGGTTATTTTGGATTCCAGCTTAGGAAACTCATTCATATCAGATGAATTACTGAAATACTAGTAAATTCTCTGATTTAACTTGGCTATTAGCCTTAGATCTTATCCATCTTCATCCGAAAGATGAAGATTTGGGGAAGAGATGTAAGGAAACACTTCAGAAGTATAAAACTATAGCAGATATAAAATAATAAAACTAGTACCACTAAAAAAGAAAATAACACAAATAATAGGTTATCAAAACAAGAGGAAATGCACATATATTATATCTAATATCCTCTTAACAACTTTATGAAGAGATTTTGAGATTCTAATTTTAAAAGTTTAGATTTGAGAAAGCTTGAAAAATAGAAGAGTTGTAAAAGCATTTGATGAAAGGCATTAATGGAGAGAATATCTTAGCTAATGGGCTTCCTTGGTCTTGTATGTTATCATTTCCTCACTCATCCTTTCATCGTTAGAGGGAGAAGAGTTGGTAAAAGTGAGGAAGGGAGCATATTTACTACCTCCTCAATAGAAAACAAATACATACATAACATTGGATTTTTTCATTTATACTTTACCAGTAAGTGAGAACAAGATTGTGATGTATGAAGTATTTTTTACATGACCTTTTTACAGAGAATTTTAGGACGAGAGATCATCAGAACATCTTGTTCAAAGAGTACTTGTCTTTAATCAGGACAGTTTCATCTGAATTAGGCAATTATGATATTCATTTAAAAGACAGGAAGAGGACTGTGACTTGTGCCTAAGATAGATGATGAAACCAGGAAATCTCAAAGGACAAATTCCATAGAACAATCACAAATAACCTAAAACAGGACTTGTTTTGCCAACACACAAACAGAAAAGCTCGAACAAAAAAGTATGAGAAAGAAAATGCTCTTAAAAGACAGACATATTATAAGATACTAAGCCATGTTTTTACTTTCTACAGTTAAATAAATATAATAATAAATAATGTTCATCTTAGCTTTGAATTCTGTGAGTTTAACTGTTTAGAGTCCATGAGTCTGCTCACCAAGTGAAGTGTCTTCAAAAATAAACAAAAATCACATTAATCTCCAAAGTACAGATGACTATGAGAACGTCTGCTATTGATAGCCAGCTAAAGTGAGTGTCAGCAATGGTAGTGACCTAATTCATCATTTATGTGATTTTAATCAACATACCAATTGAGATATATGTATGTGTGTATGCATGTGTATGTATATATTCACACATATATATATGAATTGAGATACATGTATGCGTGTATGTATACATATATATATTCATCTATATGTATGAATATAAGGTGTGGATATGTTTCAAATATTTATTCTTCTCTTACCAGAGGTCACCAAATGTTAAATCAAAGAAGGAACACTTGAAATCAACCCATTTGTTCTAACAATTATCAAGCAGTAGTTTCACTTGTACAAATTTGTGAATAGATGGACTGTGCACAGGGACTCTCTTCTGAGTGAGTATATTGTGATGTGTCTTTGGCTATTTTCAAGTAAGAGTTATCCTGATATCGGGTATTCATGTCATGAGGATTTGAATACTAAGTTCAAGTAACAAAATAGGAGCTAGTCTTGAGATTTAACAATAGAATGGAAATATAAAGAGATGTTTTCTTTTCCTGTATCTGACTAGTGCTCAATTACATTGAAGACAACTTTTTTGTGATAGTCACCAATGTTCAAAGATGCTAGTGTACCAATATTTACTCAACCTACACTGAGCAGCTGGAAGCAGAAAGGTGCTCTGAATGTTTGCTGCCAATTAGAAATTCATACTTTTTCAATGCCACAATTTGAACCTAAGTTCTGGTTTCCTTACAGGTTTGCTTTTTTCTTTTAAAGACTAAAACTGAGATACTGTTAAATCTCAGTCTGTCAGTGTTTTGTCTCATCCCATAAGAAACAAAAACAAAAGCTTCTCATTTCAATGTTCTTTGGAATCCTAGTGGATTCTGTGTGTTTTTTTTTTTTTTGCTTGCATTCATTTTATCTACCTTCTATAAGCTGGTGTTTACCAACTACTGAAAAAAAAAACCATAATCATCCATTCAAAGTAATGGCTATAGAAAAGCAAAAGGGCAAGAAAAATGAGAAAGGGAGAGAGGAGGCAAGTGGAAAGAGAGAGAGAGAGAGAGAGAGAGAGAGAGAGAGAGAGAGAGAGAGAGAGAGAGAGAGAGAGACAGCAAGAGTGCCAAAGCAAGTAAATTCTTTTCAGAAAAAAATCCCCAAATGGGAGGAAATGGTGGTCATGAGAGTTGCAGTCATTTACTTCTTAAGCAATTCACTAGGAAGTAGTACTGTGGTAGATGCCTAAAAGGTACAGTACAAGAGAAAATAGTTTTCTTAGAAAACAATTTGCATGAAGAGGCACAGGCATTCTTACTTTGAACATGAAGCATAAACACAAATCATTATGCTTCATTTGTTTTTGCTTTCAGTTAATGAATTGTGACTAGCTCCATAGCTCTACACCCATTACATAAGATTATAATAATCTTTGCAACTCCACTATGAAGAAGATGGACAGGTGTTAGGATGCTGTCTTTATAGAGACTCAGGAGGGCTGAGTGTCTGGCCTAACTTAACATGGCCAAAAGAAGTAATATTAGCAATTGAGCCCAGATTTTTTGATCCATAGCTTAGAATTTTATTGTATAAAACATT
Source organism: Castor canadensis (assembly GCF_047511655.1). Taxonomy (NCBI): domain Eukaryota; kingdom Metazoa; phylum Chordata; class Mammalia; order Rodentia; family Castoridae; genus Castor; species Castor canadensis. Next base: position 77,699,601 of record NC_133398.1, on the reverse strand, counting down.
ATGTATTATAGGTTGACTACGTGTGTTGATCAGAAGGAAAGGAAAAAAACAGCAATATGCAGTGCCTGTCCTCTATTGGCCTACCAGATCTATTCTTTGCTGTTCTATTTGCCTTGTTTTGGCCTTTGGCAGGCTGACATTAATGAGCTACATCACTGGTCTTCCTTCACTTCAGGCTTCTTGCTATGGTCACCTATCAGTAGCACCCACTTCCATGCTTACAAAGCTTTTCCATTGTGCTGACTATTGCTTTTCTCTATCCCCCCTTATAGGCCCCTCTAAAGTTTCATCACACAACAGACTCACCTGAAGAGCCCTTCTTCCGTTGCTAGTTCTGATGTGCCTCTGTCCCTTGTTGGTTTCCTTCAACCTGCTCATGCTTGGGTACATAGTTTCTTTGTTACAAGTCTTTCAGGACATATGCTGTCAAAATGCATAACTTTAATCTAACCATGAGAAAATATTGGACCAATCTAAATGGCAGGATATTCTACAAAATAACTGGCTGCTATTCTGCAAAGTGTTAGTGACATAAGAGAAAAAAGTAAAGGACTGAGGGAATAGTTCACATGAAAGGAGACAAAAGACACACAACCAAATGCAATATGTGATCCTGGACTGGATTCCAGACAAGATTCTTATCTTTTGCTACAAGGAACGTTATTGACAAAGTAGGTGAAATAGTCATTAGGCAATGGCAAAACATTATTGTTAATTTCAGGTGATGTCCTATTGTTATGTACACATTATATACATACACACACACCTATACTTATGCACATCTGTGAAGGAACGAGGGAAACAGAATGAGAAAGCAATAGTGATGAAGCATTAATAATTGGGACATCTGGATAAAGCCTCCACAGGAGTATTTTATCCTATTCTTGAAACTTTTCTGTAGGTCAAAAATTATTTCAAAATAGAAGTTTTAACAATTTCTCCCAAATCCTGTGTATGCTGTCATATTTCTACTAGGACCCTCATTGGTTTCTAATCTTGGTTTTAACTGGTGTCTGTTAAGAAATATTGATCTCACCATTTAACCTTTTCATTGTTTCAGAGCACCTGAGTTAGCATTGAGTCATGGTGAAGGGTAGAGAGAAGAAACGATGGCCATCTAGCACATTAGGTCTAAGAGGGAGAAATTAACATCTCAGAGTGATGGATACTCCTGAAGCATTCAGAGCCCTAGCCCCGGTCTCAGATAGAAAAATTTAAATTTCTTGATATCGTTAGCATAAATGTACCTTGCTAATGTCAAGTATTACAAATGTAATAACATTAAAAAACACACACCACTGAGAAGACTATAGGGATCAGAGTATGTAAGAATGTGTTTTACTTGAATACCTGCCCCATTGAATTGAACTTTGAGATACCAAAACTAGTATCTTAGCATAGCCTTATAGGTAAGATATGAAATCATACCTGTGGTAAAGCAGGGTGTAAAATATGATATTAGACTCAAATATCCAGCATATTTATTCAAGTTTTCACTGGTTCAAAGAGAGCTGAGTCAAGATTACCACTGATTTGGAAAACCCTACCTAAAGCAAATAATTCTGGTACATACTAACAGCAGTATGATATATTAGCAATGTGCATCACCTCATGAAATAAATTTCATAGAGAAGAATACAACATCAGTTTTTTGGTACTCTAGACAATGATGCATATGGTTAATATATTCATGAGAAAACATCAGCCAAACCCAAATTGAGATGTGTGATATTCTACATCATACCTGATCAGTATTCATTAAAAGAGCTAAGCTCATGAAAGACAAAAAAGATTGAGGAACTCTTATAAATTAAAGAGGCATATATCAACAACTAAATGCAATGTGTGTGTGAGGTTCTGGATTGGATTCTGGAAGAGAAAGAAAGTACTAAGGGAAAGATAGTGAAATATGAAAAAGGTCTGTAAATTAGTAGTATTATACCACTGTTAATATACTGGTTTTTATCAAAGTACTCTAGCTATGTAAATTGTTAACATTAAGGAAAGTTGGGTAAAGATCTTTTTACTAGTTTTGTACTTTCCTGTCTGTCTAATGTTATCTCAGAAAAATATTGCTTGGGAACTACTTCTTCTTAATAAAATACGACAATTATAGCTTGAATGTTTCCAATTTTGTGGAAAACACATATAAGTCTTAAAATACTACATTAAACAAAACTTAAAAGACTTGACATTTAAAACCTATATTCATTTAGTTGGGACTTATATTCAGACATCAAAGCCTGATTGCATAGGCTTATATTATTTATGCAAATGAAGATACTTTGAGTATCTTTCAAGAAAATGTAGTGCTTTATTGACTAGTCCCTGATACTTCAATTTTCTTTTTGAATGACATTTGACCAAGAACCAGAGAAACACATAATGAAAGAGGTGTAAACTGATGAGTTTAAGTAATTCATTTCTCAGATCTCTGGAAAAGACTCAATGTTGGCACCCCAGGAAGTTAGAGAGTTTTACTGCTGAAATTTGAATGTAATATTTCTTCTGTTTGTCCCATCTATAAGTAGTATGTAGAAGAGTGTGGTCAACTCTCCTACACAGCAGTGGAAGGGAGGTTGAATTTGTTGGAGGCTACCATCTTCAATGGGATTCAAGAGTGTGGAGGAATATTAGCTCCATATGTACCTCACAGACTGAAAGCTTAGACTAATACTTCACATTAGGTTTCAATGCTTAATCCTGATATCAAATTTACTTTTGGCAAACTGCTCATTTCCATGTCTCTGAGAGGACCATGTAAGAGAAACAGAAGCCCACATGGTTGTAGGAAAGAAACAAAAATGTATTTTACTTCTGAGTTTTAGATAGGCAAGTAATTCTGAAATTATAGATGAATTGTGGCAATAATGTATCAACACTGAAAGATATTTATGTCTTTTATTATTTTATAAATTTATCTTGGACAGATTTATTGTTAAATACATTTCAAAAGGATATCTTTTTTTTTCTTTTATTATTCATATGAGCATACAAGGCTTGGGTCATTTCTCCCCCCTGCCCCCACCCCCTCCCTTACCACCCACTCCGCCCCCTCCCTCTTCCCCCTACCCCCTCAATACCCAGCAGAAACTATTTTGCCCTTATTTCTAATTTTGTTGTAGAGAGAGTATAAGCAATAATAGGAAGGAACAAGGGGTTTTGCTGGTTGAGATAAGGATAGCTATACAGGGCATTGACTCACATTGATTTCCTGTGCGTGGGTGTTACCTTCTAGGTTAATTCTTTTTGATCTAACCTTTTCTCTAGTACCTGTTCCCCTTTTCCTATTGGCCTCAGTTGCTTTAAGGTATCTGCTTTAGTTTCTCTGCGTTGAGGGCAACAAACGCTAGCTAGTTTTTTAGGTGTCTTACCTATCCTCACCCCTCCCTTGTGTGCTCTCGCTTCAAAAGGATATCTAAAATTTTTCTAATCTGCTGTAAGATTTGACAAACATCTCTCTTTGGAATGATCTCCGATGATTTTACTGAACTGAAGCCGTTTGAGAATCTCTGTATTTTCTTAAATCTATGAACAAGCAATTCTAATCACACACCTTTTCCCCTGTGTTTTCAGTCTAATAGCCTGGTTTGGAGTTGGAGGTGATCAGAGCAGAGCGATTGTTAGTGCATGGAGTCACAGTGTTCTTTGACATGCTCTGTACAGGGTGATACTCTTGTATTACAAAAGAATTTAAGAGACTCTGCCACAGTGAGCCTCTGCCCTTCCTCAGATTCTGAGAGCTTTCATTAAACCACACTCACAAGCACACAATAGATTAAAAATATCTTATATTTGGAGATGTGACCTGCAATTTGAACCTTATAGACTAACCTACAAGGAAAACAGCCAGAGGATGCTTCTAGAGATGGATTCTCACTTATAAATGACATGCTATATAAGAACCTTGAGGTTCCCATGTGTTATTGAAGAACAGTGAATAGAAATGGGTGAACTATAGAGGAAACACAATTCCAATTCTTTTTATATTTCCTAATACATTTGTGTTAGCTGCTTAAGATGTGAATTTCAAACAGGATTCATTTCATATGACTCTTCAATATTAATACATTCAAATGGGATTTTGTACATGGTTTGCAATGTGGTTATATGACATTTACATGGGATTTTTAGATCTTTTCTTAGTGTTCCTACTTTAAAGACCTTGAGTGTCTCAATTCAACTACTTTCTGTATGACCTTGAACAATGCCTTTCAAAGAAGCAGGCCTTGATTTCCTCATAAACAAGGAAGGATAACAGTATTACATCTACTGTAAGAGAATGCAATCAATATTTCAATATTGCTATCAAAGTATATTAATCTCTTTGGTAGGAAGATGTCATAGAAAACCAGAATATTACTATTATTATCATATCTGGCCCAAGTGAACTTTAAAGCCCAAAGGTCCTGTCTTTGTATCGAAAAATCCAGTCTGAAATATCTAGATTTATTTTTAAATTTCATCAAATTTCTAGCTCTGTCAATAATGTGCAAAGTCAGAGGTGAAACTGTGGCTATATTAAAAAGAAAAATAACTCACAGAGACCTAAAAAGAGGCAAAGAATTGGAGGCTGAGGTCTTTGTGAATAGATTTCATGGGCCAGGGTTAGATAGAAAGCCAATTTCTGACTCTAGCAGAAGCATCCTCTCTGAGTTGTTTGCCTTCCATCAGTCTCTTTACCTTGGAAGGCAATGTATAGAGACTCTACCTCTTCCAGAGTATTAGAAGGCTGGAAGGCATTCTGGTGTGGAAGGTAAATAAAGATACAAATAGTTCTGGAGTGTAGTTCAGTGGTGGAGTGCTTGCCTGGCATGTGTTCTGGATTCTATCCCCACCAGTGTGTGTGTTGGGTGTGTGTTGGGGGGGGTGGAGACACAAAGATGCAAGGAATTATGGCTTCCAGAGATCCTGGATTTTTTTCAAACATAGTAGTTTCATATATTCTGCCTCACTAACCCATGATAGTTATCAAATTCTATGCATTTAAAATAAGCTACCAAATATGACAATTTTAAAGTTGACAACTATGCTCCAATACAAGAGACTGAAGCCTTAATTAAATGGGTCAGTCAACTCTCTACAGAATTTTCTTTTCATAATTGTTGCTAACAATGACCACTTACATGTGTCTACTTTTAATGAACTCTCTCTGAGGGGATTTTTATTATCGCAGACAAGTGCTCAGATCCTTTCTGGAGCTAACGTCCCAGGATCGCTGACAAATGACCAGTCCTAAGGCTTATGTAAAACTCTATTACGTAAATTGAAAAGCTCCTGAACAGACACAAGGCTTACAGATGCTTGTTGTTCTGTCATCTATTTCTTCTCAGTATCATATCCTTATTCTTTTCACACTGTGTATCTATCTCCTCCAACAGACTGGAAACCCTGAGTCAGGCACACTGATCCATTCACTCAACACCAGCACATTCAGTCTATACATCTGCTGAGCAACTGGATGAAGGAAGGAATGCAGGGTGTGGTAAAAAGTGAATCCCCAGTTTATTTAAGTTATAAAATTAAGATATGTGACTTTTTAATATTAGTCCTAAAGGGGGATGAGAGCTAAGACAAAAGGTAGAGAAAGAGAAAATTGGCAGAAGTGCTAAGCGTATCTCAAAGAAGTATCAACACAAAGATAACAGACCCTCAATGAGGGCTAAGAGTGCTCCCAAGAGCTGAGCCTCCTGCTCAGGCTCCACAGAACACCCTTTCAGTCTACAGATAGATGTAACTACCTGAAGAGCAGCCACAAATGGAAAGGTGTTATACCTAATCAAGATGTTCATAGTATAAAAAATACAATTCTTTAAAAATAGCATGGACAGGACTGGAGGTATGGCTAAAGCAGTAGAGGATCTCCAAGCATGAAGCCCTGAGTTTGAACCTCAGTCTGACTAAAAATTAGCATTTATGTAAATATTAACAACTATATATACTCCTTAATAAGAACTTATAAGTAACCATCTGCCACCAACAATTTCTTCTGGAGAGGTCATTCTTATTTCCTTATTTAAATATTTTCTAAATTTTATATAGCAGTAGGTTTTCACATGTTAAGCTCTATAAACTTAAAGTTTATGGAAAGACACAACAATTGTGCCTAATATGTACAACTGGAAAGAAATCAAACTTGAAGTTTCCATTTTGTTAAGAAATCAAAACTAGCCAGGCATGGTGATACACACCTGTAATCACAGCACTCTAGAGGCAGGGGTTGGAGGATCATGAGTTTGAGATCAGCCTAGGTTACATACCAATACCATATCTCAAAAACAAATAAATACAATACAATACAGTAAAAGAAAACAAATAAAAAAGAACAAGACAGAATTTCAGCTTCTCTACTTCTGCTTATTACAGTTTGTATGCTAAGGCTCTGAACAATTTTGTCTTGGTGACGTGAGTTGTGAGGGATGTCACCAAGAGTTCTCAGCTATTACCATAATTAAAGTCAAAGTTGGGGGAAACCATCTTAACAATGACAGTGGGCTCTTTCATCAAAACAAACTCATTTCCTTAGTGTAAATCACATGTCTGGGCATATTACATACCTGACACACTCAGACATGTTAGGTGGGATGTTTTCAACTACAGGTCACAAAAACCCTGACTCAAGTTGACTGAAACAATTAAGTTTATTAACTCACTTAAAACATCTGGAGGCAGGAAGGGTTGAAGGCAAAATAACATTAGGATTTGGATAGTTCTCCTGACACTTTCTTTTCTTCTTTGTAGAAGGCTTGTCTATCAAGTCAACTTGCTGTATTGCCACCAGCCACTGACTGGAATCACCTGCTTCCTTATTCATGGGCAGAAGTGCAACACAACCTCTTCCCCAAGTGTGGGATACAAGTCCTTTCTATCAGTTCACTTGAACCAACAATGATGTCAGAGAATACCGTGTCATGATTGGCTTAAGGTTGTTTTCTGGACCAAACCCCAGGGATATAAGAAGACTAAGATTTGTATAATATTCATATACTAGGGATGGGAATAGGGTATAGACTTCTGAGTCTTATGAGACACAGGGGGAAAGAGTTTGTTCTTGTACAAGAAGTGGGCAGAGAAGAGTTCTAGTATCAGATAGAGGAAATGGGAGAATGTCTGTTAAACATAGTGTATTCATAGTAGGAAGAAAAAAATCATCGGGGTCTGCATCAGGACATCCAGAATCTACTCAGGGCGTCAACCTTAACAAATCATTGTGAAAAAAGTTTCAAAATTTCTGGGATTCAGCTATTGTGGCAACAGCAAGGTGGTATAAAAATATTTCTGTGGTCTCATTCAGCTTTGTTATCAGCTTGTTACTCACTCCCTCTCTCCTACCCAGGTGCCTACTCCAGCACAAAGCACCCACTATAGCATATAGGTAAATACTTTTAAAGGAAGACTTTCCTGATGATTTTTTTTGCCATTTATCTCATGGCAGATCAGCCAATTGCTGTGACCCAGCAAAGCAAAACAGTGTGGAGCAATTATCTGGGAAATATAAGACCATCTATGCCATCAGATAATTCAGGGAAGGGTGGGCTTTGTTTCCTGAACAATCTGCCTGGTTGCTGTGGATGGTCCCCAAATCCTCAGATAAATGGATAGGCTCCACTGTTCTTTGGCTGCATAACTCCAGCTCATTGTGAATCAGGATCAAACTCCTTACTGGTGAGATAAGATCATTTATGCCACAATTTAAAAGCAAAGTTTCCTTTTGAAAGGCTCACTTTACTCTTTTAGTGTCATTTGACACTCTTTCACTATTCCAGAGGGTCCCAAGACCTACAGCAGAGGCTCTTGTGTTTCTACAATAAGATATATCCAAAATAAGTATATGATACAAATGGATTGAATTCATATAATGTTCTGTCTTACCACATTTAGTTTTAGGAACTTTCATATATCATTTTAACCACATGCTTTTGCTCTGATGGCTATACACATATTCAAATTTCTGACATTAATTATTGAATATCTGTTTAAAAACTTCAATTGTAAAAAGTTCCTCAGTTTATAAGGAAAAACTTGATCTCAGTGAAAGTGAATTACAACCTTCCAAAGGCATACAAATAAAGAACCGTTGATATTTTATGACTCAACTAGTAAAAAAAAAAAAAAACTCACCAAAATACATTTTAAAAAAATGGAAACACAGCCTGAATTGTGGAATGAGCTTGAGAGGTGACTTCCCTGAGAAATTTCTGCTGGCCTTACAGATGCTAATACCTTCTTATTTTCCCACGCTGACATCATATGCAAACGACCATGTCAAGAACGCATTTGCAGAATACATAAGCAGTGGAATGAAATGTTATTAGTTCTTATTTGCAGCTGCTGCCAACCCCTGAACCCAAGCTCTAATTGGAATTTCAGTGAATTTAAAAGCAGTGGACACTCCAGGAAGTGAATAAGATACTCAGAGCTGCCATCCCAGACCTACACTTTTTTGAAATGCATACTTCTGAAAATTCAAAGTAAAAGAGACCTCTGTGCTTCATGACTTACCAAATAAAGTTTTAAAGATACTTCCTTTAACAATTATGACTTCCAGTCTTTACTGAATTATGTGTGGGCTGGTTTGAGCAACAATACATTTACTATAGCAACCTACTCTATATTTGTATTTATTAAGGTTTTATTTTTTTTTTCCACCAATGGTAATTTTTAAAGAGCCATCAGTTTCTGGATTCTTCTCCCCATTGAAATGAACAAGTTCCCACTTTAAATGTCTCCTGATTACTGGCTGCTTCTCAAGCTAATAAAAGCTGCTAAATCACAGCTAGGACAAAGGTCCCCACTGTAGTGCATGAAAAAGAAGATTTACAGTCATATGCTATGCTGAACGGCCTTGTCCAGGGCAACACAGTGCCTTGCATCTGTGACAGGCTAAAACAAACCACATGCCAGATCTGATTTCAGACTTACATAAGAGGCCAGCCAGGCTGCAGCCTCAGTACATCGGAGAATAAAATGGATCGGGAGGGGCGCATGAGGGAGGATGAGAAGGAGCCAGGCTATGTAATTAGTATGTGCTTCATTTTAATGACTGATTTCTTCAGATAGCCAATTCCCAGTGTTGATTTTGCTTCGAGGCCACTTTTCTTTTTTTTCTTTTACCCCCTCTTATACATGTAGACATCCTCTCAATCACACCCACCAGAAAAACCACCCAAACGCTGGAGTAACTGTATCGTATTTGGCCATATTAACAACAGCAGAAAGGAGATGCCAGGTAAAGTTCTAGGATGACAAGATCTCTTTTTAACTGGGACTGAACTCGTAATACCATCTTACCAGCAAAAAAAGCAGGGGTGTACTGCTGTGGCCTGGAACTACCAAACGTCACTGAATTTTCAAGCTAGTGTTTCAACTGTCTTTCCACTTGTGGGGACCTTTGTGTTAATTCATTCCTCAACAAACAAACAAACAGAAAGCTTGTATTGAAGCTATGATCAGATAAGTGCTGGTGAAAATAGATAGTGGACCTCTATTCTTTTTTTTTTTTTTAAGTGATGTAAATTGCATCTGGAAGAGGCTCTCCTTTAAGTAGTTCTAAACTCCCTTCTAAAGTGGCTAAACAGAGCTAGCTGTGCCTGCTCATTATTTATGCAGCTTCCAAACAACAAGCTCCTGCAACTGTCCAAAAAGAAACGCAAGAGCCCAGGTGCTTGGGTGAAACATACCTTTGTCTGATGTAGGATAGGAAGGTTCAGACAAAAGCAATGACGATTGGGCCCAACCTGGGCTTCTCAGATTGCGTTTGCAGAGAAAGGAAGGAAGTCCAGTTCAGGATGAAAATATGCAGCACCTGGAGTCAGGAGCCCAGGTTTTTTGGTTTTGGCTCTAAGCTATGTCATCCTGAGCAAATCACTTTTCTTCATTTTACTTCTCTGATTCTCAGTTGTCTAAACTGCGCAATCAACAATTTTGAGATCAGTGGTCCCCAAACTAAAACAGAGTGAGTTTCACCTAAAGCACAAATTCTTGGGCCCCATGTCTAAGTGATTCAGCAGGTCTGGTGTGGGGCCCAGGAATTTGCAATTTCTAACAATTTTCCAGATGATGCTTGTACTGTAGGTGAGAGAATCATTGAGACCTACTGAACTAGATGATTTCCAAGGGGTCTGTCTATCTATTTATCTATATACCTACTATCAGCTATTTTTGCAGTGCTGGGGATGAACCCCACTGTCCTTGTTGCATGCCAGGCAAATGATCTACCCCTACTCCTAGCCCTCAAAGGGATCCTTATGTTCTGAAGTGTTATACAGCATTGCATGTGTTGCATATTGCTTATGCCTGGGACTAGAGGGCAGAGGAATGGCCATAGTGCAGTCTTCTCTGACTTCAGTAGGAAGTCATAAGATTCACATTCTCTTTGAAGCCATTTACTTGACAGGTAAAGTAGAGGGTGATGACAAATGTCTACTTGACAATGAAAAATGATTGTTTTTTCAACAGGAAAACAATCTGTCAATCAATAGTGGTACAAATGTGATATAATGGAAAATAAAATTCATTTGCTTACTTCATGTCAGTAGAAACCATACTTTCTCTTTGAATCCATTTGTTTCTTACATTTGAAATCACATGTGACATACATTAAACCCCTTTATTGATGGCTACCCTTAGTGCTTGGTCAGCCTATTCAATGTTAATTCTGGTTATTATTCTGTTATTGATAAATGTGAACTTAGAGAAGTAATTTCACTGCTCTGGGTCTCAAAATTCTCACCTGTAAAAAAGAGAATTCTTGTCTAGAAATGACAATACTTATTTGTGATTCTGAATTTCCCGATATGTAAGTAGATGAAATGTTTGGTTCTTGAAATAGAACCAAAATATAATTGAAAAAGAGGCAAACTACGTCAGTCTCATCTGGTGGCTATAGACTCAAAGAAAGAATAATTGTTGAAGCCCATCTGCTTCAAGAAGAACTGCCCAAAATTGGTCTTCCTGCTTCTGCTTCCACTTCTGCTCCTCACTCCTCTAACAGCTTCTCATGGCCACAAAAAAATCCAAACTCTGCATCAAGTTTCCTTTTCCTCCCCAAACTCATCTATCCAGGTGATGTTCTCATGACCACCTACACGCTATAAACCTTCTTTCTGATCATGGAACACTCCAGGTTTACTTCCTTCTCATGGCCTTTCCACCAACAGCATCACCTTTGACTCAAACCTTCAGAGAAACCTTCTAGGACTTCCCGATCTTTTCCCATCACTTTGTTCTGTGCTGACTGCATAGCACACATTATTTTTCTCATTGTATATTTACATTTAATTGTTTATTTCTGTGCTCATCTTTGGAAAATGTAAATTCTGTGAGGCCAGGAACTTTCTCTATATTGACTACCCTCTTCCTGGATCCCAGGAGATTGTATGGTATGTGGTATGTATTCATTATATGTTTGTTGGATAAATGAATACTATTATAAACATGATTTTGGGGAGTCTTTTTCCTGTGTATAGAAACACGAGCCTGAATTAAACTAACTAAGCATATTGTGCACATTACGTGCTATGCATTTTAAAAGTACTTTGTTAATATATTAACATTTGATTTATATAACAACTTTAAGATGGAGAACCATCATCATTTTCCATATTTTACAAATGAGGAAATTAAAACAAAGAGAATTCATTTGGTTTGCTCAAAGTCAGAAAGCTGTAAGTACATGGCCAGGCTTTAAACCCAGCTTATGCTTATAATCATTACGTTATAAATAGTAAGATGAAATTCTTAAAGTAAATCCTCCCCCAAGTCTGTGTTGAATGATTTCCCCATTTATGCTTGATCACTTCTACTGACAAGACTTTCATTATTTCTGAATGAACCCATTTTTTGTAGTGAAAGTTGTGGTAAGAAATTCTTTCCTTATTCTGATTCCAAATTCCCCCGGTGTTGCCTCCACCTCTTACTCTCAGCTATATTCTTTGAATCCTATAGAAAATGCTGAACCCCTCTTTCACATGACAGCCCTCTAACATGTGGAAGCCACTTGTATTGATCCTCTGAATCTTTTCTTCTCCAGTGTGACCATCCCTGTTCTTTTGAAGGCCTTTCTTGTAATAAAACTTTAGCCTTCTTACTATCCTAATTTCTTTTTTCTAAACAAGTCCCATCCAGTCTTTATCTCCTAATGCTTCAACTACAATATTTCTGGTATGGTCTGATCAACATGAAAGAATGGAAAAGCCCTCCAGAATATACTTTTGTGAATTCCATTGTGCATAGACACTTCTTATGCAGCCATGAAGAAGAGCGAAATGTTATCATTTGCTGGTAAATGGATGGAATTGGAGAATATCATTCTGAGTGAGGTCAGCCTGGCCCAAAAGACCAAAAATCGTATGTTCTCCCTCATATGCGGATATTAGATCAAGGGCGAACACAACAAGGGGATTGGACTATGAGCACATGATAAAAGCGAGAGCACACAAGGGAGGGGTGAGGATAGGTAAGACAGCTAAAAAATTAGCTAGTATTTGTTGCCCTTAATGCAGAGAAACTAAAGCAGATACCTTAAAAGCAACTGAGGCCAATGAGAAAAGGGGACCAGGAACTAGAGAAAAGGTTAGATCAAAAAGAATTAACCTAGAAGGTAACACCCACGCACAGGAAATCAATGTGAGTCAACTCCCTGTATAGCTATTCTTATCTCAACTAGCAAAAACCCTTGTTCCTTCCTATTATTGCTTATACTCCGACTTCAACAAAATTAGAGATAAGGGCAAAATAGTTTCTGCTGGGTATTGAGGTGGGGGAGAGGGAGGGGGCGGAGTGGGTGGTAAGGGAGGGGGTGGGGGCAGGGGGGAGAAATGACCCAAGCATTGTATGCACATATGAATAATAAAACAATTAAAAAAATGAAAAAAAAGAAATAAAAACAATGATGACTCTTATAACATTTCCCCAAACTTTTTGTGCTACAATTACTCTAGAAATTTTATACAGTATGAATAGATCAAGACTAAACTGAACTATTTATCCTAAGTCTCTAATTATATTTTATAATTTTAGATCCCTAAATTAATTTTCCAATAATGTGAAAATAAGAAGTTTAATTTGTCTCAGTGGGGATGCTTTACCTCTAGATCATCTCTGTTCCTTAGCATCAAATGCAATCCTCATATGTCATTTAAAATCTAGTAGCTGCATTAGAAAAGTAAGAAGAAATAAGTGAAATCGAAAAATATGTTTTATTTAGTGTGAGAGATCCAAAATATTATCAGTTTAACATGCAAAAATGTAAAAATCATTAATGAGATAGCATGCTTTTTGTGGTTAGTCTTCAAATTCATTATTCATTTTACATTTGCAGACTGTTTTGAACTTGAATTGAGCACATTTCAACTCTCCCCAGCCATAAGTGGCTACTGGTGCCATATTGGACAATAAAGCTCTAAATGCTCATAGAAGGAGGTAATGCCAACAGACACTCATACTTTGCTCTGCCTGTAAGATTTTGCTGTTTGTGACTACCAGCATATAGGTTTGACCTGATAATTGCTTTCTTCCAGAGTAACTCTATAAGAAGAGAAGAGAAAATGCTTTGAAGTGACATCCTTTTTTGTCAAATGTACTGTCAAGTAGTAATTGAAAGGTGAAAGGAACCAAAGTTGGCATTGACCAATTAAGAGGAAATTGCAGAGAGCTAGGAATAAAAATGACTTCTCTTCCATTGGAAACTTATAGAAAATTATTTTTCAACCCTGGCTAGGCTGTAAGACCAATTGTGGCCCTTTGAAAGCTTATAGTTACCCAAGCCCTTCTCTCATCTGCTAATTGAGACTGTTTGGATGAAGTTTAGGTGTGTCTGATCTGCAGTCCAAGTTGTGAACCACTTATCATAGTCAGCTAAGGCTGGAAATGTGTATTTTTCCAAAGGATGAGTTCTGTTCTTTATTATTATCTATATGGGCATTTGTTAGTGACTTTTTTCCTTTCTCCTTTTATTTTAGTTTTTACACTTGCTTACATGTGTATACATTGTTTGTGCCATTTCTCCCTGAAACCCCCCCTCCCCCAGCCCCCTACGTCCAGGCAGAAGCTGTTCCTCCCTTTTCTCTGATTTGTTAGTGACTTTTAAAAGTATAGATTGGTGTTTTTCTTCCTTATCTGAAAAAAAATGCTAGAAACTAAAGATGAATTTCACTTTAAAATAAATTAACAATTGGAATAGATAAAACATTTCACAAGACTTATGAAAATATTTTTGAGTTGGTGTTATTATAGTATACATAAATTTGTGCAATTACTTAGTGTAAAAATAAAGAGGAATTAGAAATAGCACATGATCCCAAAAGTGGTAGAATGAAACAAGCATTTTTAAAGAGTATAGATAAGCTTTCATGGAAATCAGATGAACAGTGAATTTCAGAAGTCTTTAAATACTGAGACCATTTGATTTGGTATTTACATTTTCTTGTGGCCAAAGATTTTAAAAAGGATTATAAAGTTAAATGTAAGACTGGAATAGCATTATGCCCAATAGATTTTATTTGAAATAACATAAATATTCAATAATAGTGAAATTATTAAACAAATATGATGTATCTATTTTTTAGTTAGTCATGGAATGTTATGCAAGTTTATGAGAAATTACTAAAACCATGGGAAAATCCTTAGGATATTTTAAGCAAAAGAAGTTGGACACTAAATTTGTTTATAGTATGATTTCAAATTTGAAAACCAAGTCTATCTTTGTACATACGCACAGAAAAGAAGACAGGAACAGAATTCACCAATATGTTTGCATGTGTTTATTAATTTTTGTTAATTTTTCTTTATATGATTCTGCATTTTCCACATTTTCTTCAAGGCCCAGTTATTGTCATGAAGCTCACATTGCTCTTGAGGTAACCAGTTGTACCCTCCAGGGAGCAAGAGGGCCCCAATGCAAACGGAGCTGTGCTGTGTGCTGTTTGTGCAGCTGGGAAAACAGCCCAGATTATGTTGCAAATCCACTTATTCTGAAAAAGTAAATTGCAAAATAAGAAATATGAAAAAAGACTTAATCTGGACAAAAAAATAGTGAATTCCATGGGATAAAGGAAATCTCTTCTAACCAGAAAGCTCATTTCTAGCATAAGGTTTGTCTTTGTGTTGTTTTGGAATGATATTTTTCTTACAGTTCTCAGGCCAACAGCAGAAGTTGAAGTTGTGAACATACTTTCTGAAATCAAAAGGAAAACAAAACTAACCTGCTACCTGCATAAAGGCAATGCTGGTTAAGGCACAAATGCAATGTCTAGGAGTAGAGAGGGTTAACCCAGAGAAGCATAATACCAGCATCAGCAAACCTGCACACGTTAGCTCCTCATCTGCTCCCCTTCCTTGCCCTTTTCCCACAGTCATCTCATTATTGGTAGCACTATTGCCCTGGTTACTCATGATAAAAAAAATGGGGAGTCATCCTTGACTGATCTTTCACACTCCACATTCAACCCATCAGCAATCCTATTGGCCATTTCTTTAAAACTTACATTGGAAACCCAACATTAGAAAAAATTAAACTGGAGTCATGGTTGAAGTGGTAGAGCACTTGCCTAGCAAGTGTGAGGCCCCAAGTTCAAATCCCAGTACAGCCAAAAAGGAGAGAAAGTAAGAAAGAAAGAAAAGAAAAAAAGTACAAGGGCTAGTGGCTCAGGCCTATAATCCTAGGCTATGAGGGAGGAGAAGAGCAGGAAGATTGTGGTTCTAGGCCATGCAAAAAGTTAGCAAGACACCATTGCAATCAAGCTAGGTGTTGTGACGTGCATGTGTGGTACCAGCTGTGGGAGAAATAATAGGTAAGAAGAATGAGGTCAGAGGCTGACCTAAGCAATGAAACCCTACCTGAGAAATAACTAAAGCAAAATCAGTTCTGGAAGTGTGACTCTAAGGCCTAGTAAGTGCAATGGTCCTGAGTTCAAACCCCATATTGCACCCACCCCTTCTCTCCCCAGTGAAAACATTCTCAGAGATGAGCAAGTTACTGATTTCTAGCCTGAATTATTGCAGTTGCCTGTCAATTCCTTCTTCCTCATGTGCTTTCTTTCAGCCTATTCTTAGCAACCAGAGGGATACTTTCAAAACTTATTAAATCATGTCTTCTTTCTGCTCTAGCCTCAAATAGGGGTTCCCATTTTGCTCAACATAAACAAAACTTCTTATAAAGGTGTGCAAGATCTTATGTAATTAGGGATCACTATTCCTATAATATTAATTATATTAATATTATATTCCTTTCCCTATTAATTCGCTGAGCTCATCTCTTTGTTCACTGTTACTCACTTAATAAAACTGTTGCTCTACCAGCCCAGGGCCTTTGCACTTGCTATTTCTTCTGCTCTAGATGCTTCAGCAGATATTCATATTCCTCATTCCCTTACCAGTTTCAAATCTCGGCACAAATAACACTATTTTAGTAAGGCCTCCCTAATAATCCTATTTAAAATTGCAAGCTTCTTGGGTATGCAATTAGAATTTTCCAAATCAACTGCAACAAACCTTCTCCCATCATGAATCTCCAATCCTAGCCTATCTCCTCCAAGGTCAGTCGATGACCTTTTGTCCTTCATTAACTGACAGGTTTTTAATCATTGGGGCTGAGGTCACATACCTTCCTTTCTACCTCTAAATCATGATATACCTTGCCCATCCTTTCTTCTTCCATCCTTCCTTCTTCTAAGGCAGATCAAACATCTTCCTTAATTAAAACCAGGTTCTAGATACCCCAGATCTCTTTCCTTTGGGTCATGATCATCTGTAATCTCTCTTATACTTACTGATAGTTTCCATCCTCTTTACTAACCTACACACATATTTAGGTGTCTCTTCTTAACAAAAGAAACCAAAACAACCCAACAAATTTTAAACCTGATAGTCTTCTCTCTTTACTCTCATTATCAAATTTCTCAAAGGTGAGTTCTTTCTTTCATCTTTTCTCATCACGAAGCTCACAAAAGGTTTAAGTTCCATCCTAAACCAAGTGCATCAGAATCTCTAGGTGTGGATTTGTACACATGTGTTAAAACATCACCACAGCAATATCTGCAGATGACTCAAAGTGCACAGTAGAGTTCAGACCTGCTCAAACCACTGCCTCAGCAACTAGCAGTCTGCTACCTCTCACAATTTCTCCTTCTGAGTTTGTCAGTGATTAAATTATAATCATCAAAGCCAATCAATTTTTCTTAGCTTTCTTCTTCCTTCTGAAATGTTTATCAGTTCATGATGCCAATGGTCATATTTTTCTAAGATCACTTCTACTTGCTTATAGGCAGTGAACTACACTAATTCTCTTTCTTCTTTATTGTAATCCCTTCCTCTTTCTTCCTGTCTCCTGGATGCAGACAATCTCCCAAGATTCTCACCCAGTGCTTATCTCTTTTCCTATTCCATTCTTTATCAAAAAGGTCAGATACTTCAGCAATTTCTAGGATGAGTCCCTCAAACTTGGGCGTAACTGCCCTTTCAAGATGGAAATCCAAATTTCTACTGTTTCCCCACAGGCAACTCCAAATTACTCTATCTGAAATTAAACCAATCATTGCGTTCCATCACTACAAGTCAGTTTTAGATTGCTCTATTGAGATCATCTCTAAAGGCTAGAGGCCCAAACTCCCATTTTCTCCCCTTTTTATCTTTGCTGCTGGCTCTTTTCCTATAACCTTGAAACGTTTCATTATTACTGCCGTTTGGGAATAATATTTATAATTCTTCTATTATAAATTCTTCTGTTATTTTATATCTTTACATTTTGTTAGATGAATTGCTGAAACACGATGCTCCTGCCCTTATTTAAAAGCCCTACCGTGCCAATTACAATAGGTATATGTCTTGCTATGATTTGGATAAGTATACCCCAAAAGCTCATGTGTTAAAGGCTTGGTTGGTAGTCTGTAGTGATTTTGGGAGGTGGTGGAACCATTCAGAGGTGGAGCTAAGTTGGAAGAAGTTGGGTTATGGGGTTGTGCCCTCGAAGGGGATATTGGGACCTCACTTTTCTAGCTCTCTTTTTTTTGGGTGTGACTATGGTTTGAATTCAGGACATTGCCTTGTTGTGCTGACTAAACCATGCTTCTAGTTCATTTTTACTTTGGTTGTCTTGGAGACGGAGTCTTGCAAACTATTTTCTTGGGGTGGCCTCAAACCACGATCCTCCAGAGCTTAGTCTTCCAAGTAACTAGAATTATAGGCATGAGCCACAGGCACCCAGCTACCCCTTCTCTCACTTTTGCTTCCCGGATGTCATAAGGTAAGCAGCCTCTTCCGCCACAGGCTCCCACTGTGATGTGCTGCCTTACCACAGGTCCAAAGCAACTGAGTTAACTAACCCTGGACTGAACCTTAAGAAACCGTAATCCCAAATAAACCTTTCCTCTTCATAAGTTGATTTATCTCAGATATTTGTACAGTGATAAAATATGGTGACCAATTTAATTTCCATATTGTAGATTAATTTCCTAATGTACACTACAAATCCCCAAAAGGGTAAATGAATTTTTTCTAACTTAATTGACCTGGAATGTTTTTCCCTACTGAGGAACTGTACTAGTCTTATCAGACTATTTTTCCACCACCTCTCTCCAACCTTTTCATCTCTCTATTTTTGTCTTTGCTTTTTTTTCCCTGAGGGTTTTCAGTTTCTTTCTCTTAATTTCAATGTCTTTCTTAGATATTTTCTATTCCACAAACTGATGACCTCAGCTGGAGAATTGAATTCATCTACTTATGGAAAGAGAGAATTACTTATCTATGCTAATGTTAGGTATATTTACCATGAATGTAGATCCAGGATATCACAAAACTCTGCTGGGATTATTCTTTGTATAAAATAATGGAGAGATTTGATTAATACAAAATTATTTCAACTTGAACTACCAATGTGCCAGAAGCTCCCATAATTGAAGTCATGTTTTGGGTTATAACATTATATCCAGAAGATGTACTTTGAGGCACCATATTGGAAGAGAGGGGTTTAAGTGAATTAAATTATGAGTTCCATCCAACTCAACACAAACCATCTATCACTTGGAAAAACAGAAGTGCCCCTTCCCCCAATAAATACTGCTGAGAATCCTGGGGCAATGAAAGCAGAGAGGAAGAGCAAATTCACCTTTGCCTACTATATAACAATTTCTATAGAACTTTCTGTCATTCCCACAAATGTGCTTCAATATTCTATATAGCTAATCCCAAATTTAAGATGAAGTGAATGATCCTCTGAGGAGTGAAATGGTTCCCCAGATACTTAGTGGCCATGTTAAAGGCACATTCTAAAGCTCTGTGTCCAAAGTTTGTGTTTAGTCCTTTGGCTATGATGGGGACCTCGTTGTGAGACCAATGGTGTTTCTGCAAGTGAGTTTGACTCAGCTGAGCCAGGTGGCTCCTTTCAGCCATCCTGCACATAGAGGACAAGAGAGAGGAATTCTGTTTCCACCAGGTGTAATAACACAGAGGCGAGCCAGGTTCATAATCAGGGACTTTTATGAGCTATAGTATCACATGATAAGATGATAAGCCAGGAGTCAGGGAGTCAGGGTGCAAAAGCAGCACAAAAGAGCATGGAGAAGCTATCTAGACTCTGAAAGTCATTAACACAGTACCATGCCCCTATGTCAGGACTGCATCCTGTAGAGTGCATTTACTTATTTATTTAGGCCCAGTGTATGCAAATGGGGAAAGTAATAAAGCAATCCCTGGACCACATCCCTTCCCCCAACCTCTGGCATTAGCAATGTTCAATACTGAATTGTATGTACAGACATCCTGGGGTCACTGGAAACTAGAGAACAGTCTTTCTGAGTGTGTGATAGTGAAAGAAAAGAGGGGTAGCCATGCTGGTGTGGACCATTTTAGCCTCTGCCATGTGACCAGATACCAATCAATAGCAACAGCTGTGTCCTCAAATCAGAAGGATAATGATAGAGAGTGAAGCAAACGGGCACTGAGGCAGACGACAAGCCAGAGTGTTCAGAGAAGGCAAGGACAGCAGCTGAGTAATGAAGACAAAGATAAAAATGTGAAAAGGTATTGTGTGTGCTGACAGTACATTTCAGTGGCTCTCCTTCACCAAAGAGAGTCACTGGTACAATGTCCTGAAAGAGTCCATCCAATTTAAACCCTAGGTCAGAAGACTGGAGAGAAAACCCACTAGCAGCTTGAATCTGGCTTCAAGGTGTTCTATTTAATTGCAAACTCAATCACTTCCTACTTTATTCCTATAGATGAAACCAGGTTTCATATTATATTCACTTAGCTGAGACTGTGTTTCCTAGTAATACCCTCTCGTATCCTGATGAAGCGATATTAATTTCCTTTGGGTTACTACAGAGCAAAACACTTTTCGAAGATTATCAATAGAAGATTATATTCGTTTCAGGTACAGATTAGGGGAACAGTATTTACTGACTCAATTTGTTTTCATTTGAACACATGTGCATTATTTCAATAGCTTCAACTACTGTGCTACCTCCTGTCCAAGCTAAGGTTTTTATTTTGAAACCAAGATCCCTTGAACTTCTGAATTTACCTGGAGAATTCTTTTAAAAGCAACCTCCTCATTTCATGGACCTGTTGTAATTTTGATGTTAAGGTCTAACACGAGAAAAAATATTGACTCAATAAATCTTTGTTGAGTGAGTTAATGAGTAACAAATAAAGAGGATTATTTGAAATCAGAAGAACAAATGGGCTTCTGTTATTTTTCCACAAGACATAAACTGTTGGAGTGATATGTGACAAAGCAAAGAGGAGCCCTCAGGGGTCATTCTGTGCCATAATATAGCTCCTGCCTGCTTTTATCTGCAGCCTGGAGATGCTGCTAGGAGCAAAGCCCAGGATTCTCATTTGTGGATGGGTTGGTAGTGCTAACTCACCACATATGGGGGAAGGAGGCATTCTGACTTCCATCAAGATCATTGATGTGGTTAACACCAGTCAGTGAATGAATGAGCATGTGATTGTACCCCACAAAAGGGCTCCAATTGGCCTTTCTGTCTTTCTCAAGGCTCTCCTGGTCAGCCACTGTTAGAATTAGTAATGTGGAAATGGAACAAACATGTGCTGTGTACCTAAAATATTCAGGCATGCTAGGTGTCTTATATCTGCTGCAGTATTTCATTTTCATAGCCTATCTTTCAAGGTCGATCCCATTATTCCCATTTTAAGCAGAAGAAAGCTGGAGCTCAGAAAGTTGCTGATATTATCCAGATAGGATATGTCAATACCAGAGCCCCATCCAGTTTCTTGGGCTCCCAGAGGTTTCCACAATATCACACTAAACTTTAAATGAGCTCAGAGAAAAGAAACTGAAAAATGTGTTTTGGGAGAAATGCCAAGATTCTTGGATAATGAATATCAGAATTAAGCATTTTGAATGGAGTTTGTATGGATTTTGGGGGAAAAGACACTGAGCAAGAAGCAGGAAGTGGTGATTTTGTTGGATCTGAGGAATAAGATCTGTTACTGATTGTGAAATATTGGTGACAGTATCTTCTTAAAAGTGCTTTTTTTTTTTTAAATTTAAAAGTGCTTTTGCCTCGTCTTCTTTCTGTGAATCTGATGGCCTTCTTCTCTTCCTTTCTCTTGTAGGTTTTAGCTCTTCGCCTCTTTATGCTGCAATGTGGGTAAGGTCTCAAATATGTCTCTACTAATTTTCTCATTTGTCACTTCTTTGCAGTTTAGTATGTTACTGACATTTAATTTCAATCAATATATTTTCTTGTCTAAACATTCTTGCTTTTTTCATGTATGTTTGGTGTCATTTATTTTCTCTTGCTTATCCCACTTTTTGTTTCCTGAAACATAGTAAACATACTAATTTTATATTTTGTTTTTTAATTCTAAGATTGGGAGTCTTTAGGAATCTAGATTTTCTAAGATTTTGGTCAGAGTATTGTGTTTCCTTCAATGTTCTTGTCACTTTTGATTATTGATTTGTGTTCCTTAGAACTATGTCTATATGAATTATTTGAGATATGGATTGAAATTTCTCAAAATTACATATGTTTCTGATAAGTTTCTGAGATAAGTACCAATTATTTTAAATCATTTTTTGTATAAACAGATCTATAATACACAATGCAATTGAAGCAGCAATAAAGAGTCTCCCCAAAAGAAAAGTTTAGGATTTGACAGATTCAGATTCTATAAGACCTGTAAAGAAGTTCTAATACCAACACTACTTAAACTCTTCCATGAAACAGAAAAGGAAGGAACACTGCCAAACTCATTCTATGAAGTCAGTATTATACTCATCCCAAAACTGGACAAGAACACTACAAAAAAAGAGAATTACAGGCCAATATCTTTGATGAACTTCAATGCAAAAATCCTCAATAAAATATTGGCAAACTGAATTCAACAAAATACCATAAAGATCATATACCATGATCAAGTTGGATTCATCCCAGAGATGCAGGGAAGGTTCAACATATGCAAATCATTAAATGTAGTACAGCATATTAACAGAAGCAAAGACAAAAACCACTTGATCATCTCAATAGATGCAAAAAAAGCCTTGGATAAAATTCAACATACTTTCATGATAAAAGTTCTGATGCAGCTAGAAATAGAAGGAATGTACCTCAACATAATAAAGGCTATATATGACAAGCCTATAGCCAACATCATACTAAATAGGAAAAAACTAAAAGCCAGGAATGAGACAAAGTTGTTCACTCTCTCCACTCTTATTCAACATAGTCTTGAAATTCATAGCCAGAACAATGAGATAGGAAGGAGAAATAAAAGGAATACAAATAGGAAAGGAAGAAGTCAAACTATCCCTATTTGCAGATGACATGATCTTATATCTAAAAGACCAAAAAAAACTCTACCAAAAATCTCCTTGACACCATAAACAGCTTCATCAAAATAGAAGGATACAAAATCAGTTTACAAAAATCAGTCGCCTTTTTTTACACTAAAAATGAATCGATTCCAGAGTGGTTGTACTAGTCTACATTCCCACCAAAAATTTGGAGGCTACTTAAAAACATGGACATCGATCTACCATTTGATCCAGCAATACCACTCTTGGGGATATACCCAAAAGACTGTTACTCCAGAGGCACCTGCACATCCATGTTTATTGCGGCACTATTCACAATAGCCAAGTTATGGAAACAGCCAAGATGTCCCAGCACTGACGAATGGATTAAGAAAATGTGGTATCTATACACAATGGAATTTTATGCAGCCATGAAGAAGAACGAAATGTTATCATTCGCTGGTAAATGGATGGAATTGGAGAACATCATTCTGAGTGAGGTTAGCCTGGCTCAAAAGACCAAAAATCGTATGTTCTCCCTCATATGTGGACATTAGATCAAGGGCAAACACAACAAGGGGATTGGACTAGGAGCACATGATAAAAGCGAGAGCACACAAGGGAGGGGTGAGGATAGGTAAGACACCTAAAAAACTAGCTAGCATTTGTTGCCCTTAACGCAGAGAAACTAAAGCAGATACTTTAAAGCAACTGAGGCCAATAGGAAAAGGGGACCAGGAACTAGAGAAAAGGTTAGATCAAAAAGAATTAACCTAGAAGGTAACACCCACACACAGGTAATCAATGTGAGTCAATGCCCTGTATAGCTATCCTTATCTCAACCAGCAAAACCCCTTGTTCCTTCCTATTATTGCTTATACTCTCTCTACAACAAAATTAGAGATAAGGGCAAAATAGTTTCTGCTGGGTATTGAGGGGGGGAGCGGGAGGGGGTGGAGTGGGTGGTAAGGGAGGGGGTGGGGGCAGGGGGGAGAAATGACCCAAGCCTTGTATGCACATATGAATAATAAAAGAAAAATGAAAAAAAAAAAATGAATCGATTGAGAAAGAATATAGAAAAAACAATTCCATTTACAATAGCCTCGAAAAATTAAATACCTAGGAATAAACTTAACAAAGGACATGAAAGACCTCTAAAGGAAAACTATAAACCATTGAAAAATGCAATCAAAGAAGACTACAGAAGATGGAAAGATCTTCCATGCTCATGGGATTGGTAGAATCAACTTAGTGAAAATGGCTATATTACCAAAAGCAAGCTACATGTTCAATGCAATTCTCATCAAAATTCCAATGACATTCATCACAGAGATTGAAAAATCAACCTGAAAGTTAATTTGGAAGCACAAAAGACCACGAATAGTTAAGGCAATACTAGGCAAAAAGAATAATGTTGGAAGTATCACAATACTGGACTTCAAACTGTAGTACAGAGCCATATCAATAAAAACAGCATGGTACTAGCACAAAAAAGATATGAAGACCAGTACCAGAATAGAAAACCCAGATATGAATCCACGAAGCTATACCCACTTGATTTTTGTCAAGGGTGCCAAAAATACATGATGGAGAAAAGACAAACTCTTCAACAAATGTTGCTGGGAAAATTGGATATCTGCCTGCAGAAAACTGAAACTAGATCTATATCTTTCACACTGTACAAGTATCAACTCAAAGTGGATTAAGGACGTTAATATAAGACCTGAAACTTTAAAGCTAGTACAGGAATGAGCAGGAAATACAATGGAACTAATAGGCACAGGCAACGACATCAACAGAACTCAAATGGCTCAGCAACTAAGAGAAAGTATTGACAAATTGGATTACCTGAAATTAAAAAGCTTATGCACAACAAAGAAATGGTCCGTAAATCAAAGTGGCTGCCCACAGAATAGGAGAAACTCTTTGCCAGACATACATCTGAAAAAGGATTAATAACCAGAATATATAGAGAGCTCACAAACCTAAACTTCCCCAAAAATCAATGACCCAATGAAGAAATGGGCAAAGGAACTGAACAGAGCTTTTGGAAAGGAATAAATTCAAATGGTTAAAAAACAGATGAAAAAAATGTTCACAATCCCTGCCATAAAGAAATTCCAAATCAAAACCATGTTAAGATTCCACCTCACTCCTCTTAGAATGGTTACCATCAAGAACACAAACAACAATAAATGTTGACCATGATGTGGGGAAAATGGAACCCTCATGCAATGTTGGTGGGAATGTAAATTAGTATAAAAACTATGGAAAACCGTATGAGGGCTCCTCAAAGAACTAAAAATAGAACTGCCATATGATCCAGCAATAGCACTCCTAGGGATATACCCAAAGGAATGTAAGTCAGGTTACAAGAAAGGAACCTGCACACCCATAGTTTTTGCAGCATTATTCACAATAGCTAAGCTATGGACACAGCCAAGATGCTCCAATACTGATGAGTGGATTAAGAAAATGTGGTATTAATATATAGTGGAATTTTATTCAGCCACAAAGAAGAATGAAATTTTGTCATTTTCAGGAAAATGGATGGAATTGGAGAACATAATCTTAAAAGAAGTTAGCCAGGTTCAGAAGGCCAAAAAACTGCATGTCCTCTCTCATATGTAGAATATAGACTTAAAACAAATACAGCAATATTATGAAAAACAGGGCACACAAAGGAGAGGTCACATGCGAGAGGTGCAGGGTAAAAGAATGAAGTTAAGAAGGTGTACATGATTGATGTACTCTCTATGCAAGAATGAATATAGAATTTTTAAATCAGTTTATAAGAAAGGGATTAAGGTAGAATGAAGAAAAATAGAGGAAATGAAACAATCCGGATTATAATACATATATATATGGAAGTGTCACAAGGAAACTATCTTAAGCAAGCAAAAATGTCATTTTATTTCTCTTCTACAAAATCAGAGAACAGGTGGGTGGAACAGATTCTGCTGGGTGTGGGTATGTGTTGGGCGTTTGGTATCAGTAGGAGGGTAGGTGGTGGGAAAAGGGTGTAGGAGGGTGAATACAGTGCAAATAATGTGTACACATGTAGGTAAATGTAAAAATGATACCTGTTGAAACTATTCCGGCAATGGGGGGAGGGAGAATAAAAGAGAATGGTGAAAGGGGTGAATTCAAGTATGGGGATACATTGTGGCATTTACTTTTGTAAATGCCACAATGTATCCCCACCCAGTACAACAATAAAAAAAATTTGGATTGAATTGGGGCTCACCATATAAGTATTATAAATTTGGGATCCAAACCCCTAAGAGTACTGCTTTATAGTTACTGATTTTAAGAAGGCCTGGTGGTCTCTCATTAGAATTCCCATTTATGGAAGGACCTATGATTACTCTCCTTTCTCCTGTACCTGTCACAGCTATCAGAATGGAAGTTTGGTTGATAGCTTGTGGATGAAAGCAGCTTAAATGCTCTTCCACCTTCTCTAGATTAGCTATGTTCGTAAGTTTATTAGAAAGAAAGCTTATTTTCTCACACTAAACTTTATTCCTAAATGTTGAAAATTTCTCACAATTTAAACACTCCAAAATTATAAACAGTTAATTTCCTTGGACTCTAAAACTCCAAAATGTAGTTTAGGAAAAGAATTAGTCAGGTTAAATAGATTCAATTTAAGATAACAAATGCCTGTTGGAGTTGAGGATGATTATTTCCAGGGGGATTATTCTTAGTACTATGTATCTCTTTGGCTCTCTCTGTCTGTCTCTCTTTTTGGTGGTGGTACTAGAGTTTGAACACAGGGCCTCTTGAAAGTTTGGGTTTTTTGCTTTTATAGTGCTGGAGAGAGAACCCAGGGCCTTGCACAAGCCAGGCAAGTGCTCTACCACTGAGCTATACTCATAGCCCTTGCTCCTGATTTTTATTATAAGAATTATTATATTCTTTGAAACTGTCTTTTACACCCATCTTATTTCTTTTAATTCTAGCTTTCCCATTGTCTTTTCTTTTACTCTCAGAAGTCTTTACTTTTTGACTCAAAAACACATTTTAATTAATTTTTGAAATAATTATAGATTCACATTCAGTCACTGGAAATAATGCAGAGAGATTACACATTCATCTTACCCAGTTTCTCCAACAGAAACACCTTGCAAAACTATCATACAATAGCATAGTCAGAATCTCGACATCAATGCAGTCAAGATGCAGAACATATCTGTCACCACTAGACGCCCTCATTCTGCCCACAGCATTTCCATTCCAGCTCCTGCTTAATGATTGGCTACAGCTAATGTTTCTATAATTTTAAATAATATTTTTATTATCATATATTAGTTGTACAGGGGAGTTTCACTGTAACATTTATAAATTTACTTACAATGTATCTTCATTAGATTCACCTTAAACATCATTCTCTCTTCTTCTCTCCACTTCTTAGAACAATTTCAGTGGGGTTCACTGTTGTATTTTCATATAGGTATGCAAAGAACTTTGACCATATTCACCTTGCTTCATCCTTTCCATTTACTCTTTCACCTCCCACTGATATTTCCACAGTGGACCTGTTTTACCTTCCTGTCCTTCATTTTTCTAAGTGTATATTGATTGTTGAAGGGGGTTTTGCCTTGGTATTTCACACGCGTGTATGTCATATTTAAATTGATTAACCTCCACTATTGCTTACTCTTTATCACCCTGCTGCCCTATTATTCAACAGCTTATTAATAGATGTACTTTTATAGATTTCAGGTATTTTTATAGGTTGCTGTTAGGGTACAACATGGTATGGGTTTGAGAATATAAAGTAACAAATGTAGATGCCCTTTGAATTAGCAACCCTGTTGCTGGAAATTTGTCCTGTCGATTTTCCTGCACACCTTCAAAATCATACATTTTTAAATTTTTATTTTTTGAGGCATTGTTTAAAAAAGCAAAATATTGGAAACGTCCCAAATGATCACCAGTAGAAGAATAAATCAAGTTTGTTATATCTTTTTTAATGTACTATGACATGACTCTGAGAAAACAGAAAGCTCTCTGTAATAACAAAATATTTTAACTACAAAGTAGAGTATATCATATCCTATATTTTTTACAATGAGTGAAATTATTAATATGTTTTCTTGTTTTCTGTATGTATTTACTGAAGAAACACAAACCTTGAATATTTCATTTGTCAGAAACTCTTCTACATATTTTCCTGGGTATTAATCAAATTAACTCTCATTTAAATCTTTTAATGTAGATTCTATTGCCCTCAGTTTTGTAGATGCATAAATTCAAGCACAGAGAGGTTAAGTAGCATGTCCAAGGTCATACAGCTAGGAAGTGGAGGGATACACAAGGAAATTAATAAAAATGATCAACTAACTACAGGAGGCAGGCTGGGTACAGAGGGAGTGGGAGGCAGGCTGGATACAGAAGCCTCAATGCATATGTTGTTGCAATTTTTTCAAGCTCTGTGGATGGATTATATAAACAAAGATTTGAAAACACATCTAGTATTTTTAGGCTTGTCAGTGGAAAGATTGAAGTGGAAGGGTTCACTGTAAATTCTGTTTATTCCTGCCTTCTCCTCTGTCACACTGACCTAAAAAAAAGGGGGGAGGGGGCACCAAAACAAAAGCCAACCAAAATATTTTTGTTCTAATAAAGTAGTTATTCCCATTTAAAATTTGAATCTGGGAGATGATTTAGTGTTGAATCAAGAAGCAAAATTACTTTCTTTGGGAAACTTTTTGACCGAAGGGAATGATTTATCTACAAAACAATATTTTCTGGAATTATGCTTGAAAATGGCATTTTATTGTTACCTACTTAGCAAAAGTGGGCCCAATTTCTGCCACCTTTTATCCCTTACACTGCTTTGTTTGTCTTCATGGTATTTATCAGTAACTGCCATTTGTGTCATGCCAATTGGTTCCTAGGCTTTCTCCTCTACTGAACTAATGAATAAAATGTGCTATGTAGGCAAGAACCTGGTCTGCTTTCTTAATGTAGCAGCTCTGTACACAGAAGCAGTGCCCTGAACATAACACACTTTCAGTAAATATTTATGGACATTATTAATAGGAAGTTCCAGTTTACACTGGAGCTGAGCAATTTATTTTACCATTCTATATCTTTTATTTGTTCTCATCCAAATATCAACCAATCTTGGACTATTGTGTCCTTAGTTTCATGGCTTGATAGAGCCAGTCTCTCTAAGGGAACTGGCTGGTTATTGCATTTCAAGGGGTATTACAAAGAGAAACCAGCAACTCCTAAATGAAGTGTAATGCAAAACATACATATAAATAAAAGAATAAATGCATGTTATCTCTGGTGTTGGCTTAAAAATTTCTGCTGTGCTTCCTTTCTTTTGTTTTGTTTTGTTTGTAACAAGGTCTTGCTGTGTAGCGCAGGCTGGCCTCCGTACTCCTACCTCAACCTCCTGAGTGCTGGGATTACAGGCATGTTCCACCATGTGCAGCAAACTAAAGTTATTTAAGTGAGTTTTTTTTTTTTTATTTGTTTGGTTGGATTTTGGCAGTATGGATCTCATGCATGTCAAGGCAGGCCCTCTACCATCGAGCTACATTGCTGCCCTGCTGTGATTCCTAATTGATTGTTTACTCCCATAAGGTATTGCTTAATATGTGAGGTGTTTTCATAAATACCACTCTACAGGATTTGTTTTAAATTAGTTAGTGTTTCTAACCTCATAGCAAACAAACTTAATTTAGCATTTATTTTTATATTTCTGCATAATCACGAGTGAGGCAGAGAGTGTAGGTCAGAATTTTGTTTTTGTGTTTAATTGCAGTAAATTCCATTAGCAAAGACATTTTAGGAATGAAAACAACAGTCACCATTATCTTCTTTGAGTTGGACATTATTTATTATGCCTGTTTCAGTCATTCAGGAGGTAGGGATCAGGGAGGTTGAATAAATTGTCCAAGGTCACGTAGCTAGACAAGATTGGATTTAAACCCAGTTTTATCTGACTCTAAGGACCATGCTATTAATTATGACTAGATTACTTCCCTTTTGCTGCTTAACTCTTTCTTTAACCCTACATATTAGTTTAATTTTGCATATTTGTATTCTGCCATAAGCTATTTCAAAATTATTTTTGGAAGCAGATCAAACATAATGCATTCATACACACAATATAAACAGATACCTCACAGTTTGATGATTTTGTTTGTATTCTAATTCTTTTTTTGTGTATTCTAATTCTTTTTTTGTGTATTCTAATTTAGTGATTTTCATTTATAAAGTAATAATTATTAATAAATAACTACTAATTATGTGAAAAGTATTTATTACTGAATCAAAAGACTAAATTTCTAAATAAATTGTGCCAAATAAAGAACCTCTTGAAATTGTTTTCCCTACTTTTAATGTCCTAAAGTTTTATTTTATTCATCTTTAATTTTTAAATTGAGATGGTGAACAGTGGAAAAATACAAATTTCTCTAGTGATAATATTTCTTTTCACAGTTCAAAATTATCCAAGGGTGTTTCTTAAGAACAAGAATATTATATATTTCATCAGTTAACCAAAATCTTTCTATTATTTCTATGTCTATATTACTAAAACTCATCAAATGACATTTAAAACTTCAAATGGATTGCAACTAGTCAGCAATGAAGCTTTTTGAAAATGTTTTATTTTGAACTAATGAATAAAATGCTTCCTTTTGAAGCAGAATGAATAAAGTTAAATGTCATTCTTGTTTTTAAGAAAACAAACACCTGCTTAAAGATTTTTTATATTTAAACAGAATTGAGGGTTTCATGTAGAAGAAACAAATTAGCCTTTTCAAGTTTCAGGAGATGGCTGCGGGTGGGGGTTTGTGTGGCTGTTTTGGAGTAGGCAAAAATGAATAGGAGAAAATCAAAACATTTAAGAGCTAGAAAGCCCAGTGTAGAAAACGTCTTTTCTCTGCTTTTAGAAGCTTAGTACATTAATTCTTCATTCACCTCTGTTAACTGCATAGGAGAATGCAGTCCTTATGACAAGTCCACAAGCAGAAATAGATTTTTGTGCCAGGAAACATGGAGAAGAGCCAATGATACTCTAGGAAACAAGGTTAAATTTGGAGAATAAAGGTTTGCATTCTTTTTCTTGTTCAGCTCTTAACTGGTTCTGTAACTTGCAGTAAGTCACTTAACCACTTGGGACTCCGTTTCCTTATTCATAAAATGGGTTTTACATTTATCTTATGTGTATTACCAAGTGGTTATTGGGAATCAGTTCAAATAAGTGAACTGTATGTGCAAGGGATAAAAGTTCAAAGTCAATGTAAGTCCAGTGCCATGGGAATGGTTAACAGATTTTGAGAAAGTTTTAAGTTTTTTTCAGTGCAAGTTGAAAGCTTTTTGAATGGTAAGTATTTCACTGCCGTCTTTATCGCTGTCTCATCAGGGACCTTGGACTTCTCAGTAGATATTTCTACAGCTTCAGAATTATTTTTTTATGCCATGGGAACAACTTAATAAATGACTCTAGCTACATAATCCATTTTTGGAGCCTTGAAGTTTTTGAGTTGGTCTTATAATTACAGGGCAATCAGAGTGAGCAATTGGTTTGGAATAATGTAGTAAACTGAGTTTCTCCAGAAAGTGAGAGATGGGAGATTTTGAGTTGTTTATAATCTAAATTGATCAAATATTTGAATGAATCATTTTTAACATCTCAGACAGAGAGGAAGGATCAGTTAATGTATTTCCAAGGACTTAGATGAACTCAAATGGCTAGGATGCAAAAATAGAGAGGGTCATCTGTCTCTATTGTCCTGTAGGAAAATGTCAGAATCTATGTAATTTTCCCCCAGTCTCTTCTTTCTCTTCTACCTCCTCTCCTCTTCCTCCTCATCTCTCTTCATGATAAAATTCTTATTCAACTTTAATGTAGTATCTTAGCTCCTTTTCAGAACAGAAAGTGTAACAATTGAGGGTTACATTGACTTAAGTACCATGCATTCATAAGTATAATATCAAGGCAAAAATCCCACTAAACAATGAACAGACACCTAAACAATGAAGGACAAGAATGACAAACAAGTCATGCTAAGGGAGGACACTAACAGGATGGGGAGGGCAAAAGAAGAATGTAAAGAAGGTGAATATGGTTGATGTATTTTCTATACAAGAATGAATATAGAATTTTTAAATCTTATTGAAATCACAATAAGAAGAGAACTAAGATAGAAAGGAGGTGATGAACCAATTTAGCATATAATATATATGTGAATGGAAATGTCATAATGAAACTTTCTGTATAGATATCTTAAACAAATAAAAATGTCTTTTTTTCAAAAATAGAGAACAGGAAGGTAAAACAGTTACTGTCTGGGAGTTAGCAGCAGTGTGAGGTGGGAGTACATAAGGAAAGGGTGTAGGAGGGTGAATATGGTGAAAATATTATGTGCTCATGTATGAAAATGGAAAATGAGACCTGTTGAAACTATTCTAAGAATGGGGGGGGATAAAGGTGAATGATGGAGGGGGTAAATTTAACTAAGAAATATGGTAAGCACTTTTGTAAATATCACAGTGTACCTTCAGTATAACAATAATATGATAATCATAAAAATATTTTTAAAACCCAGAACAAAGAACCAAGAAAAGAAAAAAGATATTATTTTAACTAATCATAACAGAATAACCATCAACTGAATATGGCCTTGTCTTTTCTTAGTGGAAGGAACTTAATGGATTCATGGAACTTAATTTAATACTTTTTTATGTAAGCAGAAAAAAATTGTTATATTTAGTGAGACTTTGTAATACATTTGCCTTTTATATTTAACTCTGTTGTTTTCATTTGGGAGTATCTATTAAGTCAGTGATTTAAGATTATCCTGAAATCATGATCCATTATGCCTTATAATTTATGATCAACAATGATTAAAGCAGCACCCCTAAAATCCTATATTATTTTAGTATCAGGCAATTTGTTTCCAGACTTAACTTCCTATGAATGAGTAATGATAAAAATACATTTAATTTGTGTACCACTAATCTATAAATTCCAACATGTACATATTATTACTAAATTTCTTTTATTGGCAAGTTTCTACCTTCTTTTGGATTTAGATAGCCCACCAAAGTGGTTTTCATCTTTTCCCCTGAAACATTATGAATTATGAAACTGTCAGGTGTGTTATTTTGTGAATAAGACTACCATCAAATGATGGAGGAAGAGAGGAAGTATGCTACTTGTGTGCATACGAAGACAGCATAGTGAAATCCACCAGTGTTTGAAAAAGGGAGAAGGAGAAAGGAAGAAATGGGAGTATAATAGAGGAAGGGAACTTGATCAAAGTACACTGCACTCATGTATGGAATTAGCACAATGAAATACCCTCATATTAATGGAAGCTTGCTCAAAAATAAAAGAAAATTTTAAGAAATCCTTGAAAATACCAAAATCATTTCTCAAGATTCTTAAATTGGGAAATAGAAGTGGAAGTTTTTGATTTCAGGAGGGTAAACTGCAGCCTCCTGAGAGTATGTTTTACTACAAATAGGAAGATAAATATTGGAAAATTTATCTTCAGAGTTTTTCATTGTGCCATGTTAGGCATAGCCCTGGAATCCCTGAGATATGTGTCATGTGACTTAGCCATTCTGAGTAACTTAGAAACAGGTGGGGAAAGAGATCTGGATTGTCTTTATCCAATGGACGATGCAAATCCCTCTTCTGTAGCATGAAGATTTGCTTTTTCATCTCCTTCCTTTAAGTGTTTTATTAAAGTGAATAGAAAAATGTCTCTTTTTGTAAGATGATACACACACACACACACACACACACACACACACACACACACATGCACACCCCTATGTTGCTCTGGGAAAGACTGCAGTTTTCATGTAAAATAACTGCATGTTTCACCTTGTTCTCCAGGGCTCCAAATTGCCAATCTTGTGATGCACTGTCACAACTTATGCGTGATTGACTAGTTACAGAGCCCACTGATCTATATGGAGAGGTGAGAATTTGTCACTGTGCATAAGCAGAAAGATCAGTCAGATACAGTGATAGATCTGTTCTTTGCCTGGATTCGTCTGCTGCTATATTAGGGTAGCTCAGCAGCTGCCAAATCCAATTGTGAGCCTGGTTTTGCGGTTAAGAAAACAGAAAAAGAAGAAATGATGTCTGAACATAACAACTTTGGGGTACACTAGCTACAGAGTGAAAATATGATTGTAATTATTATGTCAGAATATTCCCTGATCCTTACTACAGGGGCTGTAGCAAAGTGCCTCAGCATCTTTCTTCAGGTACCATAAAAAGACTTTATATGAATGTTTTGGTTTGGATATTAAAGTTAGCATTTGGGGTGTAAGTAGATAGACAGATTTACACAGAACTCAATCTGACTTTTTTCCAGGCCTGCTAATTAGAATTAGCATCTGTAATTAAAAATGAAGCCATCATCCTATGCCAAGGGCAAAATATGGTCAAATGACCCATAAACAAGCTGTA
Organism: Castor canadensis; assembly: GCF_047511655.1. Classification (NCBI taxonomy): domain Eukaryota; kingdom Metazoa; phylum Chordata; class Mammalia; order Rodentia; family Castoridae; genus Castor; species Castor canadensis. The sequence goes on along the minus strand of NC_133398.1, from coordinate 77,665,387 downwards.
CTGGTGTTCTATGAAAATATTACAGATTTTGCAAAACTCATTAGTGATACTAAAGACAATGTGCTCATTAGATTGGAGTGTATAAAATACGCACAGCAGCTTATCTGCTTTTGTGTTCATTCTCTCAGCTGTGTTCATTACTATTCATGTGGATTAAAAAGGGAAAAAAAGAAATAAGATCAAAGAAATATTATCAATCATATTTAACTAGTGACCTTTTTAACAACCAACCTCCAGTCCGTATTCCACGTGTGAAAGGAACTTGTTTCTCAAAATTCTCTTAGCTCCCTATGGGAATGCTGAAAGGCATTTTGTTTTTTTCTTTATCCCTGTATGAATCTGGCCATTTTAACCACAGGAAGAAAACAGCAAACACAGGAAAGGGATACTTATGAAATAGAAGGAACTTCATCAGGAAAGACACTTGGATTCAGTCTTTTGCAAAACTTATGTTAAACATATGAATAACTATGTTAATGACCAGTTCCCTGGGTACAAGAGAGACCAGCCATTATTTGGGTGGATTGCTTTTTCTCCCACTATCTGATTAAATAAAGACATCATTAGTACAATGTCCTATGCCAATCTCACTGGGCAAATCAAGAATGACACCACCTTGTAACTTTTCAGTGAGAGAACAAAATCAGTATCTTAAAAGTCTGAAACTTCAGCAGCAGTGTATACATTAAAAAGAATTTAAAACATTTCTCTAAGTTCTTCCTAATTAAAAAATCATAACTACTACAGCTCATGGATATACTAACAAAGCCAAACTCGTGAGAACTGGTGCCATTGTCTCTTTGGACTGAGTTCAGCTCTACGATCAATGTAAATAAAGTTGACAGGCCCATCCATATTAAATCAATTTTTAAAAGTGTAGAAGGGAGTAGATTAAAAAAAATAGGCATTGGAGTTTGTTAACCCTTAGAGAACAGCACTGTGATTAAAAACACACACGTCAAAGGGACTCTGCTTTTGGTTTTCCATCATTAGCACTATTCCACATTGGGGATGCTGCTGTCACTGCCACTGTTAGTAATTTTTCAGGACATTTTACAGAACATTTCAAAAAATGCAGATCTCATCATGTTCCCAGAGTGGGAGCAACTGATTAAGGGTTCCTGTAGAACTAGAGAGAAAAGCCTGCAAAATTTTGCATACATATGAAGAAAGCCACGGGAAAAATGTTTTGACACTGACTGGATCCTACCAGAGGAAAGCATCTGTCATTTTCCCTCATGGGGAGGTGGCATTTGTGAAATGCTATATAAAATGGACTAGAAAGTATTTGAACAATGTTTGTATGGAGCAGAGATAGCAAACTGAAATGCCTAGAGAGACCAGGCAGGAAGTGTAGTGAGTGAAACAAGTCCAGTAGGCAACAGGAAATAAAGAGTGTGCATGTCCATTCAAAGATGGACTCTAATTCTCAGCTCCAGTTACTGTGACCTTGTGGGAATAGGGACTGGGATCTATTGACTTTAAAAATAAACTACAAATCTGGATTTTTTGTAGAGTTTTCTAACTTCAAAATGAAAGCAACTGATTCAAAATGAGTCCAACAAAAACGAAACACACAAACATAGACACACAGACACATATACACATATATGGGGTTCATCACACCAGCTGTCATTTTTAACTTTTGGAGAATGTTATCACACCTTCCATGTTTGCTAAGATTCTTCAAGCATAAAGCTCAGTATTGATGCTCTCAAGAATGTACGGGAGATGAAGGATAAGTTGGAGATAAGGATTTTACTCCTGAAGAGTATGATGTGTAGTTGAAGAAGTAGCTCTCTACTATAGCATTGCAGTATTCCTTTTAAGAAGAATGAAAATTCCTCATAAGACTAAGAGCTTTGGAGAAATATGGACCAGAAAGAGTAAATGAGACTGAAAGAGAAAATAAAAACTAAGCTTAGAGTAGTTCTTTGAGGCTGGATTTCAGTCCCAACTGGTGACAAAAAGGGTGAGGTGGAAAATCTGTTAGATTCAAATGATCTTTAAATACACCTGTCTAGGTAATGTGACTGCTGTTGAAATATGATTGCATTTACATTTGGTTATTTCTCTTATTTATAATACAGAAGAAATTGTAGAACTACTACTCAGGTTTGTTCTTAAAAACTAATACTAACTATAAAGTCCATGAATAGCTGATCGAGGACAGGTAACAAACTTTCTGATTGCAAACAGTTCCAGAGAATATGCTCTTTTATTTTTATTCACAGTGACAATGTGTCAACTTAGATGAAAAGAAGCACTGAAGGTTTTCAAAGATTTCAAATATCACACAGTGTTAATTCTAGTGAAAAAATTTCAAGACATAACTTTAAATGGCAATGATTTTGACATTGTGAATTCAAGACTAGAAATTCACCCCCCCATGTAAACTGCATCCCATCCACAAGAAGACCTAGCAATTTTTATTTAAAAAATTCTCATGTAGGATTTAGCAGTTTTATACTCAAAATTTACTAGAGAAGGTGGAAAGAAAAAGCCTATTCTGCATTCATTTGTATTTATTTTTCCTTCAAAATAGATATACTCAAATTTTTACAGCATATATTTTTCTTTTGTATATTAAGGAAGCAAAAATGACAATAAAATGTGGTTGTCATTCTATTTTAAAGAAGGAGATTATGCAGTGGTTATGTATATATGAACTCAGATGGCTAAACCTAAGTTATCTGTGCCCTATAAACTAATCTATTCTATCTATAAACTGATAGGATTGCATTTCACAGGAGGATAAAATGGCATAAAACCACAAGCTTGGTATTTCTGAGATTGGAATGCCATTCTCTTAGAAAGAGAAATTCAGCTTCTCCACTGCTTCTATATCTTCACTTTATACTTAGCATACTGCATAGAAATTGTGTGCTTAGGGGCCACTGTCATTTGGTATGACACATGGATGTAGGTAGATGATAGAGTCTTGCACACTTTGTGGTGGGCAGATTTGGGGTTATGGTTGCATCTTAAAAAAACAGAAAGCTTCCTAGTATTATATCTCCATCTCCTATTGTCACCGTCATGGTATAGTAACAGTAAAATCCTAATTGTTTATAACACTGGTTTACATCTTTAAGAAGGTGGGAACACACTCTTGCTGACTGAAAACTGTTTCAAAGTCAGCTGCCTTCATACCAATGGGTCCCAATGTATTTTGAAGTGTTTTCATGAGTTCGTCTAAAAGTCAATGGCTCCAAGTTCTCTAATAACAGGAGAAATTTTTCTTAATTATGAAATATTTGCTGCTTCTAATCATACTTCTTCCATTTTTTAACCATCTGCATTGATGGACAACATGGCATATCCCTCTTTGAAATAGTGATGAAATAAAAGAGAGGTCAATCAATATTTGTTTGAAAGCCCTTCTATAAAATAGAGGAGATAAATCGATTCAGGTTACAATACATACATACAAACATGGAAATGTCACAAGGAATCTTCCTGTATAGTGATCTTTAACAAACAAAAGTGGCTTTTTTCAAAATTGGAGAACAGGATGGTAAAACAGGTCCTCTTTGGGGTATTGGTACCAATGGGAAGGAAAGGATGTAGCAGTGTGAATGTGGTGGAAATATGTACTTATGTATGAAAGTGGAAAAATGAGACTTGTTGAAATTATTCCAACAACTATTCCTACCTATGGAGGGGGTAGGTAATGGAGACTGATATAGGGGGTGAATTAAACTATGATATATTGTAAGAACTGCTGTATATGTCACCATGTACCTCCAGTACAACAATATGCTAGTGCAATATTGCACATGAAGAAGGAAGTATATCAATAATATTCCCAAAGAAGACTTCATATTTAGAAAAATTAGTTTTCAGATTGTCCCTAAGTGGTATTGAAAACCCAATTATATTCATGGTTAGAGGGTGAAAACTACTTTAGCTATATCCGCAGTCTGTCTGTGTGTTCCTTTAATTTGTTCACAGTTACATGAGTTTGGCCTGGAAAACTAAATCTTGCATTGAAACATCCAGGGCTACTGTGTCTCCCATTGCCATATGGACCACTATGTAGGAAAGATTAGGAAACACTTGAGATGTGGATGCCCGAGGCTTGTAGGCCTAACCATAAACATTTTTCTTTAACAGTAAACCAAATATGAAGGGTGTAGCTGCACTAGCAAAGCAGTATTTTCAGTTATTCTAGTAATAACCGCACTTCAAAGCATTTTAACACTTGGGCTTTGAGAACCATTACTCCCTTTCTGTGGAGTACAATTTTACTTAAGGTAGGTAATTTCTTATTCCTCTTCCTTCAAGGCCTCCTTAGTCCTCACCCCAATAGATAATATGACCTTCTCTGTTTTTATGTTGCTGAAGTTTAGGGAAAAGGAAGTGACAGATTTGGAATTTCTTTTAAAAGCACCCAGTTTAAAAATAAATTGTATCAAACTATATTTAAGGTCATCTGTCCATAGTCTATTTATCTCTCTGTCTTGGTAGAGTCATTCAGGACCTGCATTTGGAAGTCACACAGAATTAATATCATCATTCCCAACATAGTATTAACAGTGATCTACCTTCAAGTATAAGATGTCAGTATGCTGTTCTGTAAACATGCCACTGGTGATAGACATAGAGATCTTTAAGAAGAATGAAACATTTTTAGTTAGTCTGTACTTATTTGTAGTAACAAAATAAATTTGAATTGACCGCTCCTAATCCTAACAGATACACATGACAGAGTTCAAAGAGCCTGACTCTATGTGGATGAACTTGAACCCATGTAGTGGACATTTTAGACAAAATTGGAACTGCTTTGGGTTCTGTTCTCTCGACCTGTAACTCACTCTTATAAATATTAAATGTGATTTTATTTTTATTATATAAACTGAAAAATAGTGTTTCCCTGCAAGTTCTTTTCGTGCTGACTGGCACTATCTCCTTTCTTGCTTTATTTTTATTTTGAGATTTTACTGCCATCACAAATACTACCAATTTTACTTTAAAAAATATGTTATCAGAATTTACTTTCTTGAATGTAGGTCCCATTAGGGTACAGATTTTTTTTAATATCTTTTTGTCTGAGTTTTGAAATAGTAGCTGGTACAAAATAGATGCTCAGTAAACACTAAAGGCCTGGTTTTATAATTGTGCAAATTTGACATCTCGTTTTCTGTAGTAGAGGATGGCAATTAAAGCTTCTCCTTACAACCTAGCTAAACAATGCCTGAGAATAATTTCCAGTTACAATCTGAATGATAATCAAAGTCCTTTCACAATGCAAGACAAGTTACCAGTAACAGAATGGTCAACTGCTCCTGCTTATGGCTTGTAGATCCTAAGTCTCTTGAGCGTTGTGGCCAGCTTTAATTAATTAGGGTAACTTGCCCAAAATGTGGTTTTGAATAGCTATAAATATATTACCATAGAATATTAGCACCGGATAGAATACAGACCTTTAATTCCAGCCTTCCATTCAGTGAGGTTTATGTTTGCAAACCACCCTGACAGGCAGCCACTCCAAGGTCTCTTGCTCATGTCCAATGATACAGATTGATAAAGCAGTTCCTGTTGTTGTCCTTTATTGTTTTGTTTTGTTTTTTTTATCTTAAATGAAAATTTCTAAAAGTCATATTTGCCCACTTGTTCTTCTGATCAGCTGATCTTGTGCTTTGCCTTAAATGGCTTAGTATTACTGCAGCTGTGTGTACTTTGAAATTGGTTATAATTATGTAATTAAAAACATACAGAGTTGGGTGCCAGTGACTCATACCTATAATCCTAGCTACTCAGGAGGCAGAGATCAGGAGGATCATGGTTCAAAGTCAGTCTGGGCAAATACTTCTCAAGACCCTATCTCAAAAATACTCAACACAAAACAGGGGTGGCAGAGTGGCTCAAGTGGTAGAGCACCTGCCTAGCAAGTGTGAGGACCTGAGTTCAAACCCCAGTACCACCAGAAAGAAAAAAAAGAAACAAATCAAAAAACAGAGATCATGGCAGCAAGGTTACAAATCATAGCTCATTGTGGGTAAAATAAAGTATATCTTCCCCAAATTTCCTACATAGACTTTTTGTTATATTTCTTATTAAGTACCAAATACATCCTCAGTAGTTTGAAAAGCCATGGGAAAGGATAGGAAATTTGTATTGGATGTCTCACATATGCATCCTCAGCAGTTTGAAAAGTCATGGGAAATACTGACAAACAGGGTAATAATATGAACTTAATTTCTTGGCCTTAATATGTCCTACTTTCAATTAACTCAGAAAATAACATAATAAAAAATCACTGTGTAGAATAATTTGGGTCAATATTTTCTGGTGAGAAGGTGAATTCTACCTGGTGTTCTACCGTAGTATACTGATTTGATGGAAATGAAATTCCAGTTGTGGCAGCATGGGTCTGTAGAGCAGCTTCAAAGGTGAGAAAGGAGAAACAGGTGATGAGGAAGCATGGAGTAGAGGAGGACCTGAGCTCCCTGCCAGGGTCACTGTCACCACTTAACACTTCAATGAAGTCTGGATAAGTCTTTTTGTCATTGGTTGCTTGGATGACAAAATTAAACATAGGCCTGTGTTTTCCTAAGGGGAATGTGTGCGCTAACCGGGGTAATAACAAATCTCAAGTTTCAGCATAAAAATCAGACTAAGGCCTTTTAAAAAAAAGTTTGTTAAATTATTGGGTCCATCTGTTAGAGATTTTGATTCAGTTATTTGCATTTTAAATTAATTTCTTGGTGATTCTGATGTAAGCCAGTTGCTGACCAAACACTTAAGTAATTTCAAATAAGGTGAGTTTTTAGCAGTCCTCTTGGTTTTCTTATTGTGAAAGTGTGGGTTAAGAAGCCATAAATTAAATTCTAGGAATAAACTATTTTTTTCTTTCCTTTATTTATTTTATTATTGCTGTACTAGGGGCACATTGTGACATTTACAAAATTCTTACAATATATCATAGTTGAATTCACCCCCTCCACCATTCTCCCTTATTTCCCTCTGCCATTCCTGGAATAGTTTCAACAGGGCTCATTTTTCCATTTTCACACATGTGTACATAGTATTTCCACCACATTCACCTCCTACCTCTTTCCCCAAATCCTCCCTCTCCCACTGGTACCAACTCCCCTGACAGGACCTGTTCTGCGCTCCTGTTCTTCATTTGAAAAAAAAAAACCAAAATGAACTACTTTTTCTTAAAGTTACTGCATCCCATCCTGGCAATTTCACACCAGTCATGGACAATTATTTTCCTTTACTTTGAAAAACTTAGTGATCAACTCCAATATTTTTATATTTGTTCCTTAATGTCTCTTAGCCCTGCTTTTATGTAAAGAACCGCCAGGCATATTTAAAAATGGAGATTCTAATTTTGTCAGGGATTTTAGAAAACAAAGGGAGAACATTCTTTAGGGTGTTGCAAGAAAGGGAGATGGGAAGCAAAACCTGTAGAATTCTATCCTTATAGTTGAGTGTGGTGGAGCATGCCTGTAATCCTAGGTACTCAGGAGCACAGAAAGATCCTGAGTTAGAGACCAGCCTGAGCAAAGGAGGGAGATCATGTCATGTCTCAAAAACAAAGAAACAAACAGAAGGGCTTGGAATATTTCTCAAGTGGGAAGGTGCTTGGCCACCAAGCTCATGATCCTGGGGTAAATCATCATTAACACATATACACACAAAGAATTCTATACTTATTATATAAATTGAAAATACATATTCTTTAATTTCTCATCTTCCCATGGGAACATTAAAGTTAGATTAGGTTTTCCAGATTCAGGTGTTTATGGAGTGAAAATTCTAATATGTGGACACAGAACTTGTACTTTTAAGAGACACCCAGTGCAAAAATCCTGGCTGGTTTAATAAAAAGTGAAATGCAAGATGGGAAGCAGAAGATTATTTTGCAAATCATAAAGAAACATAAAGACAACTTTTTCTAAGAAAATATAAAAGTAAAGTTCTACCATCCTACTGCTTAACTTTATTAACTAGACTGTACTAGCTTTTAAAAAAATGATGTTGGAAACACTTCTTCCTGATTTTTGTTAGAATCCAGTTTATATGTCATGCAAGCCTTTATCTGGTAATGAAAAAATCAGCATAACCTCCAACTCTTACAATATTTGTATTTTACTTACAAAAGAATTAATAACTCACAGTAGGGATTATGGCACATAAACACATTCTTCTTTCTCTATCTTCATTTAGTTGATAAAATGAAAATATTGCTTGTTTTGAAAATCAGGACTTCAGCATTGTTATTCTTATCTAAAGATTATGTGGGTTGGACTAATCTTTGTACTTATTGACCAGAACTAGGGATAGAGATCACTAAGAAGACTTAGCATTTAGTAAAATTAAATATAATTTAATGAATATTTTTGAGTACATTGTATGTCCTTAGCTTTGTGTTACAGCAGATCCAATGTGATTTCCTTATCATGGACTAATTTCCCCTTGTAAAGGTCTGTCTTATTAAATTATTAGAGTATAAACTACTAGGTATTTGATAATTGAAATCAAAGATATATTTTTCAGAAATGTTTTTAGAAGTTTAAAGAAAAGTTATTACTTTACAGATGTGATCATTGTAGGTGATATTATACTATATTTTATTTTCCATTTTCACTGTTTAATACAAAATAGAAAGATAAATATTGTAATTTTTTGACTTTGGCCTTTCATATTTGAGTTCTGATGGTTGATCTAAGCTTTGATTACCAGACAAGGGAAGAATCAATAGTGGTTAAAAAAAGTATTTACATTATGCAAATAGAGAAGAGACCTCAGGAATCATTTGAGCAAACAATGGAATAAATATTTAAACATTTTCTTCTCCTTTAAATTAGTTGAACCTTTTCATGCATGTGTTTAAAGCAATAGCTCATCTTATTGGGAGGAAATGAAAAGGTCAGCAAAAATAAAGTTAATTAACACTTTAGCAGAAGTCAAGACCTTCAGATTTCCTTCACAATATCTTAAGACTTTGTATTTAAGAGATGGTAATGATATAGCTGCAATAGCAATCTTTTATAGAAGTTTTTCCTGATTTTATTGTCCATCACGTCTAGGAGTGAGTGAACCACTTTGAGACCTTACCTGTTGCTCTGTCTGAAGGAATCCCATTTGATTCAGGCCTTTGCACATGATCCCCTTCATCTGCTGCCAGAGGCAGACTGAGGCCCCACTTTTGTGACTTCCTAGTACCTTATGTAAAGTCCCACCCTAGTGTCTCACAATATGCTGACATTCCTGTTTGTCATCTCTCTGGCTTCTGTATATCATAGGCTCTTTATTTTTCTTTTCTCCCTCAAAACTAGCACAGGTCTTGGATCATAGCATTTTTCTAAGAAATGTATGACTGATACAATAAAAACGAAGACATAGCAATAATTTCCATGCTGCAAATTTAAGTCTGTTATGGAGTAAGGTTGAGTTATTGTCAGGAGCATGTCATAGCTTAGGAATTAAAGGCCGAACATAAACCCATACAGCCTCAGTTGCATAACTGACTCATCAAAATAGAGCCACACTTAATACTGATCCTAGAAGGAAGATTCAACAGGAGAAAAGATTACTTATCCTTATTAAAGGAATTAAGTTGAAAACATTTTTGGATTAACTGTCTCGTAAATGAAGGGTCTAGTTGCATAGCTAGTTTGGAAAACATCATAGTTGATTTTTTTTCTTTTAACATTCTTATTATGGGGCACTAGCTCAACAATTTTATTTTGAAAGCTCTAGATGGAGTCTTTTAGTTGTGAAATATTTTACACATAAAGCAATATATACATGGAACAAACATACCTTTAAAATCAGATCCAGAGCCTGTAATATGGATCTATGCTTTGTTTCTGACCTAGTTTAATAAGATAAATGAAGGAGACTTTGTACTCTTCCTTATTTCATTGCCAGTTTTGACAAACTTTTGCCAAAGGAGATATTTAAAGGAAAGAATGAAAATGGGGAGATTAAGAAAAGAGGGAGGAGGACATGGGTTAAGCATACTTTCAAAATAAATAGAAAAACAGAACCCTAAAAGACTAGTGAGATAAAATGAATGAAAGACAGAAGAAATGAAAGTAGTGTAACAAAAGAGGAAAGAAAAGGAATGAATCCCAAAGGTGTATGTGTGGGGAGCTATGAGAGGATGGAAAAAATGAGAAATGCCAATGAAAAAACATATAAATTTATTAGAGAATATAAATAGAACAATTAAAAGACAGAGAGATGAAAATTCGAGAATCAACACTAACAACCTGTGTCAAATCTCAAGAAATACTTTCTCAGTGTTTACTGCTTGTTATGCAACTAAACTCAAATGCACTATCCCTACCCTATAAATCAGTGTGATGGGCTAGGTTAATAAGGATTCAATAGAGCTGGAAGCTAGAAAAGAGGTACTCGTGTGCATTTTACAATTTGCTTCTATTTTTAGGTTTACCTGAGATTTGCAGTGATGCCTCTATTCATCAAAACACTTCCTTCCATTCTTTAGTTTATTACTTGGGTACAGTGGAGGGCCAAACAATGACTTCAGTTTACAGGTTGTTCCTTGGGAAGAATAACCTACACAAATTCTGATTTATGCTGTTCCTCTTTTTGGTAACCATTTTAAAGAACTGATTATCAACACCATCCTCTAAGGAGGCAAGTGACAGACCATGCAAAGCACAGTAAGTGATTTATTATAACAAAATCAAAGCGTTAGGCTTTATCCTCACTAAGGTAAATGCTCAGCCACTGCCCATATTACTGTCTGTGGTCAGTTCTGGGGCTAATAATATGAACTCAATTTCTTGGCCTTAATTTGACCTAAATGTAGATAACTCAGAACATAATGTAATAAAAACCATAGTATGGAATAATTTTAGTTAGTGTTTCCTGGCAAGAAGGTGAATTCTACTTCTTATTTTTCCAATGCTTATGAAATTTTGATGTCTGCAACTTTGAAGATAAAAATGCTTGGTCCAAATTAGTGTACTAATGGTCAAGTGATGGGCCTTTTCAACATGTTTCATGGAAATGAGTAAGTTCAGCACAACGCAGTTCTTCAGAGATAGCCAGAAAAATGTAAAGTTGAAATTTAAGGTATGCTAAAATTCAGTAATTTTACTAAATTTATTGTTAAAATTCAGTAAGTGTAAATGTTTTCTGAAGAAAGTTATCTGTACATCCATCCATCCATTCATTTTCAGATTTGTTGCAAAAAGATCTTGAGTGGCTGATCAAATAAATTTTTATCGAATGTCAGAGGAGTGACAACAGAAAACAAAAGTTACACAAGAATACAAACATGGCCTATTACAGCCATGAGCAGAAATGGGAGACACAGAAAATAATACACAAGGAGCAAAGATTGGAGTGTTGAAGCAATGTTGCTTCACTAGTCCTTATCATTTAGAGTAAACCATCCAAAAGAAGTTAACTGTGCTTCCCTACTATTACAGTTTGGAAAATGAGGTAGGCTCCCTTTTCTTGGTGCATTCATTGGACAAGTACTATGATGTCAGGTACTGAACAGGGCAATAGTGAGAAAATGGTGAAAAAATCAGCCTTGTGAGACTCTGATATTAGGAGAAAACTGTAGAAGTCTGGTTCTTCTGTCTTGTCTATGTCATCAACTCAATAATTTCCCCAACAGACATGACCAACAGATTTGGGGAGATTCCTACAGAAAAGTTTTAAGATGTATTATTGAAAACTGTGCTATTTCCTATAGAGATCTTGTTTGTTGTTCAAACTTTTATTTGTCTTAGAAGTTTTCTTTCAAACTTTTGGGGGTGTATTTGGATTTTTTTGGTTAGATTTTAAAATGTGAAATTAATTTTATACAGTAAAGTAAACTATGGCCCCTGATTTATCCAACTAAAGGTCACGGGCTAATCCATTTGGATTACGGTGAAGGAAAAGGAATACTTTAGTTAATTATAGAATGAGTTTGCATGATTTATCACCCCTAGATCTGTTGTGGAAAACTCTTAAGGGATTCAATATACATGTGGTTCTTTTTCTGGATGATCCCCTTGTTGTTACAGCTGGACTTCACCATCTGAGTCATCTTGGGCTCATGATTCGACCCTTAAGTGGAACATTGTTCTGAATCCATCATCTTCTCAGAATAAAAATAAGAATTTCAGCTCAAGGTTGGGATTAACGTAGTGGCGTGGTCAAGTTTTAGTTAAAGCCAGGATGTCTAAGCTGGGAACATGCTATGTCTTTGTATTTTTCTAGCTGATAGGGAGTGCCAGTTAGCATCCAGTTGCCTAATAAACTAAATATAGGTTTGTTGTATGAAGATCGTTACCTCAATTTAATACCTCAATCTGGTTAATTAATCTTTTGAATCACAGAATTTTACCAGTTATTATTGTTTTCATATCAAGCTAGTGGGCCTGTCATGCTGTGAGAGGCTCTAAGGTAAGTGATAATGTTTCAGCTTATTATAGAACAAGATGCAAGATCAACAGAACCACAGGCAGGTTCGCAGTGTGCAGAAAGGAAAGCCAGTTCCAGGAATATGAATGGCATATTAAATGCAAGGTAGCTGTTTGAGGCCACCAATTTTTAACAGTGCAAATATGACATAGCACTGCTACCTTTCAGGAAATAATACAACCAATTAAGTACCTACTAATTTTGATATTTATTGCCTCACTTAATTCTTGCACTTATCCAATCCAGTAGGTCCCATTCTCCTATTAGGACAGGGTAGGAAATTGAGACTTAGAGGGATAGAGACATGTATTAGGGGACTCAGATTATAAGTAGGGCAGAAAAACACTTGATTTTAAAGCTGGGTGTGCTCAAAGATTTTTGCACTAACAACTTTAAACTTGTGTGGCAAAATTTCTTGTGAATGGCAATTTATTTGACTTTGTGGCTGCAATGGATGAAAAAGAATAAGAATGTCTAGAATCTGGTCTTATCCCCCACATTGATTGCCTGGTTAAGCCACTGACTAGATATCTAGCTAGCTAGCTAGATATTTGTTATAGCATTGGGGAAAATGTTGTTCTTCATTGTCTGTGAAATACTTAAATGCTAGCTTTAAAATTTTTTTTTCCTCCCTTCTCTCCTTAAGTCTATGTGCTCCAAGTGGCCCTTCATAATAAACATTGAACCTTTCACTTTTCAAGAAGGGCAATAAAAGGTGCAAGATTATACCTGGTTCTCAGAGGTATTTTAATTGATGTGCAGTGAACTAAGCATGTGGTTGGTGATGCTCTTGGAAGTTGCTGTGAAATGTGAATTAAAAAATGATCAACGAGACCGGAGGGTACAGCATGTTGGGTATGTTTTTAATTTGCATTTATGTAACGTTCCTATTTCTGAGCATCCTTGAGAGGACACGTTTACTAAATTAAAAGCGAAAATTAATTTTTCTGAAGTTTCCTGACCTTCACGGCAAAAAACCCAATGAACCCAAGCCTGGGAGACAACAGACTGTCAGGAATTGTAAAGATGAGTCCACCCAGCATTGCATTGTTTGGCGGGAGGAGCTCTCAGCCTTCTTCTAACAGAAAAGTCTAAGTCAGCGTTTACTTAGAAATTTCCTTTTAAAAGAGTTACAGAAGCAGCCCGCAAGTATCAATATTCCCTGTACAAACTCCTATCTTTGTTCTGTGCTCTTGCTCTTGTGCCGTCTCTCTCTTTTTGATTTTCCTATAAAAGCTAAATTAGGTCTCAAGGGTTCTGCACCACTGAGCAAGGATCTCTTCTAGTCCATTGTGATGGAAGTAAATGTACTCAGGAGGGAGATGTACTTGAAGGAGAGGCTAAAGTGTCTCCCTCCATTGAATTCCCGGTTGCCTCACAAACGACCCACCCTGACTTCTCTAAATACCTCCCGCGGGCGCATGCGCACGCTGCACTCCAGCCAGCTCTCAGCAAGATTGTGCAATAGGTTGGATATTTATCTCAAATCAGCACAACCTTTCTGTGCTCGCCCCATCTCAGTTCTGGCAAGGCCTGGGATGGAAGGACCTTTTAGGTTTTCAGGACTTCAGGCTTTCTCCTTGCATCTTTATAAAACCTGTTCCTGGGAGAGGATTGGCAAAGGTCATTTATCAAGGTATAGATGATATTAAGGCTAAATTCCCCTCCACTGGATACCTTACAATAGCATCCAAGGACAATCACACTCTTGTTTTGATATCTGTGACACTTACTTTACTATAATTTTTAACGAATATTGGTATCCTGTAAAATTATAGGACTATGAGAAATTCACTGTAATTCTAACAAGGTAGAGGGCAGGTATAATTCAAAGATCTATTAGATTTTTACTCTATGAATGGCACTCCAATTCGGGGTCTTGGAATCTTATGGTCTTGCAATGGAATTTTATTGTACCTTATACCTATTTGGTTTGGAACATGTTACCCAGTCTATAAAAGCTGGTTTCCTCAAAACTAAAACAAATGAAAACCAAATCTGTAAATGGTGTCAGGAAGGGATCTTGAAGATAATTTCATCCCACATTTTCACTGGAATGAGGAGAAGTTGCCCACAAGGTGACTTGGCCAGGGTACATATTTAAGAGCAGCAAAATGCCTCCTAATTGAAGTTGAAGAACGCTTTCCATTGAATCCCCAGGAGACTGCCGGTCTGTGGGCAGTAGAAGACCATTGTGTTGGATACTGTCTGCACTTGGGTGTGAGCCACACTGTGTCAAATTCAGACAGGTTATGTTGGGGCAGGTTTAGCACATGGTTCAGTGATGATAATTGTTTAAATGCACAATAGACAGAAGGACAGGCTTTCCAAAGATTTCGAATGATGATCATCCCCTCATTCCAGATGTTTGGTTAATGGTGCAAAGGAGGAAAGCCTTAATATTGTGGATGGCTTACAGAACAAGATGAAGCAGAGCATTTCTCTGATGACATTCTCAGAGTTTTGGCTTGGTTGGAGTCAGGAAGGTCTTCAAGGCTATGTGTACCCCTACAAAGAACTCTAAGAGAGACAAACTGGAAGGAGTCAGCTTGAAGCATCTTACAGCCATAGGTGAGTGATGGAGAGAGCACACCAGTTAAAGACCTAGATTACAGTTTCTGTTCCTCCTCCAAGTATTACCTGAGTGATGCTGGACAAGTAAGTTACTTAGCCTCTCTACACCTCATTTGCCTCATCTGTGAATTGGGTATTACTATTTCAAGGGTTTATTCAGATAATTAATTCAGGTAGTTCATATAAAGTAATTGACACAGTGTTTCACATAGTAAGAGTTGAGTAAGAATTAGCTATGATGAGGATAAAGAAGAAATTTGATGAATTCCTAGGAGAACTGAACCTTACAACTTACTTTTATTTATATCATACATTTATAAGATTTTTCTCTAGATGATTTACTTTGCTATGGTGTTTTTTTTCCTAGAAACTTTTCTTTTGCTAGAAATTGAACCCTGAAAGGTAAAATGAGGCTTTGGGGAAAAAAGTCCACTGTTTTATTTAAGAGTACTGGACTGCCTGTTACTAGTTAAAAATATCCATTAAGAAAATATTTCTTTTTCTGGATATAAATATAAGCTCTTTAAAGGCTTTTCAAATATTACAACTTTTATCTAGATAAAACTTTGTGTTCAGAAATAGGCTATGCCTGAGAAAGCAGGGTTTTGACTGCTAACAAGGTGTTAATATCTGCATCACACACCACACCTTTCTGCCTACTGGCTCCCTTAGTTAGATCACAGATTGGGGTGAATGCAAGTTACATAAATTTCACAATTTAGATCTCCTGATGTTAGTACCTTTTTCTTTCTTTCCTTATTTCTTGTTCTTTAAACTTGTTTTTCCTTGTTTTTTTTTTTTTAACCACTTGACCTATGTCCCCATCCTTAGTATCCTTCTTTACAGCAGAAAACACCACCAAAATTATGGGGATGTGAGTTGGGGCTATAGTTCAATGACAGAATGTGTGCTTAGCATGAACAACACTCTGGGTTTGAACCCTAGAACTACAATAATAAAATAGATAAATGAAGGAAGGAAGGGAGGGAGGCAGGGAAGGGAGGGAAGCAGGGAGGGAGCAAGGGAGGAGGGAAGAGTGGAAGGGGGAAAGGAAGACAGAAATAAAGAAAGGAAGACAGAAAGAAATTGTAGGAATGAAGGAAATCTTAGAATAATGAATCAACACACTGATTTACTTTTAGAAGAAATGAACAGAAGGGGTAAATTTGATCGAAATATATTATATGCACATATGGATATGTTATAATGAAACTCCTTTATACAATTAATGTATACTAATAGAAAAAGAAAAGGAAAAAAGAAGAAATGATGTGAGAACTTGAGGTTTATTCTTAAAGATATTATACACATTTTGCATATATTTGAAAGTAGACTTAGTTAAATTTTGTTTTTCTAATAGCCTAATTTTTAGTGGGAAGAAGAGGGAAGAATTGGTTATTTTAGATTCTTCAAAGGATCCTCAAATTTGTAAAGTATGATGAAATAAAATATTACATAACTCTCATGTAACAAGTGGTGAGCTCCTTCATAAAACACTCTTGTGAAAGAACAAATCACAGTCTTCTGTAACTATGAAAAATCACCATGGATCTAATAGTCAGTGAAATGATATAAGGAAAACATTAAAATTTATATCCAGTTGATGTTCTATTTAGATTGTACTAAACAAATGTACAGAATATAAGGGAAAAATAGGACTGAAATCAAGTTGATGAAGAAAAGCAACAGCATTTTGTGATGGGTAAGAACGCTCACTTTGGAGATAGGGGCTGAATTCCAGTCTCACATCTACCAGATGTGTGACTTTGGGCAAGTTATTTGACCTTTCAGTATCTCAGCTTCCTCATTTATCAATGTGTAGTCACAAGTTTATCACGCATTTGTTGTGAGAATTAACTGAGACAATGTTTGTTCGGAATGAGATCAGAACATGGCAGGTAATTAGTGGTATATAGTATTTACTTTCTTAAAAAATAAATTTTCTCCAACAAATCTCCTCCAGCAAATACATAATGCTTACTGTATACCAGGTCTTCCAAATATTTGTTAATTGGTAGTAAGTTGGCTCCTTTTTTGTTTAGCTTTTCTCATCTGTAATTTATGTGAAGTTTCAATCACCTATTATGGATAAGCTACAGATTTTGAGCTGGGGATTCAAAGCTGTCAGATCAGAGAGGTTCAGAGTACAATGAAGACAAATATACAAAATGTTCTACTTGACTAATAAGTAATTATTCAACATTAGGAGTGTGTACAAATCATATTTTGCAACTCCATTACATTACCTATGAATGAGCTGTCTGATATTGCTAGAAACTGGGCTCCTTGCCGAATAGCTAAGCTACTTGAAGTTTAAAATTCTTCTCTTATTGTCTACCATTCACTATATTTTAGTGTATTTTAACATTTTATCCTCTTAAGGCTTGAGTACTTGCACTCATTTATTCAACATTTATAGAGTTGGGCTTTGTGCTAGATAATGAGAATACCAAGCTCATTAAGACATATATCCTGTTCTCAGGGACTTCAGTCAAGGGTTGGGGGGTCAGGAAACTATTGCCTACCTAAATCTATCTCCCCTCTTATTTTTACAAATAAAGTTTTATTGGAACACAGCTGTGACTATTCATCTAAATATTGACTCTGACTACTTTGCACAATTCTGATATTTTGTGCTATAGTCAGAATAGAGACCACCTGGTTTGCAGATTCTAAAACATTTACTACCCAGGACTTTATAGTGGAATGTACTGAAATGTCTCTTTTTTTGTTGTTTTTTTTGGGAGGTGGTATTTCTACCTCATGGCTGCTGATTCTGAAGTTAGCCATCTACAACCTCTATAGAAAACAGATACTTTAAAAACCTGAGTGAAAATAAGCAGTTGCTAATTGTTTAAAACCTGTCAGATATGATTTTGCCTGGCTATCTAAGAAGAGTTAATGGAGAATAGGATATCATTTAGAATTTGAAATAGTTGTCACTCAGGCACCAAATAATGCAATTCCTAAATAGTTAGGAACCCTGTTTTACATAGACCTTACAAACATGACAGACCACAATGGGATAGGAATTACGGGTTTCTAGAGCATTCTCTTTCATCCCAGAACTAGTGTAAAAGCACATGTTATAGTGTTTATAATATCATGGAAAAGAATGTAATTTCCAAAGCATTTTTGAAACAAAACTGATGAATCACTCTGAAAATAATGGGAGCTAAGTCTCAAAATGGGTTGATATCCATATCATACTTTTGAAAAGAAAATGCACAAATAAGCGGTTCTTTAAGAGAAAATTTTACTATGCCTATGTTTCTCCCGCAAGTCAGACTTTCATTTCATTTCTACCACAGGTCTGTATGCTAATGTCAAGACTTTCATGTATATAAGTGTTTTCTTAGCCACCAGCTGATATTTCACTGCAATAAAAATATGTATTAAATTTAAGCATTTTTCCCCATGAACACAGGTTCTTAGATAAAATTTCTTCTGGGTTAAATTATCATGACACTAGACACAATTGATAAAATGGCACAAATATTTTTCAAATTTCGTATTTGCAAAACACAAAATAAATATTTAAAGAAAATTCATCTATTAAATCAGATGGGCACTTACATTTGATTCTTAACTATTGTCAGAATATAATGGGGTTTAACGACAATTTCATTCTTATTTTTGGCTTTAGAAACATGTAAGTGCTGAAAAACTTATCCATATAAATATGTAAAGGAATTTTCAGTAGTTACTGAACTCATTTCTTCAAGCATCTTCTGAAATATTTTAAATCACAAAGCATTCTATCATCATAAACTATTTTTAATGATCTATAACTGACAATCTTAATAGGTTTTTCTTTGATTTTGTTGAAAGTAAAGAAATAGAACCTATCTGACTTGCAAAAGAATTTTTTGCTCATTTATTAAAATCCACTCATTTCTCAGCATCAAAATCAATATTTTGAATTGCCTCTTTTTTATGCAGTGGGAGTTTTTCCATTTTGGGAACCTTGCACTTAGTAAGATTTGAAAGCAGTGAAAGTTCAGTTTTTCTTTCCTGGAGTGGAAATGGTGTTATAGTGCAGGAGAGGGTGGAGGAAGGGAAGCAGCTTTTTAAGAAAACTGAGGGTTGGTGAACTGTTTCACTCAGAAACCCTTCACATCGTCCTGAGACTGTATTTTCAGGTCAAGACAGGATAGTTGTTTGCTTTGTGGGTCATCCTGAACATTCTACGATGTACCAGTAGCATCTGACCAGTCACAATACCCAAATATTTCTCTAAACATTGCCACGTCCTCACTGGGGGGAAAATATCACTATTTTAACATTCTGTCCTAAGGGTATGAATGTTCATATATGAAGACTACCTTAGTAATGAACATTGTATTGACTTTGACCCTCAATGACAATGAATTTCCAACCATCATAAGAGCAAATTGGGATTCTTCATCAACCTCAGAGCAGAGGAATATTTAAAATATTCCCACAACTTCATCAGTAGGAATCAATTTATCTTCCCATTTTTTATATATTTTGAGACTGGAGTATGCCAGTATTGATATTCTTTAACATCCCTGGGAATTACAAAGTCTGCCAGTTTTATCAAGGATAGATATGGGCTAGTTTAATGCAGGTAAAATGGAAGTAAGGTGACTAATTTATCTATAAGAGTATCTTGCCTTTTGCTCCAACATTTGGAATAACAATATGGAATAACATTTGGAATAAAGTTTGAATACAAACTTTCAGAGACAAAAAGGGTGGCATGTACCCACTCTTAATAAGGACTTAATAAAGCAGAATGCTGCTTATTTTTAGTGGAGAAAGTTTTTGGATCTCCTCCTCCACTCCTGCTCCTCTATATGATTACTATTTCTAGTTCCCCCTGTGAATTACAACATATGATTTTCAAGAAGACTACAGTCTAAGCTCTGTAGAAGATGGGAATTAATCCTATTCATTTTATATCTTCAACACTTAGTATAATGCCTGGTACAAAAATACATCCATTATAAATATCTAGTGATAAATAAAGGAGTAGTTGTGCAAGCAGCAAATAAGTTAATAGCCTCAGTAAGTCATTAAACTTTCAATCTCAATTCTATCAGCAAACTTAGTTATCTGAGGCAAATGTGTAAGCTAAAATGCATGAATCATATACTAAGTCTTACCAGTATGAGAGAGTATTCACTTTGACACTTAAAATTAATCTACAGAGATTTCATGGGAAATTTTGAAAGTACAGAAAAGAGAAGTAAGTCTAAAACAATGATCTAAAGTGTTTTTTTTTGAGATATTTATTTTTCTTTTAAAAAATTATTTTATTTTTGATTTACCATACATTAACAATATGAGGAGATTTCACTGTGATAGTTCCATACGTGCATACATTTATATCTTGAACAAGTTCACCCCCTCCATTATATTTTCATTTCCCCCTCCCATTCCCTCACTGCTCTTTCAAACAGTGCTTGCTGTGTTTCATTATGCTGTCTTCATATGTATATGTGTATCACACTTCTATCCTCTTCAACGCTCAGTATCTTTTCCTAATTATCTAAAAAATCTTAATATCCTTAGGTGACTTTTAATATTTTTATTTCCTTCCATTTCTTTTTTATGCATTTTACATAATTTAGATAACATAATGCATACCATTTTGCATTCTAATTTTTCTTGTCAGTCTTAGGTTTAGTGAGGTCAAGGAAAATGTTTTTTTCTCACCATTTTATCCACAGCTCCTAAAGAATATTATTAAGTACTAGTGCTAGCACTTTTTACTACCGTTAGCGAGGTATATCAAATATATGGCAAATAAGTAATAGTGTTCACAGTGAATGCCCACAAAGTGAAAATGTGTTATGAAGAGCTACACACAAAATTTCTCCTACATTTTTTAATACATCATAATGAAGTTACAACATATTTCAGTTTATTTCTTTTGGAGAGATTTCAAAAAGGTGAATTATGGAACTATAGACTTTATTTTTCAGGATTCATGTTAAAAGTTGTACCAATATAAATAATCTCCCATTATAGAATATGATAATGTTATATTTCAATTCATCACACCTGCAATCATTTGACAGGTGAAAATATCACTTATGTTGTTTCAATTCTTTAATAATTGAAGTTGAGCTCTTTTATCCAAATGTTTATCAGTCATTTATGTTTCCTAATATAGACTAAATAATTATGGTTTTTGATTCGGGATGGTTTTGAAGTGTAATAACTACACATTTAAATTGTTTTAAAAAACATTCTGTGTATTTTGAGGTTTTCTTTGACTCAGTTAACCTAGGAATATTCCATTACATACCTGACTTGCATATCTTATAAGACTGCTGAGTGGATCATCAAAATGTGGTCTACAAAAGCCCATTGAGAACTAGAGGTAAGAAACAGGCAAGATATCATCATAACATTTTCCTGCTATTACATTTATAAAGAGATGACACTGCATCTGCCAGTTCTCTCAGGTTTGCAGAGTTAGTTTCTTTCTTAAATGTTTTCAGAATTTTCTTAACAGCAGCTGCAGTATGAAGAGTGACAAAATTAATGAGTATGAGGAAACATACCATTATTTCTTAAATAGAGCAAGTAAAGAAGGAATTTTACATATAGTAAAACAAAGAGTATCGCCTGTGATCAGTCTACCATCCTTTCCAACCTGATATTATTAAACTTAGTAGATGATAAATATGAGATGAAGATAATCTAATATAGTCTGTTTTCTTTGGAATAGTATCTGTAGTAAAGTTTCAGTTACTTATGGGAGTCATCACCATTATATAATATTATCAGTTTTAGACCTGGAGAATAAACAAAAGGTAGTGTCAATGTTTTACGCCATGTTTTGTTCAGTACAGGTTACACTGAAAAGGCCTGAAAAATCAGTAACAGTGGACTAAAAACATGCATTTAAAGACATGCAAATGGATTTAATTTGAAAGCATAAAAATTAACCATATAAATGATAGTTCCATGTAAGAACTATTATGCATCAGCCAAAATGCAAAACAAATTAAATTGCAATATTGTTAAGGAGAAGCAGAACTCTGCATTTCTTTAGAATTAATGTCAAATTAATTCATTAATTCATTTTTCCCTTTAAATTGCTGGGCATGATTAGACATGGCACCTTCTTAATGTTGTCAGGGTTCTTTCTTTAAGAAAATATCTAACGCTGTATAAAACATAGGCTAGTAGAAGGCCTTTGATATAAATAGTGTGTAATGAGAGTTTCGATGCTCATCAATCAGACAAAATGAATTAAACTCAGGTGGGTAAACGGTGGTATGCAGGTGGTATACTCCATTCCTTAGCTTGAAATGCTAATACCGAAATACAGATAACCCTCCTGTTGACACACATAAAAATTAGAGAGAGAATTGACAATTTGAAGGACAAATAAGTACATTTACTTCAAAGACTAAAAATACATGTTGGTTCTTAAATCAAAAGGAATTTTGTATTTAGTCATCAACAGCTTCAGAGCTATTTCTCCTAAAACTGCTTCCTCAAAATAGATGCAGAAAATAGTGGGGGAAAATCTGTACATAAGCAATTTTGCCAAAATTTTGAAATCTATATAAAAGGAGACATATTTGAGTATATGAAATTGAGTATTTGAAGTCATTAAGGGAATAATTATGGCAAGAAAAAATATACTGTTTATGCTCTGGATTTGTAATTGTTTTTACTGAATGGCACCTATTCAGAGTCCTAGAGTTTTCCATTATATTTATTTTAGTCTTTCAGCTATTGGTAAATACCATCATCATTATTTGGGGAGTGAAAACTGTGGAGAACTAAGTTTGCCCAAGGAGATACTATGATTGAATAGTTTCACTATATTCTTTATTTCATATGGTGAAAACACTGGTGAAAGTTTTGGTGAAATGCTTCATCTTAAGGATCAATACTGGCCAATGGTAGTGGAGGTTGCATCCAGACTTAGTAAGTGATTAATGCCATGATTGACTGGCAATGTCTACTAAGAGTACAGGGATGGCAAGAGATACAATGTGCTATGAGAGAGAGAGCACAGATTACTGAAAAATAGATCTGAACTCAGAGTCAGAAGCCCTTGTTTCAAGTCAAATTCAGGTGTCAAACTTTTTAAACAAATAATTATGGATAAGCCACCTATCTTTTCTCATTTAAGAAAGAGGGGCATAACGCTGGACATTTAGAAATTCTTGTGAAACAAATATTATCTAAGGAACTCTCTAGGGCTTTTATAGGAAAAACACTTTTTTCTGCTTGAGACTGTTAGAGGGCTTAGTTACACACTGTCAGTGTTCAGTGATCAAGATTGGCTGATGCTATTTAGACCTGATTCACTATAGGAAGTATAATATACAACTTAATCATATATTTTCTTTTCTTTGTAATCATTGTGTTACGAGAAAAAAGGTCTGTCTTTGACTCTAAATCAACACTCAAGTCAATCATGTTAGACCACCTTTCAAAAATCATTAATGAGAAAGAGGGTACAACAGAATTTTGGTGGAGAAAATCAGTCAATTTATTTCATTACAAAATAACACTTTCTAAAACCAATAGCATAAATTTTACTTATTCTGACATGGGCGGCAGCCAGAATTGATCTTTAGCAATACATCAGCAAACAAAACAAAATAAAGGAACAACTGGAAAGGTATTAGTGCAACCTCATGAGTATTCTTATTACTGATATTTTTGAGTTGTCCTTGTAATGATTTATTCTAAAAATTCTGTTCCCTTGGTACTTAACGAGCTTTTTTGGTAACAAGAATGAAAATATATGTGCAAAGATGAATGTGCTCAGCATTAAACCTATTAAAAAGTAGTGAGCATTAAAAAGGGGAATATCATAGAATAGTATAGTTTGCATTAAATTTAATTGTAGAGAAAATCAATTAATAGACTGAGATCCTAAAAATTCTAAGTAATTTATTAAAATTTTTTTTGTGTGTGAAAACCAAATTATGGCCAGGAAGCACTATACCTTAATGATACGATGTGTTTTTCCTGAGCAAATGTTCCTCTGTTCTACCAGACTGTGTGGCATTTGCTCATATTCAACAACTGTGGAAATTTGGAACAAGGTTTCTTCTCTTTCTTTAAAAGTGTTTAATTCCTTTGCATGTGCCAGGCACAACTTATGTATGGGTTAACAGGAAATGTTCTGAGCAATGATTTTATTATTTGTCCCAACAATGATCATAATAGCCAATTATTTATTAGTAACTCAAATCTCTAAATTCTTTAAACCTGTGCTACTGTTTTATTCTGAAATCTAGATATCATCAGCTGTTGGAAGGTAAAATGTAATTTGAGAGCTCATTCTGGCTCAAGCTGTATAATGAAATTTGTACTTGGGAAATTTAGAATATGGTTTTCATGCTAATGTAGTATAAAACCCATATAAGCTTTTTTCATGATCCATGCCTTAGATGGGTGAGATGAAACATTTTAAACATATTTTATCAAATAACTCTTTTACGTATTTTCATTATACTATTTAGGCAAATAAAAATAATACAGCTGTCTGAATTTGATATTCTCAGTTACTTACAGGCAACAGCATCTTCTGATCTTATTTTACATGATCACCTTTAAATAGTCTTCTTAACAAAATGATCAAGATAGTGGTTCAACATTTACTGAGCATAAGGCATATTTTCACAAAAGTTAGAGTTAAAGAAGCTAGACTCCTGTTACATCTAACAGTTCAAGTAAAACCACTGCTTTCCAAAGGTTCAGTACACTGACCCACGTGCAACGTGAAATGAGAATATGTGTCCATTATCACTTACGATAAGAGGCCCAGAGAGAAATTGCACTAAGGAGTGTGTGTGTGTGTGTGTGTGTGTGCATTTGTGTGTGTGTGGTTGGGGGGGTTGTCCAGAAAAATAATTGCCTTTTTAATACCTGTTCTATCAAAGCTAGTAAAAGTTAGAGGGAGCTTTTTACCTTTCACCTTTTAAGAAAAGCCCCCAGAAATGGGTCATTCAGCTACTTCTTGAATTTTAGTTTTAAGAAATAAACAGGTCAAGTACTATAGCCATTCTGTTATCCATGTTATTACAACAGAAGAGCACAATTCCTTAGTCTCATGAACTCTTGTTAATAAACAGTATTAAAGAAAATTTTCTGTTTTTCCTGACTAAAACAATATGACTCTGTGGTCTTGCTCACCTTGTAGAAAAATCTGAAGATGACATTTATGCTAATGCAGAGGATTTGACCAAAGGTGGCAATTTGGCTACCTGAAAGTTTCAAATGCTGGAATTTACTTTACTTGTGAGAATTCTCCCCAGTCCAGTCTGTTTTTACCTTTGTAGGCTCAGAAACTTGATCTCACCAGTCAGTGTGTCAGAATGGATTAGACATCAGCATGAGCACCTTCATTAAATAAGCTCACAAGAGCTAATGTGTAAGATAAGAATGACAAATTAGCATTCAAAATAATAATTGCTATGAACAGTAATGGTGTTTGATTTAACCTGATCCACAATTTGCCTGTAGAAAGTATAGAGAGGACCTAACCAATATTTGCCTCTCAGATTCAGGTTTTTCTTTTTCTCAGACTCAGAATTTTCTCTCTTTAAAGGTGTTTAAAAGGGAAAATAGCTCAAAAGTAGATAAGACCATTATGTGTTGATTTTATAGTTTGCTTTTCAGAATACAACTTTATGTCAAGTTCTTGGAATGGAATAATTATAAGAATATCATTGTGGTCCTCAGACACTGCTTACTTACTCTATTACTTCAATGAATTTTATTCTCTCTAGTATCTGGTAATCTAAGATGCTCTCTAGAGTAGATATCACTACTTTCAGATAATAGCTTAAACATTAAAGAAAATTAAATTCAATATATATCA
Organism: Castor canadensis; assembly: GCF_047511655.1. NCBI lineage: Eukaryota > Metazoa > Chordata > Mammalia > Rodentia > Castoridae > Castor > Castor canadensis. The sequence continues at coordinate 77,639,571 of NC_133398.1, read as the reverse complement.
GCTGTTCTCTTATTTGGAAAAAATAAGAATTTCCCTTATAAGAATGAGTATATAAAGATATTGTAAAGTAGTTTCACATATTTTTTCTTGGTGAAAATTTTTCTTTAACAAGTTATACTTTTCCTCATGTTGACATTTGTCTTTAGTATATTTTCCTTTTGTAATTTTAAGAATTATCTCAGTTTTTTTTAATTGTCACTTGAGAATATTTGAGAATAAGACTACTACTTGATGTATAACAGGTTGTGTCCTTTTCTGGATAATTCTTTGTTAATAAATTCAATTTCATATAGTATCAACTACATAAGGCAACTAGGGAATACAACAATAGTTTAATATCCTTCATTTATGATGAACAAATTAGCCAAAAGAGGGACTTCTATTCATCCTTTGAGGCCTATCTCAAGTTTCACTTCCCCTGTGAGAGCTATTCTGACTGGTGATTACATCCCTGCTATCTTTGGTTCTGTACTTGCTTTGAGCATAGTTTTGACTGCACCAGTTGGCTGCTTTACCAACTTCGGCATCCCCGGAGTTCAGTCCTACACCTGTTTTGGGTGAATATGCAATAAATGTTGCTTAAGTGTTTCAGTCACATGTATTTCCATTAAAATGGATCTATATATTTAGGAACAAAAGACTGCATCTTTGAACCTGTCCTTAAAATTAAAGGCAAAACAGAAACAATGTGAGGAAGATGGTTTCATTCTCATACATGTGAGTGTATTTGAGCTCCTAGAAATGGGTTGATCCATGAGTTTGACAGTTTTCAGAAAGGAAAGAATCAAGTTTGGTGGTGCTAAATAAGAAGAGAAATTTGATTTGAAAGTGTATTTTTTAAAAACATACTCAGAAAATTAATATGAGAGACTGTTTTTTGCAGCTAATAATATTCATTTATTTCATGCTGAGTTCTGGTAATAAATGCCAAAGCAGTTTAGACAAACTTTTGCTGTGTCTATTTTGAAGAAAATACTGTGCCCAAATTTAGAGAACACTGTTTTATACTGTTAATTTAATATTAAAATATTGCTTATCTTTTGTCATGACAGGATTGTAACATAATCTAATCAAGTCAGGCAATGGTGCAACAGTCTTTAAAAGAAGGATGTTTTACTGGATGTTTATAAAAATTAAATATAAATCAAAATTTACTTATTACAATATTTGTTGAGAAAAGCTTTCCTATGCATCGGTTTTCTTTAAACACCCAAGTTTTTCGTATGTACCACGATGTCAGATATGTGCATCCATGAGCATGGGTAGTAAGTAGACCAGTCATAAAAAGCATAATTTAGTAAATAACCAGATTAATTTGTTCTTTCTCTGCTGATGCCAATGATTTCTCTAAATTACAGAAATATAATCCAGGACTACATATTATGATAACTAATTACATACAAAAATGGCGATAATGAGTACCTATTCTATTAAAATAATTTACAAAGTAAGTATACCAGTTAATACAATATTCACCGTGCAAGAAGAATGCCGTTGAGTCAAAGAAAATGTCCTTTGCTCTTTCATAAGAGCATGCTTTCAAGTAAGTTTTCAGCCTCATGTTTTGACAAAAGTTGACATCTTCATTTGCCTTTTGGAATAACATGCTAAGAACATCCTAACTTAATTTTAAATAAAATGTACTGTGTAATTTTTGTTATCAAGTTTTAATCTGTTTTCGATATTTATAAAATAACCACTAACAAGAAAATGTATGTTATGCTAAGTACAAAATACTATGCAATCTACATTCTATTTTAAAATGTCTATTCTGTAAGGTATGTAGTGATATTGGTAAAATATATATTAAATAACATTTTTTAGCTCTTCAGATAAACATTAATAAAATTGCACTTATTACAGAGTCAATAAATGGGGACTTGAAATATTGATGGCCCTGTAGACATATATTAAATGTTACCTGAGCAAGCCAAAATTCTAAGTGGTTTGAAATATACATCAACAATTTTATGACACTATGAACACAATATTTCCTTTTATAAAAATCCCCACACAATGCCATTAGTTAACCTCATGGTTACTATATTTAGCTTGATTCACTATAAATGCCGTTATAACACCTGTGGTTTCCCTCATTAAGAACTGAATAGATGGGGTCAGGGGTTGAAAGGGCAGCATATGTGCCATGAAAGAACTAGTTAACATAGCCTATTATATTGGTGCACTGGTAAATCTCATTTCTATTCATCAGATGATTAGTTCAATCAATATTTATTCCTCTGTGCTCCCTTTGTCTTGTGCTACAAAGGAGACATCCTTCAAATTCATGGCATATGCCTTGTTATCTATGAATTTGTTGCTTAATTTGGGAGGGAATATTTTATTTATTTGGCAGTCCTGAATTCTTTGATTCTCTCCCTCTAATTATCATTAGGTAGTATAATGGAGTTTTGTGTAGATTATTTATAAATAGATGCTGTTAGCATCCTTCTTCATACGACTCAAGTACCATGTGTTTTCATAGCTTGCCTCTGAATGCTCTACAAAGTTGCTTCTGTTTCTCTAAAAATGTTGAGTTTAGAAGTCTGTATTGTGAAAGCAAAGATAAGAATGATTTTCTCTCAAATATTCATTCTTTGTGTGTGAGTGGGTGGCTATAGGCATATACATATACATATTGCGTATCAGTGTGTATCAACAGACGCCTCCGAAGACTGCTATTATCTGCTAGGGATTCTGTTAAGTCAGAGATTCTATTCAAAGTAAGATAAATATTTGCAAGAAGCTGTAATTGAAAGATGATTACAAAATTACAAGAATAATACTTTTTGTGTAGAGTGCTCATTTTATCAAAGGTTATCATGCATTATATCGCAAAAGACTTATTTCATTAGTCTGCTTAACTCTTTTGGGTAAGAATGAATGGAATGGTAGAAATACATCTGGAATAAAAAAGTATTAATTATAATGCACAATCCTATCTTTAATATTTATTTTTCTATATATTCTAGCAGCACAGTAACATGTTTTGTTACTATCAACCAAATTAATGCTAATATCATTAAAAATCATTTCTTGATTTTTTGTCTTTGTGAACTAAACATAAGAATGGTTTAGTATTAGTAAATTTTTTATATTACAGAATGATAAAAATATTATTTTAGATCACTTCAATTACTAATAGCTTTTCACTATAGCATATGTGTTCATGTACTTTTACTTTGCTTTCATTTAGTCAGAATTTAACAGTCTTTGCTCTGGCATTAATCCTCTTATTTCTTATTATGTTTAGCTGTAAATCTTAGATTTTACCAACTCATAGCAATAATGTATTATTATTCACTATTTTAAATCTCACTTTATAAATTTGCAAAATCCCAGCAGACTCCAATGTGCGGAATTTTTATTTTAATATTTACTAGCATGATTTAAGCTCTTTATTGATTGAATGCTATAACAGGCCCTTTAATTTAGAAGTACATTATTAATCGAAGTGAAAAAACCTTGTTAATGTGTTGTGACTCACACTTTTATTTCTTGGAACTATTTTAGCAAAAAAAGGTATAAAATCTCTACAGGCCATCTTATATTTGTAAAAGATGAATACAAGCTTGTAAAACCTGAAGTTATAGCTGAAAAACATTTTACTTATCTTTTTATGTAGAAAAAACATCCTGTATTAAATCATTTTAAAATCCTAGTGGCAATTCTGTATGTTACTTTCAGGGAAAAAGTAGGTTTTCTTACAAAGTTCAAATACCATTTTCATGAAGGCCAACCTTAAAATTTCATAATTTCTGGCTGCTATAAAGTCTTTGTTGCTGTAAATTAGGTTTTATGACTTGGAAACATTTATATTTAAAGTGCAAATTCACTCCTGAGTGGTTAACTTTAATAATTTAGTATTTAACACATTGTTACCAAGGTAAGTAAATGCTAATATCTGTATTCAGTTAAAGGAATAAAGTCTCTTTGGAAATGATGGAAGACACCATCTTTAAAGGATTCTCTAAAGAGCTAAAGATACACTATTGTTAATAGAAGATCAAAGCTTTAAGTGAATCCTCACAAACATGTTTTAATCTTGTGTCCCTTGTTTATGAAGCTTGCTGCTCATAAAAGAAAAAGAAGAAAACACTTTTTTCCTTTACATTTCCAACCTGATTGCTCAATTCCTGATTCTCTGAAAATATTTTAAAAAGTGAAAGCCATGGTGGAACTAGAAACCCAAGATGTCAAGCACTTCTCTGTCCCAATACTTGTTATATAAATTCACCCAGGATGTTGAGAGAGGGGAAAGGAGAAAGGCACTACAAGTAACCATTTAAGAACATATCTTTCTTTTGGTTATATATTTTGTCAACAATACTTTTTTTGGGGGACACTGGGGCTTGAACTCAGAGCCTCAAGTTTTCTTGGCAGGCACTCTTATCCCTTGAGCTCCACCAGCCCATCAACAATACTTGAAATATAGTTTTAGGATTTTTCTTTAAGCTGTTTGAATGATGGCTTTTCTTGGAATAAAGACTGATGATTACTTAATGAGTGATTATTAATGAACTACTAACAAAGCTGTCCTTCCAGCAATGTTTTTTAATTGTTAGAGGTGGAATATTGGTTAGAAATATTTAATTAGAATTTGTAAAGGAAATTAATAACAAAAACTTGCTTTTCTTGCTTTTGTGTTTGGTTTTGAAATCTAAAGGCCTGGCCAAGACATTCAAGATTGCTCTACTTTTGAAGAGTGGCTATCCCTCAGAACAACCTAACTTTTTTCTAAAGTTTAGCAATTAATAAACATTAGCCACTTGCAAATAATAACTGGAGGTTAGAAAAGCCAACCCCATCCTTGTTTACAGCAAGCATAAAACCAAACTTCTAATCTTCCCAAGCCACAGTCACCTATTGATTGCTAGGTATTTGTGCCCCTGTGTTTGGAAGCCAGGTTTTCTGCAGGGGCAATACTGAAAATTCCCACCACTTCGGTGCCCCTTGTAATAAGCAGCTGCCATATCTTTTGGGAAGGAACCTTGAAATGCACACCTGAGCTCTCTCCTTTCTTACCTAAGGATCGACCCAATTAAAAGTCCTCCCTTGCCTTCAGAAGTTATTCCTTTCAATAATGCAATCTACAAAGAAGAAGCGTCGGTAGAACTCATATGGAACCCTCTTGCAGACAAAGGGTGAAATGCTTTGTGTGCCATCAAATACAAACCTCCTCCGCTCAGAGTAAGTCACTGCTTAGAGTCCAGGACTCAGTTCAGCTGTGGAACAGGACAAGGAACTCAAAGATAATAGCCTCTTAACCCCTAAAGTCTCTGAAATACCTTAGGCAGCAGCAGGGGCGGGGTGGGGGAAACTAGGGCGGGGATAGATTTGCTGGATTGGCCCCAAGGGAGATCACTCAAATTCTCCATCACCGTTTGTATCATGCAAAGTGATCTAACTCAGGATAGTCGTCAGATGCAAGCTGCGGAGCCAAAGCACTTCCTGGACCGTCTGGGGATGGGGAGCAATGTGTGTATGTGTTGGAGCAGGAATGTATGAGGGAGATTGTGTACGCACGCTGTAAAGTTCACAATCAGTCCCTCCCCCAATAAGTCCACTTAATAACCCTGCACAAGGGAAAGCTGGTTTATTTCCTGCTCTCAACTCCCAAGTTCGCTTTCAAGTTCAACCACAACTCCAACAAGATGTTTGAGTTGCCCGGATATTTTCTCAGTCCATCCTTAACGAACAGCTCCTGATGACCCGGCAAGGCATTTTCACTCAAGAAATGAGAAGGGCAGTGGAAGAGAGACCAAAAGGGGTCAGAAAAGGAGAGCTAGGGAGGGCTAAGAGAGACTTGGCCCCTTGGCAAGTCCTCCCCCCTCCCGGTATCCCCTGGGCTACTCCAGGGAATCACCTCAAGTTAAAACTTGTAAGGTATCCTGAGCAGTCTGATGAGGTTGGTGCCCTCCGGGAAAAAGCTGTGGACTCACACTGGATTTCCAAGGTAAGCATGAAGACCAGTCCCAGCTTTCAACCCATCAAGCTCCTGGGATCCCCGAAGCGACCACCACAGTGAACCTGGGCTATCACTGTCCTCAGCAAACTGCTCCGCAAGGAACAGGTAAAACCCATTCCACCCGCGCTTCTCTTGGTCTACTGGGTAAGGAGAGTACGCAGCTTTTATGCTCCAGGTCTTAGTGCCTGGTAGGAACTGAGGCGGCACGTGGTTTCAGACCTTCATATAGCATGAACCTAGCCATAGGGGCAATGTTGGAAAGGGAGAAGAAAAGGGAAGGACCAATTAGTAGCTTCATAAAGGAGCAAGGGAAACTAGAAGGAAAGTGGGTGAGATGGTGAGATGGGACAGAAAAAGAAAAACCAAGACTGAGGCGTTTCTCAGAAAGTAAAGGCGCTCCTCTCGCCAATTTCCCTAGTAGTTTCTTGAAAGAATTTGGATAGTGGAGCATGTGGTTAACCCCCGACCAAGACGATCAGCTGGAGCCAGGGTACATACCCAGGTCCCAGTGTGATGGTCAATCAAGACCATCCTTCCAGGACGTCCTGGTCTCTTATCTATACTCCTCCCCGTACACCCCGTGGGCAGCTCTCAGTCCCTTTCCTGCCACTTCCCAGTGTTTAAGCTAAGGAGCCCAGTGCAATGATTTTGAGGCCAAGCTCAGGGCTTACTGCGGGCGGGCGGGGTGGGAGTAATGACCACTGTGTCTTCCTGGGCGCTTCTTGAGGGGCAGGCATAACGGAAGCGGGTGGAAGGGACGAGTGTTCTCAGTCCAGTTCTCCTGGATACTTCCTGCCTGCAGCACCTCTGTCTAGGTCCTGGACGCAGGAAGGTCCGGATTTTCTGTTGCCAGGATCCGGAGGGATAAGTGAAGGGGCGAGATGAACCCCTAAAGAAGGCAGTGTGATCAAGAAGAGAGACTGGGATATGCCGGTGGGTAGTCAGAGATACCCAGATCTTTAACTCAGGCGGGATCGGCTGCCTCTTCAAGAAGAGTGAAGTTGTGACCAACGGGAAAGTGAGGGAGAGGTGAGCCCAGGAAACCTGCGCCACAGGGAGGGAGACTGACAAATGGATTCCCTCAAATCCCCTGGTCAGTCGCTCAGGTAGCTCGCAAGGGAACTACAGCAAGTGTTTTCGTTCCAGTCCCTGGCATGCTGCCCTGCAGACATCAGTTCGCCTGGGGGTCCTGCCGCCGCCTTGGGGTGGCAGGGGTCCTGTTCTGAGGGCGCACCCAACTGTGCCTCCCACAGTGACCCATTATCGAACAAAAGAGCAGGAGCCGCTGGTTTCCTCTCCGTCGCTGGTAGCGCGACCTCTAGTCTCCGAAACTTTCTCAGTGCAACTTTTTGGGGGTTGCTCTTAATCCTTGGGTCGGGAAGGCTCAGCCACGCGGACATGGCCAGGGCGCAGCGGCTAGAGCAAGGAGCGCTGGTGGGGATGGGGGGGTAAGGCTAGTCCTGCCATTGGCAGTTAGACACCGCCCCTCTGTTTACCACTCCTGCGAAGAGACGCGCCAGCTGGCTGGGAGGCTTGTGGGCCTCATAACCTGCCAAGAGCGTGTGCCCTGGCGTGTTCATTCCCTCTCCCCACACGCCCACCCTAGGTCGGCGACCACCGCGTGCGCGGGCGCTTCCAGCTGCCTCTGCCGGGAGTCATCCCTCTCCGGCTCTCCTTTACATCCCAGGTCCGCTTCCGTACCGGAGAGCGAGGCGCAAAAGAAAATAAATAAATAAATAAATAAAGATTCAGTGCAACTCAAGAACTGGGAGGAAGCAACTAGCGCTGCACCTCTCTCCAAAAAGCGCCCTCCCGCGTCCCTCTAGAACTCCCGAGAGGCATCCACACCTTCCCACAACTTTCTGCACCCAAGCCATTTGTAGCTTCAGTTGCAGATGCGAACTCGGGGGACTGCGCCGGGTCAACCTTTTCCCCCTTTGGGCTGAGCGCCCTCCCCTCCCCCATCTGGCCAGAGTTGATCGGACCCGGGGACCTCGGTGCCCGCGGGCTCGCTTACCTCGCATGGTGTGGCCGCTCTCCCGCTCCGCGTAGTCATGAAGCTGCTCCCAGCCGGAACCCCAGGTTGCCCAAAAATCTCGCTCAGCACGAGGGAAGAAGGTGGTCAGCGAAGAGCTGCTCTGCCGAGAAAACCATGCCCTTAGGCGGCCGCAGGGTGACGTTTGCCGTGGCTGCCGCCGCCGCTGCTATGTTAACAGTTTTGATGGTGGTGGTGATCACTGTTTTGAGGGTTGTTGTTTGTTTTCAGGCAGGGTGGAAAAAAATAATGTCCTGGCTGGCTGGTGCCTGGGTTTTGTTTTGCTTTTGTTTTTCTTTTTCTTTCTTTCCAATGTGCTTGCTTTTTAAAAATGCCACCGCCTCCGGGCTCAGAAGATTTCTTTTGTGATCACTTGGACTGAGGAGGAGGAGGAGGAGGAGGAGGAGGAGGAGGAGGAGGAGGAGGAGCAGGAGGAGGAGGAGGAGGAGGAGGAAGGGCAGCAGCAGGAGGAGGAGTTGGTGGTGGTTTTGTTAGTTACAAAGAAGAGGGAGAAGAAGCAAGGGAGGAAAAGGAAGCAGAAAGAAAAGAAAGAAAGGCGGTGTGGATGGCAGAGCATGTGCGTTTTCACATGACATCTGTGCCTGTTAGCGGATCCACAATGTGAATTTGCACTGTTCAGTTACAGAGAGGAAGGGAGCGAAGAGAGAAAGAGGAGAGAGATGGAGAGAGGGAGCGGAGAAGGGGTTTATACGCGAGGGCGGGTTTGGCAGAGACTTCCAGGCCCCGCCTTCTGTCAGCGCCTCCGCCAATCAGCGCCCGGCAGCGCCTGGAGAGGCCGAGACCGCGGGGGAGGGGACGCGCCTGGGGGTAGGAGGCGGGAGTCAGGGACACCCGAGTCTTCGCCTGCAGCCCGCAGCGACTGGGAATTAGAAACTGTCCTACCTGGGCAGAGGAGGAGGATCCATTGAGACAGTCCGGCAGATCAGCAGGTGACATTCATTTCTGAGTCAGAAGCATGGAAAGGGGCAGTGGTCAGCCCCTGGGAGGCAAGGAACACGGGGACTCCCCTGGTCCCACCTTCCGCATCCTTCTCTCTCTTTTTCCCCTGTAGACTGCGGGCCCCGCGTAGTTTTGAATTCATAGCAGCGCTTCTTAGAGTCCTTCATTTTGGTAAACTCTGCATCTTTGGCAAGGATTTCCCTGAGCAGGACACTTTGGTTTGAGTGGGAGAAAAATGCGCAAGCACTTCCTCAATTTTAGCATAACTACAATGCAATCCCATGCAGGTGGCTGTCTGCTTCCTTTAAAAACACCTTTCAGATGCTCTTTTCCCCCAGTCTTAAAAAAAAAAAAAAGTATTGTGGGTTCCTCGGGGCGCGTGCGTGTTTCTTTTTGTCAAGGAAACGGATTTTTATTTACATTTGGAGAACCCTAGCTAGAGCTACAGGAAGTGACAATGGCTCAATTTGGCAGTGTGGCCACCCTGGTGATGGGCCATCTAGCAGAGAGTTGAGGCTAGAAAGTGGCAGTGTGTTTGCTCTTTAGTTGGTGACAGGGTAAGGTTTTAAGATGAAGAAAGTTGATGTTAGTTGCTTCTACTTAGAGGAGCTTGGCAGTGAAGCATAGGTAAAGTTATTTGTATTCCTTAGATGAAACTTGTCACCTGTGATGACTTGTTCGTATTCTGATAAAAAATCTAATATATATGTAAATATATAAAAACTGTTCCTTTGCAAGTTTTTCTGTCCATGGGAGCATAAACACTTCATATGGATGGATCACATCTACTTCCTTCCCTACACTATGGACTCTGTTAAAGACTTTGGCTAATTGGTCGCTTTAAAAGACAGGGAGGTGAAAAAAATTTGCAGTACTCATTCAGTCTTCAGGTATTGAGATATGTATCCATTATCTTACCTGTTTGCACAGCAGGCCCTGACATCATTTAGGTACCCCCAAATTTGACTTTTATTGGTACTTGTTCATGTCATGTAACACAAGATATAATGTAGAACTAGGGATTATTTAGTTAATTAGATCACTCTGCACTGCCAAATAGGTTCCCCCCATTAAAAATTGGATTACTCCATACAGCCCTGCTATATGCCCCTCCATTTGCAAGCCAATTGTGTAATTTAGGAATATTTTGTGAAAGTTGATTGAGTCATTATTTAAATGGAATGAACAAAAGGAAGTTGCTGTTCAGAATAGTTATTCCCTTATAAATACCTTTCTCCTAGATTTGTAATTGACACAGTAGTTAATCTTTTAAGATAATATTTAAGGCTCCCTGGTTTTATCATTTTTAATCAAGTAAAATATATTCATCATAACTACATTAAAGCTGCAGTAAGTTATGCCTAATTTAGTTGCTTCATTAAAAATTACTGCATATAAAATAGTCAAGAAACAAATTGTGACTATATCATTTTAATTTTATGTGAAGCAGAGACGCAAGAATACTGAAAATTTCAAAGCCTTTGTAAACATGGTAATTATTATTGCTATTATTTTAGACGTCTATTTCTTATTAGAGGAATTTCAAAATTTAAGAATTTTAACTCTTATATGCACGCTTATGTTTCTAATCATTTATTGAATTCTGAAATTTCTATTTACTCTTGCAATATTCATAATCTTTGAAAAAGAAATAAATACATACATGGAAAGTATTTCGATATCTCCTTTGTTTTGTGAGTTCAACAATGCATTATTTTGTTTAGAGCACATTTCTTGATCCCCCTAGCAATCCTGTTAACTAGAAAAAAATCCTGTTAATTAGAAATATTTTAGTTAGTTCCTTTTTCAAAACTATATTATACATGTTCAATGTACATGTACTTATCTTTTCTTTAAGAGTAAAACTGTTGATCATTGTTTATAATGTGGTGATGAAGGACATTCTGGACCTTATTAAAAATTTAAAAACTAAGTTCTTCGGTCTTTCTAATAATTCTCACATTTATTGCAGCTGAATGGAATCCATTTAAGTAAAACAATTATTCAAGATTTAAATGAAAGAAGCTGACATTTTCTAAGAGATCATAAAATATGTGACATATGACGTGCTAGTCTTGTATTCTATTTGCCAGAAGATATTCATATTTCAAGGGCATAATAATATATGCTAATATAATGTGCTTGTTCACATGAAATTCAGTGTCAGTAATTTTATATTCTTGATTACAGAACTGTCTGTTTTCTTATAGGTTTGAAACTTTATTTTTATCTTTGAGCCTCAAGGTTGATCTAAGTTGATTCATAAAGTTTGACTAATTTCATTGGCTATCACAGGAACAGATACAATGTTACATAGGATTGCCTGCCCCCCTGCTTTTCCCACATGTCAACACCCCTCAGGTAAAGCCATAGAGTATTTGTGACAAAAATTATACTCAAGGAGACAAAACATTTATATGAGCCAATCAGGTAGGATAAATCATGGTTAGGATTATTTCAACCCTAAGTTACTTGTAGTAAAACAAAGAAGACATGGTTTATTATATGCTGAGCTGGTCAATCTATATACAGGGAGTGTTTTAAATAATTATAAATCCTAGAGGGCATTGACAGGACTGACAGTATTGCACTAGGAATAACTGAAAGATTGGGTATTTTAGCTCAGTTCAGGAAGCTGTATGGTTGGGATAAAAGAGATATAAAGCTGCCTTTAAAAATTGGAAAGGCCAGAAAAATATAAGAACTTTTAGCATTTGAACCTCCTAAAAATGGAAAGAGAGAAGTACTGAGCTCCCTGTTGCTGAAGGCATCCAAGGACAGGTTGACAACAGTTCTGGTAAGGAGGCACTAATATAATTTCTGTATGAGATTAGAAATTGTCTCCAAGATCTTCTATGGCTCTAGGCTTAGAGCCTACCTTAGAAGGCAAGCTCTTTGAGAACAGAAGCAAGGATCCCTAGAGTTTGGAAGAGTTTCTGGTACTTCATAGGTGCTTGGAGAAGAAGCTTTCAACTCTGATCCATTGGATGTATATGTTAAAGTGAGAGAGAGACAGAGAGGAATGAGGGGGGAAGGAAAGAGAGAGGGGCGGGGGAGAGAGATTTTTTACATTTTAAACTATCCCAATTTGGGGGAAGATAATGATTGATAACATTGATAAAATAACATGGTAATCAATGTTACATAATTATAAAAGAAACCTAAATCTAGTCATTTTCATATTTATTAGCAGTCTCAATTATACTCACAGGTAAGGTCTTCATAATATATCAGTACTTTAGGTTCTGGTTCATTTTATTATTTATTTATTTATTTATTTATTTATTCATTTTTCTTTTATTATTCATATGTGCATGCAAGGCTTGGTTCATTTCTCCCCCCTGCCCCCACCCCATTGGTTCATTTTAAAGTATGGATATGAGTTCAACAAGTATTCAAAATGAAAAAGGGAACAAATACTAAAAAATGTGTCGATGTGCTTTATGTAATAAACTGGAAAAAGTGTACACAAACCAAAACACAAATTACCCTGAATATATGAGACAGATTAGTTCTAGGAAAAAAACAAAATACTCAGGTGATATTCATTGGATAAGTCACATGTCCTATTAGTCTATCTAATTTGTATTTCTTTCAAGCGCCTACATGTTGTACTTTACATCACTTCTCCCCACCTAGTCACAGGAGCAGAGGCTTAAAAAGATAAGAAATTTGTCTACGAGAACAAATCTAAAGTTGCTGGATTCAGGATTCAAACTAAGATTTAACTAGGAACAAATCAGAGCCTGGGGGCTAGAGATGCGGCTCTTTGTAGCTTCTAAATGAGACAAAGGGAAAAACTGAAAGGGATGTCCATTAAAGAGACTTTATTACTTTTTAAAATTACAATAAATATATGCTACCCTATAGAATTTCTCTATCCAACATGGTAACCACTACCCCATGTGGGTATAGAACATTCGTTATGTGACTAGTGTAAATTCAGATTTTCTATGAGTATGAAAAACACCAAATTTCAAAGATATATAGTTAAAAGAATGTTAAATATCTCATTAATACTTTTTCTACTGGTTATATTTTGAAATACTGTTTTAGACATATTTTAGGTTAAATAAAACATATCACTTAGATAAACTTTTAATAATTTGGCTGCTACTGAATTTGAAATATTATGGTTTATATTTTCATTTTATTTGACATAATTGTTACAGAAAGTTCATGTTTTTTTCTATTTCAAAAATAAAGTAGTTCTACCTCCTCTGGTTCTTTGTACTTTTTTCCTTATGGGGAACTTTACAACATGTGCACCAGGAAGACGTTCAAACAGTAATAAACTCATTAATGCATTATTAAAAAATAAACTTTTTCACTAGTAAAAAAAAATGTAAATTCTGTGAGTGCTGGAACTTCCTTGATTTTATTTTATTTTTTTCAGTGCTGAATCAACAGAGTCTAGAATATTGCCTGGCAAAAAGCAGATGCTTAAAATACTCTTATGAACGAATAAATGAATATCCGAATCTTTGTCCACTGGGCAGTATGACATTCCCACAATCCATTCACAAAATAACATTAAAGAACAGTGAATTTTGACTTAGAAGATAAAAGAATACTGTGACAAATATAGAAAACATTAGTAGTCTGATCTGGTCCATCATGGAGTTTAGGAAAATATTTTTGTAATAAATATTTTATGTCATAGATAATGTGAGCCTGAATTAAATTGGCACCAGTGAAAATGAAGAAAATATAGAAAGGTTGGATGCAGGGCACACCACGTTGTAGGCAGAAGCTGTGATATCTAGTTAGTGACTGCATGGTGGGCAGCATTGGTGAAGGAGAGGGAGGAGTCAGACAAGCTTCATGAGTAAGGATGCTGGTAGAATCCATTTTCTACTAAGAGGAATAGTATGGTGGAAAAAATTCTTTAAATGGGGAAATGTTGAGATTAATTTTCAGTTTTAGTGTATGTCAGTGATAATGACCAGAATTGGTATGTATATAAAACTGGAGATTGGAAATTGTTTCAAAGTGAGAGTAAGACTTATGAGACACTCAAAAACACTAAGGCAAAGAGAAAAATCTGAAATTTAAATGCAAATATATAAGTACAGAAAACAATGGAGTTACATTTTTGGGTATATTTATATAACATTGTGGATAAGGACAAACTTTTCTAAATCAGGAAACCTGGATACCAAAAAGAAATGCTACATATATATTTCCTGTACCCAAGTTAAGGCAAAAAAAAGACCTCAAAACAAAGTCATTAGGCTGGAAAAACCATTTGCTGAATATCCGACAGACAAAAGATTATTTTTTTCCGGGGGTGATCTTAGGGCCACCAGGTAGGCACTTAACAACTTGAATCATGCCCCCATCGCTTTTAGCTTTAGCTATTTTTTTGAATAGGATTTTGCTTTATGCCCTGGCTGGTCTGGGCCCCCAATCTCCTAGTTATACTTCATGTAACAGTCATAACAGGTACACACCACCATGTCAGATGAGAGCTCATGGACTTTTTGTCTGGGCTAGCCTTGAACCTAAATCTTCTTGATCTCTGCCTCCCAAGTAGCTAGGATTATAGGCTTGAGCCACCAAGCCTGGACCAGACAAATGATTTATAGCCTTTTAAAACAAATATACACAAACTTACAAACAGATAAAGCAAGCAAACAACCCCACCCCCTCAAAACCCGGAAAACTGTCATGGATAGGAAAGAAAGGGGAGATAATTTAGGGGATAATTTTTCTTTGTGGCTTTTTGCTATAGGTAAACAATTTCTCTTTTGTGTTTATATCCTTGTGGATATTTATGCTAATTTTTTCATTACTGTGACAGAATACCTGACATAAACTATTTAAGGGAGGAAGGATTTATTTTGGATCATAGTCTCAGAGTTTTCAGTCCAGCATGGAGGGAAGGGCATAATGGAGCAGAGCAGCCCACACCATGATGGCTAGAGAGCAGAAAGACAATACATAGTGGGCTTTCTTCTTTTCATCTGGGCCCCATCCTAAGGGATGGTGCTGCCCACATTCAGTGTGGGCCTTTCCTGCTTAGTTAATCCTCTTTGGAAACACCTTTACAAACTCACTGATCTTCTAAGTATCTCTCAACTCAATCAAATTAACAATCAAGATTTATTATCATAAGTGTACCCCTTATGAACCTGATACCAAAATACATCTCCCTAAACTATAACACTCCTCCTTGGCCTCCAAAGAGCTCATGTTAATCACATAAAGCAAAATATATTCAGTCCATCCCAGAGTTCTTAGTCTTAACAGTTCCAACATTACTCAAAAGTTCAAGTTCAAAGTCCCCTCTGAGACTCAAGGTGAATACTTAGCTGTGAGCACCTGTAAAATAAAAAACAAGGTACAGGCTTCAAAGATACAATGGCACAGAGTAACATTTCCATTCTGAAAAGGGAAACAGGGACATAGAAAGAAGGAATAGAAGCAAGGATCAAAACCCAGCAGACAAGACATTAAATCCTACAGCTTCAGGTCCAGCATCCAGGGCAGATGTTGTTGGGCCATGGACTGCAAAGAGTCTGGGCAGCCCCACTCCTATGGCCTTGATTTGCAGCTCACATGGCCTCTTTCTTAGACTGGCTCCACTCATTGTCTGCAACTTTCCTCTGTGGGTGTTCCACACTCTTGGGATCTAACATTCTGAAGTGTCTGTTGCAACTTAGGCTTCACTCTCGCAGATTCATGCATCACCCTTTCAAGCGTTCCTTGCATAAATACTGACCATGCCACACATAGCTTGCTCTCCCTGGCTTTCCTTTGAAATCTGATTGGAAGCCTCCATGACCCAGTCACTCTTACATTCTGCATACCTGAAAAGCTAGTATCACATGCATGACACCATGGTCTTGCACCAGCTTGCATCAGTGGTAGTTGGGCCCTCTTGGACCGTGGTTACAATGACTTTGAAGTGCTTGGATGACTGAACTCAGAAAATCTGCCTTAGATAGCACTGTGTGAACGAGGTGCCCCACACTCTCTTCTCAAGGGAAAGACTTTCAGAGGAGTTAAGACCTTTGAAGCCTAGGTCCCTATGATGGGTGGGGTTGGTCAATTCAAAGCATTTTTTCCTGTTATCCTAATGCAAAGTACTTGGCTTGTTTTTAATGGTGTTAATCTAGTCAACAACCATACCTTCCTTTACACAAGCTTCTTTTCTGGGCAAGCTGAAAGTTTTGCAAAATGTTCTGCTTACAATTCTCACTGTATATCTGACTAAAAGCAGCCAGCAATAACCATATGATAGTTTGAATGCTAGATGCCTTGAATTTTCCCCTGTCAAATTAATTAATCCATTACCTTGAAACTCAGCCTCTCACAAAGTCTCAGGACATGGGCCAAATGTAGCCAATTTCTTTGCTTGCATTTAACACAAATGGCTTCTAATCCAATTGATGATCGAATCCTCATTCCCATCTAAAGCCTCATGAACAAAGACTTTACTCTCTACATTTCTATCAGTTTTCTGGTCTTTTGAGTTTCTACCACAATCACCCATTAAGCTCTGTTTACAGCACTCCAGGACTTGTGTAGACTGCATCTCCAATTCTAAATTCCTTCACAAACCAGTTTCAAAGGCTCGTGAATCACATGGTCATGAATAGTCATGGCAACGACCCTCCTTTTATGGGATTTTTTGTATTAATTTTTTCATCCCTGTGATAGAATAACTGAAGTAAACTACTTAAAGAATGAAGATTTATTTTGCCTAGGTATTTAAGAGGTTTCAGTTGATCATAGTGCAGAGAGTGTGTGACAGAGCAGATAGCTCACATCATGGTGACCAGGAAGAAGAGAGAGAGAATGTCTGTGATGCAGGCTGTCTCCTTTTTCCCTTTTTTATCTTATAAGGGCCCCCAACCTATGGGGTAGTGCCTCCCCTAATCAGGGTGGGTATTCCACTCTTAGTCCTCTCTGGGGACACCCTCACAGACACCCTTCTATGTGCTTCTCAATCCAATCACACTACTATGATGGCAAATCCTGATTTGCCATCATAATGCTGTTGAAATATTCTTTTCCAGATCACTTGACAAATCTTTACTGTAATTTTTGCATGTTTATTAAAATATGAGTTACAATGAAAATATAGTATTTTAGGTAACTTCACCATTGTGGCTGATACCCTCTCAAGTTTATCTTGAAGTGGATATTGTTGCTTCCTTCACTGCCTCATCAATCCAAGTTACTGTCCCTCTTCTTCCAACATGGGTTTAATATTCTTAGAATTTGTCTCTCTACCCTAATTCTTGTTCCTTCTCCATCAAGTTTACAATTCATAGTTAGAATTTTTAAAAGTGTAAGTCAGATAACATGTATGTCATGGCTAAAACACTTTTTTTTGTCTTCCTATTGAAATCCTGCCTAATTATTATAAGTGCCCTTTTCATTTTCTAGTTCCAATTTGGACAATACATAATGGAATTACCCTAATTCTGAAGCTCTGCTGGCATAAATGTTATGTTCTCAGAGAAACTGTTTACCAGCAATCCTTCTGCCTCAGTCTCCTGAGTTCTGGGATCATAGACTTGTGCCACCATGCCCCATGCCCAGCTCTTTTGTAATTCTTTATTAGGGCATCTGTTTGTTTTTTGATAGTACATATCAGAATTTATGATTATTTATTTGTTTATTTTCTTTTACTGTTATCTAATCAAGGGAACAAGTACATTTAAATTAATATTACCTCCATGAAGTAAGGACTATTTCTCTCTTGTTTTATTATACTGTCATTGCCTAGTGTGAAATCTGACACTTAATATATATGTAGTAAGAGTTTGCTGAATGAGTTGATAATTTGGACTAGGATTGAGGGACATAAATAATATTTTTCTGTTTTGAAAATCTTCACATATTTTCTAATATGTCTCTATTTTGTATCATTGTCTCAATAAAAGATTCATGGAATATTAAGTTCTTCTTTTGAAGGCAATTGGCATATGTAGTAATGATTAAGTGCATTGGTTCTGGAGTAAGAGGAATCAATGAAACAACAGAAATAAACTGTTTTTTGTTCTCATCTCTGCAGTTTGCAATATAACGTGTAGCTGGTTACTTAACCTGCTTATTATGGACTATATACCTGTGTCCCCTTTAAATTCATACCTTAAGTCCTAACCCCCAATGTGATGGTATTAAGAGGGGCTTTGGCAGGTGATTAGGTTTAGATGAGATCATGAGAGTGGAGCTCCCATGGTCTGTCCATGCAAGAGAAAAAGACACATAGTTTCCTATGTGCCCACTGTGTAAAGACACAACAAGCTATCTGCAAGCTAGGAAGTGGGCCTTCAGCAGACACCAAATCTACCTTCATCTTGGACTTCTCAGTCTCCAGAACTGTGAGAAATAGATACCTGTTGTTTAAACCACATGGTCTGTGGTATTTTCTTCAACAGTTTTTCTGCCTAAAATCATTATATATATGCATGTGTTTGTGGGTATAAAATAAGGCTGATAAATTCAAAAGGGTAAAATGTGATATACAATATCTCTTATTTCTCAAGCAAATATTTGGGATAACTTGTTTTATAAATAAGTTATAATAAACTTTCTTATTCAGGTCATTTAGACGTTGTTTATCCATCAATCAATGAATGCATAGTATACAAACTAATATTCACTGTATTACTTTTCAATTTGTTTTTCCCAATTGCTTTACTAATGTGGGCTAGAGGCATGGCTCAAGTGGTACAGTGCTGGTCTAGTTAGAATAAGGCCCTGAGTTCAACCCCAGTATTGTCAAAACTAACACAAAACCTATTGCATTACTACCCCTTTTTGCTTTCTTATTAAATTAATCAGTTTTGGATTATTTATGCATTTTTCTTCTACTGACATACTGATTTTATATCTTTTCACTATTCTTTTAGCAATTCCCTGCAATAGTTAATTTAATAGATCAGTAAAGTACATCTTTGGGTATGCCTGTGAGGGCATTCCAGATAGGATTAACTAAGAGTGCAACACCTACCCTGAAAACGAGGAGCACATCCATCCCATAGGCTGAGAGCCAAGATGAAAGGTAAAAGGACAAAGCCTGCCAGCCCAGGCACACACCCTCCCTGTGGTCACCATGATGATGATGATGTGAGCAGCTTTAGTTTTTTGCACCCTCACACTATGGTAGACTGAAATTGTGAGCCAAAATAAATAATTCCTCCCCTTAAGTTGTTTTGTTCAGGCATTTGTCACAGTGATGGAAAATCTGACTAACATATCCCATTATAGAGAAATACATTTCTGTGGATTCTCAGAGCTAATAAAATTAGTACTCTTACCATATTCCAGTCAATGCTAGGACCTTAAACATCTGACTCTATTAACCTTTCCTGACTTGCTGAATGTCACGAGGGTTATTGTTGTCATGTGTTTTAACGCTGCACACATTTTAATTCTCTTAAGGTTCTATCATTATTCCTGTGATTACTTTGTATAATCAGTATTCCTTCATGTTTGCCCCAGTTTAGCCATCTAATTTTCCTGCATTTTTGTGTTTCTCTTTGAGATTATTTTCCTTCTGTTGGAAGAAGACCTACCTTGAATAGTTTAGTGATCCTATTAAGCAGGCGTCAGCTGCTGAATTTGCTCACTGTGTTTTGATGGTCTAGAAGTCTCTGTTGCTTCACTTAGTCCATTTACTGTTACTATATCAGAATGTCTTATGCTCGTTGTGTATTAAAAAAGGGGGTTGACTTGGCTCACAATGGCTCTGGTTGAAAGTCCAAGCCTCATGGTGCCACCATTGGCTGTATCATAACAAGGACAAGCAGAAAGGGAACTGGTTTTGTGCAGATGAAACAAGAAAGCAAGAGAGCAGTGCTTGCCCTTTTAGGATAAGTTACTCCTTCAGGAACTACAAGAACTACAAGGTCCTGAAAGGACTACATTAATCCCTTCTAAGGGTGGCATCCCTTTCATATGGTTATCACCTCTTAACATCATTCCTCTAGGTACCAAACTTCTAGCACATGAACCTTTGGGGGAAAATCATATACAAACTTTTCTTTCAGAGAAGACTAGAATGGACAAAGAAAACAAGGGTGAAGTCATTTTGCAGATTTGATTTTGAAGAAAATATTGCTGAAAAGCGTGCACATATAGACCGAACCTGATTTGGCATTTTCCATTAAGATTAAAGAACTTCCTATGTATTTCCACTTCTCAAATATCAAAATTGTTACCGTACATTCCTGCTTGTTTATAAAATCACTCCTGGACCCACATACCAAAATTAGATCATTTATTAGTACAAAATGTTGTTTTCATCTTTTCTCTTGCTCAGTGGGGCAATGGGAATCTGTGTTTTCCCTTCAGATTTCACAAGGTTATGAGATTCCCATCTTTGGAACTTACTAACACATTTCTTTTCTTGTAATAAAGAATAGGCAGCTAAGTGAAGCTGCTGTAAGACCCAAGATTACAATCCTTCCCTTAGAATGAATCTACATACACACCATGGTATTGCCCACTTTGAATGCTTGGCATATATGAGTCCTGACAGCGATTTGATAGATGATATCCATACAGAATTTGAAAATTTAGAGAGCGTTGGCAGAGATCAGGAGATGTTTGTGTTAATGAAAGCATGATTTTCTGGATCAAAGCAGACAAGGGAGGCCTAATTCTCTCAGATGAGGAGGGCCACAGAATCTGTTTAATGAGTGGAAAGAAAGGTTGATGCAAGATGCATCGTTTAAATAAGAGCAAAGTACTTATCAATCGAAACCAATTTTGGAGTAGTCCATCTTCCTTTCTGGAGGATCACAGGGAGCAAAGAGATAAAAATCAGCGTGCTTTTTTACAAACTCTAAACATGTACATATGAACTCCCCAGTAGGACACTTACAGTCTCAGTCAGATGGTATCAAAATGTGTCAAAAAATTTATTTGTATGTGAATTCTGTTAAATCAACAGCCAGTACTTAGAAGGAGCAGGGAGGGAGCGGGAGGGAGGAAAAGAGAGAGGGAGAGGAGAGAAGTGAAGAAAACAAATTAGCAAACAAGCAAGCAAGCAAGCAAACAAACAAATAAAAACCATTGAGAGTGAGATGAAAGGTGGGATAAAGCATGACAAAAAGAAGGAGAATTAAGGGATTAAAAAGGCTTGAGTGAAACAGGGAAAGAGTATGTATGTCTTAGATTGATAGCTAATGTGCATTGTATATTTAATAGGAAATATTTCAGCCAGGTCAATCTGTGAAGAATGAGGACAAGCAGGGCTATGGCATAAAGATGGAGAGCAGCAAAGGAAAAAGAGAGCATAAGGAAAAGAGAGAGGAGGGCAAGGGG
Source organism: Castor canadensis (assembly GCF_047511655.1). Lineage (NCBI taxonomy): Eukaryota > Metazoa > Chordata > Mammalia > Rodentia > Castoridae > Castor > Castor canadensis. The sequence continues at coordinate 77,618,320 of NC_133398.1, read as the reverse complement.
CAAGAAAAACTTTGGCTTTGCTTATTGGCTTCTGCAAAGGGCAGTTTATCACCTAGGAGTAGAATTGATTGCCTGGTTCCCTGAGGAGTGGTACCTGGGTTTTTGTTTGTTTCTTTGTATTTTTGGCAATTGAGTCCCCCAGGGTGTTCTCACAATGGCACCTTAAAGCTACCAATCCTTGTCTTTTAACCACAATGGTCTACCATGGGAAAAGGGAGTAATGCGCTTTTCTGCTTGGGTTAATTTAGTGCACCTGAAACGAATAGTGCGAGGCAATATTCACACCCTCCCCCAAAATGAGAAAGATTCATAAAAGCTTTATTTTTCTTTACTGCAAGTAAATAGTCATGAGTGAAATTGTTTTATGAGTTTTTAAAATTTGTGGGGTAAACCTAATATTATTCATTTGGGGGTTACTTAGATTTAATAAAATTAGCACAATGAGACAGCTATATGCTAAAAAGTCCTTCCAAATACCATTGAATTGACAAGTACAATACACTCAAGTGAGTCGTTTTGATTTTTTTCTCTTTTTATTCCTTTTCAATTTGTTACACTCAAAACATACCAGGCAGAGGAATAAAGGTGTTTCCTAAAAGAATTAATTTTTGTGGACCACGAGTCTCACAGGGTTATGTAATCAAAGTTGAAAAAGAAAAATACAGCTTTGAAAACAATTGGTCATGTCATGCCTTACCATGTGTGCAGGTGTGACTACAGAGCAGGTCTGTGAGGATGTTCCATTTATTTATCCTTGAGAGTAAATTGATAAAGAGCAGGAGAAGTTTGCTCAGGGTACTTGTATTTACTATCTTTGCTCCTGGAGATACTGACAGGACATAAATGAAATGTGTAAGTGGTGGGATGCTGGGCAACAAATAGCATGTGTTCTCTGCCCCACTCCAAGGGATAGGAAACTTGCATTAACTTCCTGTCCCAATAGATTTGTAAGAACAGTGTTCAGGAGAGGATGCAGTGATGACGACAGGAGCTGGTTTAGCAACTATACCAAATCTACTGCCTTAGCAGGAGCCAGAGAACTTAACTACACAAGTGAGGCAGTGAAAGGCACCAACACCTTCCCATAGGGGCGCTAACTGTGCACCATCATCAATATTCTCACAACAAGCTCATTGAGCTCCAAATTAAATAGAATAAGCTATACTCATATCCTTAAGGGATTGTTCTGCTTTTGGCTGATGGGAAATACCGTGGCTTCAATTTAGGGACTCGAGCTTGCTAGGTAGGTGCTCTACCACTTGAGTCATACCTCTAATTCAAGGGTTGTTCTTTTTTTTATTATTATAGTAGAGAATATATGAACAAGAAGCTATCAGGAAATGCAGATAAGCTATTCATTTTTTGCAATTCCATTTAGTCAAGAAACCAAGAGTAATTTATTACCATATGCTATGTTTTTCATAGGTTTACCTGCCCATAGAGTCACTTTTCTCTTTTTCCTGGAAAATTCATGCTTCATTTAAATGCTGACATAGCCAGGTCCTTAGTAACCTGGTTGCGTGTTGGTCTTTTTACCTTGGAATGCTGTATCTGTTATGAAATAATGCATCCTCACTCTAGCTGTCAGAAAGCCTCTACAGTCTTTAAAAAAGAAATATTATTTTTTTTCCTAAAGGACTAAAGAAAATGGCAATAGCAAAAGGAGAGTAAATGGAAACATTAAAATGCCTAAGAAAAAGACCAGTTTTGATCCTGTGGACAGCCATGAGTGGCCCAATGCAATACCTTCACAAGATGTGGGTCTTGAGAGGAAAATGTGGAGGACAGAGTTACAATTGATTGAGAAGACACTCAGGGGAGGAAGAAAGGAACTACTTTTGAAAAGCATAGTTTTAGGGCAGGTTTTATGAGACTTTTTTTATTTGTTTAAAAATTCTATGAATATAGATCTAAGTAAAATCTGCCACTCATTTTAATGCCTGTTGCTCTTCAACAGAGGTCAAATGTTGAGTAAATTCTGTTTTGAAGACAATAGAAATAGTTAAAAATCAGAAGCAATCAGATATTTATTTAAATAGAAATATTTCTATAAAATATACTAAGATATACATAGCCTGAAAAGTCACTGTCCTATACAGATTTTGCTTTATAATTTATGTGAAAAATTGTAAGAATTTTATAAACAAAAAAGATTGCCCAAATCAAAAACAGAATAGTAAACAAGTGAAATAAATACAAAATTAGAATCCACTCATAGATGACTTTAGGAGTCACATTTAAATGAATGTTTTTAATAGACTTACTTTTCAGAGCAGTTTTAGGTTTACAAAAAGTTGAGAAAAAGTATAGAGTTCCTATATTCTCTGCCCATGTCTACCTCCACAACAGGTTCTGCAATTAATAACATCGTGCATTAGTATGGTATTTTTCTTTTATAATTAATGAACTGATGTAGAGACATTATTATTAATTGTTCATTGTTTGCAATTTTTCTTTTACAATTAATGAACCAGTATCAAGATATTATTGTCAATAAATGTTTATAGTTAATAGGATTTGTGTTTGTGTTGTACATTCTATGAGCTTTGGCAAATGTATAATGCCATGTATCCACCATTGCAGTATCAAACAGACTAGTATTACTTCCCCAGAAGAACTCTGTGCTCTCTCTCTGCATCTCTGTAAACCCCTAACGCTGCTCAATCACTGATCTTTTCCTTGTCTTTACTGTTTTTCGTTTTCCAGAACGTCATATAAGTAGAATCGTCACACAGTGTGAAGCTTTTTCAGATTGGCATTTGTTTCACTTAGTAATGCTCATTTAACTTTCCTCCTAATCTTTTTTTTTTTGTGTGTGTGTATAATAATTGCACTTATTAAGGGATTTCATTATGGCACTTCCATACAATGTACTTTTTTTGTGTGCACCCCTTTATTGTATTCTCTTATCCCTCTTCTCTCTCCCTTTTCCCTTCCTATTAGCCCACCCTCTATTTTCATAATGTTGTTTTTGTTTTTTTCTCTTCTTAACTTTCACAAATGAGAGAAAACATGAGAGACTTGTCTATGTGAGGTTGGCTTACTTCACATAAAACAATGATCTCTTGTTCCATTCGTTTTCCAGGCAAATGACATAATTTCATTCTTAATGATGGAGCAAAAATCTATTGTGTATATATACTACATTTTCTTTATTCATTCATCCATTGATGGGCACCTAGACTGATTCCATAATTTTGCTATTGTAAATAGTGTCATTATAAGTGTAGGTATATAGATAACTCTGTATTAAACTGTCTTTCATTCTTTTGGATATATACCCAGAAGTGGTATGGCTGGATCTTATGGGAGTTCTATTTTTGATGTTTGAAGGAACCTCCATACTGATTTCCATAGTGGCTGTACTAATTTACATTAGTTCTCCTGCCTCATCCTCTCCAGCATTTGTTGTTTTGGTTTTCTTGTTGATGGCCATTGTGGTTGGGGTTAATTCTTTGTCAGATGACTATCTGGCAAAGATTTTCTTCAATTCTGTAGGCTGTCTCTTCACAGTGTTGTCTCTTTTGGTGTGCAGAAACTTGTAAATTTGATATAATCCCGTTTGTCGATTCTAACTATTATTTTCTGAAGTGTTAGAGTACTATTCAGAAAGTCCTTGTGTATTTCTTGTGCATGTGTATGTCGTGGAGTGTTTTCCCCTAGTAGTTTCAAAGTTTTGGGTTTTACTTTAAGGTCTTTCATCCATTTTGAGTTGAGGTTTATACAGGGTTAGAAATAAGGATCTAGTTTTGGTCTTCTTGGTGTAGATAGCCAGTTTTCCCAGAAGAACTTGTTAAAGAGACTATCTTTTTTCCAATGTATGTTTGGTGCCTTTGTCAAAAATCAGAAGTATTTCTGGGTCTTCTGTTCTATTCCATTGATCTATGTGTCTATTTTTGTGGTAGTGCAGGCTATTTTTGTTACATAGCAAAGTTTGAGATCAGATATTGTGATACCTCTAGCATTGCTCATTTTGCTCAAGACAGCTTTGACTATTGAGGGTCTTTTGGGATTCCATATGAATTTTAGGACTTTTTCTACATTTCTGTGAAGAATGTTATTGGCATTTGGATAGGAATTGTATTGATTTGTCCTTTGCTTTTGCTACTATGGTGATTGTAACAATATTTATTTTTCTGATTCATAAACATGGGAGCTTTTTCCATTGTTTAGTATCTTCTACAATGTCTTTCTTTAGTGCTTTATGGTTTTCACTGTAGAGGTCTTTAACACCTTTGGATAAATTTATGTCTAGGTTTTTTTTTTTTTAATTGAGGCTTCTGTGCATGAGATTGCTTTCCCAACTTCTTTTTTCAGTGAGTTTGTTGTTTGTGTAAAAAAAAGCCAGTGATTTTGTATGATGATTTTTCATCCTGCTACTTTGCTAAAAGTGTATATCATATCTAAGAGTCTTTAATAGAAACTTTAAGATCTTTTAACTATAAGATCTGCAAGTAGGGATAATTTGACTTCTTCCTTTCCTAATTGTATTCCTTTTATTTTTTTCTGTTACTTTACTGCTCTGGCTAAGAATTCAAGCATGTGGTAATAGTGGGCATTCTTGTCTCATTGTTGATTTTAGAAGAAATACTTTCAGTTTTTTACCATTCAGTGTAATGCTGGCTATAGTTCTTTGCTATGTTGAGAGATGAATCTTTCACAGCTTTTATCATGAAGGGGTATCAATTTTGTCAGAGGCTTTTCCTGTATATATTGAGATGATTATGTCTGTTTAAATGTTATAATACATTTATTGATATGCATATGTTGAACCATCCTTGCATCCCTGAAATGAAGCCAACTTGATCATGATGTATGATTTTTATAATGTGTTGTTGAATTCAGATTGCAGGTAATTTATTGAAGATTTTTGCATCCATGTTCCAGGAAATTGGCTTAAAGTTTTCTTTGTTGGATACTTAACAGGGTTTAGAATCAGGATAACATTGGCTGCATAGAGTGAGACTGAAAGTGTTGTTCCCTTTGCATTTTGTGAAATACTTTGAGGACCATTGGTATATGTTCTTTTTTAAACATCTGGTAGAATTCAACAGTGATTCTATTCATTCCTGGCCTTTTATTTTTTTGGGAGTTTTTTTTGTTTTGTTTTGTTTTAAACTCATTGCTCACTATCGATCAGTTTGTTGTTTGTATCTTCTTGGTTCAATTTTGGTAGATCATATGTGTCTAGAAATTTATCCATTTCTTCCAGATTTTCAATTTGTTGGATTATAAATTTACAAAATATTCCTTAATGATCATCTGTATATCAGTGGTATCTCTTTTAAAGATACATTTTTCACATTTAATTTTGTTAATTTGCATTTTCTCTTTCTTTATTTTTTTTAGTTAGGCTTAGATTTTGTCAATCTTGTTCATTTTTTCCAAAAAACAAACTTCAATTTCATTGATCCTTTGTATTGTTCTTTTAGAGTCCATTTCCTTAATTTTAACTGTGATGTTTATTGTTTCTTTCCATTAATTTGGGGATTGGTTTTTCTTGTTTTTCTAAGATCTTGAGATGAGTCATTAGGTTATTTATTTGAGATCTCTCTGATATTTAATGTAGGCATTTATAGTTATTAACTTTCCTCTTAAAACCTTTTCTGTATATCCCTTAGGTTCTGGAATGCTGTGTTTTATTTTTCATTTGCTTCTAAGAAATTATTTTTATTTCTCTCTTAACTTCTTTGATGACCTACTAGTCATTCAAAAGTGTTTTTTTCCATCTCCACATGTTTGAATATATTCTGTCATTTCTCTTGCTGCTGATTTCTAGTTTTATTCCATTGTGGCCTGACAAAAATACAAAAAGTTATTTCAGTTTTCCTTTTTTTTAAATTTTATGTCCTAAAATTTGATTTATTTTGGAAAGAATTCAATGGACTGCTGTGAAGAATGTGTATTCTGCACAATTGGGTGGAGTGCTTTGTAAGTCCATTTGATCTACAGTGTTGGTTAATTCTAAACTTTCTTTGAATGAGTGGTGTAGTGAAGTCACTCACTATTAGTGTGTTGGGATCTCTCAGAGCTTTTATGTCCTGTAGTGTTTGTTTTGTGAAATTAGATGTGTCAACTTTGGTGCACATTGTTTAGAATTATTATCTCTTCTTTTGGTGGGGACTGGGGTTTGAACTCAGGGCCTCACACTTGCTAGGTGGGTTCTCCACCTCTTGAACCACTCTGCCAGTCCTGTTATCTCCTCTTTTTTTTTTTTTTCATTTTTCTTTTATTATTCATATGTGCATACAAGGCTTGGTTCATTTCTCCCCCCTGCCCCCACCCCCCTCCCTTACCACCCACTCCGCCCCCTCCCGCTCCCCCCCCCAATACCTAGCAGAAACTATTTTGCCCTTATTTCTAATTTTGTTGTAGAGAGAGTATAAGCAATAATAGGAAGGAACAAGGGTTTTTGCTGGTTGAGATAAGGATAACTATACAGGGCATTGACTCACATTGATTTCCTGTGCGTGGGTGTTACCTTCTAGGTTAATTCTTTTTGATCTAACCTTTTCTCTAGTACCTGTTCCCCTTTTCCTATTGGCCTCAGTTGCTTTAAGGTATCTGCTTTAGTTTCTCTGTGTTAAGGGCAACAAATGCTAGCTAGTTTTTAGGTGTCTTACCTATCCTCACCCCTCCCTTGTGTGCTCTCGCTTTTATCATGTGCTCATAGTCCAATCCCCTTGTTGTGTTTGCCCTTGATCTAATGTCCACATATGACTCTTGATGGAGTATTCTCTTTATCAATGTAAAGTGACCTACTTTGTCTCTTCTGACTAACGTTGCTTTGAAGTCAGTTTTTTCAGATAAGACAAAGAGAATAGATACTCTTGCTTGCTTTCAGGTTCCGTTTGCTTAGCATATTTGTTTCTATCCTTTCACTTTAAGCCTGTGTTTTTCTCTGCCAGTGAGGTGAATTTCTTTTAGACAACAAATAGTTAGGTTTTGTTTTTTAAACTAATCCACCACTGTGTCTTTTAATTGGAGACCTGAGATCATTAACCTTTATTGAAAGGTTTGTAGTGTTTCCTATCATTTTGTTGTTTTTCTAATGCTCAGTTATTTTCCTAATCCTCATTTGTTTATCTACTCTTCTAGTGAGATTTATTCTTTTCCATATTCTCATAGTTTTATTTTTCTTCCTTTTCTCTGTGCAGTATTCTTTTAAGTATCTTCTGCAGTACCACTTAATGGTAATACATTTCTTTAGTTTTTGTTTGTCATGGAAGGTTATTTATCCTTCAATTCTGAAAGATCACTTTGCTGGATTCAGTAGTGTAGGTTGCCAGCTATTTTCTTTCAGGGACTGAAGAACATTATTCCATGCTCTCTTAGCATTTAAGTATCAGTTGAGAAATCTATTATTCTGATGGGTATGCCTTTATATATGACTTGGAGCTTCTCTCTTCCAGCTATCAATATTTTTCCTTGTTCCATATATTTAATGTTTTATCTATAATATGATGTAGTGAGGTTCTTTTCTGATCTTGTCTGTTTGTGTTCTATAAGTCTCCTGTACCTGAATGTACATCTCTTTCCCAAGATCTGGAAAATTTTCTGCTATTATTTTGTTGAATATGTTTGCTATGCCTTTAGTTTATACCTCTTCTCTTGCTATGCTCCCTATTGTAGGTTTAGTCTGGAATACTATTAAAGCATTCCAGAGATCTGGTATTTGTATTTTTTAAAAATCTGTTTTACTTATTATTATTTAAATGTTCAAATTCGTGTACCCTGTCTCAAGTCAGGGTAATTAGCATTTCAATTGCCTAAAAAAACAGTTAATGTTTCTTTGTGTTGGGAAACATCAAACTCCTTTCTTCTAGTTCTGTATCAAATGTATAGTAAGTTGTTGTGAACTATAGTCACTCCACTGGGAATAGGACGCTAGAACTTATTTCTTCTTTGTGACAGTACTTTGGTGTCCATTATTCACATTACCTCTATATCTCTCTTCTCCTTTACCATTCCTAACCTCCAGTGACCATTGTTTAGCTGGTTACATATCTGAAATGAACTTTTTAAGGTTTAGCCATTAACAAGAATATGTGATATTTGTCTTTTTGTGTTGGCTTATTTCATTTACCACAATGTATTCTAGTTGTATATATATTGCTGAAAATTGCAATATTCCTTTTATAGTTGAATAACATTCCACTGTTATCCCATTTTAAAATCCATACAACCATTTATGAATACCCTGTTTGATTCCATATTTTGGCTATTGTAAATAGCCAAATAAACTATAATAAACATAGCTACAATAAACTTAAAAGTGAAGATATCTCTTTATATACTGATTTCATTTCCTCTAGATGTATAATAGCTGTATCATATAATAGTTTTACTTTTAATTTCTTTTTTATATTGTGATGATAGGGATTGAACCCAGGGTATTGAGCATTCTAGGTAGGCACTACACCATCGAACTACATCACCAGCACTTGGTTTTGTGAGACAGAGTCTTGCTATGTAGCCCATACTGGCCGCAAATTCAGGATTCTCCTGGCTCCATCACTTGAGTGCCAAGGATTGCAGCAGGGTATTGTGCATGCAATACTTATCTTATTTGAATGTTTTGAAGAACAACCACACTGTTTTCCTTAATGGCTAAACTAATTTACATTGCTACTAACAAGATGAAAGAATTCTTCTTTCTCACTTTCTCACATCCTTGTCAGCACTTGTTACTGTCTTTTTGCTTATAGCCTTTCTAACTGAAGTGAGATGACATTTTATTGTGGTGTGATAGGCATCACATTTGTTATTAATGATGTTGAACACTTTTCATATACTTATTAGTCTTTTGTATATGTTCTCTTGAAAAATGCCTACTTAGATTATTTGCCCACTTTAAAATTATGGTTTTTTTTTTTGCTTAACAAGACTTTTGAATTCATATATGAAAGCATCCAGCATCAATTTTATTATCTGAATCTAATCTTTTTTTATCATCATACTGGGTTGGAACTCAGGGCTTCATGCTTGGAAGGCAGACACTTTACCACATGAATGAACCACACCTCTAGACCTTTCAATCTGTTTTCCAGCACAACTGTTATCTATTCCTCTGTGTTCTTGGTTTGCTGAAGTTTCTTTTTTCTTTCTTTCTTCCTTTATTCCTTCCTTCCTTCCTTCCTTCCTTCCTTCCTTCCTTCCTTCCTTTCTTCCTTCCTTCCTTCCTTCCTTCTTCTCTCTCTCTCTCTTTCCTTCCTTCCTTCCTTTTTTAGTTTTTTCTTTTCTGGCCGTACTGGTGTTGAACTCAGGGCCTTGCATTTGACAGGCAGGCAGTCTACCACTTGAGCATTTGTGTCACTCCACCAGCCTTTTCTGTGTTGATTATTTTGGCAGTACTTAGGGTTTGAACTCATACTTGCTAGGCAGGTGCTCTACCACTTGACATACTCTTCCATCCTTTGTGGTTAGTTTTGAGATAGGCTCTTGCTTTATATTCCAGCTGGCCTGGACCATTATCCTGTTTGTGCTTCCCTGCATGAGAAGGGTGCAATACTGTGTTCACCCATTGGTTGAAATGTGGGTCTCATGAAATTTTGGTTCAGGCTGGCCTGGCACTGTGATTCTCTGGGTCTCCATAGCTAGGATTACTAGTTTAAGCTTCTGTGCCCAGCAGTTTGCTGAAATTCTAATGAGAAAAAAAAAAAAAGCACTTTCAATGATATATCTGCATGGTCAGGATTCTTCAGGTTGTTAAGTGATAAAAATGACTAGAAATAGCACTTATATAATTAAGAAGTAGCACTGGATAACAACACAACACAAAACAAATAAACAAACAAAAAACCCAAACAAGGTATCGTTGACCTATAGACAGAAGTGTTATATTTGAATCTAGGACTTCACACATATCACCAGGCTTATCACTTCCCATGTTTCAACTCTGCCTTAGCCTGTGTTGACTTCCTTTTCAGGCACCCAGGAGATGATAATGATAGTTATCAGATGTTCAAATTTATCTTCTATCACCAAATGACTCCATACAAAGACCATCTCTTCTAACATCTTCAGCAAGAGTCCCAGATCTGATGTCAGCTGGTTTGGTTTGCATCGTGTCTTGTCCTTGAACCAGTTATTGTGGATCTAATTAGCATGTCTGGAAGAGGCCCTTGGAGACCCTAGAAGGAATTCAGCCCTACTGGTTTTATGTGGAGGAAAATGTTTCCCTAAGAAAATTTGGGGCGGGGGGAATAGCTTGACAGACAAAATAACATACACACTCATATACACACACAAATATACACACAGATTCCTGTAGGGACTTCTTTTGTAACCACTTTTTAATATTGCAAGAGGAAAGGAGAGAAATATTTTCATTTATTCTCCCTTGAGGGGAATAAGAACTTCTGAACAACTGCTCCTGCCACATGATTATAAGATAGCCACACTGTGGAAACGGCAAAGCTGTCACAGTCTTCCCTTCTTACCTTACTGCCTGGTTCAGTTGTGCTCCATTTCCCTGGATTTCCTCTGAGTAAATATGGTGTTTGTAAATTACAGGAAGACCAGTTCTCTGTGGGAACCTATTTTATAGTGCAAGAAGGCCAGAAGTAAGCAGCCCAATAGGGCATCTTTCTGATTCTACAGGGACACAGGTGCCTGCTGTTCTTTCTCTAGAATCCTATAGGGTGCTTTTCCCCTGAGATTCAAAGACATTTATTTTCTCTACCTCTTGCATTGTAGCAGGGAGAAGTGAGAGGAAGAAGGCAGAAAGGATATGCCAACTAGCTGTCCTCCCTTGGAAAGAGAGGGGGAAAAAAGGGGTCCTGGAAGCCAGGAATTGGCCTAGTGTTGTCAATGAGCCTTGTTGCTAGGAGCTGGCTTGACACCCACAGCTATTTCTCAGCAACTCAAGGGGAGGCATTAAGGATACCAGAAATTTAGAGGGGGTTGCAGAGAAAATAAGAAAACAAGGAAGAAAAAAAGAAAACATTTGATTATTCACAAGTTGGACTGGTTTGACTTTATTCCACAGTATCCCATCCAAGTGGACCACTGTAAATATGGTCAACAAAGTTAAATTAGCTCCCTGTATGGATTTGTAAATAATCTCAGAGAAAGCAAAATGAGAACAAATGGCAGAACTGTTAAATACAGTTATATTTGCAAACAGAAGAAATTAGTTTTGACATTGTCTTCAATAACCAAAACTTATTCTTTAAAAATTAAATAACACAGATGATACATAAACACATATGTATTATTAAAAACTCAAATAATATGAGTATAGAGTAAAAATTACAATTCCCTTTTCCTTGTTCCACAACTTTCTGTCACCTAGCAGCAACCACTGCTAAAATATTTGTGCATTTATTAAAACAAATTCTTGACTTTACATTCATACTCATAGTTACAGTTTTTCTTTGTGTGTGTGTGTGTATGTATATGTGTATGCATTTATCCTTTTTTGTATGTTCAAATTACTTTCTTATCATAACAGGTAGAACTGAAGAGTGTATAGTTTAACATTTAACATTTTGGTAGATACATCCAAACTCAAAAATATCTTTTTTTTCATTTTTTATTGCCACAAATTGTATATGAAAGTGTAGTCATGTGCGTGCTGGTGGCTCACACCTATAATCCTAGCTACTCAGGAGGCAGAGATCAGGAGGCTCACAGTTTGAAGCCAGCTGTGACAAATAGTTTGAGAGACCCTATCTTGAAAAAATCCCATCACAAAAAAGGACTGGCAGAGGGGATCAAGGTGTAAGCCCTGAGTTTAAACCCCAGTACCAAACAACAAAAAAAATATAGTCATTCCTTGTTATCTTCAGGGAATTGGTTCCAGGACCTGCCTCTGGCCCCTGCTCCAACACAAAATCTATATGCCCATGTACCTTGTTTAAAATGGTGTAGTTTTGGAGGAAAAGAGGTGTGGCTAAAGTGGTAGAGTGCCTGCTTTACAAGTGTGATGTCCTGAGTTGAAACCCCAGATCCACCCCCCAAAAAAGAAAATAGAATTTGATTTAAAATAGTGTAGGTTTTGTATACAAACTATCATATCTTGCCACGTACTTTAAATAATCTCTGGACGACTTATAATGCAATGTAAATGCTTTGTAAATAGTTGTTATGATATTTTGTTTAGGAAAAGAATAAGAAAAAATGTTTAGAAATGTTCAGTATAGGTATAATTTTTTTTGTCCACATATCTTTGATCTGCAGTTGGTTGAACCCATGGTTGTAGTACCCACCGTATAGATGGTATTTCCCATTTCTCTTACCAGGAAGCCATACTTCTTTTAAGAACTTTGTATCCCACTATTATTTTGTTTTGCATTTCCTTGATTACCATTGATGTTGAGGACCTTTCTTCATGGTTTGGGCCATTATGAATTCTTGTACTAAGCATTATTTATGATCATTATTCCCTCTTTGATTTGTAGGGGGGATTGTTTACAGTAGTGTAGATTTTAATTCTTTGCTGCAAACATTAAATTCTGAACATTTTCTCTCAATCAGCTCTTACAATCTTTCTTTTAATTGGTATCTCTTACAATCTTGTGAAAAATATTTAATTTTTTTTCTTAGATTCTGGGTCTCTCTCTCTCTCTCTCTCTCTCTCTTTTTCATTTGAACTCAGGCCCTTGTACTTGTTAGGCAGGTGCCGTACCACTTGAACAATGCATCCGGCTATGGGTTTGTATTTTTATTATTTATTCTTTATTATAAAATATTCTCTTATTTTTTCATAGGTTGGCTTTTGATTTATCATGAAATCAAAACTCTTTATTATTTGGCATGTCTTCTTTTGCATGGTTGGATGGTGTTTGAATGCTTGCATTTGTTTTTCAGCTCTGCTATTTTTGGTAATGCTGAATTATTAATATCTTATGTCCCTCAACTCTATTTTCATCATTATCACACAGTTATCTACCTCACAAGATTATGGAGAGGTGTCACGAATTGCTATAAGAAAAAAAAAAACAACTAACAATATTGCCAAGAATAATGTAAGCCCTTTTAAATATATGCTAGCCACAACAACAAAGAAAAAACAAAGACAACGCAAAAATCCAAACAAACAAAGTAACAACAGCAATTAAACGTCTAAATTCTCTGCTAGTGAACTGATACACCATATTTTCTATAATTTATACACATAAGTAGGACTAGTTTTGAATTCTATCCTGTTTCATTGATGTCCTTGTGCCAATTCTCTATTTTAATGACTATAACTTGTACATTTGTTATCTGAAAAAGCATATGCCTCTTTTTATAAATAAAAACTTATATTCTTCCATGTGTTTCTTGTACAGAGGAATTTTAGAATCATCTTAACTTCCATTAGGAAAATATTGTTAAGTTCAGCAAAAAACAAAATCCAAGGATTCACAGAATATTTTTTGGATTATCTTTTATTATAAATTACTTTAGGAAGAATCAATATTTGTATGGTACTACGTTCTCCAGTGAAGATGAGAATATGGTATATTGCTCCACAAATTTAAGTCTTCTTTTATGTGTTTCAGTAAAATGTTATCACTTTCTTCACACATTTTGCCACTTTGATTGCAAACTGACAGCAGAAAGTCAGATGTGAGTACTGATAGACTCAAGAAAGGGAAAATATGAGAGTTCTGCTGTACCTGGACAGGTTTGAATTGGTCAGGTTCTCATGCCTGAACCAGTCTGTAACTAGAAGAATGTGATGCACAAGTGGAGCAAGCATAATTCACATGCCCCACCTGAAATCCCTAAGCAGTATAGAAATTACCCAAGAAGGTAGAATGGATGCAAATGTCAACCATCCCACTTTGGTGCTACACTTTTATCCTATATTGGCATTTGTCTGATTTAATTGGCATTTGTTTCTTGGTTTGTTTTTGCTCATTTCTTGATTGCATATTTCTGAGTCCTTGAATATCAGAAAGTATCTTGTTTCCTCATTCATATGAATGTAGGGTGCTTAAAATGTTACGCTGGCTTCTTATATTTTTGTACAGTAGATGACAAATGTGATGCCTGTCTGATTTTCCTTTCCTTTTCAAGAAATGATTGTTTTTCTCCTTGAAGGAATCATGTAATAGTTCCCTTTATCTTGAATTTGGACATTAAACAGGAACTTTAAATATGGCTTTTTTTAGTGTGTATTCTAGCTAGTTTTAGTATGTATTTTTTATAGGAATCTCAGCTATTTAGCTTAAAACGTTTCTTGTAATAGCACTTTGATTCTTGCTTTCTTTGTCAGTCATTCTGGAGCTTCTATCAGGCACATTATAAATCTATTTCTGTCTTCCATACAACATACTTTATATTCATAATTTTCACTATGCATGATCAAATACATACTTATATGTATATATACAATCGGCTACACAATGGAACATATATGTGTGCCTATTTGTGAATATATGTATAATACTCCTTCATCTGGTGTTTGATGTCACTTAATTCTTCTCCAGGCTGGCCTCAGACCACTATCCTCTACCTAGGACCTCCCAAGTAGCTAGATTCATAGGCAAGCCACACTATCCCTGGCTTATTGATTGAGTTGGAGATCTTTGTTTTTGCCCTGGCTGACTTTAAACTATGGATCCTCTTAATCTTTGCCCCACTGCCCCACTTTTAAAATCTAGATTCCACATATGAGAGCATTTTTCATCCTGAGTATAGCTTATTTCACTTAACATGATGGTCTTTAATTCCATCTACTTTCCTGCAGGTGATACAATTTCATTCTTCTTTATGACTGAATATTACTTCATTGTGATCTTTTTAATGGTGCTAATCTCTTTTGCAACTGCATGCTCCTTGGCTACAACATTTTTGGCCAAGTTTTAAAACATTTTTGTCCTTCTTTTTCCACCTGATTCTCACAGCAAATCTGACTGAAAGCAACCAGCAATACTCACTGCCTGAATGCTGTGCATTCTTGAAATTTCATCTCAATAAACTACCCTGTCACCTTTAAGATCAGCCTCCCACAAAGTCTCAGGACATGGACATAATGCATTCTACTTTTTTTCCACCTGAGTGTAACATAGGCAGCCTCTCATCCAATTCCCAGTGAAGTTTTACTTCCACAGGAAACCTCTTGAGTATAATATTTACTGTCTGCATTCATTTCAGGGTTCTGGCCCTATGAGACCCCAACAAAATTACCAGTTAAGCTCTGCTTACAGCATTGTAGGCTATGTAGTCTTCATCTCTAATCATTTCCCAAGTCCTTGCATGACTCAGTTTGAAGTGTCTTTGAGCCACATCATCAGGAATAATTACAGGAACAATCCCACTTCTAGGTATCAGTTTTATTGCTTAATTTTCCATCAGTGTGACAAAAGACCTGAAATAATCAACTTTAATGAGGAAAAATTAATTTTGGCTCATGGTTTTGGAGGTTTTAGTCCATGGTCAGTTGACCTGAAAACTTTCGGGCCTGTGGTGAGGCAGAACATCGTGGTGGGAGCATATAATAGAGGAAACCTGTTCACCTCATGACAACCAGGAAACCAAGAGAGAGGAAGGGGCTACAGACTCAAAATCTTCTTCAAAACCCCATTTTTCAGTAGTGTTGAGCTAAGGGCCAAGACTTGTTTTAACACTTGGCCTTTGGCAGCCATTCTGTATTCAAAGGATAGCAGCTTCAGTAAGTCCATTACTCTCAAGAAAATGCAAAAATGTGTTACACCATTGCAGTCTATCATTTGCCTTTTGGAGAATCACTTATACTCTTGAACCCTTGTAACCTGTAATCATTTATTTCTCTTTCTTTAAGTCAACAATAGGCATCTGGAGAGTATAAAATATTTTTTAGAATATGCTAATAATAACTGATCATTGGTTAATTGCATTTTTACCAAATCACTTATTCATTCAACAAATAAGTTTGAATGCCTTCCTTTTTCAGATAGAGTATTCAGTCTTGAATGTCTTGCAAGAATCCTCATTGAACATTATGTAGCATATACAATGCTGAGGAAAGAGCTGTCATGTGAACTTGCCTCTTTTATTGCAGATCTTGATTAAGAGCAATAAAACTTTAAAAAATGGTGGAATAAAAACATCACTAAAAGCCTTCAGTTGTCCCATATCCAAGCCTTTCCAATATGATTTTGCAGCTCCTTTCATGACAATGTGGAGTCTGAATCTCTGTCCCTTGAATCTGTACTGTTCCATCACTTGCATTGGTCAAGATGTGGCATAGAACTGACTATGTCAGTTTTGAGTTTATGTCATTGGAGATCCTGAATGCTTCTACTTCCTTTTTCAGATCCTTGTGACCATTTGAATTGTTCTCATCTGGCTTAATGGAGCAGAGAGATGAGCCATTTCAGCAGAGACTGGAACTATCCAGCTAACCATAGCCCAAATTACCAACTTACAGAATAAGTGCTATTTTAAGCCAGTTATAGAGTTTAATTTTAGGCAGAAAAAAACTGATAAAATATTGAAGCTAATTGATAATTTTGTTGCATTAATCCCAGATAAGAATTGTGTTCCTATATATATATATATATATATATATGAGATACATATATATATATATATATATATATATATGAGATACATATATATATATATATATATATATATATATGATATTGGTCTCAAAATGCTTATAGGCACTTTATTTTACTTACTTTTATTTTCACTTAATATGTATTTTCACATCTGCATCAATGTCATCTATATCCACATCATAATTTATGTCTAACTGTATTTGTCTGTATTCTGTCTATATTAGGAGAGTCAACTCAGTCAGGGAATTCAGTCTAAGAAATCTAATAAACAACTGAATCAGGTGTTATTATAACTACACATTGGAATGACAATGCCCATGAGAAAAAAGATGGGCTATGAAAAAAGCATTTTGGAGTGGACAATTAGTAAGACATGGGAAAAATACCTAATACGTTCTCAAGCATAAAGTATTGGACTATGTATAGTCCTGATGGATAATCTCCGAATTTCTATGGGTTATAATTTAATTTTTGTGGATTGATGATTGAGAAGAACAGGCCTCTGTTCTTCTCAACCATCAGGGTTTGATTTTAAAGTACAGTTTCAGGCAATATAAAAGAGAGAGAGAGAGAGAGAGAGAGAGAGAGAGAGAGAGAGAGAGAGAGAGCATGAAAGGACTGTTAATGAGCTCAAGTGACCAAGAGAGTGACAAAATTATTGTGCCAGACTTGGTTAAACCAGTTTTAATATTCAAAGAATTTATTGGTTCACATTTGGCTGGTGGATTGTGAAGCATTTAGATCACTGTAATAATTAATAGCTGATCATTTTTTTTCACAAGTGGTCTTTTTGTTTTCTTTTAAATATGTACTAGAAGTTAAGCATGAAAAAAATAAACATGAATAATAGTAAGGGGAAGTTTATACTAAAAATTTACACTAAAAGTAATTAATTAAGTTTTGCTTGAAAAAATTTTAATTACTAGAATAGTACATATGACTTAAAACTGCATACCTTATTGAGTCAAGCTCTTTTCTTTTCTGCTTTTCATGATTAAATTACCTTAGAACAAGGTGGTCACTGGTGGCTCATGCCTGTAATCCTATCTACTCGGGGGACTGAGATCAGGAGGATCATGGCTCACGACTGGCCTCAACAAAAAGTTTAAAACCCCCATCTCAACCAATAGCTGGGTGTGGCGGCACATGCCTGTAATGTGTGAGGCTGAGATTGTAGTATCCCAGTTCCAGACCAACCAAGGCCAAAAAGGTTATTGAGGCCTTATCTCAACAGACAAAAGCTGGATGTGGTGGCAAGCACATGTCACCCCAGCTACAGTGGAAAGCTTAAAATAGAAAAATTGTGGTCCAGGCCAGCCTGGGCAAAAAGTGAGACCCTGTCTCCAAAATGACCAGAGCACAAAGGGCTGGAGTCCTGGTTCAAGATATAGAGTGTCTGCCTAGCAAGTGGAAATCCCTGAGTTCAAACCCCAGTACTACAGCTCCCCTCCCCACAAACCAACTATCTCAGAACATAATTATTTTGGGAGAGGTACTCATCTGAATTACATCAAGTACTATTTAAAATAAAACTAACCAAAGATGAATGCATTTCTTGAATTGAGATTTCTCATTTTGGAATCAAATTCCCTTCTACTTTATTAGTTATTCCTTTTTTAATTTTCTCCTTTTATTTTATTGTTTTTACACTTACTTACATGTGTATACATTGTTTGTGCCACCTCCCCCAACCCCCACATTCTAGGCAGAACTTGTTCTGCCCTCTTGTTCTCTGATTTTGATGAAGAGAAAACATAGGATATAATAAGAAAGACACAGCATTTTTGCTAGTTTGAGATAAAGATAACTATATACAGAGATTCCTAGCATTGCTTCCATGCACTTGTGTATTGCAACCCATGTTGGTTCACCTCTACCAGCCCTCTTCACTACCTCCTAGTTCCCTTCCCATAGTGGCCTCTGCCAGTTTAAGATTACTATATTTAAGATTACTATATTATAAACACATTCAAGTTTTTAGGTTTCCTTCCCTTTCCCTATTCCTACGATGCACATTCTCCCCTTAGTGTGTGATCCATGTCCAATAATATTACTGCATTTGTTTTGGGTCTATAATCCACGTATGAGGGAGAACATGCAATTTTTAGCCTTCTGAGCCTGGCTAACTTTGCTTAAAATGATGTTCTCTATTCTATCCACTTACTTGCCATTGACAAAATTTCATTCTTCTTTGTGGCTAAGTAAAATTCCATTGTGTATAAATACCACATTTTCTTGATCCATCCGTTGATTGGGGGGCATCTTGGATATTTCCATAGCGTGGCTACTGTAAATGTTTCTGCAATAAATATGGGTGTGCAAGTAATTTTGTAATAACCTGAATCACATTCCTTCGAGTATATTGCTAGGAGTGGTATTGCTGGATCATATGGCAGATCTATGTTTAGTTTTTTAAGGAGCCTCCATATTGTTTTCCAAAGTGGTTGTATTAGCTTACATTTGCACCAGCAGTGTATGAGGGTTCCTTTTTCCCCACATCCTCACCAACATTCGCTGCTGGTGGTATTCTTGATGAGAGCCATTCTAACAGGGGTGAGATGGAGTCTTAGTGTGGTTTTGATTTGCATATCCTTTATGGCCAGGAAAGGTGAGGATTTTTTCATGTGTTTTTTTGCCATTTGGATTTCTTCCTTTGAAAAAGTTCTGTTTAGTTCAGTTGCCCACTGCTTTATTAGTTTAGTGATTTGGGGGGAGTTTAGTTTTTTGAGGTTTCTCTATATTCTTGCTATCAGTCCTTTGATGTATGTAGAGCTAGCAAATATTTTCTCCCACTCTGTGGGTGTTCTCTCAATTTACAGACGTTTTCTTTTGTTGTGCAGAAGCTTTTTAATTTCATGTAGTCCCACTTCTCCATCCTTTCTCATAGTTGCTGGGTTGCTCAAATTCTACTAAGGAAGTCCTTGCCTATACCTGTTATTTCCAGGGTATTCCCTGCTCTTTCATGTACTAACTGTGAGGTTTCGGATCTGATAATAAGGTCCTTAATCCACTTTGAGTTGATACTAGTACAGCGTGACAGGCATCGATCTAGTTTCAGTTTTCTGTAGGCAGATAGCCACTTTTCCCAGCAACATTTGGCGCCTTTGTCAAAAATAAGGTGGGCATAGCTGTGTAGATTCATATCCAGGTCCTCTATTCTGGTCCACTGGTCTTCATATCTGTTTTTGTGCCAATAACATGCTGTTTTTATTGCTATGGCACTGTAATATAGTTTGAAGTTAGGTATTGTGATACCTCCAGCTTTGTTCTTTTTGCTCAGTATTGCCTTAGGTATTCATGGTCTTTTGTATTTTCTTTTTTTTTTTTCATTTTTCTTTTATTATTCATATGTGCATACAAGGCTTGGTTTATTTCTCTCCTCTGCCCCCACCCCCTCCCTTACCACCCACTCCACCCCCTCCCGCTCCCCCCCTCAATACCCAGCAGAAACTATTTTGCCCTTATCTCTAATTTTGTTGTAGAGAGAGTATAAGCAATAATAGGAAGGAACAAGGGGTTTTGCTGGTTGAGATAAGGATAGCTATACAGGGCATTGACTCACATTGATTTCCTGTGCGTGGGTGTTACCTTCTAGGTTAATTCTTTTTAATCTAACCTTTTCTCTAGTTCCTGGTCTCCTTTTCCTATTGGCCTCAGTTGCTTTAAGGTATCTGCTTTAGTTTCTCTGCATTAAGGGCAACAAATGCGAGCTAGTTTTTTAGGTGTCTTACCTATCCTCACCCCTCCCTTGTGTGCTCTCGCTTTTATCATGTGCTCATAGTCCAATCTCCTTGTTGTGTTTGCCCTTGATCTAATGTCCACATATGAGGGAGAACATACGATTTTTGGTCTTTTGAGCCAGGCTAACCTCACTCAGAATGATGTTCTCCAATTAACTTTAGGGTAGATTTTTCAGTCTCTGTGATGAATGTCATTGGAATTTTGATGAGTATTGTGTTGAACATGTAGATTGCTTTTGGTAGTATGGCCAGTTTTACTATGTTGATTCTGCCAATCCATGAGCATGGGAGATCTTTCCATCTTCTGTAGTCTTCCTTGATCTCATTCTTCAGTGGTTTGTAGTTCTCCTTGTAAAGGTCACTTATGTTCTTCATTAAATTTACTTCTAGGTGTTTGATTTTTTTTGAGGCTATTGTAAATGGGATTGTTTTCCTACATTCTTTCTTAATTTGTTCATTGTTGGTGTATAGACAGGCTGCTGATTTTTTTAAGTTGATTTTGTATCCTGTTAACATTGCTGAAGCCTTTTATGGTGTCTAGAAGTTTTTGGGTGGGGTTTTTGGGTCTTTGACGTATAGGATTGTGTTGTCTGCAAATAGGGATATTTTGACTGTTTCCTTACTTATTTGTATTCCTTTATTTCTTCTTCTTGCCTTACTGCTCTGTCTAGGAATTCCAGGATTATGTTGAATAGGAGTAGGGAGAGTGGCTATCCTTATCTCATTCCTGAATTTAGGGGGAATGGTTTCAGTTTTTCCCTATTAGGTATGATGTTGGCTATAGGTTTGTCATAAATAGCCTTTATAATGTTGAGGTACTTTTCTTCTATTCCTAGTTTTCTTAGAGTTTTTATCATGAAGTAGTGTTGAATATTATCAAGGGCTTTTTCTGCATCTATTGAGATGCTCATGTGGTTTTTATCTTTGTGTCTATTAATGTGCTATATTACATTTATTGAGTTGTGTATGTTGGACCATCCCTGCATCCCTGGGATGAAGCCGACTTGGTCATGGTGAATGATCTTTCTGGTATGTTGTTGGATTTGGTTTGCTATCAATGTTGCTGTTTTTGCATTGATGTTCATTAAAGAGATTTGAATGTGTCCTTGTCCGGTTTTGGGACAAGTGTAATTCTGGCTTCATAGAATGAGTTGGACAGTATTTCTTCTTTTTCTGTCTTGTGGAAAAGCTTAAGGAGTGTGGGTATTAGTTCTTCTTTGAAGGTGGTAGAATTCAGCTGAGACTCTGTCAGATACTTTTCTTTTTCGGGAGACTATTGCTACTTCAATTTCATTTTGTGTTATAGATCTTTTTAGGTGGTTAATACCCTCTTGGTTCAGTTTTGGAAGTTCACAGGTATCTAGAAATTTGTCCATTTTTTCAAGATTTTCCAATTTATTGGAACATAGTTTCTCAAAGTAGTTTCTGATGACTCCCTGGATTTCCATGGTGTTTATTGTTATCTCCCTTTTTTCATTTCTGATTTTACTGACTCAGGTCTTTTCCCTCCTCATTTTAGTCAAATTTGCCAGGGGCTTGTTGATCTTGTTTATTTTTTCAAAAACCAACTGTTTTTTTTTTTGTTGATTTTTTGTATGGTTTTTTTGGTCTCCTTTTCATTAATTTCAGCCCTTATTTTTATTATTTCTCTCCTTCTGCTTGTTTTGAGTTTTTCTTGCTCTTGTTTTTCTAGGAGTTTGAGATGTAGCATTAAGTTATTTAATTGAGATCTTTCTGTCCTTTTAATATATGCACTCATGGCTATAAACTTTCCTTTTCGGACTGCCTTTGTTGTGTCTCAAAGGTTTTGGTATGTTATAATTTTTATTTTCATTGGCTTCCAGGAAACTTTTGATTTCCTTTCTCATTTCTTCTATGACCCACTGATTGTTGAGCAATGTATTATTCAGCTTCCCATTATTTGTGTGTTTTTTGCTGTTGATTTTGTTGTTGAGTTCTAGTTTTAATGTATTGTGATCAGATAGAATGCAGGGGGTTATTTCTACTTTTTAAATATTTGCTGAGGCTTGCTTTACAGTCCTTCAGCCATAAATACATTGCTCTTCAAAGGTCTATCCTTTTCTCTTCTCTTCTCCTCTCCTTTCCTCCCTTCTCCTCTTTTCTTCTTCTCTCTCTTTTTTTCTATTGCATCTCTTTTTATTTTCTCTCAGATCAATCTTATCTAGTTTGAAAGTTTAAAGCTTAACAGTGAACATGGCTCCACTTGAGTAATTTCCAATTACCTCCTCTCCTATTCCTCCTCCAAGTTTGCTACTTACAAATTCACTGGCACCTCAGCTCTTTTACTTGATTGGCATCTCAAACACTAACTATCCAATTAAAATTAAACACCTGAACTTCATCACCTTTATTCTTAACTTCCTATCTCTTCTGATAACAGTGAATACTGGTTATCAGCTACACTCTAAACTGTAAACTTTGACTTTCCCATTTTTTAAAACTCCAAAATCAAAAGGTTGCCAAGTTCCTTTGTTGTAGCTGTAGTTTACTAACACATTTTAGTCACTTTTTCCTTCCTATTCCTTCTGCAAATACTGTACTTCAGATGTCATTGTTTCTTATTTAGACCACTGTTCTAGTCATCTCACTGGTCACCATTTTATTCACGTCTATTTTTATTAAGTGTATATTAATTGCACAAAATAATGGGCTGCATTATAACATTCCTAAACAGTATATAATGTAGTTTGATCATATTATCTTTTCATGTCTCTTTCTCTTTCAAAAACTAGATTCTGTATATGAGAGAAAACATGAAATTGGTATTTCTGAGTCTGACTTATTTTGCTTAACTTGATGATTTACATTTCATCCATTTTTCCTGCAAATGACATGCTTTCCTTTTTTCCTTAAGGCCAAGTGTTACTTCATTGAGTATATATTGTGTATACATTCATTTTCTTCATCTATCATCCATTGATGGACGCCTATGCTGATACCTTAACTTGGCTATTTTGACTAAACATGACTGTATAGATGTCTCGATAGTGTGCTGACTTTAATTCCTTCAGATATATGCCCAGAGTTGTATAGTTAGTTTATATGGTAGCTCTACTTTTAGATTTTGAGGACCCCCATACTGATTTCCACAGGGGCTGTACTAATTTACATCCCTACCAACAGTGTATGAAGGTTCTTTTTTCCTCCATATCTTGGATGATAGCCATTCTAACTGGAGTAAGATGAAATCCCAATGCAGCTTTAATTTGCATTTTCCAGGTAGCTAATGATGTTGATCTTTGAAAAATGAATTTATTGACCACTTTTTGTTCTTTTGACTACTACTCATGTAGTTTATTTTCTCCTTTGTTGATTGGATTATTTGTTCTTTGATGTTTCATTTTTGAGTTCTTTATGTAGTTCGTATATTGAACCCTTGGTGGATGAGTAGCTGGTAAAAAATATCTCCCATTCTGTAGGGTCATACTTTCACAATTGTTTCCTGTGCTGGGCAGAAGCTTTTGAATTTTATGCAATCCCATTTGTCAAGTCTTACTGTTATTTCTTGAACCATTGAAGTCCTATTCAGAAACTCATTACCTTTGCCTATTTCTTGAAATGTTTACTTCCAGTAGTTTCAAAGTTTCAGACATTACATCAAGGTCTTTGAGCCATTTTAAATTAATTTTTACACAATGTGAGAGACATAGTTTCAGTCTCTTACATATGTTTCACATGTATTTTAAACTCATTTATCCTGAAATTAATTTGATTGCATATGTCTTTACTTATAATGTTAAAATGTTTTTTATTGCTCCTGAATAAAACACAAATGCATTTTCTGCCACTCAAGCCTTTTCATCAAGACCTACTATTTCACACCTATTTCCAACAGACTTTCTTTGAAGACCACAGACCTAGCAAAACTCTTCTATAAAACCTTCCTTTTAATGGTACCAGATATATTTAGTCCATATCAAAATATTAAAGTTATAGTAATCCATAAAATTCCATCTCTAATGTAAACTTTATAATATTATCTTCCGAAAATATCAACAGCAGCTAAAATGTATTGATCCTCTAGTTCGCGTTAGCTTCTGGTGCCAAGTACAATATCTCATTTAATTAACAGAACATCACTCTTCTCATTTTACATATAAGGAGATTGAAGCTCTAAGGAGGTGAGTGATTTAGCCAAGGTCATGTGGCTAGTAAGAAATAGCATCGATTATTTTGCTTTACCACATGTTCCTTATCCTTTTCTTCAATTAATACCTCTTTTTACCCAATTCCTATAGAATTGTTTTGAACTTTAATCAATATAACAACACAAGGAGGACAAAGGGAGCAGCATTCTTAGTTCTGGGGTGAAGGGAATGGGGTTATTGACATGAGCTCCCAGATTATGTAGGGAAGGGAAAGAAGTGTGTGTGTGGGGGGAGCATGTATATGTTGACCATTATCTGAGGGTTAGTAAGTGAGGAGGATTGCACTGTTACCTGGGAGGCAGCAAGGTATTCATGACTCTTGTCACAGCTGCTTCTCCATCAAATCTTGTATCTGAAATCAAAGATGACACCAGAAAAGAGTGACTCAGAATAAAGGAGTCAGATGGAAAATGGAGGCAGAGATGCCAAGTATTATTCCTGCTTTTAGTTACCCATTGGAACTTGCAGGCCCAAGTGAAGAGTTGGTATTTTCAACAAGTAGGCTCTAAGTTCCATTTATATAGAACTCAAACCTCAGCAAAGCTAACTCTGTTGCTAGATATTAAACAGTGGCTACCTCTGGAAAATGAGGAGAAAGAAATGATTAAGTGGGGAAAGTGAGGGATTCTGAAAACTAGTAATGCTCTATTTGTCAAAACTCGGTTCTGTGCTTAGTTTGTGGAAATTCAGTAAGCTGCACAGTTAGGGTTTTTTTTTTTTTTTTTGCATGTATAGTTCCTTTTTTTTGTGTGTGATATTGGGGTTTGAACTCAGTACTTGCTATGCAGGCACTCTACTGCTTGAAGCCAGGACTCCAGCCCTTTTTGTTCAGGGTATTTTTGAGACAGGGTCTAGCTTTTTGCCTAGGCTAGCCTGGATTGCTATAGAATTTTATCTGTACTTTTATCAATTTCTTTTATCATACTTATTTATGTTTAGGTTCTGTATTTCTTTCAAAACTAGGGCAGAAGCCATATTTAATTAATCTTGGTAGCTCTTACAATTCTTTGTGAAGATAGATGATTCAATCAGTATAAACACATTAATGGAATGTATTTGGAATATATACATTTGTTTTAGACTACTTATACTTACTTTGCTTTGCCAAAAGGCTTTAAGAACAATTAAGTTTTACTATATTTTTAAAAGGAACTAATAGTAAAGAAAGGAAAAATAAAGTAAATCTATCTATAAGACTGGTTCATAGCATGTATACATTTGCCACAGATGGACCAAAAATTTGGTGATGAGTCTAGGCAATAAGAGAAAGAAATGATTCATTTACAGTAGAACCAATGTTTGTGAGATTGAAATAGGTAAATTACTATTCAGAAGCCCATTTATTCTTGACATAGAAATTGATAAGCATTTTTCTAAGACTTTTTCATTAAAAATATTTAATTTTTTTGGCTGAACTGGGATTTGATCTCAGGATCTCATGCTTTCTAGCTAGGTGCTTTAACCAGCCCCTTTTCTTTACTTTACTTTAGTTATTTTTCACAAACTGTCTCTTGGCTTTGCCTAAGGCTGATCTCGGACCACTATCCTCTTACTACCTCCCACCTCCACCTTTCTTACAGTTGGGATTTTATACAAGGGCTACCACCCTCAGCTTGTTTTTTGAGACAGTGTTCCAATAACTTTTCTGCCTGGGGTGACACTGAACTGGGATCCTCCCATTTCTACTTCTCAAGTAGCTGGGATTAGGTATGTACAACCATGCCCAACAAGATTCTTTTTGATGTAGCAAATAACATCCTCAATAAAATAGTATCCCGAAGCTATGCTGCTTTAAAGCACAAACTTATGTGCAGTGCTACATTTTAAAGAATGATGAGCAAGTTATCACAGAACACAATTAACTGTACAATTAATAGTCTTATTCCAGGAATGATAGAGAGGATTATATTATTCAGGTGGCAACTGTATTGAGCTGTTTCATACAAGTTTTAGAGGGCTTGATAATATACTTTACATACTGTGTCATTTCTTCTTTCTTCTGTCTTTTTAAATTAAGATGAGAGTGGCTCAGTGTTGTGGTGGGTTTCTCAAGATTCTTGCACTTTATTAGCTACATTGAAGGTCTTTGCTATAATACTGCCATAATATAATTATATATATACATCTTAATGTATATATATCATACATACCTATAATGTCAAAACCATAATCACAGGTGTTGTAACTACCAATGGCAGCAGACAGCAACCTTCTCTATAGTATATAACATATGCATACATGCACATACTCATGTTTTGGTTCACAAAATAATTTGTTGCAATATGTTTAATTCATCTTTCTTCTGTCTTTAAGGCCTAATTCTTTTTCTCAGGTAATTGTCACTTATAATGATTATTCTGCTTCAGAGATAATAAGACATATTTCATTACTACAAATAAAACAGTTCTTAACAAATTACTCTTTAAGAGTCAGTAAGAATTCTGTGAGCTGACATCAAAAAACCCTTGAATTTCATGCTTGGTGCATACTGTCAGAAAACACACTGGGCATTCAAACAGGTTTTTTTTTTTTTTTTACACATGTGGTTTATTTATTTTATCTAATAAATATCAGTTATTACACAGACACCATGCATTTGCTAACAATGACTATAATAATCTGTCTTCTCCCATAGGCTCTTTTAAACCTCCCCAGTCCCTCATCAAAAAGTGGCTTCTAGTCTCCCTCCCTTTGCATATGGATGGACCCATAGCTTACATAACTGCTTACACATCAAACAGGTTCTTGCAAGAAAAAATTCTGTTTTTTTTGTCATATTCCTTCCACTAACTCAAAAACCAGTGAAAGCCTGAAAACACTGGGAAGTGTAAAATAACCCCCAATTTTGAGTTTTCAAAATGTTCTTGGAAAGTGCATTTTATGGATAATTGCTAATGCTTTGTGACATGGCCTCAGAACCATGTGAGCTCCCAGATTAAGTTTGAAGGGACCAGCTAGCTTTTCTTATGCTTGCTCATTCTTTCTGATAAGTCTTTTCAATATATGCCGGTGAGGAAGTCTGGTTTGCTCAGCAGAACATCTCTACCATGCTTGCTGGTTAAATATCTCCCAAATGTCATAAAACAAAGTAGTTCCAGAAGTTCTGAAAATTACCATTCCAAGGCATCTGCAAATTAGTCCAAACAACAACGACAATCACAGCATGTTATATGAGCATGGTTTTTGTGAAATTTGCACTTATAAACAGCTGATGGTACTGGGGACTGGTACAGTATATTGGGAAGCATATGGTATTAAACAGTACTTATGTAGCACATAGTATATCTGAACCCCTAAATATCCATCATTCTCTTCAATATGACAATTTTGTCTTCGATGGCCTCTCTTTCATGGTACTGTGGTTTGAACTCAAAGCCTTGGGTTTACTATGTATGCTACCCCTTGAGGTGTGCCCCAGCTCTTTTTATCTTAGTTATTTTTCAGATAGAGTCTCACATTTTTGCCCTAGGCTGCCCTCTAACTATGATCCATCTACCTTCACCTCCCAAGAAGCAGAGATTACAAATGTGACCCACCACGCCTAGTTTGCTTTTGAGACAGGGTCTCATTGAAGTTTTTGCCCAGGCTGGTCTCAAACTGTACTACTCCCGTTTTTGCCTCTTCAGTAGTTGAGATTACAGACTTGTATCATCATACTTGGAGCCTCTGTTTTTCTTTCTTTTTTATTTTGGTAGTACTGGTGTTTGAAGTCAGTGGTTTACACTTGCTAGGCATGCACTCTACCACTTGAACTATTCTGCCAGCCCTTTATTGTGTTAGTATTTTCATGATAGGGTCTCTCGAATTATTTGCCTGGGCTGGCTTTGAACTGCAATCCTCCTATTCTCTGCCTTCTGAGTACCTAGGATTACAAACGTGAGCCACTAGTGCCCACCTGTTTATATTTCTTATAAGATTTAATTCTAGTTTCTCTCCCAAGATGTTTAGCTCTTTGTGTATTTATGTGTGTATGTGAATGTGTCTGTCTTTTGGATATCTTGCATTATATAATTATGGTTATTACTAAAGAGTGTGATATGTACTTTGCATACATTATGTTTTAGTTTTTATAATAATCTTGTTTGGTTGACATTATAATTCTAATTTTAGACATAACAAAGCTTGACCTCAAAAAAGATTGATTAACCTACCCACATCACAGCTAGCAACTGAAAAAGTGTAACTCTGACTCCAAAGTCTAAAGCCTTAACTACTGAACTCTCACTTCTTTAATTAAAAACTTTTTAAAAATAGACTGATTAGTACTTGAGGTTACCTGTCACTATGAATCTTATTTCCCCAGATGTGGATCAAAGAACATTTAGAGTTGTCCTGCACAGTCTGAATCACTTTAAGGAGCAATCGATGTGCCAAATCTTCTGTGTATGAAAGTTTTCTCCTTTCATAACTGGCTGTACTACTCCCAGAAACTGTCTGTGACTCTCTCAAGACTATAGAGTAGGAACACGGATAGCATGCTTCCCCACTCAAGGTTTTAGATCTGCTTCAGTGTGGGCTACAGCTCTGTCTTTTATGCTCAATACCTTATGCCCTCTGGCTGTTCAGTGGGATGGGTCATTCTTTTGTTGGTAAGTTTACAGTTCTCAAGACTTCACATGTCTCAGTAGAACCTAACGTAGAATGTCCTCAGATGATGTTTATTGGGACTCTTTCTTTTCTCAACACCATTTTTGGTCAAGGCCAGAAATTCCAAGGGACAGCAGGTAGATGCAAAGTAATGGCCGAGACCAGAATCAAAGAGGACCTTTCCACTAAAGAGGTAAAAGAAATGTAACAAAGGTTCACTTGCATAGTGCAGAGTGGTTGGTAAGTTTAGGAACTTTGAAGAGCCTAATTAACATGCTTTTCATAGGAATGGCCCTATTTAATCTTCACAACAGCAATATTGCTTAACTGTTCTTCAAAAACATTCACCATGCCATGGGCTTAACTTTGATTATTTCCTTCCTCCTGTGGAATTCCATTCAGTGAATATTGCATAATTCGTCTGACATTTCTATCATTGATGGACATTAAAGTTGTCTCCTACTTGGGTATATTAAAAGTTATACAGCTACAAAATTCTTTCATGTCTGTTAGTGCATATGCATGTACACAATTTTATGGATGTTAAAATAAAAACTTTAGATAAAGTAAGTTTAGCAGAGTTCATGTGTCAAAAGTTTATGCAAGAATTGGACAAACTCAGAGTCAGAAAAGGTTCAAAGAGCACTGCCTGCTTAGAAGCAGCAAATTTTTATAGGCTTAACACAGAAGAAAGGTGGAGAAATCCCCTGATTGGATACTGTTAGGCACTGCCTTATTTGTACCTAGAAGGAGGAGGCATTTACCTGGGCAGTTGTCTGATTAGTTGGCTGCTTGTGATTGGCTGAAACTCAGCTATTTGTTACGACAAATATATTGCTGTTAGGCTTCAGTTTTTTTTTTGAACATACTGAGTTAGGTAGTGGTTTGTTGAGCAGTAACTTGAAGTGTGGATACAGATTCAGCTAATGGCCTCCTGTTTATTCTCTTGAAGGTGAGTGTGTTTTAGGAGTGGAATTGTTCGTTACTACATTTAACCTTAGCATATTATGCTGAACAGTTTTCCTAGAGGAGGCATTGATCCAACTACCAGCCTTTTATGATTTCTGGGAGCACTTCTTAACAATACTTAACATTGCTAGTTCTCTTCACTTGGCTCTTCTGCTGGTTGTGTTCTTTTTGTGGCTTTAATTTGCATTTCCTTAACAGCTAGTTAGGATAAGCATCCTTACAAACATATACCTTCTTTTGCATGTCTCTTCACGTCTTTTGTTAGTTCCTGAAGAATTTGTGAATCTTTATGGATTCGGAATACAAACATTTTGCAGTTGTTTTCTCTCATCTATTGCCTATTTTGTGACTTTTGATAATCAGCAGTTCACAATTTAAATTGGGTCCATTTTATCATGTTTCTCTTCATATGTACTGATCTTGGTATCATTTTTAAATGAATCTTTACTCATTTCAGGATCATGAAATGACTTTTAATACTTTATTTTCTAGATGCTTTATTGTTTACTGCTTACTTTTAATTCTGCTACTCATCAGAAATTGATTTTCATGTATGGGTGAAGCATTGTTTCTCATTCCTGCATATGTGTATGTGATCAACCTAGTGCCATTTAGTGGAAGGACTATCTTTTCCTATGGCTTTTCAATGCCAGATTTATCATAATTCAAGTGTTCGTGAATGTGTGTATCTGTTTCTGATTCTATTTTCTATTCATTTGTTGATTTAGCTATTCTTGCACATAGTTCACTCTGTCTTAATTACTGTAGCTTTAAAAGTAAGCCCATTACTATACAGTAATCTTAGTCTTCTTTATGCAGTTTTGACTTACCAAGTCTTGATGTTTTGCATTAACAAACTGATCCATTTATACTCACACACACACACACACACACACACACACACACAGGCACAGGCACACATGCACACATAGAAACCCTGATAAAATTTTAAAGGTGATTGAATTGAATTCATACATCAATTTGGTAAAAACTAATATTTTTACAATGCTGTTTTCCAAACATGAACATGTCTTTCTCCACTTCTTCAGATCTTCTTTATATCTTCTTAGTAATGTTTTACAGTTTTTGTCAAAGGCATTTGTATGTTTGTTAGATTTACTCCTAGATATTGAATATTTTAGACTGTTATTTATCATTAAAATTGATATCTGATATTTAGACCCTTGCCAAACTCATGCATTAATTCTAAGAATTTATCTACAGATTCCTTTACATTTCTGCGTAAACTATCATATCATTTGCAAATACGGCAAATCTTTATTCCCAATCACTTTATCATTTATTTATTTAGCTTGTTTCACTAGCTAGGAATTTCAGTACAATGTTAAGTAGACAAGATGATAGAGGGAATCTTTGTATTATATCCAGGCTCAGAGAGAAAGCTCTCACCATCTCCTCATTAGTGTTCTATTGTTTTTTTTTTAATCAAATTAACCAAATTTTCTCCCTTTCTTAGGGTTTTTCTTTTTTTAAGAGTTTTCATCATGAAGCCATATTAAAATTTGTTCTTAATTTTTTGTTTATTCTGTTAATATGACAAAAATGTTTTTTGCTTTATTCTGTTTAATATAGTAAAATACATCATTACTCTTCTCCTATTAAACTTATTTCACATTCTTGTATTCCTAAAATAAATTAGTATTGTCTTTTTTGAATTATCACCCTACCCTTTTCAGTGTTAATACATTGTATCATATTAGATATATATGCTAATTCAGTATACTAATAATTTTAATATTTTTAAATCTATTCATGAATGAGGTTAATCTGTAATTTTTGTTTATTTTAAAGTCTTTGTCAGGTTTTTTGGTCAAGTTTGTTATAGCCTTATAAAATGAAATAAGAACTGTTCCTGATCTCTAAGATTCTCTGTATTTTCATCAATTAGTATTATTTTGTTATGTATTTTTCCATGCTTAATATTTGTAGGTGTGGTCATATGGGCCTGAAGGTTTTGTGATTTGTGTGAATATAGTGTTTATTAAAACAGATTTAAGAATTTTAATATACATAGGACGGACTGTATTCAAATTTTCTTTTTTTCTCTGAAATTCTTTTTTTTTTTTTTTTGGCAGTATTGGGATTTGAACCCAGCCTTGTGCTTTCTAGGCAGATGCTCTATCACTTGAGCCACACTGCCTTTCAGTCATATATGAGTAGGGTCTTATGTTCATGGGCTGTCCTGGAAGGTGAGCCTTCTATTTGTTCCTGATGCATAGCTGGTTTGACAGACATGTGCCACCACAGCCAGTTTTTATTGGTTGAGATGGGGTCTCATGAACTCTTTTCCCAGACTGGCCTTGGCCTGTGATGCTGCCCATGTCTGCCTCTCAAGTACTAGGATTACATGTGTGAGTCACTGTGTTCAGCAGGAATTTGTTCTTATTATTTAAATTTTCAATTATATTGCCCCAAAGGTATTACAATGTAATCATATTTACAACTGTAGCTTTGCTTCTTTTTCATTTTGGATCTTGTTTATTTGTGTTACCTTTCTTTGTTTTTGATAAATCTTAGAAATTTATTAATTTTATATTGTTCTCAATGAATAAGCTTTTAATTGTTGATATCTTTATTTTTATATTTGTTTCCTGATTTTTTTTACTGTTAGACACTTAGTTTTTCTTTGTTTCTACTTAGTTTAGCTATAATTTACTTATTTTTTAGAAAGTTCATGAGATATGTGCTTAAGTTATTGGTTTTCAATCTTTCTTCTTGAGGTAACACATAATGAAAGGACCATAAGATGGGTTAATTACATTCATTCTGAACTTCTTCTATGTGATTTTTGTGTATTTTATGGTACATAAGCACTGTAATAGTAACATAAATACCATGCTTTTAGTTCTGTGTTCCTCTCTAACCTAGGCTGTTGCTATGATTAAAAGAATGTGACAGAGTGATGTGCAATGTTCAAAGTCGGACTTAAGACATTTGTTGAAGCCAGTCACCGTACTGTGAGTCCAGGCTACATGGGAGGCTAGTGGAGGAGGAAGATGGTACTTCAGTAGACAGCCCTGGCTGATATTTTCATCCATAGCCAATACTGATTGCCAGCCTGGGACTTACTTATCATCTTAATCTTTAGTGCAATTGAGTGTAATGATGACATTCTCTGCTAAAACTACATGGAGCAGAAGAATAGCCCAGTGACTTCTAAAATACAAAAATAATACAAGAAATAAAGAATCAAGGGAATTAATAAATATATAGGATTTTAGAAATAGTGATGAGATATAATGGTGTTTGTCCAGGTAAGTTTCTGTAATTTATGTATTAAGAAGGAAAATAACCCAGTTGGACATTGTGGTTCATGCCTGTAATCTCAGCTACTCTGGAAGTGGAGATTGAGAGGATCAAGGTTTGAGGCCATCACAGGCAAAGTTAATAAGATCCTCCTCTCAATCAATAAGCCAGGTATAGTGTTTCACACTTGTGGTCCCAGCTACACAGGATGACATACATAAAAAGATAATAGTTTGAGCCAGCCCTGGGGCAAAAGCAAGACCCTATTTGAAAAATAACTAAAGCAAGAAAGGGGTAGGGACATGGCTTAAGTGGTAGAGCATCTGCCTTACAAACACAAGGCTCTGAGCTCAAATCCCAGTTCTGCCAAAAAATGAGAAGGACGGAGGGAAAAAGGGAGGGAGGGAGGGAGAAAGAGAGAGAGAGAGAGAGAGAGAGAGAGAGAGAGAGAGAGAGAGAGAGAGAGGAGGAGGAGAAGTGAAAAGTGGAAAACTTGGAAATATTCTGAACTCTCTAAGATAATTACATTACTTCTCTGAAATGAGGCTATAATAAAAGCAACTAGTAGTTTTTCGAAGACAGTAAGAGTAATTTGTGAGGGAGGCTATATATCCAGCACATATAATAAAATCAGAAATGAGCAAGAGTGGACATTGTATCTTGTAAAGTTTACCTATAGTTTTGAGTCTGTAATTTTTAATTAAATTTCTCAAAAAACAAAGCATTTCTTTACCATCAAAAAATCTGTCAGTATCTTAACACTTATAAATTACCATAAAATGTATAGATTTTCAAAGTAAAGCATAAAACTATTTAATTATAACCTTTTGCCCCACTGTCTACAAATAAAATATAAGAATATAGTGGTTCTGTTTTTCTTTAAGAAGTACAGGAAGTAAGACTTCGCAGTCAATCTGTTAGCTAGTTCTTCCTTAAACATAAAGTGTAATCATTTCTATCAGTTTAAGTTTTTTTCCTCTTGGTTATCTTCTTATGGAATTAAGAAAATTTCTTATAAAACCACAAAGAAAAAACTTAGTAATTATTGCTAAAAGGTAAAATTGACGTAAGAAACCAGGTAATTTTCATTTTTTAAGAGGGAAGAAAAGAACCAAAATACAAAAACAAAACAAACAAAAAAAACTTTAAAAAGAAGAAAATAGGAGATAAGTGATAGAAATATGCTGTGTTTAACATTTAAAGATATTTTAGAAAAGTTTCATTGTATGCCCCAATTTCTTTCAGTGCCACACTTCTCTTTTGCATAAAAAAATACTAAGTTTTGTTCTAGAAGTTTACAAATAGATTTCTCCAATTTTCATTTCTCTGTGTTGTGTAAAAGTTGTGCACCTTTTAACAGTGGCAGAGCCTTTATACTTTATATTCTGATTTTAAGGAAGAAGAAAAATTCAAGAAACCAAAGGGATATCAATAGTTGTTTGACATTATAAAAGACCTAAAATTTCAAGAAAATAAACATCAAAGCCTTTATTGTTTTTGATGTAATGGCATCTGTTTCACTTTCTAAAAGTAAGTCAATGTTAAGACCCAAGAGATTTTAGCATTCAAATACACACTGAGGTATTTTAGTATGCAGTACCTAACAATAAGGACATTCTCCTCCATAAACACAACAAAGTATTACACTGTGTAAATTTACCATTGCTAAGTCTATTATTTTATATTTAGTTAATATGCAAATTTCCCCAATTGTCCCAATGGTATTTATGACTTTTTTTGATTCAAGATCCAACTAAGAAACATGCATTATATTTTGGTTTTTGTTTTTGTTTACTCTTCTTAATCTAGCATGGTTTACCATTCTTTTTGCATCTTTCATGATGTTGGCACTTTTGAAGTATCTGGCTAACTTGGTTGAGAAATGTCCCTCATTTTGAATTCTTTCCTTATGATTAGATCCAAATGAAATATTTTTTGGCAGACACATTGCATAGGTGGGGTTGTGAGCTGTTTGACATTCATATGGCTAAAAATTGATCGTTTTGATTAAAGTAGTATCTACCAGATTTTTCTGTTGTGATTAACATGTAGTATGTGAAGTGATATAACACAGTAAATATTTTGTTCCCCAGCATTTCTATATCTTGGTTTTCTTGCCTGAGTTAACAATTATTATGATGGATGTAATAAAGTGATTTCCTATTTTTATTGTTCAAAGCATTTTGCTAAATTTTATGTTGGGTTAATATACTATATTAGGGTTCTGTTTAGGGTTATGTACTATATTTACTCTTTGCTAATGATATCTCAAATTTCCTCTGGAAAACCACTGTTTTGCTCTTCTATGTGGACTCTGGAGCTCTTCCTCCTTTCTAAGGATGGATCAAGATAATAATCTAATCTCACATCTCTGGCCATAATGAATTTTCAAGGATGGGCACATGACCTCCACAGCACTGAGAAAATAAGTGATCAGAGGCTTACTAAAACTGT
The DNA here is from genome assembly GCF_047511655.1 of Castor canadensis. Taxonomy (NCBI): domain Eukaryota; kingdom Metazoa; phylum Chordata; class Mammalia; order Rodentia; family Castoridae; genus Castor; species Castor canadensis. Next base: position 77,582,653 of record NC_133398.1, on the reverse strand, counting down.
GTAAAAGTGAAGCTCATTCTTCCATAGGAAGTGCCAGAGGTAACCATTACTCTTCTCTAGGAATTTCATACAATGTGTTTGAACTGCTCAGTTGGCCACCCATCAAGTAGTATTGTGTGTTGACTTGGGTCCTCAAAAAATTCATATGTTGAGGACCAAACTCTTAGTGCTTTGGATTTGAACTATTTTATTCAGAGACAGGGCCTTTAAAGAGATAATTAAGGTCACATGAGTTCGTTAGAGTGGGCCTTAATTCAATAGGACTGGTACACTTATTTTTTTAAATAAAAAAGGATATTGGGACATAGACATGCAGGATAGATAGATCACATGAACACATGAAGAGAAGATGGACATTCTACTAGCCAAGGAGAGAGGCTTATAATAAAATAAACTCTCCTGTCACCTTGATCTTGGACTTCCCAGCCTCCAGAACTATGAGAAAATAAATGTCTGTTGTTTAAGTTACACAGTCTGTGGTGCTTTGCTATGGCAGCATTGCAAAATTAATGTAACCACTCAATATGGGATCTGGATCTGATGGTAAGATTTATGAGCTATGGATGAAATCTATGGAATCCGAGAAAGAAGCCAAAATCACAGAATGCCAACCGGAGAGGCATAAGGAACAGCTCTGATTCTATTAACTGATGCCAACCCTCCTGTAAAATACCGAGTTAGGTGGACTAGTAAATTATCTTAATTACTTTTAAATTTTGAAATTGAATTTTTTTCTTAAAATGAAGAGTCCCACAGATTATGTAACATATCACAAGTGGTCTAGTCCCTCCTAGACTGATCTGAAGCTGCTGATGGACTTCAGGTTTTCTAGGCTGCATAGGGCACAGTTAACTTCCAGTTAAAGGCCACATCCCAGGAGGAGTTGTGTTGTAGCTCAAGAGTTTTCAATGGAAAGGATGAGCTAGCCTGGTGACTAGGAGTAGGGCAGGGTGGATGCCTGAATCTTCATGGAATGGGTGTGGTGTGAGACAGGGGCAGAGGTGCAAGACAAGGGCAGAAGTGCTGGTTAAAAGAGTGATACTTCGTGTGAGTGGGATCAAAGTTCAATGAACAGAAATCACACAGGAAATGTGGACTGATCTTTACCCTTAGTTCATACTGTGACATCTCTACCATCCTGTTAATTATTTCACTGTCACATTGTGACTGCTCTCCTTTCTGCGCAGATGATTATACTCTCTGTCTTAAAGGCAAATTCTGAAGAACAATGTTTAGGCCATTTGAAGTTTCTTAGAGAAAAATTCTTTGCCTCTAGACATAGGTTTTTACCTGCATTTTTAAAAACTTAATGCATCTGTGATGGTATTTTAGGGGAAAGCAAACTGAGAAAATTAAATGCATAAAGATTCATTGATAATTTATGAGTTTGTTGCAGCTTCCAATACTGCTTAAAATAAGTGTATGAGTTCTATGGAACCATACATGAAATTAATTGGCTGAACCCCCAGTTGTGCTCATATTTCATACTTTTCATGAGAAAAAGTAAAGGAAGTCTAATAAAATTCTGGAATTCAACTTCTGAGAACATAGGGAAGTTCCATTCACTATGGCTTAAATAGTAATTTTAATTTCAAATATTATAGAGTTCCTTTGGTTTTATGATTCAAAACAGCAATTTATGAGAATTGATTTTTTTTTGGGCTAGGGTCATGGCTCAAGTGGTAGAGCACCTGCTTAGGAGGTGCCAGACTCTAAGTTAAAAGCACAGTACTGCCAAACCCACCCCCCCAAAAAAACCCAGCAATGGAGGGCATGAATCAAACCCAGGTCCAGAGTACATTGTACACATATATGGAAATACCACAACAAAACCCCCTGTACAATGATTATATACTAATAAAAAGGTTATAAGAACAGATTTTTCCACAAATAAATTTTAAAAAGACTACTAATACTATTAAAAATCAAACAAAACAGTCCGGCATGGTGGTACATGCCTGTAACGCCAGCTACTTAAGAGGCCAAAATGGGAAAACTGTGGTTTGAGGTCTGCCCAGGCAAAAACAGAATACCCTGTCTGAAAAAATAATTAAAGCAAAATGAGCATCTAGGAGATGTGGCTCAAATGATGAGGCACCTGTCTAGCAAGTGTTAACACACCAGGTTCTGAGTTTAAGCCTTAGTACTGCCCCTCAAAATTTAAAAAAATCAAAGAAAGTGAACGCCAATCTATCATATTTGGGGCTTGATGAGTTTCATCTACATAGCAAATTTAAAAGGTTCAGTAAGGTTATTTCAATTCCCAGCAATTCTGTGCCAAATTCTTCACTTTGAAGTCCTTTTTGTATTCTTAAGGGTAAGTAACATATGTATTAGGTAGGTTCTTGGAGTCTCTGTTGTTGATGACACTCTTGGTTAGATGATTCAGGTTGTTCACTTTTGTCACCATTACAGGTGAAATTGTAATTAGCAGAATGCTTTTATGTAACATTGTACCTAGTCCAAGAGGTTGGTTGCTAATTAATCGGTGTATTTTATTTTATGCAAATTCAAAACATGAAAACAGATTTACTTCCAAAATATTTACATGGTTAAGACTTACAAAGGGAATCAAAATGGAAAGCCTTCACCTCTGTGTGTGTAGCCTAGGTTCCGTGGATAGTTGTAGCGATGATTAATCTTGGTTGTCCACTTGACTGGATTGAGGAATTCCTAGGAAATTAGTGAAGCATGCTTCTGAGCATTTTTTCCTGAGTAAGGAAGACCCACTTTGAATATGAACAGCACAATTCAATATGCTGGGGTCCCAAATAGAATGAAAACACAGAAACAGGGAGCTTATGGCATGTGCTCAACCCTTCTTCAGGGGTGCCGTTTTCTTTGTTGCTGCTCACTTGCATGGATGTCAGACTCCAGATTTTTCAGCCTCTGAATCTGATTTATACCAGCTACTCTCTGGTCAGCACCTAGGCCTTCTGCCTCCAGTTGGGGCTGTATCATTAATTGTTCTTGTTCTGAGCTTCCATCTTCTTGGACTGAGCAGCTAACTAGGTTATCTGGTTTTTACTTTATCCTTCATAGAAAAATGAAGGAATAGAATTGAGTCTTGTGGAATCTGAGAAAGGAGGAGGGAAGGGGGGCTGTGAGTCCCCACCACATGGGATCTTAGGTTTGATTCTTTTTGAGACAAAACTTTACCTTTTGAAGATTGTTTCTTTCTTTATTTTTGTCATGCTAAAAGAATTGTGTCATATCTTTCCTTTATCTTGAATTACTTTGCACTATCCACAGACTTACCATAACTTACGACTTGATGTATGGGATCCTGTGTTCCTTGGTCTCTGCCTCTCCTTCCATTGGCCTTTCAGCCTATTTCCCTATCTCTCCTGTGCTGTGGCTGTATTGGATTTTGCTGGTTTGAACACTCAGCTACCTCAAGACCTTTGTAAATGTTTGCAGCAAGGATATTTTCCCCACACCTCACATTCCTCCTGTCACCTCTGACCTCTTTACCTTTCAGTAAAGTGTTACTTTTCAAGACAAGTCTTAAGAGAATAGGTGATATCCCTCTAAACCTTCCCACACTCCAAAGCATGCTATATGACTCCTTTGCAACAAACATCTTTCCTTAAAAAACTTCTTGATTATATTATGAATTCATAATTTCTAACATGCAGAGAAGATTCTAAAATAGCAAATAGAATCTCCTTTATCCAGATTTACTTGTTATTAATATTTTTCCATTAGCTTTATCATTTGTATCCTCTTTCTCTTCCCCTCCTCTCACACTGAGAGCATCAACGTATATAATATTATTTTTTTGAATCATTTGAGTGCAAATTGCACACATCATAGCTTTCCCTCAAACACTTTAGTGTGATTTTCTAAGAGTAGTGATATTCTCTTTCATAATCACAGTAGAGTTTATCAGCTTCAGCAAACTTAACATGGATACATCACTTTTATCTAATTATCATCTATTTACCACTTTTGTTAACCCATCTGCTAAAGACTTTTTACACCTTTTTCTTTTACAATACAGGATGCACTTAAAGTTCATTTAGTTATTGGATCTCTTTAGTCTCTTTTAATTCAAGAAAATTTTCGTGGTTTTCTTTTTTTAAAAAATAACTGGATTTTTTGAAAAATAAAGTTTCTTTTTTCTTTTAAATAGTTTAAATTGCTTTTTTTTGGTGTTTCATGTTTTAGGATCATGTTCTGCATTTCAAGTTGGAATAATACATATGTGACATTGTATTGTGTCAGGAATTCACTACTTTTAATTCTTTACATCTTTACTCCTTACTGGATAATAACCACTATGGGGCAGTGACTAGTTTTGTTCTCTTTGTGTCTTTAGCTCTAGAATTGGCCACAGGGCCTGCAATGTTACAGGTGCTAAGTGAATCTTTGATGACTGATGTGATTTTCATATAACTTTTCAGAAGCCTGCTTGGAATTGAGGGGCAGTTGTGTGCTGTTATGCAGGCTTATCTTGTTGCTACTAAATTAAAATAGGTCAGGATTGGGACAGCAGGCTTTGTCCTCTTCCTTCTCATCCAGAAAGAGAGCTGAACTAGGGTTTACCTTGATCTGTGGCACAATTCTCAGTGATCAAGTGAGTAGGCCCATGCTAAGTGGTCCCAGTGTGAGAAAAAAAATACATAGTTCTCTTCATTTTGCCAAAAATGCTGAAGGCATTTTTTCTTAGACAGCAATGAGTGCATATTAAATGAACTGTAATTGTCTGCTAAATGTATTTCATAAACAAGCAAACCAGAGATAGATTTTTTTGAGCCTTTAAAATACTCGGGGTACTAAAAATAGCCTGTCAACCTTGAGCACAAAGCTGTCAAGCCAGAAACATTAAGCATTTCTGAAAAAGAATTTGGAGGAGGTTGGTGGAGAAACATTGAAATTCATTGTGAATCTAATTTTTTAAGAATGAGGAGGCAGCTATAACACTGATGCATATTTATCCTAAATGAAAAGAATGAATGAATTCCACTTACGAGTAGGATGCACAACTCAGTGAGATTTTTGTGCATTCTGGAATTTTCTCCTTTTGCTATTCAGGAATGTTATCTAGTTGGTTTGTCAAACAGGTACATGTCATGAGGTTAAAACTAAAAAAAATTTAAAATAACAGTATGTCTATATGTTTAAATACATTGAAGAGATGTTGTTAAATATGAAAATGTCACAAAGTGTTTTGCAGAGTTTGACAATTTTTTAAACACTCCAATTTGAAAAGTTTCTATAGTAATGAACTGCTAGTCAGAACTTAAACTGAGAAAGAAAAAAAATAAAGCACGGTAGGAATGATACTCACTGAGGAATATTTTCTGCTGGGGAGTCCATTGACATTCAGTTGTGTCATTTAATTATCCCTTGTGTGATTCAACCATTATTTATGAGCTCTTTCTTGTTCTTAAAGAGCTCTGGGCTCTGCTTGCCAATGTTATGGCATATGATGAGGCACAGTTATGCAGCAGGGGGGTGCGTGTGATAATGCATTGGTCCACACTCCTGGCATGTTTTCTATCTGAACTCATCAACTGCCAAAGGATGCAGAGCTCTCTCTGTAAAGATAAAACACTAACTGGGATTTTAACATTGTGTGGGATTTGGCAGACGTCACATGCTGCTGCATTATTTAGGTAGTATACTGTCCCTAAAATGTGAACAGTACATGTTCAATAAAAATCATGTGCATGGGATTTATACCAGTTTCTGCCTGATAGTATCTCTGCCACTTGCAATGAGAAAATGAATTCATAGAAATAGTCTGGTTTTAATGAATGTAGTTGTTAAACCTGCAATCAATGGAAGCATTTCACATTTTTGCTTTCAGTCTGAACTCCCCTCCCACCTCCACTCCCAACTTAAATTAATTCTTCATTGTGGATCTGCCTTGTTTTATGCTGAGTTAGAGTTTAGTAGGAAATGCAAAATCAAGAAACATCCAACTAGGTTTTGGATGGAAAAAAAGGGGAAGGCAATGATTAATAGTTAAAAATGTTGAAAAATTTAGTTGATGATTTTTGTCAGCATCATTACAGCTGTTCAAAACAAAACAAATTAGTACCATTGATTTAGAATATTATATGAAGGTAAATATTCATTAATGAAATAATCAGTGATTTTTTTCTATTAGTAGTTGAACTTGGCTTCACCTGAAGCTAAGAACTCATCATTCAATAAAACTTTTTAAATGAAAATTGTTGCTTCTGTTAGAAGGAATTAGTACTTTTAAAATGAATATGTCACATCTGATCAGAATTATTGTTTTTCTTTTCTGTGGGAGAAGTAGATCCCCAACACTGGAGTATCTCATTGACTAGGTCTCCAAGATGACAATACATACATTGTTTGGTAGAAATGACTAAACAAATGTGGTGAACCATTGACTTTAACAGTTTACTAAATTGTATTCTCAAGTTACATTGGCATGACACAATAGATACAGCTATAATTGAGAAAATTTGTAAGTTCTTATTCTTATTTTAAAAGAACTATGAATAACAGAATATATTTTAGTGCCACAGCAATGAGTCACAGTCATTGGATTGATCTAAAATAATTTCTTAAGATACAGGCTACATAGTCAGAATGCATTTACATGTCTAACCTCTTCTAAAGAAATATTAAAAGTTTCAGTATCATAAACAAAATCTCAATTTTATCTATCTTTTTAGTTTTGGTCCCCTTCCCTCTTACTATCCACAAATCAAGTTAAGCTCTTACAACAAAACAATCCTCCCCCACCCCAACTACTTACCACTGACACACCTAGAGCCTATAGCTTGCAGGTCTTCTACCAGTCACCAGATAAAACATTTTCAAGTAGTCATTGGGGGATCTGTTCTGAGGAATGTATTGTTACATGATTTCTTCATTATCTGAACATCACCGTGTACTACACAAACTAAAATGGCTACAACATCTCTAGGTGATATAATTTTATGGAACCCCCCCTAAGAATTGACTGGAAAGTTGTTATGGAACACATGATTGTTAGTGACTTCAGGTTTGAAATATCTGCTGTCAGGATTTCTGCTCAATTATCCATTAAAATGAATAACTTGTGGAATCCAGAAACATATTTTAAAAGTCTCTGTAAGTTTGTCTCTATATTAATAATGTAATATGAACCATGTTGTACCTCAATGAGATATGTGCTTTCTTCATCCCCTACTTCCATGGAGTTGCTTCAAAACAAGAACTAGTTAGAATGAATATTATTAGTCTTACTAATGTTTATTTTATTATTCCAGTTTCTTTTTCCAGTTGTTTGTTACTAAAATTATGTAATTTAATTGGATATTACATATGAAGAAATGTGTTTGGAAATACAGAAAACATTTCCTATGAGATACATATTTGGAAAGATAATTTGCTAACAAATAATGATGATATCAAAAAAGACAGTAGCATGAAAACTGAAAGATTGGAAAATGCAAAGAGTTAACACATTGTTTTGCAGGGGTATTAAATTTTCAATAACTTTTTCCTTTGGTTTTTTGGCTTTTTTTCTTCTTAATGTACTTTTTTCTCTTTTTGTTAAATGTGATTGTAAATGCATCAATAATCAAGAAACTCTCAGGGGGGCTACTGGTTTTTACCTTTGAAATGGTTAAAACTGCAGGTAATCTGTAATAAAATAATTTTTGTTGTTAATATATTAGGTATAAATTTATATGTATTATCTTCCTTTTGAAAAATTTATGATTTTCAGTTATCTTAAAATATAGTTCAAATGTGAAGAAAACCACAGATAAGATGTGTACAATTTTTTATACTTATTATTAGCAAATGTCAACCTTTGCCACATCAGATTTAGATGTTTTTCAATTAATCCAATTTACCTAATTCAAATCTCTTTCTCCTTCAGGAAACCACCATCACAAAGTAGGCATTCATCCTCTTCACCATGTTTTATATTTGACTGCATACCTGTGAGCTTACCATACCATATTATACTATTTTGTTTTGAATTTTATATAATTGGTATTAGGCCATATGCATCATTCTGAAACTTGCTTCACTGACTTAATGTTGTTTTCAAGATTCATTCATATTATTCATAAGAATCTAAAGATGATGGCTGACTTATGATGGCTTGACTTATGATTTTTTTTACTTTGTGATAGAGAAAAGCATTACACATTCAGTGGAAATCATAGTTGTGATTTTGAATTTTGCTCTTTTCCAAGACTCATGAAATGCAATAAAATACTCCCTTTTCATACTGGATGGCAGCAGAGGACAGTAGCTCCCACTCAGCCATGGAATCAAAAGGGGGAAATAACCAGTACTTTACAGTACATAGCGTGGCTATGATGTTCTATAGGCTAGGCATAAAAGAATTTCAATTTACATTGAGTTTTTCAGGATCTAATCCCATTATAAGTCATAGGGAACCAGTAGTTTGCTCAACTTAATTGTCAGGTAATAGTGGTTTTCAATGGTGGATCCTGAATGGCAATGTTGGCATTGCCTAGAAACTTGTTTAGAAATGAAAACTCTTGGGTGCCACTCCAGACATACAGAATCTGAAATTCCAGAGCTAAGTATGTACAGATGACTTTTGAGGATTTCTCCAGGTGATTACAATTTTAAAGTTTGAAAACAATTTCTATGTACTATTCTAACATATCAATTTATTTATTCATTTCCATAGACATGGATAGCTTGATTATTTTCATTTTAAAAAACAATTCCCAATATTATAGACAATGGTTTAATAAACACACTTGAGATAGATTTTGTTGAGAAATGAAATTTCTGGGTGTTAAAATACAGATTGCAAGAGTATGATAAAATTGGGATTTTTTTTGTTTGTTTTCCTATTTGGGCTTGGGCTAGCCAATTATACAAAACCAGGAAATTTAAAGGAGATAACCACAAACCTGGACTTTTACGGAATTACTCAATCCTGTTCTATAAAACAGATGGTAAAAACATGAGAAGTAATTAATGATTAGAAGAGTATGTATTTTCAAAGCGGGTCACTTGTGACCTATCATGGTAGGAATGTGTGGACTCGTCTCCAAGGAAGAAGCTCAGTAGAACTCCTTAGAGAATTCAGGCTACAGTGGCTCATATCCAAGCAATGGTGGAAGTCTGTTATTATTTCAGTATGAAGTTGTCCTTCCAGAAGTTGTCAGTGCATAGGATGAGCCAATACTTTCTGGGTACCAGGTGTATGGCAGAGAGCAGGGAGCTGACTTTGGGTGGTCTTAGTCTGAAGACACCCACCTGGAGAAATGAGGAGACTTGGACAGAAAGAAGCTGGAGTGGTGATATCAAATGTCCAGGTAATGAGGAGGAAGATGTAAGTGATCATCTGGAAATGCATTTATTTGAACCAAAGTAATTGTTGAGAATCTGTATCATCACGAGAAGTTCTGATGAACTCACGCATTCATGAAAGAAGCATTGATCGCCCACTCATGATAGTTGTAGTTAAGTGAGACCAATGCTGGCACCTTTTGTGTAGCCATGTTGGATCTCTATTCAAATCTTTCTCTTACTTATTAGCTTATGATAGTTGTACAGGGGGATACATTGGGATATTTGCATATGTGCTTACATTATGTCTTAGCTAGATTTACCTCCTCCACTGCTCTCCATCTTTCCCCTTCCGCTCTTCTTAGAACAATTTCAACAGGTTTCATTCTTCTATTTTCATATATGAAGAGAAGGTACATCCACCCTATTTATACCAATTCACCCTTTATAAAACTTGCTATGAGAAGTGTAGTTAGATGACAGTCTTGAGCCTTGATATCTTTTAAAATTTCCCACAGAATCTTAATCAATGCCATGTTCTCCCTGCTTACTTCTCATTCAGTGTCTGAACTCAACAGGTATAGTAAGGTCTGATCAATGACCTTGGAGTCCAATGAGGGATTCCTTAATACCAATTTATTTTTGCTTAATTTATTCTCACCAGAGCACTCCATTTTGCTTGACAAGAAGTTTTCAGATACAACCACAGCATGCAGCTTTTCCTACTCAGTCTTCTTTCTTTTCTATCTCCTTTCACAGGTTTGCATCAGACTGATGACTCTCCCTTCCTACTGCTTTCTCTTTTCTTTCTCTTCCACAGGTGATGTCCCTAAGAAATCTTTTGTACATCAAATTTAATATTGGGGTTGTTTCCCCATAGGACCCAAACTGACACTTCCCTCAACTCCAACACCAAAAAAAATCACCTCCTAGAAGTAAAAACTGTCCTTTACATAGGTGTAGGGATTAGAGAAGCAAAATGACAAGGAAAGAGAAACTGAGAGTCATGTTCTCCCTTGTATGTTGCAAGGCCCTCCTTACAATAGGCTCTATCTAGGTGACAGATGAAAAAGACTTTAACTTTATACAAAACTTGGATATTCGAGCATCAAATGCTATGAAACTGTCTTTTTGTTTTAGATTCATCACCAAGTACCTTAGATTTAACAAGAATGTGTGGTTAAGCTCTGGAAATTGTCAGAGGAAGAAAAAGCATAGTTTTTTTAGAACTGTATTACATTTGTTAAAAGAATTATAGACATTTCAATCTCTATTAGTCTTTGCCGTGGTGATCTCCAAATTAGAGGCTCTAGTATACACCTGTGCTTGCAGGAAGGAGGAGTTCCTGTTTTTCCATATTCTTGTCAATATTCTTTTATTTAACAAAAAGTTGTGTAACGTTTAAAAATGGACAGACTTTGTCCTCTGAGCGTTGAGAATTTTTTTTTTTTTGGTGGGACTGGGATTTGAACTCAGGGATTCATGCTTGCAAAGCAGAGCCTCTACCAGTTGAGCCACCACAGCCCCCGACCGTTGAGAATTTTAACTCACTGTTAATTATCATAAAAATTCTCTGCCATAGGTACATTAATGTTCCCATATTACTAATGAGAAAATTGAGATAAATCATGTTAGATAATGTTTCATAGTCATACAACTTCTAAGTGGTAGAGTTACATTTGAAATCAGACAATACTTGCCATTTTTCAGATTGCAATTAACTTACTTTTTTGCCTATCTGATGTGTGCTATCTTGCATTTATCTCATTATTAATGAGGCTGGACATTTTTTCATGTTCAAAGGAAGTTCAGGTTTCCTTTCTAAAAATTGTTTCTTCGTATCCTATGCCCACTTTTCCATTGTGTTGTTTACTTTTGTTTATTGTAGGAGTTTTTAATATACTCTTGATAGTAATCATCCCTTTTTGATCAGATGTAATAAAAGTATTTTTACTTGGTCCATAGCTACTCTTTTAAATATAATTTGTTTTTCATCTTTTTAATGCAGATGTAAATAATATTATCAATGTTTCTTCTATGGATAATGCTTTTGGTATTACATACAAGATAAGCCTTTCCTAATTTGATTTCTTATAGATAACCTACCTATTCATCTAAAGTTTGATTTTTAAAAGGTCTTAATGTCTGTAAAAAGAAATTTCAAGTGACATTGGAAATAATTTGACTTCACTTTCCATTTGGATAGTGATTTTTTTTGAGTTTTTTTTCTTTTATTATTCATATGTGCATACAAGGCTTGGTTCATTTCTGCCCCCTGCCCCCACCCCCTCCCTTACCACCCACTCCACCCCCTCCCTCTTCCCCCCACCCCCTCAATACCCAGCAGAAACTATTTTGCCCTTATTTCTAATTTTGTTGTAGAGAGAGTATAAGCAATAACAGGAAGGGACAAGCGTTTTTGCTGGTTGAGATAAGGATAGCTATACAGGGTATTGACTCACATTGATTTCCTGTGCGTGGGTGTTACCTTCTAGGTTAATTCTTTTTGATCTAACCTTTTCTCTAGTACCTGTTCCCCTTTTCCTATTGGCCTCAGTTGCATTTAAGGTATCTGCTTTAGTTTCTCTGCGTTAAGGGCAACAAATGCTAGCTAATTTTTTAGGTGTCTTACCTATCCTCACCCCTCCCTTGTGTGCTCTCGCTTTTATCATGTGCTCATAGTCTAATTCCATTGTTATGTTTGCCCTTGATCTAATGTCCACATATGAGGGAGAATATACGATTTTTGGTCTTTTGGGCCAGGCTAAACTCACTCACAATGATGTTCTCCAATTCCATCCATTTACCAGCGAATGATAACATTTCGTTCTTCTTCATGGCTGCATAAAATTCCATTGTGTATAGATACCACATTTTCTTAATCCATTCGTCAGTGGTGGGGCATCTTGGCTGTTTCCATAACTTGGCTATTGTGAATAGTGCCGCAATAAACATGGGTGTGCAGGTGCCTCTGGAGTAACCTGTGTCACAGTCTTTTGGGTATATCCCCAAGAGTGGTATTGCTGGATCAAATGGTAGATCGATGTCCATCTTTTTAAGTAGCCTCCAAATTTTTTTCCAGAGTGGTTGTACTAGTCTACATCCCCACCAACAGTGTAAGAGGGTTCCTTTTTCCCCGCATCCTCGCCAACACCTGTTGTTGGTGGTGTTGCTGATGATGGCTATTCTAACAGGGGTGAGGTGGAATCTTAGTGTGGTTTTAATTTGCATTTCCTTTATTGCTAGAGATGGTGAGCATTTTTTCATGTGTTTTTTGGCCATTTGAATTTCTTCTTTTGAGAAAGTTCTGTTTAGTTCACTTGCCCATTTCTTTATTGGTTCATTAGTTTGGGGAGAATTTAGTTTTTTAAGTTCCCTATATATTCTGGTTATCAGTCCTTTGTGTGATGTGTAGCTGGCAAATATTTTCTCCCACTCTGTGGGTGTTCTCTTCAGTTTAGAGAACATTTCTTTTGATGAACAGCAGCTTTTTAGCTTTATGAGGTCCCATTTATCTATGCTATCTCTTAGTTACTGTGCTGCTGGGGTTTCGTTGAGACAGTTCTTACCTATACCTACTAACTCCAGAGTATTTCCTACTCTTTCCTGTATCAACTTTAGAGTTTGGAGTCTGATATTAAGATCCTTGATCTATTTTGAGTTAATCTTGGTATAGGGTGATATACATGGATCTAGTTTCAGTTTTTTGCAGACTGCTAACCAGTTTTCCCAGCAGTTTTTGTTGAAGAGGCTGCTATTTCTCCATCGTATATTTTTAGCTCCTTTGTCAAAGACAAGTTGGTTATAGTTGTGTGGCTTCATATCTGGGTCCTCTATTCTGTTCCACTGGTCTTCATGTCTGTTTTTGTGCCAGTACCATGCTGTTTTTATTGTTATTGCTTTGTGATATAGTTTGAAGTCAGGTATTGTGATACCTCTTACATTGTTCTTTTGACTGAGTATTGCCTTGGCTATTCGTGGCCTCTTGTGTTTCCATATAAATTTAACAGTAGATTTTTCAATCTCTTTGATGAATGTCATTGGAATTTTGATGGGAATTGCATTAAACATGTAGATTACTTTTGGGAGTATAGACATTTTTACTATGTTGATTCTACCAATCCATGAGCATGGGAGATCTCTCCACTTTCTATAGTCTTCCTCAATCTCTTTCTTCAGAAGTGTATAGTTTTCCTTGTAGAGGTCTTTCACATCTTTTGTTAGGGTTACACCTAGGTATTTGATTTTGTTAGAGGCTGTTGTAAATGGAATTGTTTTCATACATTCTTTTTTAGTTTGCTCATTGTTAGTGTATAGAAATGCTAATGATTTTTCTATGTTGATTTTATATCCTGATACCTTGCTATAGCTTTTGATGATGTCTAGAAGCTTCTGAGTAGAGTTTTTTGGGTCTTTAAGGTATAGGATCATGTCGTCTGCAAATTGGGATATTTTGACAGTTTCTTTACCTATTTGTATTCCTTTTATTCCTTCTTCTTGCCTAATTGCTCTGGCTAGGAATTCCAGTACTATGTTGAATAGGAGTGGAGATAGTGGGCATCCTTGTCTGGTTCCTGATTTTAGAGGGAATGGTTTTAGTTTTTCTCTGTTAAGTATAATGCTGGCTGTAGGTTTGTCATATATAGCTTTTATAATGTTGAGGAACTTTCCTTCTATTCCTAGTTTTCTTAGAGCTTTTATCATGAAATGATGTTGGATCTTATCAAAGGCTTTTTCTGCATCTATTGAGATGATCAAGTGGTTTTTGTCTTTGCTTCTGTTAATGTGGTTTATTACGTTTATTGATTTTCGTATGTTGAACCACCCCTGCATCCCTGGGATGAAGCCTACTTGGTCGTGGTGAATAATCTTTTTGATGTGTTGCTGAATTCGATTTGCCATTATTTTGTTGAGGATTTTTGCGTCAATGTTCATTAAGGAGATTGGCCTATAGTTCTCCTTTTTGGAGGTGTCTTTGCCTGGTTTTCGTATAAGTGTAATACTGGCTTCATAAAATGTGTTTGGCAGTTTTCCTTCCCTTTCTATTTCGTGGAACAGTTTAAAGAGGGTTGGTATCAGTTCTTCTTTAAAGGTCTGATAGAATTCAGCAGAGAATCCATCAGGTCCTGGACTTTTCTTTTTGGGGAGACTCTTGATTGCTGCTTCAATTTCATTTTGTGTTATAGGTCTATTCAGGTGATTAATTTCCTCTTGGTTCAGTTTTGGATGATCATATGTATCTAGAAATCTGTCCATTTCTTTTAGATTTTCAAATTTATTTGAATATAGGTTCTCAAAGTAGTCTCTGATGATTTCCTGGACTTCCATGGTGTTTGTTGTTATCTCCCCTTTTGCATTCCTGATTCTACTAATTTGGGTTTTTTTTCTCTCCTCATCTTAGTCAAGTTTGCCAGGGGTCTGGATAGTGAATGATTAGTCTGAGTTTTTTTTGAAAACATAGCTGTTGACTTCTGTCTTGTACTGTCACCTCTGTCAAATGAAAAACCTCCACATAAGGATGCATACCTTTTGTCATTTCTGCTTCACTTCTCTATATTTCCTGTACAAATACTACATGTTTAAAAACCAAAATTTTATAAAAACTACAATATCTGTTAGGGTGAGTCCTTTCTTCACCTTCCTGTTTCTTTTTCCTTCATGTACTTTAGTTTTTTTTGCAATTTTCTTTTGACCTCATGGACTAATAGTCTGCTTGGAACACATTTATTAGTTCACAAATATAGTTACTATTTTGTTTCATTTTGGTTTTGCTTCTTTTTATCAATGATTTATATTTCTAAGATTACCAAATTTAGAAAATAGAAATGCAAAATGTCCCGTGAAATTTGATTTTCAGATAAACAACAAACAATTTTATAGTATAAGCATGTCTTAGATATTGCATGGACCAAATAATATGTACACTAAGATAGTACTTGTTTCTTTGAAATTCAAATGTCACTGCATTCCCTATAATTTACTGTAAACTCTATTTCAATTGTCTTGAAATTGAAATGAGGATAGTATGATGTTTTATACTGAGTTTTTGAAGTTTTTTAAGACCTGCCTATTATATTCATATTTGAGTGCATTTTAGTCATCTTGAATGAAAGTCTAAATTCATTTCCACTTACTCTATTATCATTGCCTCAGTTTGTTTTGTATTACTGTATCCAACCACCTAATACCCGGTCATGTATAAAAGGTTTATAGCTTGTGATCTGGTGGCTGAGAAGTCTAACAGCATGATGGTAGTACCTTGTGAAGGTCACATGGTGGACAACATGACAGGCTGGGAGCATGTACACAGAAAGAGGAACAGAGAGAGATATCCCATGATGAGACAGGAACCAAGAGAGTGGGGAAGGGCCAGCCTGGATCTTTTATAGCAATCTGTTCTTTTGGGGATTAATCTACCCCTGAGAGAATGGCATTAAACCCTTACAAGGGTAGTGCCCCATGAGATACTCATGTGTTAAAGGTCCCATCCCCTCAATATCATTATATTTGTGACCAAGGTTCCACTACATGGGTCTGTGGAGAGCATTCCTAAACCATAATCTGTAACAGTCATCCATGATTTTCACATAAATACCTAGGGGAAATTAACCTAACAACCTTTATAAATTTACATGGGATTTCATGTCATGATACACTAATAAAACAAAACTGGAATTAATTGAACAGAAGTTCATTTTTAAAATTATTTTCAAAGGTAAGAAAATATAAGCTATATTGTAAAGGAAAAAGATTTCAAAAGAATCAAAACATTCTATTAATATTATTTAGTTTCATTACATTTGGTTCTAGTTATGATTAACTTCTAAAAATGGTCACTTTTCTTCTTTGAAGTCCACTATTAAACATCTTCAAAATAGTTCCACAAAGATGATAAAAAGAAATGAAATGTAGCTGCTAAATAGAAAAATGTATAGCTACATGAAGTTTCATTAACTACAAATATGAAATAGCTCGGGTACAATCTTGTTCTGTCTGTTTTACAAGTAAAAGCTCTTTGCGCATGTATTTTTGCAGAGCTTGTTTTTAGCATTAGATTTTTATTTTTGTATTTTTAAGGAGAAGTTTTAGAAAATAGAATATTATTACCATTTGGAAAGGAACATCTTTATTTAGTGGCACACTATTTAAATTTCCAAAAGTTATTCTTACAAGGTCTCATTTAGACTTACAAGTTTAGCAGGGTTTTTTTTTTTTGAAGAAAAATGAATTAAAAAGCACTGTCAAGATCTTCTGTACTAAGCAACACCTATTGATGACTTAAAAATGTCTCTATGTACTAGACCTTGTCAACATGTATTATTTGCAAGGTCTTCTTAAATTATATAAACAGGGAGCTCGATTTCTCCCTACACTGAAACCTTGTGTTCTGATAGTTCACCATACACACAAAAATGCTGCCTATATAATAAAATCCTGCTATAATAAAAGGTTGCTCTTTGCAAATTTCTTTGAAAGGACTCATCCTAAAATAATCCTTTGTAAAGATGATACAATTTTTTTCTGAAAAGCTTCATGAGTTTATCACCTTTACATTATGTTAAACATTTCATCATACTTTGTGAAATGCATCATTAAAATTGTGTCCTGAGTCCAGGTTGTCATAGCAATTGATTTTGTTTTGGGGAATGCATTGACACCGAAATATTTTCTTTGGCCATCAGAAAAATATGGAAGGAACCTGAATTGATAGGTTATTCCTATGCCATATATAATTTCCTCAAGTCATTTGATCAAGTCTCATAGAAATAAAACAAATAAAGCACCAAGAAAACCCTAAATAGACTTTAAGCACACAGCTTATTCTCAAAGATCTATAAGAATGCTATCATGATTCAATACTCTTGTGGAGTTTGTATTGATAAAGTTCCATAAACACTCTGGATTTACTCACTTATAAAAGACACTTTGGAAAAAATTTAAAAAGTAGATTTGGAAATCCATTCAAAGTGCAAAGATTTTTTTAAGGTACACATTATCCAAAATGGATGGTTGATTGGGACTGGCAAATTCTCAGCTTGGACTTGCTTGGGTTGGCAATATCAGGCATTTTCATCATACATGCTAGGAGGTATGACAGCTGCCCAGAAAGAGTCAAAATGGTAAAGTAGTGCTCCTTGTTCCCTCTCAATCATTTCAGCCAAAATACTCCTGAAGAGAAGAGCTGTCCATCTCTGCAACTATCCAACATCACCTGTTAAATTCTTCAGAAGTTTTTTAGACATCTGTCTTGTTCCATGCATTGTGCTTGGTGCTAGAGTACTAAGGGAAGGTGAGAAACAGGAGAATAGACTTTTGTATGTGTGTGTTCTCTCCATCCTTAGACACTTAGTGCTTAGTGGAGTTTGGCATGAATTAAGGGGATTCAATAAGTTTGGGTATAGACTAAAGATGACCATCCACAGCTTGTTTCTCATCCATTTGAGAGGGGAGTCTGATTTCCTTCCCATTGAATGGCCCAATGACCTGCTAACAACAATGTACCTTTCTATTTGGGATTTCTAATAAGACTTCTGAGACTGGGCCATAGAACCATTGTAATTCCTTTCTGTATCTACTTGGGCAATCATGCTGAGACACCCTCGAAAAAAATTCTACTGTCCTGATACTACTGTGCATGAAGGTCCTTTGCTGACACTCCAGAAAATGGTAATGCTAAGCAACATCTTCCAGCCTTCCTCTTCAAGCTGCCCAAAAAAGTCAAGGAGGCCATCTTAGATTCTTGAGAGTAACTCATTCACAGCTGAGAGCAGGTAGTGCCTGTACTACCTCAGTTTATGGTACGCAGAACAAGAAAATTGCCTAGATGAGCCCTGGCCAAATTCCTGACACATGAGATTGTGAGACAATAAAATTATTTGTTTTTAAGTTGCTAAATTCTGAAGTGGTTTATTATATAGTAAGAGATAACCAGAACAGTCCCCAAGAGATTATAGTTTAAGGCCGTTGTGAGGGAATTCTAAAAAGAGTGTCATAGATGCAGGTGAGTAAGCAGATACTTACTCTTCAAAGTATTGTTCCATAAATTGAAGTTTTGCAAAGCGGGGCATGTAAATACCTGAGAGAGACAATGAATCCAATGTAGGAGTCAGAGGGCTTGTTGCTTAAAGGAAATAAGAAATAAACCTATGCTAATCTGTACCTTCTGAGGGAGAAAGGAGTGAATGTATGACATGCCACACAACAATTCTGATTTAGATTAAGTTTCTGTCAATGAATATAAGTGACAATCTCCTCTTTTTTTACTAAAAAAATTAATAGCAATAATAAAAATTAGATCCCTCAGAGCTTTTCTTAGGCATGTTGGAAACTAATTATGTACCACAATTAAACAAGGCTTGGGACACAGTTGATTACCTAGAATTGGTCAGCTGCTGGGAATGAGGCAATGAATGGTTATGTTCTTAGTACTTGCTATTACAGACTTCCATAGAGAGGGATGGTATTTTTTTTTTAACAGTATTTGAAGAACAGAATTTTGGGGCCATATATGGAGCACCCATTAGCTCTTTCACAAACTTAGGTTCCATGATTCTTTTATGAAAAAATTTCATACCTTGCCCTTAGAAAACATGTTCAGATTTTTGGATGTACCACTTGCATTGGGCTAAGAACTGAAGGTTTTTAAACCAATGTTTCCCAAATACTCCAGACACATTGTATATTAAAATTTAGAGGGGTATACATGTTTCTTCTACTGTAAACAGAGCTAGCTAGAATTTTAAACATGATCAAGTGTCTGCCACTTCTCAATTTCCAAGAGTCTCCATGTCCCACAATTCTTAACTGGCTGCTGTGAGTATCAGGAGCTTTCCAGACACATTTCATAACATTTAACCTTTCTGGATGTTCCTACACTCAACCTTCAGTGAAGAATTAATGCTGATGCTGCTACTTGGAAGCAGTGGGTTGTTGTTTGTAGTAGAACCCCACTAGTCTTCAGTGTAGACATGCTTCCTCCACAATCAGCACAATTGTGCCTCTAAGGACAAGTACATCTTACATCTCTCTGGGAACTGAGGTAGACACACTGTTGCTCTTAGATGCTGATGAGTGACTGGGAACTAGTCAGTCAGTCCATTTCAAAGTTCAGACATGAGAATGGGGCTTCCCCCCTTCTGTTATCATTTAGTTTTAATTTTTAGTTTTTATCTAAGGTAGCTGGAGGAAGGAGGAAGCATTTCTCAAATAAATAAGTAAAATAATTTCTCTTGTATGACTATGACCCTGGACTGGAAATACAATTAATAAAAATTATTTCCAATTCTAAAGTAACTGGAGGACTTTTTAGTCTTTTTAGTTTAGACACACTAAGTTAGTTGTCAGATGTCACTGAGACAAAAAAGCAAAATTTTTCTTCTAAAGATTTTAAAAAAAAAATGGTCCTTTACAGGAGATGGCCAGAATCCACTTTGACTATAGATGGCTGGTGTATGAGAACAAAAGGAGTTTCTTCCAGCTGAATGGGAAGGTGTGGAATCATTTGTGTAGGACTTAGGATGTCAGAGCAAGAAGTCTCGATGCCATTTGGTAATGATGAAATATACTTAAGCAAGAAAATAATATAGCTAATGCAGTATTTTTAGATTGTTTTGAGAAGATACATAACACATATTGGCACTATTTAAAAACCCAAATAGTTTTGATATGTTTAATTTAACAACACTATATAGAAATATTAGTTCCTTTTTATAGATGAGGAGCTTTAACTTTGGATTGATGATTATACACAAAGAGGTAGAATAGTAAAGATTTGATCCCAAAGCCTTTCATGATGTAAGGAACGTATTTAGGAATGACTTAGTTACTGAAACCAGAATAGTTTCAGTGGGAATGGGAAGGCAATGGTAAAAGTAAAGGGTTGGGAGGTCACATTTATAATGCAATTGATGTGGATTGAGCAGAATGAAAACTATAATATGTCTTTCATAGGCAACAGGAAGGATGTCAACACTAGCAAAAATTTTGAATAGCAGTTGGATTGAGAGAGAAAGATTATTCCTAAACTCTCTTTCAGCATTCAAATTTTACCTCTCAGTGTGAGCTGGGACTTGGTATGATTTTACTGTGGTATGGTATGCTCAGATTGAAGCAGCAAATAATTAGCTACACTACACTAGGAAAAAAATTGAATGAGAAGTTAATTCACTATATTTAGCAAGGCAAGATGGCGGACTGGGAAGACAAGATTGGCTTGGGGATCCAAGGTCAGTTAGTAGAAGTTCTAGTGAAGACCATCAGTGACACAAGGCATATCCAAAAAGAATAAGTGCTTCAGTGAAGAACATTTTCATCTTGGGGACACAATGAGCCACTCTATCAAGTTCCTCTATTAACATGATCCCCCCTGCCTCTTCAACACTTGTCTTGGTTGCCTGATTTTTATGCTTCCCTCCACGCTTATATTTAATCTGAACACATCTTTCCTCAACAGATTCCTAAGCTGTAGCATTCCTGTTTTCATCAACATTTATGTAGAAAGATTCCTGCTTTGACCTAGCCATCGTGTGAAAATAAATTGTGCTAGTCATTGTTATTAACTTTATGTTCTTGGAAAATCTGGATTCTAATTAAGGTAATGACCTTCTCAAATGATATCGCTAGTTTATTGAGGTAAGCACACACTCAGGTAACAGGAATCCTGTGATGTATGGTGTCCCTTGAAGAGTCTAAAGCTCGTTTTCATCCCACTCCTGTCTCAATAAGGAAATGTTGCCTGTAGTTTTAATTCAACTCAAGCCTGGCATTGTCCAATACTACAGTGGAGTCCAAATTGCAGAATGGCTTGTTTTAAAGTTCCTTTCTAACATAGTTTCCCAGTCTTCTTCCATTTTTCCCAACAGTGGAAAAAAAAAGGAAAGAAAAAAATTTAAAAAGAAGATAGAAACTTGAGACAAGATCCAAATGAGAATTTCTAAGGGGAATATAGAAAATAATTATTGACTTTAATTTATGGCCCTTGAACAAGCAGTTTGGAAGGTATAAAGGATCTTTGGTCTGCAAAAATGAAGCAAAAACAGTGAAATCAATAGCAATGCTTAAAGCTGTGGTGTGAGACAGGCTTCCCTTGCTACTAACTGTGAGGTTTCCCATGCTTCTGACTAATGTGCCCCTGAAAAGTTCTGCTTTGAATGTGGTTTACCTATGACAGAGGGAATTATGTGTCTTTTTAGGGTACAGTAAAAATGTGTAAAGCTGGTAAGAATATAAAAGATAAGCAAATGTAAATACTAAATTAAAGCTGATAAGTTATGTTTGTACATTATTATGCTTTTTTCACAACATATTTGAAATTGATTTTCAACTTCCTTTTCTTAATGAACCTTATGTTGCATTCTTTCCATGACTAACTATATCCCTAAGACAAATTTTAGTACAAATTCACTCTGTGCTGAATGTGTTGCCTCCTTGTAGTATTCTATTAAGATATATTTGCATTATTACAGGGTTCACTCTCTTAAGCCATGTGAGAGAACCTTCCACTAGGCATTTTGAAACATCAGCAAGCAGGTGGAAAGATATCTTTAAGGAGTCAGGTGCTGGTAGCTCACATCTGTAATCTCAGCTACTTGGGAGGTTGAGGTCTGGAGGATTACAGTTCTAGGTCAGCCTGGGCAAAGAATTTAGTGAGAACTCGCTCATCAGAAAAAAGCTGGGTGTGATGGCACCTGTCAGTCTGTCATCCCAGTGACAGCAGGAAATCATAAAAGTAGGATTGTGGCCCAGGCAGGCTAGGGCAAAAAGCGAGACCCTATCTCCAAAATAACCAGGGCAAAAAGGACTGGAAGCATGTAGCATGCCTGTTTTACAAGTGTGAAGCCCTGAGTTCATACATCTTTTTTTAGGATAAGTAGTAATGGGACTTGGAGATCTTATATCCTTTCAGAAAATTCTTGTTCTCTTCAGTCGGACTAAAGAGCCTTTGGATCGAGATCATTGTGACAGTAGTGGAAAAGAGTGTTCAGATGACTCAGGCATATAATACATCCCTTCCTTCAGTGTCCTGGCACTGAATAAGTCCCCTGAACCCTGACACAGTACTGGGGACAGGAATGAGGTTAAAATGTCTCATTAGATTGTTTGAAAAAGGCCTTGAAAGAAACTAAATAACATGACAAAAATTTTTTTTTCACATTACACAAATTTGTATAAAATTGATATTTGCTCTATAAGATACATGTCTTCATTCAAAGAGCTCATGCTCTAGAGTGCTTCAATATAAAGATTTTTAGAAAAAATTGACATGTACATTATCATTAGGAATGAAAATAAGAAAAAAGCATCATTTAATGCATTCCATCCCAGTAAGTTTTGGTATAGAAATGTATGTGTAAAATCAGTCCTAAACCATTCAACTATTTACTTGGAAGAGAAGTGGCTCAATTAAATGCATGTGCTTGATTACAATAGAAGGGAGCCTTGGCTTTAGACGTACTCAAATGTGTATCTTTTGATCTTTTGATGGTACAAATACATACAGGGCACTTGGGAGCTAATTAACCTAAAATCTGGTTATGCTATTCATCAGCAGGTGGGGCTTCAGTTCAACTTCACTATAGAGAAAAGTGTGGCGATATCTCAATTATCAAATCACCTACAAGGTAAATTACTTTGAGTATACACCTATCCCTTTCTTAATGACTTTAACTCTTCTCTAAAAAACCTGCCACTAAGTAAAATAATGTTAAATGAAAGAATGTTTTCCTATTAATTCTAATAGAAAATGTCCATCCCAAATCATAGATGGAAAGAACCAACAATGTTACATAAGTAGGAGACAACAATTTTAAAGTCAATAATTATAGTTTGTATTTAAAGTGCTATCTAATAGCTCACCAAAGAAACAAGACGTCCAAGCAGTTGGTAGTGAGAAGAGGTAGAGAGAGCCATTCTTTGAAAGGATATATTTCTTTCTGCATCACTTATTCCTTTATTTTTCAATCTGTTTGGGGACTGATAGTTAACCTGCACTCAGTCTGCACTTAAAAATAATGTTTAGCAGTTGGGAAACATCTTCTGCTTGAAATATCACTTCTTAGGGTACATTTATTCAGTATGCTTTAAGTGGAAAAGCCCCAAATAGAATAACATGTAATAAGAAGTTTGCTAAGTGCTTTTAAGAAAGCTCTTTTTCATTCTTCTGAGGAAGCCTTTAAAAATGATCTTCTCTCTCTTCTTGTGGGAATTACTTATCATGATTGTGAGGTCTAGGGCCCCAATACACACATCATATAACAAGTTGAGAGAGAAGTTCACCAAAGAAGACAAGCTACCAGCTCACACATGGATGAGAAACCACTGGATTAAGGAAGTTCTGTATTAACTTTTTTAGAGCTAAAGGCATTCAAGTGCGTACAGGCAATATTCTAGACAAGGACTAGTAGAAAAATCATATTGGGGATAAATTTGACAACCAGTCTCACAGAAATGTGTTCAATGAGGTTGTACTATATTCTGTAAGTCAAGATGGGATGGGTAAGCAAAGAGGGGAAAGAGAATGCTGGCATCAAAGAAAGGGAAACATTCATGATCATTGTTTGTGGTTTACCTATATAAGGAACCTTATTTCCGTATTAGGTCAGAGGTTTGTCTGCATTATTGCTCAGACTCTTTCTAAAGAAAAAGAATCATTGATAAATTATAGTAAAATTGTAAGTTAAACATCAATGAATTATATGTTAGAGTGATTAGAATTATCTCCAGGTTCTTAGGACTTTGAAGAAACTCTGTGCTAGATTCTGCTGAGGTTGTTATTCCAGGCATTAGCAAGTTGGTGAGTGATATAAGAACAGTGGCAACAAGAATGTCATAGTCTCTAACTATCCCTCCTAATTGAGTCTATTATGTTGAGTGAAATTGGCACCCTGACCAGTTCTTTGGGGTAAACAATGAGCATCTCTGTTGAGATGCAGTCTTATCAATGGAGTTATCAGATTAAGCCAAACTGAGCATCGAGGTTACTTAGGACTCCAGTGCAAGCTCAAAAGAAACTTCAGCATATTTTATAATTTTAGGTAAATATAGCAACATCTGGTAGACATCATGCAAAATACTAGCAGAAAATGGTTGAGATTTTTAACATCTATCCTTACTTTATTTTCAAAGAAGGTGGTGGAGTCCAACCTGATCCCACAGTAAAAGAAGCTTCTGCACTGTTGAAGATGTGATAAGGTTTTAGGACATAGATATTTATTAAGATGCTTGGACCTAAGACTTTTAGTATATAGGATGGCAAGTTATTTCTTTGTCCTTAGAATGACATGAAATAATTACTGATACAATTAAGGAATGTCATGAGCCAAGACAATATGAGACATCCTGCATCTAGCTATTACCACTATTCACTATGGGGCAATATTTTAACAACTTAGATCCAATGAACATATCACAGGTTGTTACTGGGTAAATGGAAGGAGAATGCTTCCTTACCAATCATGTATGGGTTTTCAAGGAAGTCTTCATTGAACAGCTATGACAAATTTGAGTTCCTGAAGTGAGGAGAAATGTAATGAAGTGGCATATGGTTAATGACCCAAACTTTATGGCTTGCTACTGAGTGGATGGATCCTAGGACTGGTGTGATCTGGATCCATATTTCTAAACTTTGGACTAAACTGGAATGTCTTTAAGTACAGAATAAGGAAAATGTCCATTCTGCTGGTTATATTTTGCTGTTTTGTGGCATGTTCTCAAAAACCTCAAAATAAGATATGCCTTTAGTAGAAAACATTCAAGTTCAATAGGCTTTTATGAAACAGCATATTTTCTTTATAAAAGGAAGTCCCAGGCAACAAAATATTACCACAGAAAGCAAAATACATCCCTGAACTCTAGTATGTATCCATCATGGAGTATCTCTTGTTCTCCATGTAAGTGATAGCCATTTCTCCAAAGTAAACATTAGAGGTCCATAATCATAGCATCCAATTCTCCTTAAATTCTGCTGCTGTCAAGACCCTGCTGGGTTACCTGTTATAATAAAATTTTACTTTTCTTAGCCTTGTAATACAAATGCATATAATTTTTATGTTCTGAAATTTTGAATGTAGGCTTTCACTAGTTTCAACTTAAAAAACAGAGTAATTTCTCTCCATGGTTTTACTTGAACTCTATGATTTCATCCAGAATTATTGGATAGTTTAAAGTTAAACAACAGAAGAACACTTGGGATTTCTTATCAACTTACCCAGACATTGACGGAAAGCATTCATAAACTGGGATTTTTTTTTTTTCCTGCATGGATTGAAGAAATTCTAGTGTGTCAAAAACTTTCCTTAAGATTATTCTCTTTTAAGTTCTATCATCATTACTGGTTCATCTGTACTTTTTCTCTCTATTTTTGTCATATGAGTGAAATGATTTTGTGGGATTTTTTTCCATGTTAAATATAGCCTTTTTTCCCTAAACTCATTGCAATTGAGCATGTCATTTATCCTTCTGCCCATTTTTCTTATATTAAAAGGTCTCCTGCTGGAATTTAATTTCAAGTTAAATCTTTACCCCACCCTCGGGCTGTGAGACTGAATTAAATAAATCCCACTAAAAGTAATAAACCACTCTTAGCTGTGGTCTTGTGATATCAGTTGTCAGCCTGTCAGAGTAAATCTGAGTGTTAAATTCACTGCCTGTGCTAGTGAGGAAAGAATCAAAACACCAAAAAGCACAGGGTATCAGAACTGCTGCCATCTTTCCAGCTTCATTTCAGCTGCAGTACTTAAGCATGCAAGAAAATATCTTTGAAGATGATTTTCTTGATGACACCCTTTAAAAATTCATATTGATAGTAAAACATAAAGGTTCAGCTATGGTTATTACACTTTATTTAGCAATGTGGTAAATCTGTAAACAAGAAGGTAGAATCACTTCTTTTTTGAGACTAGGGGCAAAACATAAATTAATACTGATGGAATTTATATTTAATATTAGTTCAGACTGGTGTCCAAATGCATGACTGAAAAGTATACCATTTAAGCAGGAAAAAAAAAATCTGTCATCAGTTTCCCCTTATGAAAATTTGCAAGGAAATCAATCCACTGAACACAGCCAGTCCCTCACACTCCCAGCTAAAACACTCTAAAAAGGGGGAGATATCACCATCCTGGATACTCTGTTTGTGATGCAGGGACATTGGGAATGATCCCAGTGTTGGACTGGATTTATGGGTGTGACGGATAAAAGATGACAGCTGCCTTCAAATCTGTTGGCTTGTCATTCAGTGGAGCAATTTACAAAGTACTTGTTTACCCTTAAAGCACTGAGCTTGTCTAAAAAGAAAGATCTTTTACACAAACAAACAAATAACAAACAAATACTGGTTTCT
The DNA here is from genome assembly GCF_047511655.1 of Castor canadensis. Lineage (NCBI taxonomy): Eukaryota > Metazoa > Chordata > Mammalia > Rodentia > Castoridae > Castor > Castor canadensis. The sequence goes on along the minus strand of NC_133398.1, from coordinate 77,556,060 downwards.
CCATATTAAATTCTGAGGAGTTAAAGTTGTATAAAAAGTCCAAAATCAATCCTGTCAGTGATTTGGTATTTTTAAAGAATAGGACAACAGCTCAGCAGATTAACTTCCTCCTCTCCATGGATAAGCACAATATTGCCTTCCACAGAGATATAGCTGGAGGAATTCCCAGGGGTGGGGGAGTTGAACGCAGACAATTCTCTGTACAGGATTTCAATAGAGAATTCTGAGTTGTGAAAGATGATAGACATCTTCCAATAATTATTATAGCTATAACTCTAATCTTTCTACAAACACAGCATCCTTATCCAGTCAAACTTTGGTCATATACTTAACACTTAATACTTACTAATTCCTCAAACTCTCCCTCCCATCTTTTTATAAACTCATATTGCTTCTGACTTGGAAATGGAAATAGTTCCAGGGAAAGCACAATCTAGGAAACAGCTTTTCTCCCATATTTTGAAGTAAATATTGACAGTCAAAATTATTATATTTGATTTGCTATACCTGCAAACACAGTACAAGGTCATGTCTTTTTCTATCCTCATGAAGAGATTAGTTTCAAATACAAATGTGGGGGAAATAATTTTAGGATTTATAGAAAAAACACCAATATACTGATCTCGTTACAGAATGGGACTTGTTAAACAGTGGGAAAATGCCTTCACATCTGCAGTGAAGTAATTTAGCGGTGATAATTTGAATCAAAGCCAAAGGATTTTGCACTTTAAGCCTGGGTCTTAATTTTAAATCATTGGAGTACATGTATATTAGAATGCCTAGAGTCTTTTTTTTATATTTATGTACCTGGATTTAATGTAGTCCCACTTGCATTTTATTTATTTGTTTATTTAGCAAATTACCATGAAAAATGGAACCAGACAGATTGGGTTGAAAGTGCAGTCATTTCATGTAGAAGCTGTTTAACCTTAAGCTAACTTTTCCTCTCTCAGCCTCAGTTTACTCACATGCCCAATGGGGACCACATTGCTCTCCTCCTGAGGCTGCTGTGAGTTGAACAAAAGGAATTCATGAAGCAGTTGGCTCCGGATCTTTCCTGTGTCAGACACTTCCTTCTGATTCTGAATCTCTAATGGGTTTTGAGCCTATGATAATCCACATTAATATGTTTAGCTAAAATTCCAAAATAGACAGTGTAGTATATGTAAATAATAATTGAATAAAAAGTGAGATCTCAAAATTACAAGGATTTTCTTGTTAGGTAGTGAACTTCAGATCATGAAACTTGATGTTGGTCTTGATTAACTTTTCAGAAAGCCAGACCATTTCACAGTTAAGTTGTAGGTATATCATTTCAATTTCATACATTTAATTAAACAATAATGATATACCAATAGTCTGATATATGCCAGAATTCTTACTAGGCCCTAGGATCCTAACGGTGAGTAAATTCACAGTAGAGCTGCTCACTTTAAAATGGTGAAGGAACACAAGAAACTTCAAAACAATAGCAGTGATAGGATCTATAATCCATGAGGCTATGGAGACATGTAGGAAAATACACAATCACCACATAGCAAATGTCATTCTTAGGGAAGTTCCAATTCTAAACTTTTGCCCCTATCTCTATCCACATTTGTACGTATCACTTTTTGTCTTTATATTTAGTTCCCAATTTTCTTAAGATCTAAATATTTCACTTTGTTGGAATGTCATGGCTTGGATCTAAAATGTCTCCTAAAAGCTCATTTGTTCATAGCTTGGTCCATGTATGGCAGTGTTCAGATGTGGGGCCTTTGGGAGGTAATTGGATCTTGAGGATTCTAATCTCATCATCCATGAAGTGATCCATTGGTGGGATTCATAGCTTAATGGGCTATTGAGAAGTGGCAGAAACTTTAGAAGATGAGCCTAGTTGGTAGAAGTAGGATGCTGGGGATGTACCTTTGATGGGTATATTTTGTGACAAGTCTCTTCTTCTCTCTCCCCTTTTGCTACTCAGCATCAGGGACCATCATATGGTCTCTGTCATGATTATGTGTTATCACAGGCTCAGAACAATGGACCCAAGTGCCCAAGGACTAAAACCTCTGAAATCATAAGCAAAAATAAATCTGTTCTCCTTTAAGTTGACTTTTTTCAGGACCTTTCTTCAACAGAGACCGAAAGCTGACTAACACAGGGGATAAAGGAAGGAACGAAGACTTCCTAATGTTCCTGTGAGGTATTTGCCAACTTTACCATGCTAGAGTTTGAACTAACACTGCCTCACGAGAAGTTTTATGGAAGTGTATAGTGTAGGAACTATCTTCTTGGCCAGAGTCCATTTCTTTTGACATATGTATACTACTCAATAGTCCGAGGTTTTGGGCTGGCTATGGTAGTGCACACTAGGAATCCCCAATACCCAGGAGGCAGAGATAGGGAGAATTGCAGTTCAAAATCAACATGGACAAAAAGTTAGCAAGACTCTATCTTAACAAATAAGCTAGGCATGGTGGCTCAGGTGTGTAACCCCAGCTACACAGGAGGTGTGAGTAGGAGTCCTCCTTCTGGAGCTGACACCTTTCATTAATTGGCAGTTGTCAGACATATGAACAAAAGAATTGAAGCCTTTGTCATGAGCTGCACTTTTGTGATATGAGAGGTGAATTTTACCTGATATTAACAAAATGAAAAGGATACCTAGAAGATGATCTGACTTGGCAAAAATTCCTGAGCTAGAGAGGAAAAAAATGAAGGATTATATTTTAACTTATCTGAGCCAGTTTTAATAAGCATTAAAAAAAACCTCTTTTTCTCTTAAGCCAGTTATTTTGTGTTCATGTAATTTAGTATGGTCAAAAAGAATATGACAGGGAATTTTTTTGACTTGCTACAAGTTATCTCCCTGATTTTATTTATTTTTTAAAGGAAAATATTTTGATTTAGCATTTTTAAATGTGTCTGCCACTTTTCAGGAACTCAGACACACCATCCATTTAAGAGGCTGATGTATTATTGATTTATAAACTAGATGAGAGCCTTCCTCTTTGATGATGTGAGTGCTAATTCTCTTTTCATTTTTGTCATTGTGAGCTTAGGACCATGCTCAGTATCAGTGTTTTGCAGACATTTGTTGATTGCTTGACATGATTACATAATGAAAATTTCACTCCATTTAAATGCTAGGGAAATGCCATATTCTTGGTTTCCTTTCCCACAAATACTAATGACTTTTGAAGATCAGAAAGCCTTTGATTTTTAAAAAAAGAATTCCTTTTCTTCATTTAAATTATGAGTTAGGATTTTTTCCTTAAAAGTTCTGTTGGATCTGGGTACATACGTCAGTAATTCTAAATCAAATAATCATAGAGTTTGAGAGCTGGAGGAAACTAACAAGAGCATCGTGTCCAGGGATTACAAACTCCAATGCCTCCAAGGTCAGGCAGGTAACGGAAATATGTGAATTTGACCAGGCTTAAGATCATAAGAAGGAGCAAAGCCGTGCCTGAAGCAAGGTACAGACTGGAAAACTTGTCAGATTCCAACCTAATTCTGACCACTGAGAACTGGTTTGAAGGCTACATTTGGTCCACCAGCTACCTGTTTAGAAATATTGAAGCTAATCCTTTAATTTTCATGATTGGTGCATTTAATCCTGCACTTATTGTTTTCCAGGGAGATGAAATGCTATCATATAACCACAGATCAGAAAGAACCACAACACTGACTTGATTGTGGTGTATGATCTTTTCAATGTTTTGATAAAGCCACTTAATTCTAGACAAAGGATCCAAAAACATTCATTGGAGGACAGGCAACCTCTTCAATAAATGGTGCTGGGAAAACTAGATGTCCATGTGCAGAAGACTGAAACTAGATTCCTATCTCCCACCCTGTACAAAAATCAATTCAAAATTGAACAAAGATCATAATAGAAGAATTAAATATTTGAACCTATGGGAAAACACTTCAAAATTTAGTCATAGACAATGACTCTCTAAACAGAACTCCCATAATGCAGGAGTAAGAGCAAGAATTGATGAGATCACATCAAATCTTTTTCATGGTGAAAGAAGAAAAACTGCCCAGGTGAAGAAACAAACCACAGAATGGGAGAAAACCTTTGCCAGATATTCATCTGATAGGGGTTTAATGTTTGTAGTACATAAAAAAGTAAAAAATTAATATTAAAAGAACAAATAATCCAAGTGGGCAAATTAATTAGACAGTTCTCCAAAACAAATAAAAGTGGCTAAAAATACATAAAAATGCTAGGGTGGTGCACACTGGCAATCCCTGCTACTCAGGAGGCAGACAGGAAGCTCCTAAGTTCAAGACCAGCCCAGGCAAAGTTAATAGGCAAAGTTAGGGAGACCCTATATCAAAACAAAATTAAAAAAAGAGTTAGGACTGTAGCTAAAGTTGTAGAGCATTTGCCTACCATGCACAAGACCCAGTGTTCAAGGCCCTGTGTTCAGTTTCCAGTACTTAAAAAAAGAAGTGAAAACATATTTGATATCTTTAACCATCATGGAAATGCAATCATGGAATCATGGAAATCACATTGAGGATTGGCTCCTTGACTAACACCTGCAATCCCAGCTACTTAGGAGGCAAAGAGCAGGAACAACATGGTTCAAGGCCAGGTTGGGCAAAGGTTTAGCAAGACTCCTTCTCAATAAATAATGCAGGTGTGGTGGCATAAACCTGTAATCCCAACCATGTGAGAGGCATAGGTAAAAGGATCATGGTTTGAGGCTGGTCTGGGCCAAAAGTATGAGACCTTAGCTAAAAAATAACTGAAACAAAAAAGGCTGGGGAGGTGGCTCAAGTAGTGGAGTACTTGCCTAGCAAGCATAGAACCCCGAGTTCAAACCCCAGTACTTCAAAGCAACAAAGAAAGCACATTGAGACTTCATCTCACCCTAGTCATAATGTCTATCATCAAGAAAGAAACAACAACAAATGCTGGTGAGTATGTGGGATGGGAAATCTTACCCACTGTTGGTGGGAATGGAATATAAATTAGTATAGTCATCAATCAATATGGAGGTTTCTCAAAAAACTAAAAATAGTACTACAATATGATCCTGCTATACTACTCCTGAGTATATACCTGAAGAACGCAAGTCAACATATAATAGAGACACCTTGTACATCCATATTTATTGCAACACTATTCACAATAGTCAAATTACAGAAGCAGCCTAGGTGTCCATCACTAGAAGAATGGATAAAGAAAATGTGGTATATCTACATAATAGAGTATTATTCAGCACTAAAGAAAAATGAAATTATGTTGATTGCAGAAAAATGGAAGGAAGTGGAGGTTAACATGTCAAGCAAAATAAATCATATTCAGAAAGACAAATATCTCATATTTTCTCACATATGTGGAATCTAGATTTAAAAAACATAGACTAAAACAGAAGGAGGACTATTTGGAAGAAGAAGACTAGCAGGAAGGGAGATAGGGAATAGTAGAGGGTTACTGGGGGAGAAATACGATCAAAGTACATTATATACCTGTATGAGCATGCCAGAATGAAATCTATTTTTTGTACAATTACTATACACTGATTAAAAAAGGAATAATAAAAGAAGAGGGCCACAAAAGACACCTGCCTGGCAACATTAAATTGACTTTGCTATATCACAGAACTGATATATTTATATTTTGTGAATTATTATCTAAACAAATATGGAGGGGCAGGGTGAGGCCAATAGGAAAAGGGGACCAGGAACTAGAGAAAAGGTGAGATCAAAAAGAATTAACCTAGAAGGTAACACAACACGCACAGGAAATTAATGTGAGTCAACTCCCTGTATAGCTATCCTTATCTCAACCAGCAAAAACCCTTGTTCCTTCCTATTATTGCTTATACTTTCTCTACAACAAAATTAGAAATAAGGGCAAAATAGTTTCTGCTGGGTATTGAGGGGGTGGGGGGAAGAGGGAGGGGGCGGAGTGGGTGGTAAGGGAGGGGGTGGGGACAGGGGGCAGAAATGACCCAATCCTTGTATGCACATATGAATAATTAAAAAAAAATAAAAAAAGAAAAAAAAGAAAAACCTTAATATTACTTTCATTTACCTTTTTTGTGTTTTTAAAAAGTGTAAAAATACTCTAGCAAATTTCTTTCTGTGTCATTCATTGGCTTTGAAGTTGGATAAACCTAGGCCTACCTGCCTTTTATGGGCTGTGTCATCTCTGGTAGTTTTCCAAGCTCATTGAACCTCATTCTTCATAACAGCACATGTAGTGTATTTGCCACAAAGTTAGTTTTAGTATTAAAAAAAGAAAATTCTGTGAAGGGCTGAACACAGAGCTTGTTCTGTTTGATGATCAGAAAATGTGAGTTTCCTACCTGCTATGACAAAGCCCCATTCCTCATCCTTTTCTGCTGGATCTGGGCCTATAACTTTTTAAAACCAGTTGGTAATAAATTGGTCTGCATTCTATCCTTTCACTCCAGCTGAGATCATCAGCAGTGTTGTGGTTTTGTTTGTAATACATTGTCAGATGAATCTCTTTGTATAAAAAAATGAATGTAAACATTTTCTTTAAGGAGCTTCCTTGGAGATTTCCACACTCTGGTTAAATAACAATTTGTATTCTTTCAAGCACATTATTATTATTATTATTATTATTTTTGGTTAATGCATCTTCCTTCTTTGTCTCTTTTCTTTCAAGAAAAACAAGATGCTGCAGAAGTCCTTCAAATGTTATGGGGTCTTTAAATGTTCATTGTAGGAAATCTGGGTCTCTAAAATTAGCACTGGAGGTTTGTCAGGGCAGGGAGCGGCTCTGTTATTATTTGTTATGTGTTATCAGAATGGCTGCAACCTAGTCCCCATGAATTTTCCAGAAAAGCAGCCCAACCAAGGATTCTGCTTCAAGACACCATAATGTTTTAGCATTTTTGAAGAAATGAATGAATATGGCCAAAGGTTCTGTGCCATTTTATTATACACACACACAAAAAATAAAAATGGGTCGGGCATTGGTGGCATCAGGAAGCAGTGATCAGGAGGTTCTAAGCCAGCCCCGGGCAAAGAGTTTGAGAGACCCTATCTTGAAAAAACTCATCACAATAAAAGGCTGGAGGAGTGACTGAGGATGTAGGCCCTGAGTTCAAACTCCAGTACCAAAAAAATAAAATTAAATGAAAAAGTAAAATTTAAAAAATGGGCAACGGGCCAGCTACAGGTTATAGTGTAATGAATTTCCAGTTGAGGTTTGCGTAAGCAGTATCCTTGGGCACACTCCTCTCTGAGACTTAGTGACTAGCTGAGAGAAATGGGTTCTCCATCAAGCAAAGAGAAACTCAGTGCATTTGCCTTACAAACTTCTACTTCACTGAGAAACCATGTATTACATTTGTTATGTATTCAGTACATTCTTCATTAGTCTGTAGACAAGTTATGCTTTAAAAAGGTAAAAAGATAATATTTAAGAGACTATTTGATGACACTGTTTACCTGGAGTTGTTCATGTCCCTTGTCTACAACTGTGGCTAGTCTCATCTACAGGAAGTCTCTGTTCTTTTTTTCCATAATTCCTGGCACATCTGATCTGTATTTTTCATTGCTACTCAAAGAAGGGTACAAATAATCTTTACAATACTTCTTTTTTTCCTTGGTGAGCACTAATTCCTATCCATCTTGCTCTGCTTTTCCTGTGGTCTGAAACTTCTCTTTTCAAATGGTATCTTGTATCATTCATTCATCAATTGCTCAGTCATGTCTTCTGTTATTTGTTATTTCTACTGTTATTTATATTTTGAGCATCTTCAATCAGAATTTGATTTTTTGTTTCCTGACTGATCTTACCATAATTCTTCTTTTCTTTTTCTATTTTGAAGGTACTGGGTTTGAACTCAGAGCTTTGTGCTTTCTAGGCAGGTACTCTACCACTTGAGTCATGCTCCAAGCCTCTCGTCATAAATCTTGATGATTTTAATATTGATATAAGGAACTGGCCTCTCAGCTCCCTCCCTTCTCTTCCTCATGCTTTGGTTCCTTGTTACCAAAAAGTATATCTACTATATAATCTTACTGTAAATTAGTTAGAATGCACATTTGACAGGGTAAAAGCTGTTAGCTGCTTTGTTATTATTTATAAGTGTTTCAGAATGGCTAAAACCTAAAGCCCCAGCTGGATTCTCAAGAAAAAAAAAGCCAACCAAGTGTTCTGCTTAAATGCACCATAACTCTTTCAGATGCCCTGATCACAACTGCTTATATTTCTGCTCTCTTTCTCTGGTATCCCAAAATTCTGCTTCTATGCTTCCTTCCATTCCACCACCATTCCACTGTTTTCATCCCCATTCATGTCTTTATTTCTTTGTGTGTCAGTTTTACACACCACAGATGTTCATTATACTCATTACCTTGTATGTATTCTCATTCACCTTACCTCCCTTTTTCCTCATCACCTTCCTAGCCAAAGCCCAGCCTAGATAAACCCAGCTCAAATTGTCGAGGTGGTCCACTTAGACAGATGTGCAGCTGGGAAAGCTGGGGAAGCTCATACACCTGTGCAGACTGGTCTGTCTTTGAATTCATGTCTTTGAATCACAATTGATCTTTACGTGGATTAGCAAGCCTACCCCAAGTCTTTCCCCATCCCACTGTTTCCTCTGCTAGGGGACTACTTCATTTCCTTCTCTTTGCAAACTCCCTATGGTGCTCCATTACCCTCACACTCAGCCAGTAGCCCTGCTTCCTGTTCCAATGAGGAAACAACTTCCACAGAATACCTCTTTCTCTCTCTCTCTCTCTCTCTCTCTCTCTCTCTCTCGGTACTGGGGTTTGATTTCAAGGTCTCATTTTGTTAGATATTTTACCACTTGAGCCACAGCACCAGCTCTTTTGTGTTTCAGTTATTTTTTTTTTCTGATAGGATCTTGCATTTTTGTCTGATCTGACCCGGATCCTGATTTAACTACTTCTCCCTCTCTCATAGTTGGGATTACAGGTGGTAAGCTACCACACCTAGATATTTATTATTTCTTTATTTGATGCTTTCAAAGTTTAAGGTCATACATGCTTGTCATTATCCAAAATAAGGTGCCTAGGCTTTCCTGGTAACAGTGGAAGCCCATGAATCCTTATGAACCTGTGGGTTCTAGGCAAAATGGAATGATCATCACCTTACTAGGAAACAACACACTGTACAGGCAAAAAAAACCCAATAAAAATGAAATATAAAAGTAGGGATTTTGTCTGGCTGTATTTCCATCCTTTCACAGCTCTATACTTATGCCAACATACATAATCACGCACCTAACAAAGGGGCCTATTTTCTATGGCTTCTGCTCAAATCAAGTCATGTACATATTTCTCTGCAACTTGTTTATTTTTTTCCTGATAAAAGAAATGCTTCCCTTTATAGAGCATTTGAGATAACAAAACTGAATGTTTTGTTACAGAATGAAGGGGTTCAATCAGCTGCAGCTGATAAATAACCATGAACTCAGTGATTCCAAGACACCAGACTCTAAGTGGACCTAAGTGAAGACATTCTTGACTAAGGAACAATAAGAATTTTTAAACCAACTTTGTACAGTTCTATGGAGTCATTCCATTCTAGTCAGTGTTCACTTTTCAATCCTGATTGATAAACTGATCATGAATTACACCTTTATAAAAATCAGAAAGTCTTGACTTTTCTTCTTCAGTGAACTACTCAGCAAATTTTTTTTTTAATGGTGAGTGTTCTGTTGGTTGACAAGATAACTTAATTTTTTTAAAAAAATAACTGGTGGTCTTGGTTTTAAAACAATTTAGACCTAACAATACATAATGGATAGACACAGGAATATATATATATATATATATATATATATATATATATATATATACATATATAAATGATTTTTGCATGTAAATCATACCATACATGTTTTTTATTATTTTTGGTTAATGAAGTGTTTATTTTTAACTTCTTGTATCTCCCTAACAGGTTGTTATTCAGATTTCCTATGTTAAACTATTAAATATCCTTGCCTAGTTCCCTCCTCTCTCATGTTATGTGTATGAAATTTGCATAGTTAAATATAAGAAAAAGTAGATTTAGTCTTATTTGTTTAAAGAATGCTATCACATAAAATACATGCAAAGAAATCTTCAGAAATGGCTTCCAAAGGTTCCATGTCCTCCTTTTCATATCATTATTTAATTCCTAACCCTTAAATATGGGGTGGACCCAGTGACTTTCTTCTAATGAATATGGCAAATGTGACAGCTTGTAAAGTCCAAGATTACATCATAGGAGAGTGATTTCTGTCTCTCTGGCACTCTTCTTGCTTGCTCCTTCTAAGAAGTCAGGTGCCATGTTGTGGGCTGCCTTTTGAGGAGGTGTAAGTGTTCTGGAGTGAGAGTGGCCTTGAGCAACGGTGAGGATTTGAGGCCCTCAGTCCAGTGTTCTCAAGGAACTAGATTGTGCCTATAACACCTGAGTAGGCTTAGATGCAGAGCCTGACCCAGCGATCCTTCAGATGGTGTGGCCAACACTTTGCAGGAATCCTTGTGAGACTGAGTAGAGGATTCTGTTAGGCTGTGCTTGGACTCTGAACTCCCAGAAACGCTGAGATGATAGCTAAATCACATGCTTTGATCAGATGGTGCTAAATCACATGCTTTGGAGTAATTTGTTCTGTGGCAATAGAGGATATAATATATTTCGCTAAATATTAATTTTTCATTTAATAATCCACTTTGGAAATTTTTCCAAGTTAATTGACATGTTTTATTTATTCTTTGTAATGGTAACATAATAACACATGGTGAGGATTTGCCATCACTTATTCAAATATTTCTTTATGGATAGTTATTAAATTGCTGCTATATTCTAGTGGCAAAATGAAGCTTTCAATTAAGTAAATATTTCAAAACTACAATTAAATATTTATGTTCAATCATATATTCTATGTTTAAGATATTGATTTATAAATTAGGAAAAACAGACATATAATAAACATACTAAAGAAGTCACTTTTTTCTATAAGAAATTTTGGATCAAAATTATGATAACAAATAATTTTAGAACAAAATACCACTAAGATGCAATTGTATTTTGTTTCTTTTGTGGAAAACAGTTGACATTTCCTAAAAATAAAAATGAATATGAATAATTTTTAAATCTGTTAAAATTACCATAAGAAGTGGACTAAGGTAGAAAAGTGAAAAATAGACGGGATAATCCAATTCTGGTTATAATACTTGTATACATGGAAATGTTACAAGGAAACTCCCTGTAAAGCTATCTTTTTACATATTTATTATATGTAAATAATACATATTCAGTTTAATTAAATCCAACAGTTAACAATAATTCTTTCTTTGGTGATCTTTTAACAGAACTATCTCAAAAATACATAAAAATTAAGCCTTTTGGGATACTAGAAGAATATCTAGTTTACACATGGATTAACATAGTTCAAAATGAAAGGAGAAAAAAAATCCATAAAACCATAACCTATTTTGAATAAAAGCACAGAATTAAGTCACCTCAACTCTTTTTTCAGGGGAGAAAATAATATATAGTCCAAAGATTCTCTTTAAAAATGAGCCACTAGTGACAGGCACCAGGGGATCACACATGTAATCCTAGCTACTTGGGAGGCTAAGATCAGGGATGATCAAGATTCAAGGCCAGGTCAGGCAAATAGTTCAAGAGAACTCATCTCCAAAATAACCAGATCAAAATGGACCGGAGGTGTCGCTCAAGTGCCTGCTTAGCAAGCTTGAAGCCCTGAAGTCAACTCTCCTTTCCCCACAACAACAAAAATGGAGCCTCTACAACTGCATACATGGTAGAGTGCCTACACCACAAGCATGAGGTGCTGAGAAGAACCCCAAAATTCAGTCAGTAATAAAACAATAGACATATAGCACTTATGACAGTCCCTTCAGGTTGTACAATTTCTACAGCATTCTAACAATTCAAGATTTCATAAGACTTATATTTATAGGATTCCACAGCACGAGAAATTTCAGTGTCACTGAATTTCTGGACCCTGGACTGAATTTTTGTAACCACGAGTAGGGTTTCTGGAGAAAAGGGAATAAGGCTTCATAAATTTCCCAGACATGCTCATGACTACATCTATGCAGTGAGCCAAGGACTATAGGAGTATACAGAGGGGAAGCTGGGCTTTTAAGTGAAAGACTGAAAGTGTTGGGTTTCTGGGTCTTTCCTGGCTTACTGATACTTCCCTGAAGCTGCATGTTCCAAAGACTCCGTCTCTCCTTTAGGTGATATGAGGAGATGATGTTCCAGAAGGTGGCTGAAGGAGTGTAATGAATTGCCCAGCATGGGGAAAGAGAATAGAAAAGGGCAAAATGAATGTGAATTATTGAGCAAGACTGGCTAATAAGATGAATTAGTAAATGGCAGGTGTTCTGCCACTTGAGCCACTCAATCTACCAGCTGTTTGTTCCATTAGGTATTTTCAATATAAGGACTCAGGAACTACTTGCTTGATCTGCCTTTGAATGGCAAGCCTCCTGATTAACCAGCATTACACAGCACGAGCCACTGGTGCCAGGGTTTGTAAGCATTTTGTGTGTCTTTTTCTGTGATAATACAGAGTACAAAATATGTTTTATTATTATTATTATATTTTTTATATTTTGGTGGCACTGGGATTTGAAGTCATGGCCTCACTAATGCTAGGCAGGAATTGTAACCACATGAACCACTCCACCAGCCCTCTTTTTGTAATAGGTTGTTTTGAGTTAGGGTCTCATAAACTATTTGCTCAAGAATGTCTTTGAACCTTGATCATTCCGATCTCTGCCTCCTGAGTAGCTAGCATTACAGATGTGTCACAGGCACCCAGATCAATGTATTTTTTTTTAAATGACAACTTTGCTATCTGTTTTACATTAAAAAGGTTTGGATATTGGGTGTATTCTTAGATGTTATCTAAGTGAAGACTTTGCAATATCCCTTCTACTCAGGATTTCCCATCGTAGTATGCTGTTTTAGGTTCTTGAATTCAACAAGGCTGGCTAAATATTTTCCCACAGTTTACATGATATTTCTATTCCCTAGATACTGTCATGTTTCCTAGAAAGATCATGTGATAATGGGGCCTTTTCACATTCTGGATTTAGGAACTGTTCCCAGCATGAGTTCGCTCATATTTCTAAAGGGAATCAGAACAAACGAAGGATTTTCCACATTGCTTGCATTCATAGCGTATCTCAGCAGTGTTCATTTGTTCTTGTGTTTGAAGACCACTCAGACAAGACAAGGCTTACCCACTGTTTACAGACATAGATATTATCTCCAGTGTGATTTTTGTTTATGACTTTGAAAGCTGTTGCACCAAATGCAAGCTTTGCTACATGCTCACATACATGAGGACTCTCTCCATAGTAACACTGTTCCTATGCCCAGGAGAGACTTGAAGACAAAAAGGCTTTCCCACACTGCTCATATGCATAGGGTTTCTCTCCACTGAGTATCTCTTCATGTATTTCAATGCAGTGAGAAGAACTGAAGGCTTTCCCACACTGCTTACATGCATAGGGTTTCTCTCCACTGTAAGTCATTGCATGGGAGTAAAGGAACTGAAATAAGGGAAGGCTTTATCACATTGCTGACATAACCCACGTTTGTCTGAAGTATGAATAAATTTATATCTTTTTAAGTTATTGTTGCAACTGAAAACCTTTCCAAATTGCATACACACATAGGGTTTGGTTTCACTGTGAATTATTTCATGCTTTCGTAGAGAACTGGAACAAGCGGAGGCTTTTCTATATTGCTTACAATCGTATGGTGCCTCTCTTCTGTGCATCATTTCGTAAGATTGAAAGGAGGTGGAAGAAGTGAAAGCTTTCCCACACTGCTTACACACATAGGGCTTCTCTCCCATGAGGATCCTTTCATGTGTCAAAAGGGAACTGGAATGAGCAAAGATTTTCCCACAATGCTTACATGCACAGGGCTTCACTCCTGCAGGAAATGTTCCATGCCATTGAAGGGAATCAGAATGAGAAAAGGCTTTCCCACATTGCTTACATCATAGGCTTTCTCTCCATTATGAAGTTTTACATGTTTTTGGAAATAACTGGAAGAAAAAACTTCCCCACACTGTTTACATTCCTGCGGTTTTTGTAGAGGATGAGTTGCTTCATGTATCTGACCGGAACTGTAATACCTAAAGGTGTCATCACAGTGTTTGTTATCATAGAGTTTCTCTCTAGTGAGAGTTCCACCATGCTTCTGATAGCACTCAGGAGACCTGGAGGCTTGCCCACGTTTCTTATGTTTATATGGCTTCACTCCATATTTCTGACACTCATAGCTTGTGTCCTGGGAGAGTTCTGTGGGGGAAATTTACTGATGAATGAGCAATAAGGACTTTTTCAAATATATGGCTTTTGTGTGGTTTTACTCCTGGATGAGTTTTCTGGTCCCAGTATGCTCTGGAGTCTGGTTGAAGAACTCAGCACAATGACTGTCCTCGTTAGGTTCAGAGAGTTTCTCTGCCATTTAGATTTCTCTGCCACTTCTTAGATTTTTCCTGAAGTTTTTGTACTCATCTTTGGTGTTTTGTTCTTTCTGTGCTTTTCATCAGTCAGGCTCCTGAAGGTTTCTAGCATCACATCTTTGTAGAGCTTCTTTTGGGAAGAATCCAGCAGAACCCAACTTCCAGGGTGAAGTTTTCAGCCTAATCTCCAAAGGTCACTGACTTCTAAATACCCCACATACATTTCCAGGTGGAAGAGTGAGACTCACATAATGGAGTTCTAGACTCAGTTTGTAGCAAATTCATATGATGCTGTTTTCAAAATGTTCACTCCACTTATGATCACCACACTCTTACATTCCATCCATTCTCACATCTTATCATAGTGCAATTCTGACACTAGATTGGAATATTTGGCAAACCATCAGCAGAACATGGACACCTTCTATGTGAATGGGTCACTCTAATTTCTTTCTACCTTGGGACTCTAGCAACTCTATAACAATTCCTATCACTTAGCCCCACAACAGAGTTAACATCAACTGTCCTGGGACATGGCTCAGAGAAAAGTTCACTGATCCTGGCATTTGGGAAATCATATTGGGACAGAAACTTCACTGGTCTAACTAAAGATGGCTTGACTTTCTCAAAGAGTTGAGCAAAGAATATGCTATTTGTTTAAGACCTCTATTTCCTCTGGATGTTTGCCATATTCTGACATGCTCATAAGAGGGAGTCTACTGATTACAACCAAAAATACCACCTGGATGATGAAATTCTAATAAACTGTTTGGCAGATAGTACTTCACATTGCCTCACAAGTTGCTTCTTAAAGCCTGCTACTTGTAGGTCATGCCTATAATCCTAGCTACTCAGGAGGCAGCCATCAAGAAGATCATGGTGCCATGCCAGCCAGGAGCAATAGTTTGTGAGACCCCAGTGTAAAGTGCCCAACACAAATTCTAGTGGCAGTGCCCCAGCCACATCCCCTGATTTGGCTCCCCGACTTGGCTACTGTAGCTGGCTCCCTACAGGGATGTGACTCCTGCGGGCTCTGGCTGCCTGGGATTTAATTGTTCCTGAGACAAGTGACTTGCCCTTTGTCTCAGCAAGGAAAGAGGACCTCTGATTGAGATGTTTGGGGAGTTGGAGTTGAACTTGGTCTGGTTTCTAGCCTGCAGCAGAACATGTACTGATTCTTTGATAGAAGGCCATCTCTGAAGCCTTCCCAGCATCCCGTCTGTGGCCTCCTACACAGTGGCAGTTCATGTTCACAGAAAAGAGCAGAGCCTACACAACAAACTCCATGAAGAATGCCAGGGTTGAAGGATGCTGGTGTGCCAATGTCCTTGTTCTAGTGTGTTCCATTCTTTTGAATCATTTCCCAGCTCCCTGGGCATCCTGGCTTCTTCCCTAGGCTCCTGCAGTCAGAGCACACAGAGCTGAGGAGGTTGTGACACATGGAGCATCTCACCTCAGATGCAATTTTCAGATATGGTGGCCCCTGCAAAGGACTATCTATATAGCTATTTTAAACAAACAGAAATGTCCTTTTTTTCAAAAATGGGGAACATGAAGGTAAAACAGATCCTGTTTGGGGGTTGGCACCAGTGTGTGGGGAGAGGATATAAAGAAAGAGTGTAGGAGGGTTAATGTAATGGAAATATTATGTACTCATGTATGAAAATGGAAAGATGAGACCTGTTGAAACTGTTCTAAGAATGGGGGTAGGGGAGATAAAGGATAATGATATATGTAATATGATATAGTTTAAGAACTTTGGTAAATGTCACAATATACCTCCAGTGCAACAATTAAAAAAAAAGATTAAAAAATACTTTAGTTTGTTAGCTGTATTAACTGTATACTTTCTCTTTAAATTTCTGTCAAAAGCATAAAAACTAGTAAAATTAGTCCTAGGATAGATAGTATTTTAAAATTCATCTCATAAAAATCACTGACTTCATATGTAACTTTCTTTTAAAAAATTCATATGTTCATACATTGTTTGGGCATTTCATATGTAACTTTCATGAAAACTTTGCCATTAAAAGATTTTTAAATAATAATTTTAAAATTTACAAATAATACAAATACACATTTTCTGTGCAACAATGTAAATATTTCAGAAAATACTGAAATTCTCTATTCTAATTCCTTTTGTCTCTGCAGAGGTATCTATGATTATTGATTTATGTATTGAGATATACCATTGTGTATCTTTTATATATTTTCAAGGACTTTGATTCATATAGATATGGGTATATACTTGGAGAAGCTATAAATTATCATATCAGATTGCATGTATCATTTTACAATTACTTCTTTAAATGGCATGTGAGGATATAATTTTAACACTGCTTTCAGTCATGCTTTATGGCTATTGGTATTGACTTGGGAATGAAGAATGGTAAGTTTATTTCATTTTGTGTTATTTTCATCTTTATATTAAATTAATATTTTTTTGTTGCCATACAGAATCAATATTACTTTTACTTTCCAACAATATATTGACCTCTGTGCTAATGAAATGATGTTTTCAGCTAAGCCAGCAAACAAAATTCCTCCCATTTAGTCTCTAAGTACATTCACAGAAGGAATCATTTTGAAACCATGAAGAGTTGAAACCTTGCCTGCAAGTATTTTCCCTGAAAATCACTTTCCAAATTTAAGTAAGGTTTTTAACACTCGATGTCCTAATGCCTTTAAAATAATTTTTTTCAGCCTCAACAGTAAAAACACATTTTAGAAATGCTTGTTAGTAGAGCAAATATTTCAAATGAAAACACATTTGAACTGTTAAATTCCCTTGCTGAACCAAATGTTTTGCCTCACAAATGGTTTTTAGATTTACTTTAGTTCAACTCTATTCTTTCTTAAACATTAATGGGAAGATTTTGTAAATTAAGAGCCCTTACTTTTCTGAATGTCTGTGCAATTTAGATTCAGTTTGCCAGGTATTTATGCACCATCTTCTTTATGCTGACTGCAATGACAGGTGATTCAATGATAAATACTACCATCCCTGCCTTTAGGAATATCTAATGGGAGAGACACCAAAAAATAAAGCAGTAAATCCAATATAATATAGCAAGTATTAGTTATTAATTAATTAACCCATCAATGGATTCTTTCTTTTAGAAATTCTCTCATGGATCAGACATTATCCTAGGCATATCATATATCTTTAAGAAAGTATATCCAAAATGACACAGGAGTAGGTACCCAATCATTTCATAAACAAAAAGGATAAGGGAAAAGCTTTCTGAGCAATAACATAAGAACCAGGATGTGAAGTTAAAAAAAAAAGACATTGCATATATGAAAAGAATGCTATAAGCAAACAAACAGAGTCAAGAAAAGCATTCTGTGTCAGAGAAATACTGAAGCACATTTTGGCAGCTGGTATGGTAGAGTCAGAGGATCAGCTGGAAGAAAGAGACAAAGACCAGGTCATGGAGGACTCTGTAGCCTGTTCAAAGGAGCTCTAAAGTCAAGAGCTTACACCTTATTTTAACATTCATCTGATGCTCAGCTGCTTACTAATTCAATGATAATAAATTTCATCTTTTTACCACTTTAATAATCCTTAAAAAAGAATATCTGGTAAGTTTCCAATGGACTGGAAAAAGAATGTTCAGCAAATTATACATAGTAATGTATTGGTGCTTAGGCACAATATGACTTACTATGATATAAAAAGTTCAGACTGAAGTGGTCAAGCTTACACTCATACCACATTCTGGTGTTCTCTATAATATGGTGCTTTGGCAAGGGCATTACTTTAATAGGGTTAGAGTTCTCCAGACCACCTTTGATTCAGACTGACCAGCAAGGAGTTCATCTAGCAGTTGTATATAGGATAGACCAAAAACACTCAAAAAGTTTATATCATGGATAAAGTGATATTGACTTTTCAAAACTATACAGCTGTCAAGAATTAAAAAGGGGGAGTCAAAACAATATACTATAGTTAATGAGTCATCAATGTGATACAGATGATCCATGTTTTAGTTATATTTTCATTAGAAATTTCAAAAACCATTTAAGACTCTGGGGTCTTGGTTTTTATAAAACTGAGGGGACTGGAAAAATATCTTTAGTCTTTTTTAGTTGTAAAATTTTGCAAATCAGAGTCATCCATTTTTTGGCAAATTTACTCCTCATCTGTCCTAATAGTTGTCAGTGAAACTCTAATATACCATCTTTGGGTCACAGCAATTGAATTCTGGCTTGAGACTCTCAGGTGGTCTTTTTGGTCTACCAGGAAGACTGCTAAAGTTCCAGATAGTAGCTAGATGAATGAAGTCAGTCATCTGAAGACCTTTGATAAAAGCATTGCAGACCCATAAACACCATACAGTGTTCCTTGGGTGGGGCAAGCTTAAGTATGTTTGAGGAACAGAAAAGAGTTCAATGGGCTTAGAGTCCAGAGATTGTATATGAATTACAGAGATAAACATGCAAGCTCATTTACTGATACAGGTTGCCAGTATCAGAATATATTAATTAATTATTTTGATCTTTACTAAATACCTATCATGTTGAAATGCTGTTAAAGGTAATGGAAATATGATGGTCATGGTCTAATGAAATCTTTCTGCCTCTCTGAAAGTTGTGGGTCTTTGAAAGGATTGTAGTGTCAGCCTTCCATATCCCCAGGTTCTGCATCATGGATGCAACCAACCACAGATGGAAAATATTTGAAAAAAATCTAGAAAGTTGCAAAAATAAAAACTTAAAATTTCTGTGTCAACCACTAAACTGAATCCACATGAAATGAAGTGATGCATCCTGTTGTAGCATTGAATGAATCCTAAGTTTCTCTTTAGCACTAATTAGGTGAGTGTTGCTTTCCTTACATCTTGTTTATGTACTGTGTTGTTAGGATGGCTGCATCTAGACTGAATGTGCACAGACTTTTTTCTCATCGTTATTCCTTAAACAATAAAGTATAACAACTATTTGCATACCATTTACACTGTATTATACATTATAAGTAATCTCAAGATGATTTAAAGTATACAACTCAGCCATTTTATATAAAGGAATTGAGCATCCATAGATTTTGGTAACCATGGGAGTTCTGGAAACAATTTCCCACACATAATGAAGAAGAATGTACTTCCTGGTCTTTATGTGGTTGGTTGGGGCCACTAAACTTCTGGTCAACAAACAAATTGGTAGCAAAATTCTCATATGCCATTTCTGGGTCTTAGAAATCGAATGCTGGCTTGAGATTCTCAAGTGTTTTTTTGGTAATTTTTGTGTTCGTGCATATACCATAAAGATTGCCAATGTTGTAGATAGTAGGTGTTTTACCAGCCTGAATCCTGAAGTGAAACATCAGCTAAATTGAATTGGGTATATAGAATGAATGAAAAATAAAATTTAGTGAGATTTGGGGCTGTGTGTCACTGAAGCTGAACTTAGCCTCTTTTGACTGAGAGCAGGGGAAGCAAGACAGATTAGACTACAGTTCTCATGGGGTTTATAGTGTAAGGAGGGAAAATAGATTGGTCCTACCTGAGAAGGAACACATTAACAAGATGATTTCAGATGGAAAATGAATGTGTTGATGAGGAGAAATAATTCTAATTTAGGATTAGTGGTTATTGAAGGCCTCACTTTAGATATTTGAATTCAGGCAAATTTGACTAATCGAGTTAGTCATCCGAAGGTCTTTGGAAAGAGTATTCTAGCCCCAGAAACAAACA
Organism: Castor canadensis; assembly: GCF_047511655.1. Taxonomy (NCBI): domain Eukaryota; kingdom Metazoa; phylum Chordata; class Mammalia; order Rodentia; family Castoridae; genus Castor; species Castor canadensis. The sequence continues at coordinate 77,535,908 of NC_133398.1, read as the reverse complement.
CAAAGGCCCGCAGGTAGAACAACAAGAAGTGGTAAATATGACTAAAGTCCAAAGATGGTGCATGACCTGTACAGCATAAAGTTGGAAAAATGGGCAATGAACTTATTCTGTCCTGGGGGCACATTAGATTCACCTGGAGTATTGAAATTCCAATACCAGCCATGATCTCTTATATTCTGGAGTGGGAATAGGCCTCAGTATTGTGAAGTTCCCCAGATAATTCTAATATGTTACCTAATATGTTAGTCAGCTTTCTGTTACTATAACAAATACCTGAGACAATCAACTTACAAAAAAGAGAGGTTTATTTGGCTTATGGTTTTGCAACTTCAGTCTTTTATCCATTGGTCTTGTTGCTTTGAGCCTATGGCAACATAATACATAATAGCATGAGTGTGTGGTGGAAGAGGATTCTTCACCACATGGCCTTTCATGCCTAGGTGTGAAAGAGAGAAGATGCCCTTCGAAGGCACACCCCAGTGATCAGAGGCCTCCCACTAAGCCCATTTTCTTAAAGGCTCTGCTATCTCCTAATAGTGTCATGAACCTTGAGAGCTTGTTTGGAAGTTCTAGCAAGGTATTGCAGCTGCTTGTATACTCTTTGACTGAAGAATGGTCCTCCTCTATCTGGGATGGTAATCCTCTTCCACTGAGTGTGCAGCTTCGTGAAGGATGCACGTAGAATGGTGGAGGAGGAAGGGGACACCCACCTAGCCAGCCAGAACAGCTGAATCAATCTGGCAATCAATGGGGTAACACATCACAACCAAAGTTATAATACATATAAATAAGGAAATGTCACAATGAAGCTCCCTGTATAGTTCTCTTATATAAACAAAAATGTCTTTTTCAGAAATGGAAAACAGGAAGTTAAAACAGGACCTGTCTGGGGATTGGTAGCAGTGAAAGGGGGCACAATATGAGGAAAAGAGGTAGGAGGGTGAATATGGTGGAAATACTATGTACTCATGTATGAAAATGGAAAAATGAAACCTGTTGAAACTACTTCAGGAATAGGAGAGGGGAGATAAAGGAGAATAATGGAGGGGGTGAATTCATCTATGGGAAGTGTCTGATGTATCCCTAGTAAAACAATAATAAAAAAAATGGTATCATGGGTTGGGGACCAAACGTTTAATACATGAGCCCTTGGGAGATATTCCAGATCAAAACTTTATCACCCGGGTAAAGAACTCTTGATAGGTATCTTTTTAAAGTTATGATTAAATGTTTCTTTTTCTATTTCTTTTGTGTGACAGGGTCTTCCCTGGAACTTACTATATAGCCATAGGCTGGCCTTAAACTCTCCTGCCTCAGCCTCCTGAGTACTGAGATTACAGATGTGTGCCACCGTTCCTGGCTAAGTATGGTCATTCTTGATCAGATACTTTATGCTAATTGAAAATTTTTAGCAGGGAAGTGACAATACTTAACTTTTATTTAAATAAAATCACTCCAACTGCAATGTGAGCATTATAGTATACGATAGATCAGAAGGACTGTTAAGGAGTCTATATCAGAAATTCAGATGAGATGATCACAGCTTGAACCAGATATTAACAGTAGACACAAAGAAAAATTACAGGATTTAAAATATATTTTGAAATTTATGCTGAATTTACTGCCAATGGATTGAGTATATTTATGATGCAATTGGCATGGTGAGCAAAAGGAGAAATAAATGATGACAGGTTTTGTGATTAAAGAATGAGTTAAAAAGGGGACCATCAACTTAAATGGGAGCAGGAATTTGTTTGGGAAGTGGAAAAAACTGGGAGTTCTTTTTAGAACTTGTTATAATAAAGTTTCAGCTCTTAGACATTCAGAAGAGACATGAAGTAGACGGATATCACAGTTTGAGATCAGAGAAGAGAAGAGGAATATAAAGTTGGTGTTTATCAGCAATAATTTTCAAAGCCAGGGGATGAGAGTAGTTAGAGAAAAGAGCCAAGAATTGGGTTTTTGTATATACCAACATGTACAGGCTGAACAGATAACGAAGGTCCAGAAAAGACCATGAGGAAAACAGCAAGGTAGAAAGAATACAGAAACGTGTTCTCACAAAGTGCCTGAGAGAAGTATTTCACAAAAAGCACTAATCAACTTATTTACTGCTTGTTGCAAGATGGAGTAAAAGACAAACATAAATGGCACTCAAATTCATCTCTCCTCTGATTTATACTTGATTCAATTCAGTTCAAGTGAATTTCATTGATTTGATAGAGGTTTAAGGAAACAATGTGTGATATGGTACAGTGTTCTTCATATATTTGGCACACATATATAACAAAGGAATTTTCAAACACTTAAGTACCACTTGCAAATGTATAAGTTGACATCTAAAGAATTTTCACCATAAATTGAAATAATAGTTGCAAATGATATAACTTTCAAAACATTGTAAATATTTATGTTTAAGGTAAAGAGATTACTTCTCTTTTTAAATGTACCCAGTGGAATATAACACCATAGTCTACCAACCATTTAAAATGTACAAGAACAAGTCCTTCTCTAACAATTTGTAACTTTTAAATATATTCAATGAACTTACATTTTAATTTTACTTCATTGAATTTTATCTTAACATAATATGTTTTCATGCATAAAAATCTTTTACTTATCAGTCTATTATATGTAATGCAATAGCAATGTATGAAAATGTAAGTTTAAATAAAAAGTACCCTACTGACTGTAGGTGTTAAGATAATTCTTCTGAAATGAAATTAGCAAAACAGCAGTGCAGGAAAGTACAAGGTCTCATCCCACTGCCTTTCACTATCAAGGAATGTCAAAAGAGAAGCATGAATTTTCAGGCTCAGCTTTATGAGAACTCTGGAAAGTGGTCTGAAGTTTTACAGTAACCAAGCCAATGATGAATCAAGCAAAGAGTGAATTCAAAGCAATACAAATCTGTTGTCGTGTTACTTGCCCTGGACTCATCCTTCTCAAAGTCTTGAGAAGAGAAGCGTACATTACCATCATGGGTCTCTGGTCCTTGATTCTGGAAAGAGCAGAGCAGATCTTACTTGCAAATTCTTGTAACTGTCTGTTTGACTTTGTGTATTTGTTTCTGTTTCTACCTAACTCACAACTAGGTCTGGAAAAGCTGTGGATTTTACTCAGAAGTCCTATATGGTAAGCTAAAAACTGCAAACACTTCAAGAAAAAGATAATGGTTAAAAAATGCAATTAATCATCTAATATCTAAAAGCAAACCTAGGGAGAGTTTCTTTAGAAAATTAGGCAACTAAGCATTTTGTGAAGATGGGAGAATTTGGAAGGAAATTCATATGCTCAGGGCAAGGTGTAGGGTCAGAAAAGGCCAGAGACAATCCTGAGCTTCCAGCTCAGGCTAACCCCTAAGCTAAGGGCAAGCCTGGCTAAGTGTTGAAAGAGTGCTACTGCACAGAGCTAAATTGCAAAAATTGAGAGAGGGCTTTATTTTTTTATCTTTAGTTACTGAGATTCAAGCAAATCTCTGTCAAAACACTAGGTGAACACAAGCTGAAGGACAGACTTCAGTGACAGCACAAGATTAAGAATAGTGCCTTTGCAAAAATAGTTTGGGGGAATAACTTCAATGACCTACTACAGCTTTCAACAATAACATAAAGACAAACAAAAAGGCAGACATTCAGAAATAAAGGAAAAAGAAAGAAAGAAAAGGAAAGAAAGAAAAAAGGAGAAAAGGAGGGAAAGGGAGGGGAGAGAGAGAGAGAGAAAAAACATTGGGAAAGTGAAAATTCTGACTTCCAGTTTATCACGTTATAATATTTAAATGTCCAACTTTAAAAAATAACCACAAAATGCATAAAGAAATAAGAAAGAGTATACTATTCAAAAGAACAAAACAGATGGAAAGAGAACAAAGTAATTAGAAAGAAACAATCCCACAAGAGACCTAGAAATAAGACTTTAAAAACCTCTCTTAAATATGTTCAGTAGGGTAAAGGAAACCATAGACATAGAAGTGAAAAACATCAGGGAAATGATTTATGAACAAAACAAGAATATCAATGCAGGGATAGAAATTATGAAAAGTAAATAAAATTTCTGAAATTTAAAAGTACAATAATTGAAATGAAAAGTTCACTAGAGGTTTGCAACAACATATTTTGCAGGCAAAAGAAAGAATAAATGAATTTGACAATAGCATAAATGGTTGTATCAGAAGAGTAGAGAAAAACAAAAGGAATCAAGAAAAGCAGAGTCTAAATGAACTTGTGGGGCATTACCAAGCCATCCAACATATGTGTTATGAAAGCCCCAGAAGGAGAATGGAGAAGAAAGGTAGGTAAAAATGGTTGAAGACAAAATGGCTGACAGATTCCCAAATTTGATGAAATAAATATATCTGTACATTCAAGAAATTCAATGAACTGTAATAAGGATTAATCTCAAGAAACTCTCACTGAGACATATTATAAACAAATCATGAGAACATTATCTTAAGTGAAATTAGCCAGGTTCAGAAGGCCAAATGCCACATTTTCTCTCATGTAGAATATAGACCTAATACAAATATAGTAGTATTATGAAAAACAGGTCATGCTAAGGGGTGATCACATACAATAAAGTGGAAGTGCAAAATAAAAATTTTAAAAAGTTAGCATGGTTGATGTACTTTCTATACAAGGATGAATATAGAATTTTTAAACCTGTTGAAGTCACCATGAAAAAGGGACTAAGGTAGAAAGAAGAAAAATAGAGATGAACCAATTCATGTTTTATTTTATATATATATATATATATTATATATATATGTCACAAGGAAACTCCCTTTGTAGCTGTCTTAAACAAACAAAAAAAATGTCATTTTTTTCACAAAATTGGAGAAGAGGAGGGTAGAGCAGGTCCTTCCTGGGAGGGGGTGGTACCAGGGGGTGGAGGAGAAGGTGGAGAAAGGGTATAGGAGGATGAATATGGTGCAAATACTGTGCATACATCTATGAAAATGTAAAAATGATAATTGTTGTAACTATTTCAGGAATGGTGAATAACGGAGAATGGTGGAGGGAATGAATTCAAGTATGACATTTTTGATATACTAAGAACACTTGTAAATGCCACAATTTACCCCCATACAGCACAATAAAAAAAAAAAGAAAAAAAAGAGTTATCTAGAGAGAAAAACTGTCAAAAGATCAAAAAACAAAATTTATTTACATGCCATTGAAGAGTATTCATAAGTCTGATGAGCACAACGAAAAAGACAGGTGAACTATCATGCTCAGTAAAATAAGCCAAACAAAAAAGGACAAATACCATAGGATTCCACTTATAAGAAATGTCCAGACTAGGAAAGTTCAGAGATGGAAAGTAGATTAGAGGTTATCCGGCACTGGGCTAGGAAGAATGTGAAGTTGTTGGTTACAGAATTTTTGTTTGATGACAAAAGTTTAGAAATAGATAGGGTGATGGTTGCACAACATTGTAAACATAATTAATGTCACTGAATTGTGTCCTTAAAATGATTAAGATATGCAAATTTTATTTTGTATTGAGTTACCATTTGTAGTTGGCATACGATTGATTGCAATGCTACACATATATTACACATTTTGGTAGCAATCATTAAATGCAAAAATATTTTACTGGGAATGTATCTCAATGAAGTGTATGGAAATTAATTTTTCTAAAGAAAAGCATGCATCCATGGATGAAGGTCTTTTATCACTAGAATGCATTCCGCATCATTTTTATTTTGGATTTACTTCTTATTTGAAATTATATGCTATAGAAATTTGTTTGCACAAATATAAAATGAAAATGGGGGGTTTTCTTTTAACAGCCATGCCACATAATTCATTGATTGATGTTGATAAAATGAATGGAAGTTATCTGGAACTTAAAAAAATTCATTTTTTAAATTGTTGTGCTGTGTGGGGGTACATTGTGGCATTTGCAAATGTTCTTTAAAAATATCAAATATATCATACTTGAATTCACCCCCTCCATCATTCTCCTTTATCCCTAATTCTCACCATTCCTGGAACTTTTGTTCTTAAACTAACATCATTGTTTTGAGTTGTCTCTGGGATGTATTTTCCCATAAACAATGTGCCAAAGTAGAGTAGGTTATGTTTAAGAATTACACTGTTCCACTTGTAAAGGCAGAGACAGATCGCTGTGAAAGGGGAGGTGTGAAAAGAGAATCAACAGAATACCTTAAACTCAGTCTCATAGAAAGCCTTTGTGAACCTCCATGGTACTGGTACTTTTTTAGGCCCTGGTTTATTGGAAAGAACTTAAGTCACGCTAAAGTTCTGAGATATTTGCCATCTAGGCTACACTCTATTGCTTGGAAGCAGAGACGATGAAGAATTGCTTCAGTGCCATTTTCATTGATGGCTAATCCATTCATTGGTGTAATGTAAGGTTTCTAAAGAAAGAATATTTAGCAAAGGGAATAAAGAACAGGGAAACTATAGGTAGAGGTTATCTAGGAAAACTTTTGTGCAATTCAGTGTCCTTTTCCATCATATCTTTTCTGTATTTTAGTGCTCTTTCTTGTACTTTTTGTTTTGTTTAGTGAGTTAGGCCCGTAAGTCAATTATAAGAAGATATGCATTGTGTATTTTACCCTGAATTAAAAGCTTCTTTAATAATAGTACATCAAATAAGGAATGCTGAAGTCAGTGGAGAAGGCAAAAGAAGTTTATTTGTTTTTTAAAATTTTATAAAATCTCTGATTTAAGCTCTTTTAAAACCTCATAGAGGAAATACCACTTTGCTTACAGAATGAAAAGAACAGAAAGACACCTCTTATGTTAGAAAGCTTCTTTTGATCATCAGGAAGCCATAAACTTGTATAACATTTTTGGCTGGTCAATGAGGATTCTTGCTTTGTAAATTTAACAAAATTAAGAGAATATGCTGTTATAAATTCTCATATAGAGTTTACTGATGAGATACTTGGGTCATTTAGTCTTTGTCTACGTTATTCAAAGACCTGAAGAAAGACCCATATGATTTGAATGTACTGTGAGTCTCTTGCTTACTGTCTCTGTTTCTACTATAGTCCTTTATAACATGCTTCTTAACAGTGTCATCTTGTAAAAATAGGGATAAGATCTTTTGATTTACCTTACTTTGAAAAATCTTCCAATAGTTTCCTTTTGTATGAAAGTAGATTGCAAACTCCTCACAATGATCTAGATAACTCATGTTTATCATAGTGACCCATCATAGATCTCTCAATCTTGTCTGTATTCCAGCAGCTACCTTTCTTTCTAATTCTGTTCCCTAAATATGCCATGTTCATGCCTGATTTGGGGCTTTCCACACACTGTTCCCTTTGTCTGGTATGTTAGTTTCTATCACTGATGCCTGCTAAAACAACTTAAGGGAGGAAGAATTTCATTGGCTCATGTCTTCACAAGTTTTTGAATATGATTGATTGGTTCTGTTGTTTCTGGGCTTGTGGTCAGGTAGACCATTATAGAAGGGCATGGTGGAGCATTGGTGCTCACCTGATGGCAGAGAGAGAGACAAAGAGAGAGAGAGAGAGAGGTGGGGGAAGGGCCGAGGGATAAATACACCCTTTAAAGACAATCAGGCTCTACATCCTGATAGCCCAAATATGATTTTCTATTGGTGATGTTAGTGCTCCTATAATCCAATCACTTTGCAATAGTGTCACCAGATGTGGATCAAGCCTTCAAAACATGAACCTTTGTGGGAGACACTTCATATCCAAATCATGATATCTAGAATGTTTACCTAGAATGTTTTTTTCCCTAGATCTTTGCCTTCCTGGTGCCTTCTCATCTTTCAAGTTTCATTTCAAACATAGCCTCTTCAGTAAGGTTTTTCCAAACAACCCCTTCTTGTTTCCTCAGTACTCTCTATCCTATTGAACACTAGGAAAGAGTTGTATTCATAGCACTCATTGTTACTTGAAATTTTCTCGTGTAATTATCTGCTTACTTATTAATTGTTTTCTTTCCCTATGTTGTAGCTTCATCAAAAGGGAATCTGTCTTGCTCACTATTGTGAGCCTCTAGAATTGTGTAGAATAGTTCAGATAGCAAGATGGGGAGCTCTGAGATTGGGTCAGTGTGATAAGCAGTGATCATCTAAATCATTGTGAGGGATTTGCAATTCATTCGCATACATGGTGCATGATAAAAATTTGTTGATGATTGACTAATGAAATGAATCTTCTTGTCTACTTCTTCCCTAAATTATTTCTTGCCAAATTGGCCTTAGACATTTTTTTCCTCTGCACTATGCAGTTTGTTGTAATTCTTAAAAATGGATTGAGTATATAAATATATGAAAATGTCATAATGAAATTCATTATCATGTACAATTAGTGTGCACTAATATAATTACTAAAAGAAGAAAACAAACAAAACAAAAATGGATTGATTTGTATACAGCAAAATCTACTTAACAGAAATACTGTGTTCATTGGTTGTCCAATACAGCAGATCTGAGCAGACTAATAAATGGCAGCAACAAAACAAAACAAAAAACAAAAACAGATGTGGCATATAAGTTAATCTCCATTTTTGGAACTAGAGTGAGGAACCACGATGAGTTGGAAAATATGTCTTATGGTTTGGATTTCCATTCTTTATATCTAGATCTGCCATTTCATCTAAAAGTCTTTATAAATCATCAAGTTATCCTTTTTCCTCCATGACGTCTTGTTTGTATCATGCTGAGTCCCCATTATCCTGTAATTTGAATTGGGGAAAGGTCCAGAATTGAAAGCAATGACCTGCATTGGGAGTGGGCATGAAGTGGCTTCTTCTTCCCTGGTTTCTCTTACCAGTAATTACACTAAATAAGGTTTGGTGTTCTGGCTCTGGAGCACACTTCTTTTGGCTACAATTAGTTTGAAGAATTTTTCCATTAAAGCAGTTGCTCTTCTAAGAAGCAAATTATTCTACACTGATATTTATCATTTATCATTTACCCAGTTCTTGGCTATAACCAGCTGTAGCTACATTTTGGTTAAGAGCAAGTTACAAAACCCAAAAGATTAAGGCAACTGTTGAAGAGAATCAAATTAATCCTTATCCACTTTAAAACCAATGTTATAATGGCAAACCTACTACTCCAGCCTTCAGCAATTTGCATATATTATAATTTTTGCAACATCAGTAGATTGGCTTAGTAATTAAATGTCACTATTTCCTTCTTGTCTTTTCCCCTGTTCCTTATTTCCAGTTCTCAGCTTCAAATGTGCATTTTTTAAGATGATTAACATAAAAAACAATTTTAGTGATCCAAGACTGATGTTCGTATGTCATTATTTTCTTTCAACTCTAACCAAATGGAAGTAATACTTTAATCCTTTATTCACTATCTATGAGTATTATTTATGCTTATTGCACAATAAACTAAATATTTTAATTTTCTATTCCAATGTGAGGCCTATGCCTTGGAAAAAAGAGATAGTATAATATTAACATAATTTGATTTTCTTTTTCTTAAGAAAGTGTCATTATATTTCATGTAAATGCAAATACGTGAATGACTAGGAAAAAATGTTGAACAAAGTAAAATATTTATAAACAGGAAATAATTTGATATTGGATTTTTATAGAGTTTTCATTTTGGAAAGAAAAAAGAACAGAAGAAAAAAGTGATCTGTGGATATGATTATTAATGCAACAATAAAAGATACAATTATTTTTAAGACCAACTTTCATGATTTCCAGTTTTTATGCTCTCTATTTTTATATGCCTTTGGAATATTTTTGATATTTCAAACCAGTAGTGAAGATTTAAACACTACGAGCTATTTTGTTTTCACACTCCAAGAAGATCTTTTTTTCTCTTTTAACTCTAAGTAACTAACTCCATAACCTTAACCAAGACTTGTTTCATTAACTTTTATGTTTTAGCTAAGAACAACAGTCCATTTATCTGTGAAGGGGCTTGTTCCTTAATAATCTCTAACCTGAAATAGTCACTACTCAATAATTTAGATTACAAATACATTTTTACTTGCTTTTGTTAAATTTAAAGAAAACTGAGATTCTATCTAGCAGATCTATAACTGAATGTTGGTGCACTAGTAGAAATATTCATATGAAACTTATCTTTCTCATAGTTTATTTTTCCTTTTGTGGTTTTGTGTGTGTGTGTGTGTGTGTGTGTGTGTATAAAGAAGGAGAGTTTATCGATATAGAAAAGTGCAAAGAATAGAGGTCCTAGAGCTGGGAGGGGTTAGAAGAGAGGGTACTCCCAGTGTTTTTTAAATTACAATTGATTCTGCATTTTTGAGCTGTAACCATTGAGTCAGTTATACTCAAGCCTTCCTCTTCTCTTCTCTCATTAAAGCTAAAAGGGGTGTTTATTTTTGTAAATGACTATGTCTATATCATTTTTCTTTGCCTGGTGTTGTGTCAACTGCAAGTGGATAGCTATGGCTGTGTGGTGAATGATATATTCAGAAGCAATCTGAGGCTACTTTTGACATCATTGGGAAAGATTTCCTTTTTTGATTAGCAAGGCTATTCATGAACATGGGAGGAAAGGCCATTTGCTATCCCTGTCCTTGTGCTCAAGGAGGTGCTTAAAACAGTGTGGCACATAATAAAAGTTTACAAGCTAGATGCATGAATTTTAGTTCTAGTTGGGCAATTGTCCTATGCTGCAAAAAAAAAAAAAGTTTTTTTTCAAGTTCTTTTTCTTATTTGCCTTCCAAGTTTCCATGCTACTCAGTCCAGGAACTACTATTTGAATTGGTCAGATAAAATTATTTGTTGGCCTAATTTAAATTCAAGTTGCAAAATTGTCAATCTATACTATATGGTTCCCACCCAAATTATGCATTTGTCTTTAGACACTATTTGCATATCTTTGCATATTTGAATTGATAACATTTGTCATCTAGCCACTCTAAATTTGTTGTGTCTGTGCTCATGGTTGGCACACAGCAAAATTACTTTGTGGGATAAGTATACCCCTGTGGTCCAAACCTTAACTCTGTACAATTATTTTCTTCTCTTCCATGGCCTTTCCCATAGTGTTGAAACCTACTTTCTCTAAAGGGCCTAATATTAAATAATGTAAAACTTTAAAAATAATATATCAATCTTTATAGGAATATATTAAAAATGCTTTTTCTAATTCTAGAGTAAAAGTCACTCTCTTACCCACAGAAGAATTTCAAACTATACTTAGCGATAAAATAATTTTTTGCATTTGATATCTCCTTCCAGATGTTTGTGGTCACATCTCCCTTGAGATCTCATTTACAATTTTCTATTTTTTCATAATTAAAGCTATTTATTTTTTCTTTATAGTACCAATAAAGGCTTTATAAAAAAGTAGAACATTAAGAAAATAACAGTAAAAATTTTGCTATGAATGCCTGTTGATAATTTAAAAGGGCTGTTTTTTGTCAATACCTAAATACTTACTTCAAAATTTGAAGAAGGTGTTTTACTTCTTTCTTTCTAATGCTTGTCCAAAATGAAATCATAAAATGTACTTTGTAAGCGGTATTAGGATGAAACAGGGGTACACATGGCTTAGCACAAATACAGTGTCGGCATCATGTTAAATACCCAATAAGTGATAAGTGCCATAGGATTTGTGCTAATACTTGTCTGTGTCTCAAACATATTTTCCCTTGACTACTATGGGTGTGCAATGTCACTGACTACTATATTGACTCTTGAATACTTGTTGTACTAAGGTCTGGGGGAAAATGACTATTTGAAAGGTGTCAATAAATCAAGATCTACTTTTCCCAGCAAATGTTTTATAAGGACTGAGGACAACCTGCAAAAGTGATTGATCTGAATTTCACACAGTTTATCTGTCTGAATTTCCTGTGTGTCTGTGTATGTGAATGTGGTACACTTTTTGAATGCTATTGAAATAGGGTTAAAAGGAAAGCAAACAAAACAATAAATCTGCAAATCCAAAATGGTCCTCTGAGTAATTGAGAATTGGCATATACATGCTTATAAGCATGTGCTGTTAATCTATTTTGCTTTTTATTTAAAGTGGCAGTTTATAAGATGCTTGAAGGAAAATAATTTATTTATAACTTCATAGTGCTTGCTCTAATGATATACACACAATGTAATTTAGTAAATGTTTTCTGAAGGAATATAACAAACTGTCCAACAAATTTTATGTTGCTTTTTCATAATATAGTTTTGTCACTGGGATTTGGGTACCTATTGGGGTCTACATTTCCTACCCTGTTTTGCAACCAGGTCTGGCCATGTGACTGTTTTTCATCACAGAATGTGAATGGAAATGCTTCTGCCACTTTAGGTCAGGGTGCTAAGTAAGGAAGTGGTGTGTTTGTACTCTCCTTCTGAGGACTCTGCATTCAAAGGACACATTTGGCACCTAGAGTCCAAGTCCCTTACTTAACCACCATGATCAGTCATATTGAACCTAGTGGAGAAAAAAATACTTATTGAATTAACATATCAAAAATTTGCAATTTCTTCACTACAGTGGCTAGCAATTGCCTAACAGATGTAAGTTCATTTTTCATTCATACACCCTAGAATTACCCCTGACCCCAGCAGATTTAAGTTGCTTTTAACATCAAGCCTAATAATACATCAAGCCTTTTCTACTGCTGTTTTCTTTTTACCTCAAATTTCAACTTTGGACACCTTAACTATCTAAATTCTCATATGTTAATGTTAATAAATTTACAGGACTATTAGGTATATTGGCACTTAAAAATAATCTACGTTTTGGCAAATCAAGAAAGGATGAAATAAGACCACAATATTTTACTATTCCAGTTAAGGTTTGAAGTTATTATATTTCTGGTAT